>NC_088175.1:37980951-38663770 GCF_028769735.1 Zonotrichia leucophrys gambelii | reverse complement strand
AGCTACAGGCTGCTCTGCATGTTTACTTTACAAAATCTGCATCTTTCATCTTTATCAGTGAAAAACCATCACTGTTTGCCTGAACTCTGTTTGTGCTCCTTCACTTTTACGTCAATTTTGTTTCAACTTGTAGGTGTTGTGGTACATAATTATTCAGCTACAGTAACCATACGGTTCTTCCCTTTCTCCATAATAATGGCCCTACCTGGCAAGTTAAACATGTGTGTCATTATGAGACAATAAGTAGCTGGAAAATGACGGACATTTCTGTTTGTTCTGTACCTGTATTAAGGAAAGTGATTCATGTGACGTTAATGAATGCCACTATTTATCTCCTTAAAAGATAAGAGAACAAGACAAGATTCCCTTTTATACTTTGGAAGCTTTTCTTGTGTCCTAGACCTAAACAGGAAGAAAGGGCAGCTGTGAGCATTTTTATTTCTGCTCACTGTTGTATGAAGAGTGAAGTGAATTGTTAAAGCAACAGATCTCTTCTGCAGTTCAATGATTTTTTCATTGTCTGTGTGACGTGTATTACAGCACACTCTTCAATCTGCAGGAATCTGATAAATTGAAGGATACTCTCCATTGGCCTAGCCATCAATTAATCCCTGTTTCAGTTTTCTATTTTAAGAAATTATTATGTTTCATTTTGCAGCTTTGGTACACTTTTAATTTCTTCTCTGCCAAATAAATGATAAGCTTACATATATCTGAGGAGGCTATTTGTTTGTGCAGATGCTTACACTTGCTGTGTCACGTCCCAGTCTGCGTTAGCAGCATGCGCTGACTTTCTGGAGGTTTCTACAGACAGCAACATGCTGTTTCCTTCTCCTTTCCTGGAGAACAGGAACTGATTCCTGGGTTGATCAGAAAAAGAACTCTTCTTACACTCTTCTGAAGTTTGAAACTTTTGGACTTACAGTGTGAATTTCAATCCAATATTGTGCAATATGTTACTTGCTCATTCTAGGATAGTAGGAAAGAATTCTACAGCACCTTTACTATTCTTTTAAAATACAAACAATGCACTGATTCAAATGAAAGTAACATTCCAATTCCACCCCCACCCCCAAGAGTATTTAGAGAGTGAACTAATTTGCAGTTATTGTGGAGTCAGTTCAGAAGTTAATTGGCTGCACCCAGGGAAATTCATCAGATGTTTTAATACCTTGCATTTACCTGTTGATAAATAGAGAGGAATTACAGCTTTTTCAGGTGGATTTGGAGTCTTTTCTCTGTCCATTCATATTTTGAACCTACTATAACTATCACCGTCTTCAACGCAGGTGGTGTCTTACTCAAGCTCATAACGAGGGCTAACGATTCTGAGTGACTCCCAGGCTGGAGCAGAAGAAACATTTCTGGATATGTGAAGTTATCTGAAACAATGCTCTAAGGTACCTCCTTGGCTGCTATCCATCTGCATTTGTGTGCTCTCTGGCAGCTGCAGACAGAGGCCACAGAGCGTCGAGGCCCTCTTACTGAAGTGGATAATACTCATAGAAGTGATTATTGAAATTTATCTGTCAAGGCTGTCTCAAATATTCAAATGGCTTAAATTTTAAGTGTAGTCTGAGCTGAGAGAGGCACTTTAACCAAAGACTAGATTTAAGCAGTTGCAGGAAGACATCTGTAATTTTGAAGACCATCCCTATTGTGGAGGGTAGAAGAGATGAAAGAAAGTCAGAAGAAAAGAGTCTTTTTCACCTGCATTTGAATAGCGTTCTTTGTGTAGCATTATCTCTATTTTATTCATTATCAAGGAGTGCCTGGATTTCTTTAAGCCATAAAGTATAAGCAGGTGATCTCTGACTCTGTAATTCTCATAGGCAAACTCAAAAGGAAATAATGCTTCAAAACTTTAATATTCCTTAATGCATTTAGAAAGGGAATTTTACTTCTTGGACCTCCTTTTAAAGGAAATGCATAATTCCTGTGTGTGTGAGTGCCCATGTACAATCTCTGCATGTGCAGAGACAGACAGGTAAAGACCATCTGCTGCTTCTTAAACCATGTTTGTTAAAGCCTTTCAGATTTCGACTACAGGATGAACAGGGGCAGGCTTCTGAATTCCCCTGCTGAGACTTCAACATTTCTGCTTTAATGTTGGTGTTTCGATGTGTGTGTACAGGTACAACACTGGGGGAGGCCTGAGAGAAACCTGCCCTGATTGCATTTGAAGAGAGTCATTGCAACACTGCATCTGTTGCTCAAACAGGAGTGATGAGACAGGTGCAATGATAGCTGGGAGCAAATACTCTTGGCTAAGAGAGACACCCTGAAGAATCTGTGAAGCAATCTTTGAGTGAGAAAGCAGCCTTCCCGTGTACCTACCTCACCACAGTATTTTGGAGCTGTGGAAGGATGAAGAGTTGTCTTTTGTGAGAATAATTTGTCCAATTGAAGAGGTTTTAAAGTTTGTTTTTTTTTTGTTAAATAATAGAAAGACATTTAACCAAGTAAAACCTGCAATAGTTGTGTAATACTCAACTTACAGATAAATCTAACATAGATTACAGATAAATCTATCATATCTCATCTAAGAAAATACATGGTATTGGGACTGCTTTGGGCATACGCTAAGCCATTGTTTTTCTCTGTGCTTTTCTAAGCATGAGTCCAGTTTAATTTTTAAGCTACCTAATGTGGTAATTGTCCTCCTGTGGGTGTGCACTATGTCCAGCTCAGTAGTGTGTGTCTGTGTGTACCATTCAAATCAAACTGGACATGGATAAAAATTGATAATTTACTTTTAATTTCAGAATTGTGACATCAATACCAAAGGAAATGACAGCTCTAAAATATCAACAAGCAAAACAAACAAAAAACCAACCAACCAAAACCCCCCTCGTGAATAGCTATTACCCTCCACTGAGGCAAGAGTTTGCCTAACTGGTGGCAGAAAGTGACATTAGGACAGGAAAAAAGTAACTCTGTGGAGAACTCAGTGACATAAGAACTCTGGATTCTTGGATACCTAAACACTGAGAGGGTGGAGAGTGTTTGTTTTGAGGTTGGTTTTTTTTTCAGTTTTTAGATTAATTAAATACAGAAAGATGTGGCATTGTTGTGACAATTTTTTTCCCATAGCAACCACAAGTTCTAATTAAAAGTTCTAGAATGCATTCTTTTGACTCTAGAAGTTTTAGGGATTTCTTCTGAAGTTCTTGTGGTATTAAAAATAATTGTTTTCATGTGGTTTGCCATTATTTTTGTGGTAATTTAGAATGCTTGGCTGGAGTTTCATAAGTGAAAAGAGATTAAACAACTAGAGATTGCAATTTTCTTTGCTTGAAGTATGTAACTGATAGGTAAGTTTTCTGGAGTAGGTGCCCCTGTCAAGAACAGCACGAAATGTAAAGATGGCCTTTTTGTAGGCTTTCAACCATGTGAGAACAATATCTAATTTCTTCTTGCTCAATTTCCTTTTTTTTCCCAGTTAAAATTAGTTTCAATGTACTGAAAGTAGTAGTGACCTAGTTTACCAAAACATTTATAAACACAATGATGTTTTTACAAAATTTTGAATTATATCTGCACATAAAAATGTTTTCATTAGAATTCTGAAGGACATTCCAAAGATGCTCAATTGCACAAGTTTTGTTTCAGATGTAGATTTATGGCAGCAGCAAAGTGTATGCATAAAGATTATTTTAGTACTGACCACCACTTTTAAAGTAAGAGGTCATTTTAGTAGGAGGTCATTTATGTGTCAGCTGTTTAAATAATTTGAGGAATTTCTTATCTGGCAATGTGTAATCAGTTTTTACGACAATCCCAGAAAACCTTGACTCACCTCACCATGAAGTCCTAAGAATTTGTGTTATCTCTGCAATCCTTGTACAAACAGACCTTTTTACAATAGAAGCATATTTGGACTTGAAAGAAATCTTCAACTTTTTTTGAAGGCTGTGAGGAGTCAACTTCCTCAGATAGAGTTAAATTTTTGTGAGTTTCTGTCTAGCCTCCTTTCAGCAACTGTTTTATTGCTAGTATGCAGAGAATCTAGATTTCTGAAATAAAAATAGTGCTGGGACTGCCCAGAGAGGTGCCAAGAGACTAAAAAGATTAAGATATCAGCTCCTACTAGATCTTAAAATGCTGCCTTTGGCTTCGAGTGATAATGTGAAATATCAGTGAGGAAGCCCTTTGTTGTTCATGTGTCTCAGGTCTCTTGGGACTGCCTCACATCTTTCAAGTAATCAAACTGTGAGAAGGCCCAGAAAACAACTGACCACCCAGCAGAAAGCTGAAGCATCTCTCAAATGTTTACTAGCAGTCCTGGCTAAACAGGGAGGTCTCTGCTGGCTGGAATTCTGCAAAATGTGTCACCCATCTACAGAATGGGTTGGAAGGAGGATTTGGGGAACCAGGAGTTTGTCAGCCTGCCCTCAGTGCCAGGGAAGGTCATGGAGCAGACTGTCCTAAGTGAGATCACACAGCAGGAACAGGGCAGTCAGGGGATCAGCCCAGCCAGCACGGATTGGGAAAGGGAGGTGCTGCTTCACCAACCTGATCTCCTATGACAAAATGACCTGTTCAGTGGATGAGGGAAAGGTTGTGGATGTTGTCTACCATGACTTTGGTAAAGCTTTTAACAGCATTTCTCATTTTCAGCATTTTCTCCAGTGTCCTCCTGGAGAAGCAGGCTGTGCATGGCTTGGAGAAGTGTTTACTGGGCAAACACTGACTGGATGGCTGAGCCTGGGGATGGTGTGACTGGAGTTATTTGTGCTGTCAGCCATTGGAACAGGCTGCCCAGGGAAATGATTGAGTCACCATCCCTGGAGGTATTAACAGACATGTAGATGTGGCACTTAGGGACATGGTATAGTGCAGGACTTGGCAGTGGTAGGTTTACATTTGGACTTGATCTTGAGGATCCTTTCCAGCTAAGTGATTCTATGATCCAGTTCAAGTACTTGGGGACATTTTAAAGATTCCAGAAATTAGGGTGAGAGATATTTTACCAGAGAGCTAGATTTCTGTTTTCCTTGTGCTGATTTTAACAGTGCCCCACACTATATCTTAAATAATAACAATTTCCGCATCACCAGAAGTGTGAAGTCTGGATGTTCCTGGGGTCGAGCTCATTCTGTTTGTGATTGAGATGATCTAGAGGCACTTGGTTTGTGTTTGTTAGATGTAGTTCTTGAAATTTTAGGCAGTTTGTGAATCTTATGGCAAAAACCTCACAGCCCTGCTGCCTCCTTCTCTGGAAGCCCAGGCTGCTGTCCCTTCTCAATCATTGGGTCCACTTCCCTTGGCTCTGGATAATCCCTGCTCGTGCTGTTTCTCCCTGAAGCTATCTCCTGTGCTTAGCAGCACTGTGGCACAAACTGGTTGATATTTATCTTCACAGTTCTGCAAAAGGAGTAAAGCAGTGGCTTTAAGAAAGAACTGGTGACTGTTATATATATATATATATGTGTGTGTGTGTGTGTATTAATTTGCCTAGCCAGAAAACTCTTTGAATGGTTTGTTTTGAGCTAAGTACTGAAAGCCTGTGAAGCAGGGAGAAATATTAAGATTACTTTATTTCCTCCTTTGTAAGCTGTTCATGTAATCCATCAGAATTTGCCACTCCTTCTAAAGAATTCTTTTGTCTATCCATAAACTGGTTTAATTCTTTCAGATTCACTAAAGCAGGACTCCTTAATGACATAGTGTGTTTTACATTTTAGAGCAGGGTACCTCTGACTGTTACCAAATCACTTTACTAGAGACTGTTCACTGACTGATATATAAAATACATTGTTGAAGCTAGCATGGTTTATAATTTTATTTTTCTGTTTTTTTTTCTTTACCTCTCAAGCCATGTTGAGATTGTTGTGGCCCTTTACATCTGATTTTTAAAAAAAGAAAAAAAAAAAAGTTGCAGGACTAGGGGACAATAGTTGCTTTTCAGCAGTGGTGTCTGGAGACCAGATAGGATATCCAAAGGTGTGTAAAGTAACACAGACGCTTGCATGTAAACAAAAAACTCATATCTGAGTTGCATCACTAAGCACAGAGAGAAACCACTGCTAGGTTTGGACTTGCCATCCCTTGTTTCCCTAGAGAATAGGCTTGAATGATTTTTTTTTTAATTGAATGTTATGGTTTTTTTTGATAGGACCTTTGTACTTTCACTGTACAAGGTAAGAGGTCATTTTGAGTGCTGTTCTCAACTAGATAACAAAGGATTTGCTGGGAAACAGCTTGATTTTATTATTGTTCTGGTAGGTTTCAGATTTTCATAGCAGTGAACTGAATTTCAATGGAATAGAAACAGGAGACACTTTCGTCTTCACTTTTGATTAAATCTCATCCGATCTTCAGCATCAGCTGCTGTTATCTTTAGCTTGGAGATTTGGATCATGACCTGAAGGGGAGGAAAGCTCTGTCTAGTGAGTCCTGGCACAAAATTAACTGTGTACAAATGACTGTTGAGTTTTAATTTTAGGTGCCCAGGAAACTCCAAACTTCACACGTAGTATCACCCCAGATTTCCAAGGACTGCCTGCTCACCAGGTGCTTACCAGATGATTTACATATGAAAGAAAACAGAAATTTTTGAAAATCAGGAACTGAAAAACATGTAACTGCTACTAAATCTGTATAAGGTATGTGCAAAAATAAATTAGAAGCATGCTCTGATTTCATATTGAACACATCCAGCCAAGAAGACAATCATCTTCTTTTTTGAGCATTTAGAGTAGTAATAACAGTTAAAATGTAATAGTTCTCCTCAGCATACATAGTAAATTAATGTGAAATATAGTTACTACTTCTGTACAAATTTTTTGATTTTCTTAAATGAAAAAGCCCTCAACCTAGACATAAAAAAGACAAAAATCTCACTAAAAATATACAGACATTTTGCAGCATACATTACTTTCCAACACCTAAGGATAATTAGCTAGGCATCTCTTAAATACTTTGCATGTACAATAAAACATTTCTTTAGTGAATAGCAGGCTGACACTGGGGCAGGAGAACAGCAGGGGAGGAAAGCAAGAGATGCATGTACATGTTGGTGCTGATTACAACACACCTGCTTTGTTGTCTTAAACCAAGAACATCATCAAACCAGTGCCTTTGTTCTTAAACACCAAAGCAAATTAATTGCTATAAAATGCCACACAAAGGAGTTTTTTCCACTGCCATTCCAGCTGATTATATGGAATAAGAATTAACAATTAATTAACATTATTGTAATTCAAAGTTAGGTAATTAAGTCTATAATTAGGTCTGATTTTTAGAACAGATGAGAATGCAATTTCAACTGTATTCCAAGGAAGATAAACTGTCTGGAGGGGGAGTACATGCTGGCAGTTGAGATAGAAGGTTCCAGAAAGAGACTTGCTAAGAGAGTTATGGATTTCCAAGAAAAAAACATATGCCAGAGACTAGAGATGAATATCAAAAATGGAGGTGCAGGTGACCTGGCTGGCACTGCAGGAAGCAGAGCAGGTCTGGGGAGCCAAGGAAGAAGTTCGCCTAGAAGTTGTTCACTGTCCCCTTGTGTATTCTCCATGAGAACACTGTGCTTCAAAGATTTTCTGCCTTTACCTTCTCCAGCCATGTTATTAAATTCTGACATGTCAGAGAGTCAAATCTTTTATCCACACATCAACACCTTGTATGGCAGATTCTTTTATAAAATTGTTCTTGCTCTTTAGCTGGGAAAAAACCATAATCTAGATTTTACACAGAAGAAAATCTTTTCAGAATTATTAACAGCAGTGTGGGTACTTGATAATAACTGAATACCTGATATGGTGTGTCATCCCTAAGGTAGAGGGGTTAACCTCCAGTGGGGGTATCATTCATCCTTTCTGGAACTTTGGAAATGGTTGGAACTTTCCATGCTGCACTTAAACAGTGTGCTGTTTATCATTAATCTGTTGGAATTTGAAGCAGGCATACCCTTGTGTTCTGATTCTGCACCTATTTCACCAAGCAAGTTCAGTTTAATCTATTATAAAGTAAGCTCTGTTTTCTGGAATGCACCAAAGGGTGTGGAAAACTGTCTAAATATGCCTGCACTAGGGACAGAAGACAGAATTACATAGGAGGAAGAGAATTGCTGATACCTAAGACAAGTTAAAAAATCCACCTACTAACTTACTGCATTGCCTTATAACAGCTGGAGTGATACAGAGAAGGATGTCTGGAAAATAAGTCATTTGCAATTAAGTATGGACATAGATACATCACTCATAAGTTTTCAATTTCTAGCATGGAGAGAAAGAAGCAGGAATCAAAGCCTGTAATGCAGCTGTCCCCTAAATTTGGAAGAAACTTGCTTCTTCTTGTGACCTGAATTTTCCACAGGTTTTTTTTAATCTTCAGCCTATAATAGAATAAAACATTTACTATCTTAAACTTTAAGAATGTCACGATTTCCATCCCTGACATTTAGATCCACTGCCAAACCACCAAAGTAACTGCTGTTATCCTTAAAACAGCAGATTCATTTCTATGGCAATAAATAAGCTAAGGAAATGACAATAGTGTATTAGAGAGAGTCAGCACTGCTGTGTCTTCTTGAGAAAAGTTCCATTGTGCTTCATAAATAATAAGCTTCATCTCTAATGTTTACTACAGAGTTACTGCATCTTACTGATTCATTATTTGCAATCTGTTTCTGAGAAAGAAAAGTGCTGTCATTGCTCTTCTGTCTGAGCAGCAGAATTGTTATAATATGCCAATGTGTTTCTAACAGCACAAATGCACTATGACCTGTGAATGCCAGATCCTCTCTGCAGTTTTCACAGACTCCAGAAAAAACAGAATCTTTGTGATGCTGATAAACTTCTGGTGATCAGCCATGGCTGTGACTGATGGCTGCAACTGAAACAAGGTGCAAGCTATCAACTCAATCTTCCACTCAGGGGTCATTGAGGTCAGGGGTAGATAGCCAGAACAAGGGGCACGTTTCTGCTCGATGCAACCAGAAAATGGTTCTTTGGTAGCTAATGTTTTATTTGTATGGGAGTCGCCATAAGGGCTCTGTTTGCAGATTGCTTTGCACAATCGACCTGTCCTACCTGTTGCCGACCTTTCCAGTTCCAGCAAGCTGTGTGCACCCACTGTTCTATTTTCCAGACTGCCTCATCTTCTTCTCTCATATCTCTTTCCTTCTTCCCTTGAGGCAGTTTTCTTCCTTTGCTCTGTTTTGGCATCTGTAAGTATGTTGCTGTATGGGTCTTATGCTTATGTGATGACACAGTACCACCAAGGGAACCATGGTAAATGATAAATGCAATACTGCTGAAACCCTCAGAGGGCTTCAACAAAAGACATCATCTTTATAAATTTGTGTAGAAGAAAACTCTTAAGGAAAACCACCCTTTTCAGAGTCCATAAATGAATTTCTGAGGGGGTACACTGTCTTGTAACAGCCTCAGGCTGACCCAAAAGTCAGTACAGAGAAAAGATGAAGAAAATAAGCTTGAGCATGTTTCTTGCAGCAAAGTCCATTCTGGAGAAATAGCTCCAGAAGGATTTAAATTTCTCATGAAGCTTCTCAGACTGCAGAAAGTAATTTGTTAAGAAAAGCGAATTACAGACATTGGACCCTGGCTGTCAGTAGCTTATCTCCTGGAACAGACCTTTTGTACATAGATGTACATACTTTTAATTATGGATTTTCAAATAAAAATGTGAAAATGGCAGTCCCAAAGTTCAGGCCTACATTCTCCTTCTCTTAAGCCCATTAGGAGATGCAAGATAAACAAGTTTTTTCAGCTTGCTGTGGGTGCAGCTTGCCTTGATGATGGCCAAAGGAACCCTAGGACATCTCCAGGTGTTCTCCTGCCTAGCTGTCCATGCAAGTCTGTGGTTGTTGTTTTTTGCTCTCTCCACTACCTTCTTTTCTGAAAACTGGGGCTATTTTCAGTGACTGCAAAGCTCTTTTCATTCAAAGCTCTTTTTTCCCAGTGCTGATCCAGGGAATGGTTGGCAGCCTTGCACTGTGCACAGCTCACCCATGGGGCAGGTAAAAGCCTGATGCAGTGATCTGCCCGCTGGCAGTTTTGTGGATTCATCCAAACCTGTGGGTGACCTGCACCTACAGGAATCTAGACCACTCTTCTGTCCACTTTCTTCTGTGGCTCCCAGTCTCTGTGTATAGAGGCAAATTAAGTTATCTCTGAGAAGTCTCTCTGAGCACAGAAATAGTCAGGTGCACAGAGCTTAGGTTCACTAGAGCAGGAGTTCCAGTCACTTGTTTTGGTCTAGCAATTCAGTCTGGGAGATAACAGCTCACTTCTGCATGCTGTTCTCTGCAGCGTGGTATGACAGATGAGCTAAAGTAAAACAGGAACGAGACACATGAGGAATCTATTCAAAGTTATACATAGAGGTGGGGAGAGGGAGGGAATTTTACAGTGATTACACCCTGGCTCATGAGACTTAATTATCCGGAACAGTCTGATAACTAATGAAATTTGTTTGCATAGCTAACCCCCCAATTAGTTCTGAGGAGGTGTGTGTCTTTCTTTCCACTTCAGGGAATTTCTTGTGTAAATTTCTTCTGAAGGTGACAAATATCTTATTTCCCTAAATGCAGCAGGCTCTGAGAAACAAACTCTGAGAATCAAGCTCTGCATTCAGCAACTGAATTTTCAATTTCTTACTGTTTGATAGTTTCATCTGCTCAGAAGTTTCTTTCTCCTTTTCAGTACATACCTTGTACATATTATTAGCTCACACTTCAGCCCATATTATAATATCTTTAAATATTTTTCAGAGTAAACCTTTTTCAGAGTAAGCCTATTCAACTGTGACACCTCTTTCCATAATTTATCTATTCAAATCTCTGACATTTTATATGAAAAGACAGAATTATCACAACCACTAGTTTAAATGGCAAAACATCTTTGGAACACCAACCTTTTTATCCAAAACTTAATTGGATTGACATCTAGATTTGGGTTTGTTTTTTAACAGATCAGCAAATTGTAGTGTTCATGCATGGTGATCTGTACATTGTTCAGTACACAGAGCAGGTAATCTCTTGACAACACCAAAGTCTGCAGGTCAATTAATGTGAGATCTATTTGATAAAGTAATTTTTAAGACCTTCTATTCTGTTGTTTGTTTTGCTCATCTAAACACATTTCTGGACACCTAATGGAAGAATTTTTTTTCCTTCTGAAAGTCAAGGCCTCAGCCTGGCATAGCAAACTGAGTGAAATCAATAAGAAAAAATTAGAACATTAGTTGTTCCTCTTTATGCTTGTCACGTCTCCTTTGAAAGTAACATTTGAAATGTTGACTGCAGCTCTGTATTAACATGGGGACAGAAATAGAGATGAATTAATCCTCCCACTGACTTCATGTCATGCTGAACTAACTGCATTTTAACAAACAGAAGTCATGTTTTCAGGATGAAATGTGCTGCCTCAGTTCACCTACTTTCCAGACATGGCTGTTTGCTAGTTCAGAACAATGCAACATTTGCTGCTGTCTGTGTGCTCAGATGTTGTGTTTTCTGCTGCCTTAACAGAGCTATGGGATTATAATCATCACTCTAGTGATGTTATTTGACCTCTCACCTGAAATTGCCACTAATTGTAGATATAGAAGAAGGAAAGAAATATTGCAGGAAAGCTGACAAAGCTCAGAAAGGCTTTTTTTCCCTCTCAAAGGCATAAAGAGGAAGACTCCAGTCATCATGAGAATAGGATGCAACGCTCCTCAGACTGATCAGAGGTGCATGCAAGGAGGCTTCTCATTCCAATGAAATGAAATCTTGTGGGGTAAATGTTAGCTACACATGAAGGAAGAATACAGGTTTTTGTCATGCTTTTGTTATGACTGCAATGGTCTTGCCTGGTGAACTTTGCATGCAGAAGTTGATTTTTTTTCTTGCCATTCAGCATCTGAACATTATGAAGGGGCAAATGAGACACTCCTGACTTTCAACACTCTGCTTTCCAGATTTTGAGAGAAGATGCGTTTCCAAACAAGGCAATCAATTCACTGCTTCTTCCGAGAATGAAGAGATCTTGGTACATGCTTTTATAAGATATTTTCCCACATATTTTGCACACAGCTGTCCCAGTACTAACAATTATATTCCTAATTTATGCCCTGGGATTTTTTAGTCTCTTGGGCTGTCAAAATTACTGAAAATCTTGGAGGCTAATGAGAGAAGTCTAAGTCTCAGATTAAAAAGGAACATCTGGACATTAAGCATCATGCAATACATGGACAATTGGGCTAGAAGTCAGTCTGGTTCTTTAAGGCAGAATTAAAGAGGACAAGAGAAGTAATTCTTAAATCTGGCCCTTTTTTCTGTGCTTGGAATTCTACCCTAGTCATTCCTTGAAATTCCTGGTTAGAAACACCATTCTGGACTTCAGAGGCCCATTTGCCCTTTCCGTCAGGATTCTGGCTCAGTGGAGAGGAGTTTTTAGCATGCATTCCTTTATGTCAGATTTCCTGTGTCAGGAAATCTGACACAGACTTGCTCAGGAGTAAGCCTCTGCCTTATTAATTATTACTTCCTCTAAAGAAAAATTCTCTTATTCAGTTTTGGTTGAAAAGTAAAAGTGGTATTTCCCATCAATGGTAAGAAATCTGATCACACTTTTAACTCTCGTGATCTTGGTGAATTTTGTAATTGGACTTCCTGAGCATATTCAGTAGCAGGAACCAAAATCATTTAAAGGACACAAGCCATAGATCTAATCTCTCTCAAAGCTGAAATTAGATTGTTGGCAGTCACAGCCTTCAGCTGAGATCTCCCTGAATCCTTCCTGGTTTGTGAGAGTCTGTTTTGATCTGTTTTTTGTAGGCACACATTTCTTGGGTTTGCTGTCTAATGGTGAATTGGTGCTCTGTCATCTCAGGTCTTAGAGAAAAGAAGAGCCAAACATTTATCAGAGAAAATAGACATAATCCTCCTGCCTGCAGCCTAGTTTTCAGTGAGAAGTGATGTCTCCTGCAAAAGAAAGGTGGAAATATCTTATATTCTTCCTTTCAGCCATAATACTTGATGGGAGAAGGTGGAAGTGTTGTCTTCTAAATGATTGACACCACTCTCTACAGGTGTTTCTTTATTAAGTGCAGCATCAGAGAAGCAAACACTTGAAAGTGCCGAAGGAATTGCAGCACACTGTGGCTTCACTATCAGTCTTTCTGGGTGGAATAATCCTGGCCAAAGATGACGTGTGTGTCAGCAAAGGAATTTGTCAAATTCTGAGTGTGGTAGCTCACGGCAAGAGAAGCCAAGGGAAACCTTGGAGTGTGAGCAGCTAGGCTGAGCTGACAGCAAAGCCTGCGTGCATGGGTTACATGAGGGTGATTATCCCCCTGCCACAAAGTTTTCCATGATTGTACCACATAGCTGCAATCCACGCAAACCTTGCCCTGCTATAGCAACATGACTCATTTGTTCTTTTAAAGATATTTTTATTACATCAGGGAGACAATTTTTGGAAATCTGATAATTTTCACTGAGTCATTTAACTGTCTTGTCTTTTCCAGATGTGTCTGGTTATCTTCTGAGTAAGCTTGGAGAATGTGAGGCTGAAGGGCAGTTGTTGGGGTCTGTCTGTCTACTGGCAGAAAATACCCTGAGTAAATACCTGGCTTGTATGACGTGCTGGAATTATTCATGCACATACTAACTACGAAAGAGAACAATTTAGCAAAACAGTAAATTTTTTCTTAGTAAATTGAATGACATTTAGGGAAGAGAGAATTCCTCTTTCTCAAAGGACTTTTCCAGGTTGTTTGTGCTTGGAAAAATATATTTTAAATTGGTACAGAATAACTCCATAACAAAAGTCCAAGTATTTCTTTGTGTTATACAAACTGCACTTTATGAAAAAGCAACTTTGTATCACAACAGATAAATCATAGGTAGCAAGCTTTAAAGAACTTTAAATGTAGATATAATAAAAATATGAGGTTGTCTATTATCATGTTGTCTATTTCAAAATTATTTTTTATAACTATACAGTCCAGGGTATTTTCTCTGAATTTTTGGAAGCTTCTTAACTAAAGCTTTTACCTGAAGTCATCAAAATAATTCAGTCTAATATCGATTTCTCTGCATGGAGAAGTTTATAGTAGAAAGCTGTCTGTATGAGAGCACATGATGTGTGTGCTATTTTACAGAAAAGACAGATTTTCTTGTTTATGAAACATTAAGCCTGCAGTAAGCATTTAATATAAATCAGAGTAAGCAAACAGATAAACAAATCCCACTGAGTAAATTGAAAACAGTCCTGCCTGCATGCTGCCCATGACTTATGTGTAAATGGACAATGATATACCCTTGTAATTGGAAAATATAAAAATTAGAGTGAGACAAGGCTTTTATTTTTTAAAAGAAAATGTTTTATTTTTAAAAAGAAATTTATTTTTTAAAAGAAATTGTTTTCTTAAAATAGCTGTAAGGAGAATATAGGCACTGATTTTTAAATACTACTATTGTTGTATTGTTTCACTGACATAACTATTCTGCAACAAAAAGAAATAATTGTGTGCTCAAGAGGGATTCAGGGAGTGCTGGTTGTAATTCTCAGTCCCAGGTAAATCTCAGCCCAAGCACTTGTGGAATGGCTCGTGTCTGTCTCGGAGCTGGTAAGAGTTACAGCATGGAAAGGGAACAGCAGGGGAGTCCCCAGGCTGGGTGCTTGGTAACTTAGAAACGCTGATTCCCTAAATTTAAATTGCTTTAAAAGTGTCTCCTCCATCTCTGGAAAGCTGGGTTATGCAGGCTTGGAGCCAGCAGACCACTGCTGTCCCAGGGTGCTCTGATGTGCTGCTGGCACTGCAAACGCTCCTGAGTCTGGAGCTACAGGCAGGAGCTTTGCTCAGCATCACAGCAGGCAGAGGCAGCTGAATTAATAACTGCTCAGCTATTAATGCTGCTCTCACAGCATCACCATAATCAGCTCCTAAGAAATAACATGCCTCAGCTTGCTGGGCTGCCTTTAGTTTTACTTTCCTGCATGCAAAGGCAGCTCTTGCTGCAGCAAACAGCAGCATTTGGGGCTTTAGTTTAACCTCAAAATACACGTAAACTTTTAAATGAAATTGTTCTTTCAAACTCTTACTGTATTCTAGGACCCTCTTTTAAATTTTTTTTTCACATCCTTTTCTGTTTGCTTTTATACAAAATCAGATGAACCCAACACCTGTGAAACCTGGAACAGAAGTTGCAACTGCTCGCAGTTATATGATGTCTGCCTGGCATTTAACTGCAGGTAGGTCAAGATCAAAAATAACAACAGAGAGCTCCTAATTAACACATAGTGCTGTTTCGGCATCCAAGAGCTCTTAAAATATGAATTCACTGGATAATGCTCTCTCAAATCTTGTCTCCCCAGTACTCCAACTTTATATGAAAGATACATCTGCAATTTGTTTTCTGCATTTATTCATATTTGCTTTAAAATGTAATATGTCTAGTACCTCCACAAAATTTTGCATGCAAATCACTTAAGATTTGATTTTTATAGGCATTGATTGGTCACATTTAGCTGGCTATGGGGAGACTACCACAAGCTTTAGTCCTGCTGATGCAAGCCAAAAACCAAGCAAGCCTACAAGAGGACACAGGAAGCACTGGAAAAAAATAGCACAGGGAGTGCAGGTACTAAAATGTCTATGCATATGTCTGGGGGCTGGTTTTGTATTTCTTCAAAGCAAACTTTGTTTTAAAATATTTTGCTGTGGAAAAAGACCAGTTAGGATCTTTAACACTTAGAAAACAATCACTTGTTTTCTACGTACTTTCTTTTTTTTTTTTTCCACGCAATGAATCATAAACTTGTTTTGGAAATTTTTTTTATTTTTTTAATCATTAAGGGAACGGGCCAGAAAGAAGCAATAATTATATAATGCATTACAAAATAAGGTACTGTTGAAACCAGGAAAGCAGCAAAGCAACCTGCTTGTGGTTTATTTCCTGGGTGAGAAAAACAGCTTAGGGTGTGACTGGGAAGAGGAGGCTTTTGCCATGGAAGTGTAGCAATCACCACCCATGAATAAGGAGCTGTTGAATAATGGACAGTGAAATTTTGGGGTGCAGATGACTAACATCTTATTTCATTATTGGACCTTATTTCATTCTCTGCACCCTGCCCATGGCTTGGAGAAGGGTTCTCCATATTTTCTGCCCATCTGGCTATGCATCTTGTTTCAGCCAGGATGAAATCAGATGCACACAAAATGCTGATGATTAACTTGCTGTGGCTATACAATGAACATTTCTTTGCATTTAAGAGAAGGACCCAGAATTCTGATCAGATTCAAGTCACCATGCTCTTCCTCCTTAAATTTTAACACATACTCATCTGAAATAAACAATTGTCAAAACAATGTGCTTTCAATCAGCTGTTGTATTGCAGTGGCAAATTTATCCTCAAATGAAGCCTGCAGTTAGAGTAAATTGATTACGATGGACTGCCAAATAAGTAGCAATTGTTGTCCATTATAAGTACCCATAAAATAAATGTTGACTAAATATTGCTGTGTGAAACTTGTGGATGGAGAAAATTAAATTGATGTGGTTTGTATTTTACTTGGTAGTTTTAATGCTGAGATGTGAATTATCTGTTATGAATGCCAAACAGCATCCTAAGTTAGTTTACTTGATGCCAGTCAAAAGGTAACAGCAAAATCCCATGATCCATTAGTACAGAATATGAAGGACACTAAAATAAAGTTGAGGTCTCCTAAAGAGATAACCCTGGTGGTGGTTGGAGCATAGTGATCAGGAAATTAAAAAAAAAATACTAGAATGGAAAGTAAACCTAATAGCAAAATGAACTTCACTATTAGAGGCTACTACATTAATTAAATTTCTGATGAATCATGCTGGATTGGCAGCTTGGAATGCAAAGGGATTTTTAATTAAGAAAAGAAATCCTGCTCACTTAACAGTACTTTAGAAATAGCATTAGATGAGTAGTGTTGAGCTCTATAAGTAGAACACATAAATAGCTGGATTGCTTGATTCTTGGTACTTGAAAGAATATATGTTGCCAGGTTTTCTTCTCTTCCCTATTAGACTGCCCCATTTTGCTCACTTAAGTTATTACATTAGATGGTCCTTTAACTTAATTCCTTCATTCCTTTAAAACTTTAGATTTTTATATACACTCTGCAGGATTTTTTTTAACGTCCACGTGTATGTGAATCATAGGAATCTTCACTAGTTCATGTTTTGGGCAGTTGTCACCCATATGTAAATTGATTGATCTGCCTTTAGTGGAAGCTAATTAAAGGAAAAAACATTTAAAACACCTTCAGAATCCGGGATTTTCCCAGTTTGGTGTCATTTCCCATTGTCAACTTAAGATAATTCTGTTACAATCTGCTGTTGTAGCAAGCAGCTGGTGTGCAATCACATAAAATTTTTATTAATAGCCCACAGAGCCTCCCTCAGTTTCTCTCTCTGTTTCTCTCTTGGCACATGTGATCTGCTGTCTCTGTCTCCTTGTGACTCCCTAAGATTAAACTTTCTGCTAATTGTATCAGGACATTCCCCAGTTAAAAGGGCATCTTGGGACTGGAAAATGCCCACTGTGGGGCAGGAGAAGAAAATCTTCCACAGTGAGGCATGGGTTTATTTCTTTGTCAAGGATTTCCTCCCTCTGAGCTGTACAGGAGGAACATGTTTACTGGATTTATTTTCTGAAGAGCCCAGATACTGTCTAAAAATACTGTAGCTGAAGTATTAAAGTGGCATTTTCATTTGAATGGGCCTCTGCTGCTCTGCCCTGCAGTGGTGCCTCACTGTGAAATTGGTGTTTGGAGGAATAAATGGAGAAGAATTTTCTAGGCTTGCTTGGAGGTGGGTGTGTGCAGGCAGAGCAGTTTTAGGCCCTTAGCAAGAGGCTGTACTTTATTCTAGATGAAGGAAATAAGGATTTTCTTGCTGAGAGATGCTCCAATGTGTGAAAGTGGTGTCCATTGAATTCTATCTTGTCAGTAGAGGCTCTTAGAGGACACAGCCAGTTTGACTGCAATAGGTTCTTTTGCTTAAATGTCAGCTTGGTAAATAATTCAGAAAATCCAGGGGGAAATGGGGGATTTGGGAGGTGTTCTTTATTAGTCTCTCTCCTTACTAATCATGTGAGAATATTCACATGTCAACAGCTTAAAACTCATAGCTCTCTTAGCTGTTGCTTATTTCTGGTTTCTCCACTGTCACTGTCTTCTGCCTGGCAATAGATGGCCCAAGGTGCCCCACTAAGTATCCCAAGAAACCATTTCAAATTAACTAGAAAAGGAAATAAGCTGATAATTATAGACATGAAGTTTGAAGAGAACATTAAGACAGCCCCAATGGCAAACATTGGGAAGCAGCAGGAAACAGCAGAAACAGGTTTATCTGTGCTTCCATTTTTGTAGCTTCTTTCTACATCTGATTACAATTCTCTTTTTCAATGCATATCACACGCTTCCTTCTCTCCTAACCCTCCCAGGACCTCAGGGATGCTTGCTGCATGACATACACAGTGCTGCTCACTTAACAAGCATCTTTTCAGAATTTTGCTTATGCCTCATTTTTCTATGATTGGTGTTTAGATGACCAAGAAGTGCTTTTAGATGACTTGTGCTTTTCTGTAGTGCCTGAATGCTTCAAAAGCAGTTTTTCTTCACAAAGGCCCCTGAGACAAGCAAATCTTATCACCTCCAGGAGGTTTTATGATTAAAAGAAACAATTAGCTTGATTTGAGACAGTGTAGTTCTGACAAATTTGAAACATGCAGGAAATCTTGTTTAAGGATGTGTAGGAGTAAACTGAATTTCATACTTTCAAACTATAGCTCTGTCAAACTTCACTTGCAGCTGTGAGCCAATGAGATTATTTCCTTACTGGAGCTGCAGCTGCAGTTCAGATACCCAGAAATTAACATGCAGGCTTCACTTGCCTTAAAAAATAAAATATTAGATCAAGCCACTCCTCCAGTTTCAGGCAGAAAATATGAGGCAGAGAGAGGAACTCAATTTAACCTTTAATTCTCATTGCTGAGCACACCTTTTTCTCCTGCAGGCCCTCAGTCTAACTGCTGCATAAATCCCAGTCTCTGTGAGGATTATGGGTGCTACCAACACAGTAATCACTTTTACTTCAGAGCTTCCCTGCCTTCCCAGCGTGTTTTGTAGCATGCATGCTGAATGAAGTATTAATTGTGAAATTGTGAAGGTGGTTTCTTTATGCATATAAGGAACAAATGCATCAAGAGTGATTCATGAACATATACCAATGAATGCTGGTATTTGCTCATTTTCATAGAATCATAGAAAGGCTTGAGTTGGAGGGGAACTTAAAGATCATCTAATTCTGACACCCAGCCATGTGCAGGGACACCTTTCACTAGACCAGTTGCTCAGACCCCATCCAACTTTGCCCTGAACACTTCCAGGGATGGGGCATCCAGAACTTTTCTGGACAACCAGTTCCAGTGCATCAACACCTTCTGAGTTAAGAATCTGTTCCTAATAACTCATCCAAATCTCTCCTCTTTTAGTTCCAAACCATTTTCCTAACTATCTGCTTGGGTAAAGTGTCAATTCCTATTTTTATAAACCCCCTTTAAGTACTGGAATGCATCTAAGGGGTCCCCCTGGAACCTTTCCTTCTCCAGCTGAGTTGTTATCACAGTCCTTGCATTAACAGGACTGTTTATCTGTGGTAATGCTTGTAACCAGACCATCACTGGGGGGAAAGTGAGGGAGTGGTACCTGACAGTGAGGCTGTACTGTAGAGGAACCATATTTCTGGAAGGCATTTACTCTACATCCAGTGGGACACCACTTCTGGCAAGAGAGAAAGGGCATGAGTGTGGACACAGCTGCAATATTTATTTATTTCAACACAGAGATGAGCTTTTCTATTCCTCCTGCTCTACACTGTGATTTCCCTCTTGTTTTCTGCCCTTCCCCCTAATGAGTCAGCCCAGGTTTTCTCTCCCTGCCAGGTCTTTCCACATGCTTCCTTTTGCAGTCCACTTGCATATAGGTCAACTCTTGTCCTCTCCTTAGCTCTGGCAGCCTCTTTATTTCCCTGACTTTGTGTGGCTGTGTGGATTTCAGCAGTTTCAGAGATAGCTGTGCTTAGCTCTGTGCTTGGGCATGCCCTGTGGAGGTGGAATATTTGGTAATCACGGCTGCAAAGAGCCATGGGTTGTATATGGGATTCAGCTACTCTTAGAATTTGAGCAGCACTCTGAGGATTGGAATAAGGCATACTCCTGATGCAACAACCACTGTGTAAAACTGTGAAGTATGTGGATGTTAGAAGAATTGGGGAAAAAACCAAACATGTCAGAAGTATGGATATTTGAATAAAACACTAGATTTTTCAAATGTTATGCTCTGAAAAAAACCCCAGCCATTTTGGTTGAAATTTTCCAAAACCTATAGTTACTTTACACTGCAAACACACAGAAAAAAAATTTCATTTCAAAACTTAGCAGACCTAAAAATATTATTTTTAAAATACATATAGCTACATAACTTTAATAGGTAGAGCTATACATATGGTAGCTACTAAGCCACCCGCACATGGAACTATGCCTCTATCTACATGAGATTGACCAGGAACCCAAGCAATAATGTAAAATTATAGGACTAAGTGTTTTATTTCCAACCTCTGAGCCTTAAAATGTTTTTATTTCAGGATTTTATTTCCTCACTAGAAGGCAGTTCCCAACACAGCCAGTCTTGTCTCTCCCTCTTTTCTTCCCGTTTCCTTACTGTAATAAACTGTTTTTCTTGATCTAGAGTATTGAAATGAGATTGAGTACTGTCAGGCATCCTTCAAAAACAGAGATGTAGGAAGATACTGGAGCTATTTCTTAAACCTCATATATAGAATTTTTCATTCTCTTTTAGCTATGCCTTGTCATTTTCTTAGTGCTTTTATTCTTTGCAATAACATGACCTAAAAGTACTTCACAAAGGAAAAAAAAACCCAACAACTAGACACTTGATTCTTAAATGGAGGAAGAAAAAGGAAATATTCTTGCAGAATTCTGAAGCATACAGGCAGAGGAAATTCTCTGAAGCATACAGATAGATTTCATTCTCCTTTGGTAGATTTTGTTTCAAAGAGGTGGGGCAAAGATAAAAAAGAGTCTTGGAACTTCTCCAGGTTTCTTAGGATTTCTGTGAGCACCCAGTGTTTCCTTTGGATTGCCTGAAGTATTTTAAGGGGATTCTGTACACCTTCAAACCAAAATAAGTCAAATATACAACAGTGCTCATAATGCATAGCTCTGGTATCTGTTGCACAGTTATTTGTACCTAAATGTACTCCAGCGTTAAAAGCTGCTGGAAAGATTTTATACTTTCTCCCCTTGATTTCTTTTTCCCCCTTCTCTTATTCTTCTACATGTCTTCTTTTTTATTTTTTCTCTTTCTCTTTTCCACAACTGTCTATCACCTTTCTACTACTCATTTTATTGCTCACATCAAACCATGGATAAGATTAGATTAGATTATTGAGCTTCCATGTCATTACTTTTAAGTCAAAAGAGTACCACTTTGTTAAAAAAAAAAAAAGGAAAAACCCCAACTCTCCATCATGTAGAAATTCCCTGAAGAGCTTTTGAAGAATTTCTAATCCCTTCTATCCCATTCACAGAGAGGCTCATGCAACGTCTGTTTTCATGTCCATGAGGGAAAAGATGGACTGAGGAAAATGAATTCTTCTGTCTGGAAGAAAACAAATTCAAAATGCTATATTTGTATTTTCACAGCTGGTGACCATATATTTAATGGTGAGTATATTAGAATGTGACTTCCAGGTCTTGGGTGCACAGTAATAGAACTGCAAGGAAATTCATAACAAAAAATGCTGTGTGAGAAAAGGATAATAACTGCCTTTCTAATATTCTCTCTCTCAATGCCTCTGAAAAGGAAAATTAATTGCTATTTTTATTCCTTTTTTCTGAGATTAAGAAACTTGGAAAATTTCATCTGCAAATCAGCACTGCAGTTGGAAGTTAATGCAAATCCATAGGCTCCCTTTTTCTGAGGCAAATGGTCTTTGTCAAATGCTGCTAAAGCAAATTTCTCTCACCAGTGTTGACTTTCCGTTAAGATAGCTAATATTTGTTTGAGCCATCATTATTATAATTATTTAGAATTTCGTGATAAGAACAACCTTTGAGATTTGAAGCGCAGATTTAGAAACCTTGGATAATGGCATGGTAGCAAATTGTTCAAGATTCTTTGTACTGTGTAAGTACCAAACCACATTTTGTACCTTTTTCCATGTCAAGGAGTTGAAAAGAAATGAACTCAAGGAAAAAGAGAAATCGGTGTTTTGTTTTCTAGATTTATACAAGATATTGTGCTGTGGCCACTGTTAGGTTCTTTTCTGATTAATGTTTGTGGTCCCCCTAATGTATCAAGAAGTCATTTTGTCATGTATGACACAGAAAGAATCATAGAAAAAGATCTTTCCTCATCCCCAAAAGGCGCACTGCACTGTAAGAAAGAAAGCATGACTAAAGCTGGGAGAAAAAATCAAGCAGTGCTTTAGTCAGTTGTTGGCATGAAGAGTATTACAATTCTATGGCCTCGTTCAGTAACGAGGCTGTAAATCATAAATATAACAGAGGAAAAAAATCAGCATTACTTTTAAATAATGTATGCTTGCATAATGCATTATAATTATTAGGCATTTTTGCATAATAAACTGCAAAATCCTAGAGTAAGGCGTTGCAGCAAAATTATTATTGTCTGGACTTGGAAGGAAAAAGTGAAAGGACAGCTCAGAGGGAATAGTGACAAGAGTCTGCAAAAAGCCGAAGGATATTAATGTCAAAGAAGGAGAAGAATTTACTATGATTTAGAGGAAGTACTACAAGAATTAATAACCTGAAAAATTTGGAGGAAGTATAACTATGAGACTGCAAAATGCTCTAAAATAGACTTAAAAAATAAGACTGGGCGCATGTCTAAAAATTATAGTGCAGGAACCAGCCTGAATGTCAGAACTGAAGATTTTACAGTCATAACTGAGCCTTGTAGACTTCCTGCCACCACAGCATTTTTCTGCCAGTAACCTCAAAAATCACAGAGAACTGATATGTTGCCCTTCTGTCTGTTATATTAATAATCATGAACTGTTCTGTGATAGGCCATGTAAAAAGAGGTAAAAACCTAAAGACTGACCTACTAAAAATAATCTTTAATCCAATACCGGGAGAAATCTTTGCAGTGATAGTGAGAAAGATGAACTTTAAACTGAGGGAGAAATAAAGACTTGTGTGATCTCAAGGCTCAGTATTTACTCACCAAGAGCCTAAATCAAGTGAATACCCATACAACAAAATGCAAAGGAGTATGACCAGGGGACAGCAAAGGGAATATGCAGATGAAAACATGGAACAGTATAGGTACTGAAGAAACTACATACAAGTCATCTCAGAGACTGGGTGTAGTCAGTGAGAAACCAAATATTTGTACACCAACACCACAGCATAGTAACACAAGGGAGGAAGCTGAGCTGGAGGGGGAAATGAAACTAGACGAGTGGAGGACGAGAGGAACGTGGTGGAGTAAGAGTCATGTTGGTACCAGTTGTTGGCACTGAGATGTGTGCCATATGCTAACCCCATTCTTTATACATTGTTAAGGCAGATGGAGCATGCAGCACACTCACAATAAGATCAGAAATAAACAAACAAAAAAGAAGTAGCGTGGCTTTAGTGGAATAGGTTTGAGTCAAAAGTAAGTCCATTTTAAAACAGTAAATAAGTTATTGCGTGCCAATACTATAATTTGTATAGATTTTTTTTCATTTTTAATGGTGTTAGGAAATACATTTGGAAATTGCTTTATTGATATTTTTGTTATTGCTGATAAGGTTGGAAAATAGGTCTCACTTACAACCATGAGCCTTAGAAATTCTGAGATTTTGTAGTTAACACATCTTGTCACATACCTGAATTAGAAAGGGATGATGTTATTTAGCTTGTTTTGGGTGCATAATAAAACATGCTACAAATATACTATAGAGGAGTCGGTCACAGAATTTACTTGTGACTTGAATTATGTCAGCTTGATCTGCTGTAAATCAAAGGAAAGATAAAAGATCTTTGAATAAGATCTTTGAATAAGGCCTGCAGTTTTAAGAGAGAGAAAATTGAATAATTTTATTGTATGAATGAATGGGGATGAATTAGTCAAGTTACTTGAGCAGGAAAGCTGAGAATATTGCATGAAGACAGTACTGACACTTGCTTAATTAGAATATTGTGGAGCCATCAGGAACTCCCATGTGCGAGGAAAAACTTGAGGCACTCTGTACCTAACTAGATTATAGGTACCTCCAGAGAGATATTACCCTAAGTAGAGCTGGGAAAGAATGGAAAATGGCCTGCTTGCCAAAAATACCCCATATCTTAGAAGGAACTTTATAGCTACAGAAAGAATCAACAGAAAGCCAGTTGAGACAGACCTTGTTAAAGGCAGGGCAGATTTCAAGAGATCTTTCAGCCATGTGAACTGAGAAGTTTATAGTGAAAAATGTTCAGTGCACTGAAGTTGTGGTCAGGAGTACAGCTATTTCTCTATTATGATTCAAAACCTAAATCAGTGCCCAAACTTTCACAGATTTCCAAATTGGCCAGCATGCTAAAAACTGTGAAGCTGAGTTGCTTTGTTTTATTATACAATGGTCAGGTTAACATTAAAGACACACATACGTTTTTATCAGCACTTACAGAGGAAGGGGTATTATCTGCATATCTGTAGGTACATTAGTTTAACTTGGAATACAAAAAAGCCTTTAAGAGCAAGTTTGGAGGACAAGATTACTCAAAGATTGAAAACAAGGAAGCATACAAACAGTGATTTTGCAAACAGACAGGTGAACCACAAAAATCTTTTATCTCTCTCTAGAAGATTAGGGAACTATTTGGCAGTGGAGACAATCTGATTTATTTGAATTAAACGCAACATTTATAGAACCACATTAGAGGCTATGCATGAAGAAGAGAATGTGTGCAAAATTTCAAGTGGAGAAGAAGCTGGTAAAGGAGGGATAAAGGAGCACCTTGGGAGTAAAGAGATAGACAGATAATGACAAAAGCCTTAATCTGTTGTCATCACAATTACCCAGGTAGGCTTGATTGCATTGGGTACTGGAGCAATAGAAATGAGATCAAATTCAACAGTACAGTAGAGAGAAGCACTTCATGGAGAGACTAAGCACTGCCACAGGGGTAGTGGGAAATTAGGGCAGCTTAGAAAGAAGATTAATTTAGGTGAGAGAATGGACAGCTATCGGTTGCTGACAAGATATACAAAAACTTAGGAAAAGACAAAAGTCTTGGGAGATATCATTCAGAGCATTGCTAGTAATGATGGAGAGTATTTGAACAACTGATGGAAGCTGGAAGAGGTGCAATTTAGGGTACAAGAGATGCTTAAGGGAATGGAGAAAATCAGGAGAAATTTGCATTCTTTGGCTTAGAAAGACAAAGAGGAAAAGGGGATATTGCTCTCTGCACATGAATGATGAGGATAACCAGTACCAAGAGATAACATCTTACCCCAAGGAACACATGATCAAACAGATAGAGGTGCTTTGTCTATATGGAATCTGAAAATGAGAACAAGAAGGCTCTGGAGGAGCCCTTCATTAGAAATAGTCTAGATACTCATGGGATTTCTAAGACAAAGATCAGAATAATATGAAAAATCACTTTTGTGCCTAGGTGACTGTTCGAACAGGAAATTGCTCTGGGTGAGCTTGGAAAATCTTTCTAAACTTGCAGTGTAAATGTGTATTCAATCATTTGTGAATAGTTAGTCTCTGATTCCCCTCTCCAGTTCCCTTAGTCTACAATGCAGGAACTGTTTAGTTCTTCCATGTAAACACACTTCTCAGTAAACATTTCCCAAGATTCATCCTTGTTAACACAACAATGAACTTATTCATAAATGTAGTGGGTTAAGTAGCATTTCCTCCAGTAGGCAAGGAGAAAAAACTACTCTTTTTCCACCTCTATCAATGCTATGGAAAATCCTGCAGGTAAAAAACCCAAACCCTTTCATTTTACTTTATTTGAATGGCCTGCCATCATTTTAATGACACCAAAATACTGTCTCCTCAGAGAACTGCTGGCCTGCTGTGTCTGAGGAATTGCACTGGTCAAAGTCTGAGAAAGGGGGCAACATGCAAATTTCATCCTGCTGAGATGATTTAAATTACAACCAAAAAACGCCCCTCTTAAATATTAATTGGGTATTTATTTTATACTACTCTTTAGTTAATCACCTCTTTCTCCCCTCCTCCCTTCAGTTTAGTAATTAAAAACATTGTTTTACTCCTGCAAGAAGTCCGTATGCGGCACAGGACATCACCATGTGTAATTGCACAGGTGAGAAATTATTGGTTTTGCTACACCAGCAGAGCTATTCTGAGTGGCTGAAGTGAATAGAAATTATGTGCCAAACTCTTGACTTCAACAGGGAAGAGTTTAGTACATAACGCTCTCTCTCACCTTGTTCATGCATTTATCTTGCTAGTGCAGGTATGTACAATATCACTGGGAGATGTGTTTGGGGCTCCCAGGGCAGCCGGAGTCCTGCTTGCTGGCAGCTTTGGTTTGGGAGGAATCCAGCAAAGTTCATGATTTAGGGGGTGGCACCCCACTGCTGGCCACGTGCGACTGGACACGAGCAGTGGCCATTTTCCTTGGGAAAAAAGCCTCATTCCCCCAGTGCCCCAGGCTCAGCTCAGAGCTGGTGTTTGGGGCTCCAAGGGCAGTCAGGGTCTTGGTTGGTGGCAGCTTTGGTTTGGGAGGAATCCAGTAATGTTCAAGATTCTAGGAGGTGGCATCCCACTGTTGGCCATGTGCGACTGGACGCGAACGGTGGCCACTTTCCATGGGGAAAAACCTCCCAATCCCCGTGCCTGGGGCTCAGCTCAGAGCTGGTGCCTGGGGCTCCAAGGGCAGTTTGCCACCTTTAGTCTCTGAGTTAATGGTATACCCAGAGTGGCTACGTCAGCCAGGAATTTTTATGTGTAAATACTGCATAAAATGATCTATCATATAGGAAACAATAAAATACAAGCACGGTTGATCTGGTAAAGTAAATATTACATTATTGCTCATTATTGTTCATCAGTTCACTTTAGAAAAGTCTTGCAGAAGATTTCAGTTGGTCAATGCATTACATTGTCAGGAAGTGGACATGCATTTATAGCCACAATTTAGTTTTGCTGTGCTGGATGCTGGATAGGAGAGACAATTGTGGCTGACAGAAAACAAGAAAGGGGTGGAATTGCACAGAACTATCTAATCCCTTCAATGTAGGAAAGCAATAATCAAAGGGAAACACTCTAGGATGGTTGTGGAGAGGCTTGAAAAATGCAGAATACCTAAAGGGAAGGGAGTACAGAACAATGTACTTGGTCTCAACTGCTTTGAAATATCTCTTCATGTATCCTAACCTAGCAAGAGATTGAATAATTTCACTGGCAATGTCTTCATCTAAATGTTCAAGCCCTAAGTTAGAAAAAAATATCTTCATTTCTACAAGGCATTTAATTTCTGCAAAAGCAACACTTAATGCTTATTTCATAAAGAGTATGAGTTGCCATAAAACTCGCTTTTTTTCTGTGAAATTGAAAACCCTGAGATTCCTCAGGTTTAGTGTAATAAATTTTATTCAGAAGAAGTAACTAAATTTGTATGTTTCAGAAGAGAAAAGCTGTGTCAGAAATTCAATAATTTTTCATCCATCTGGTGAAAAGTTTCCGGAAAGCATTTTAGAGGTTTTGAATGATAAAACTAAGCCATCAACATTCTGCCCAGGGGAAAATTCCCCATAGGCATCATGCATAGTATCAACTAAAATGATGTAATTCTTTTCTGGAAGGAACACATCAAGATCAACATATAAAGCCCACAAAGTAAATTTTTACATGGTGATTTGCTTTTGTAGATACAAGTCCTGATGTGACGGTATTCCTAAGTGACAGGTGATGATTAAACTAGAGTGGAAGAAGTAAAAGGCAACAACAAAAAAGTGTTTCCATTTCTTTGTCTCTGACTGCCATTCTAGTAAGTGATCCAGGGGTAAGACCATTCCATAGAGGTGTGGCAAAAACTGAGGAATGAAAAACTGAAGTTCTTGTAGATGATGTATCTGATTCTCTCAGATTTTTGTAAGCAGAGGAGGTTTAATGCAGTAAGAATGATTTCTAGCCTGATTATTCTATATTTCTCTTCATGAAAATTTTTTTTTGTTTTCTGGGAAACCTCCTCAACCCAGTTGCTTTTAGTACTTAGTCAGGTTGATTTCATCGAGAGCAAGCAGTGAGAGAGACACAAAAATAAATTAAATGTTCTTGTGAACATACAAGTTATCATTTCGGCGAGTTTATGTTTATAAATAGTGCCTAAATTCTTTGCATGAATCTGCATAGCAGTAGGATTTGATCATACTTTCAGCTGCTGCATTCAGACATGATTATTTGTTTTGTTTCCAAGTGGTTGCTTTACTATTCTGTAGTACAAGTAAAATCTGTGGTTTAAAACTGACCTTCAGTCACTCTCTCAGGTCCAGAAGAAGAGTTGATAGAACTGTTTATTATACATTTTTGATAGAATTTCCCCATATCCCTTCTGGCCCATTTATGTCATATGAACCTGTTTCTAAATCTGGTTTTAAATGTACCTTGGCTAAGTGCCATCTGACCACAGATTATATTTGTGTAAATTTGGACTTCTGCATGGAGAGTGAGTGTTCTCTAGGTTATTTGACATAGGACAATCAAGCATAATCCACACTGAGGCTCATGTCTGAGTTGGTATCCTAAAAGACTTTGCACTTCTGGTGTTTTTTAGAAACCTGGTTGAGGCTGGAACAGTTCTCTTGAGATTGTTTACTCCACCTGCCTTGCTCTCCTAAAATATCAGTGATGGTGTGTATTTGCATATAAAGAGATGGCATGAAGGGCCAGGCAGGAGGTTTAACACATCAAGGATGCCAGCTGGGTGCAGAGCAGTGAGGGTGAGCCAGCCATGCCTGGCTCCTCAATCCCACTGCCAGGCATGCCTCACTCCTCAATGCCACTGCCTGCTGGAGCCTTGCCCACACCTGGAATGCCTGTACTATCACCTGCAGCTTCCTACTGGGGACAAACCTGATTGTTCTACTTTGAAAGTCCCACTTCCCAGAAGTGGTGGGGTGCAAGCACAGGGTGGAATACACAGCCAACAGAATCCTTGAAGGAAGCTGGCAGTGGAGGTATCACCAAAACACAGCAGAAGAGACTGAATAAAACACAAAGCTAGTTCTACTTCCTGTTGCTTACCAGCCTGAAATCAGCCTGGAATAACTCAAATGGTGCAGCAGTGGACATGAGCCAGAAGTGATAGTGGTTTCTGGTTTCCAGACTGTGCTCCTGTATAGTTGTTAAGGGAGAACTTTCTAGTCTTCACCTGTAGTCATTTTTAATATAATTTATTTGAAGGAGTTTTGCATGCAAACCTTGCTGCTTCATTGTTGCTTTGCTTTTTTTCCCCTAGTTGCAGTAATTTTTGAAATAACATTTTGGCATACTATTGAATGCTATTTGGAATACTATTCGGAATACTATTCATTGGAATTCAAAGCATATCTGATTTTTGGAAGTTTCCCCGCTAGTCCAACAGATGTGGTAAGCAATTATTAGATGCTAAAAATTCTACCCTTAACCTTAACCCTCTGTTGTTTCTGGGTGGGTTTTTGGGCAGAGGACAACATTTTTTTATTTTAATGCAACAATGGCAAAAAACTTGTGATCTGTTGCCAGAACATTATAGTGTGTTCCTCCTCGGGATAGTAATCCTTTAGGTTTTATAGCCTTTATTTTTGCATAAACAATTTGTAGTTGCAGAAGTGCACCAGCATAGTCATTAAAATCTGGTTAATATGGGGCAATAGAAGTGTGAGGCTCAGACTGCTTGTGGTTACAGAAGAGATAATATAAATTGTTCATATAGATTGTACTATACAAGTGGAAATGTGGCATAAAGCTTTATTTTTTCCTTTGTCAGCTTCTGAGTAACCTAATCCCATTTAATCAGGCCTGGTAGAGAAAGCAACATTTTTCACCAATAATTTTCAACTAGGAACAAACTCTGCAGTATTTTTTCTGTGCCTGAACTAAATAGAAAAACACAATGTGAAGATTCAGGGTTTCCTGGGTAGCACGTGCTAGGTCAGTCATGTGGTGAAGGAGAGATTTAGCATCAGTATTTTGGTCCAATCCACTGAAGGTCAAAACCATGAATTACTTTCTTCCTTGGCACAGCACCAGTACAATGAACAGCTCTTTCATGCATTTGTGGAGTGAAAACAAAAAGACTACTGAGAGGATGCAGGAGCATTCTTTGTCTTTGTTTGGAACATTGTCTGCCATTAGCTAAATCTCAGCTGCATCTCTGTGCTCCTATCAGGGCTCCATGGCAAAGGTACTTGGTAGTTCCCAGGGTGGGAAGAACTGCAGTGGCATGGTTCTGATGATCTCACATCTACTGCATCTCCTCCTGGAAATCTGGGAGAAAGCCATTGCTCTTCAGGTGTCACTATTGTTTTGCCTTCTGTAGGCAATTTTAAGTTTCTTCTAAGATTTCAAATCAAATAGAAACATGAATTCTAGAGCTGAATGATCTAGAGCTTTGGTGTAGAGGCATGAGAAGGGTGATTGGAGCTCTACCCCAGATGTCAAGAATCAACCTTTTCCTCTGTTAGCTCTAAAAGGCCTTTGGTTGCTATGGCAAGGTAGTTTCCTCAGGAAACCTCACAAGTTCATTGCCTCCCTAGCTTGGTGTTCTTTATAGTGGGAGCAAATAGTCTTTTACGTCATTCAGCTTCTTTTTGCTCGGTTCTTTCTGTTCAGCCTTACAAACTACGGAAATGGGAAGTCCAAAATCTGAGAGCAATTTGTTGAAGATGAGAGTTTTCTGTAAGATCATGTTAAACACAAATACACAGAGTCAAGCAAACCATCTGAATTATATCCCCAAACGTGTAATGTACTAAGTTTGACATTTCTTGCAATAAATTTTTGGTGAATTCAAAAACTGAAGAGAATAAATAAGAAAAAGGGAAGGAAAGGAAGGGGAACTGAAACACAGAAATCAGTCAAAGAGAAAAGTTTTAGTTAAATAATCCCTGTTGCAGTTGAATAGATGAATTGTATGAATGAAGTAGCTTGCTTTAATAGCTGGCAGGAAAAAAGCTGATCTACATAACTTTCTCATAAAGAGTATTTAAGGACAATTTAATTGAGAACTTGCTGAAGGCCTAGCAGATAAAAGCAGTCAAAATTAGTTTGAAAATGTTTTTAATCTAGATTATCACAATGTTTTAATAAAGTGGCAGTGTTGATTTTCAAACTGAGTTCTCAATCCCTTTGATAAAATTTTAACACAACCTTTACTAACATTTTTTCAGTGACTTTTAGAGTTAAAGAATCTGCTACATCTTCCACAGATTCCTACTGAGCATGGGAGCGAGCTGCTACCATCCAGCTCTTATATTAGCATGTGGTAAAGAGTTCTGGCAATAGCAAGAACAGCATAAAAGCACACAGAGTTGAGATCTGTAGGAACCACTTCAGTGAAACTTGGGAGAAAATAAACGAAAGAGATCTCACAGAAGCAGCACATGTGTGAAACAAAATCTGACTAATTGAGGTGTCAGAGAAAAGTAACTGTAAAAAGAGAACCAATCGAACATGGAAAAATTTCTAGAGAATTCTTTCCTTTTTTGGCTCAGTTTGTTAATATTTTCCTTTTTAATGACTATTAGAATATAAAGCCATTTCCAATCAAGTTTATGGAAAAGAGAGTGCACTAAAAAAATGGTCAGACAGGTCCATTGTACAGAGTCCATTATAGTTCGCATGGTTGGTCTGTACCTCATATTTTAGTACAGCTTCATGTGATATTTTAGAACTGTGAGCAAAGAACAGTTTACTACACAGGAAACAAAATCCCACAAACAGCAATGTGCATTTCTCTTTTTTTATGATTGATGGCTAACTGGAAATGAGATTGTGGTATAATTTTTGCCTCAGACCACACCTACATCTGAACTGTTATTCTCTTTTCCTTTTTTTCCCCGTCCTATTGATTTGATACTAGGATCTTCTAAACAAAAAATTCACACAGTGACATTTGAATTGTTTCCTCTTTCCAAATGTAAATAATTTTATTTTTTTCCCTTCCTGTTTCAACACTACATTGTTCCAGACTGATTCAGCTGTTTCATTTTGCTCAAAGTCTTGCTCAATTAAGTATTAGCTTTACTTCTAATGCAAAATCATCACTTTTTTAGAAGGGAGTCTGTAACTTTCCATAATAAGGGCTGAAAGATTTTTTTTTTTCCCCTAATTGCTTGCAAAAGCAAGACCAAAAACTTAGTAGCTTTTAAAGACAGTCTCCTACTAATTGTGGGAGGTGCTTGGTGCCCTGTTTGGCAGTCCAGGTAGCAAAAATTAAGCTGACCTTTAGACCACATAACCTTTTCTCCAGGAATTGCAACAGAAACAAAACACTGAAAATGATGAGTAGCCTGGGTAAATGAGAGAGTAATGCGCCCTTGTGTCGTGGTTTAAAGCCCAGCAAGCAATTAAATCCACCAGCTGTTTGCTCAGTCACCCTGCCCCCCACCCCCTGGTGGAAGGGAGAGGAGAATCCAAAGGCTTGCAGGTTGAGATAGGAACAGTTTGATAACTGAAACAAAAATAATACTTAAAAAAACCAAACAAAACAAAAACCCCCAACCCCGATGCACAATACAATTGCTCATCACCCACTGACTGGTGCCAGACCCTGCTCCTGACCCCAAATTGTCCTTCATTCCAGGTCACTCCCCCAGTTTGTGTCCTGGCCATGACATTCTGTGGTGTGGAACATTCCTTTGCCCAGTTCAAGTCACCCTTCCTGGCTATGCTCCCTCCCAGTTTCTTTTCCTTGGTGAACCTTTCTTTCCTTGGTGTACCTCCTCACTGGCAGAGCATGAGAAATGCACAAACAAAAAGAAATCCTTGACTTCAGATAAACACAACTTAGCAAAGTCCAAACCTTCACTTTATTATCAACATTATCATCATTTTGAACCCAAAATACAGTGCTGTACCCTCTACTGGGAAGGAATTAACTCCATCCCAGCTGAAACCAGGACACCTTCCTGCAAAGAAGGTAATGATGTTGTGGGCTGCATCAGGCAAAGAATTGCCAGCAGATCAAGTGAGGCAATCCTCCCCTCTGCTCAGCACTGGTGAGGCCACAACTGCTGTGCAGTATTTAATTCAGTGACAATTAAAGCTGAACAAACTTTTATCTAATATATGTCCTCCCAGACCAACAGATATAATTAATGATGGACAGAAAATCAGCACTGATACATCAGGACTGAGGAGCAATACATCATTTTCAATTCACTTGAAATGGAGTGATGTGAAAATAAATAAGGTAGCATAAACTAATCTGAAGAAGAAGTATAGAAATCCTGGAATCAAGCATGTAAGTAGATTATTTTTGTTTGTATTGTTTTAAATTTCAAATAGAAAGATCCTAATACTCCCCTGAGATCTGCTGTTAGAGTGGCTAGAGAAAGCCTTACAGACAATCTGTTTAACAGGTAATATGGGCTTTCAAATTACTTCAGTTTACCATACTGAAAGCAAATATGATGTAATTGCTGCAACTGGTTAAACTCATACCTTTAATAATGTTCTGGGAAAATGAATGTATCAGTATCACGCATGAGCATTATTTATATTGAACAAGAACGCTAAATAAACATCATAGAAGAGCAAAATCATGGCCATATAAACTATGAGAGCTGCTTTGAAGCAGTGGCTCTGCTGCTCCTGCTTTTGACTAAAACCTTACAAAGCTTTGATTCTTCAATTTAGGAGCCCAAATGGATGTATACATTAAAAGGGAGTTTTTCTGGGTGGCAGCCAATTTATTTGTGAGAGCAAAACATGTGTGATGGGATTGGTGCAAACATTGGATTTCCCTATAAAACCTATTATTTTTGGCTTAAGCAAATTTTTGTGGGCTTGTTTTTTGTTTTTTCCTGAAATGAATATAAGAAAGGCTATCAGTGGCTTCAGTGGATGACATACTGGATTTTTAAATCATTACTGACTCTTGTTATTTAGAAAAATACCAAGGACATCTTACTGTGGAAAAATCAGGTTTGTTCTTGAGACTTTTCAAAACAATTGTTGCATTCTTGGTCACTGAAATAATTTAGTTTTGCTTAATGCAAGTTGGTAGAAAAAAAGTATGAAGATTGTCAAATTATTGTTTGCATTAGTATTTATATAAATAATATCATCTGTTTATAAACCACTGATCTCCTCTGACCCTGTAGAAATAATTTTCTTCATTGCCATAGAGGTAAATATGCAAAAACTGGCAAAATTCCTGTGAGAATTGCAGTGCATCTTCAGATTTTCTCAGCAAAGTCATCTATCTATTTTAGCTCTTTTTTAAATTGGACATCTCTGCATGTCACCAAAACAATGTGGCTTATACATGCAAATTAATCTGTTGATCCTGGCAAAGAACAATATTTTCAATATTTTGTGTTACCCATTTCTTTGCTGGGCCCTATTACTATTGTCATTCCCTTTGCCACTGATTGTGTAAAATTTTTTTTCACAAATGCTGTGAAATTATTGTCACTCCCCCTCAAGCCAATGGGGCCACATACAGCAGCGTAGAGCACAAAATAATTTATTTACTCCTCTTTAAAAGTGCTGTGAAGGATTTTGCAATAGTGACCCATCCCAAGTTATTTCTAGTCGCAGTAGAATATAATTTCCTTTCTCTGGCCATCATAGTAAGAGAGAGCTGATGAATAAATAATTTAACTACATCTCTTCAAATCAGAAAATCTATTTTGGAGGAATGGTTTTGTTTGCATTACACAGATGAATATCTAGGCCTACCTTTTGAAGGAGAAACTATTAGGCTCAACAATAACATTTCTGCACTGATTATCACTGCTTTGCTTTCCTGTTTAATGATTTCTTTCATTAAAATCTGAATATTCATAAATGGGAACTTAAATGTAAATGCATACTCTTATAAACATAAAATCAATTCAATTTCTATGTCAGAATTACAAAATTCCTTAAAATACAGAGTTTTAAGTTGAGAGATCCCTGGGAGGGATTTATATTCACTTTGCTTAAAGTGCTCAGGGAAATAGATATTCTATGCTCAAGTTTTGCGTTTTAAGCCAGAAGAATTTGGGGACATAATAAAATAAAAAGAAAGAATGTTGTAAGTAATGGAAAAGGAAATTCTTTCATTATGGTTGTGATCTCATGGGTGGTGGAAAAGCTGCAGTCATTGCTGCTTTGGGAGTACACGTCTTACAGTCTGCTAAATGAGGGGAGAAATAATCCCATCACCATCAGTAACTCCCTCTCTGACCATGTATTCTGTGCAAACACAGTAAATGGGTATGCCCTGAAGTGCTGTGAGAAAATAAAGTGGGGAAAAAATTGTCTTTCTAAAAAATTATTTTGACCATGGTGATAAAGGAGGGATCCTGTTTTATACTATTCAATATTAACAAGTGTCCCAAATTGTGAAGATACATTCTTGTGTATATATCTAAAGAAAAGCGAGGGCATGCAAGAAGTTTCTTTGTTTTAATTTTTACTTAATCAGGAAGATAAAAGGGCAACAGACTGGGCAGAATGTTTCTCTGAACTAACATGTTAATGCAGCTTCTCTTTTTTCCTCTTTTGACATAATTCTCCTTAATCCAGTGAGTAAATCAGAATAATAAAGAATTGTGCCATTGTTGAATGACTGGAAGCACAGGCAGGAATCACAGTACCTTCTTGCAAAAGGTGATATTATGAAAGGTAGCAAAGAATAATGTTTCAGAGATTCTTTAGCAGGTAAACAATTGTCTTTCTCTTTGGGAATTTCTTTTTGTCTTGAGCGCTTTTATTTGAATAATGAGTGCAGTCATCAAGGGTTTCTCAGCAGCTGCTACAAATAAATGCAGCTGCCTGGAGTGTGAAATAGGCACTTGATGAGCCAGGATCATGAGCCATTGATGACTGTACAGGAATACAGGAAATTGCCCTCCATGGGGAATGTGACAGAACATGCCTCTGTATCCAGTACCTGCAATGTGCTACCAGTCACTGCAGATAGCTTGAGCATTACCACATGCTGAAGTGGGGTTGCTCACCATGTGGAAACACCAGAGAATATGGGTAGCTCACTGTTGAACACATCTTCTCTTAAAAATTTTAAAGAATTTTTCAAAGAGAATTTATATGGGCTCAATTCTTAACTTCCTGCCGGGAAAAAAAAAAAAAAAAGTTTAACACAAGTTTGGTAAAGCCTAAATAAAGACTGAAAAATTATGACCCACTGACTTCTTAAATCTAGGTAAGAATGTTGGGTACTTTTTGTGATGGCAGTGATGAGATTACTCTTACTTGTCTAGGGAGTAGAAAGGGGAAATTCAAAAATTAAAATAATGAGGTGTCAGAAGTTCCTTCAGTGAGTTGTTAAGAGGAGTCACTAGACAAGAATGCAGATTTTAGACCTTTTAGACAAAAGGAAAAATAAGGTCCAAACATGTGCTTCTGTGTAGTTTGCATGGCTACTGTGGCATTAAAGATTCTAGTGAGACACAGGACATAGGGACATTCTCTGTGCTTCCCACTGCACTGAACACTCAGTTTCTGACAGCAGAAAAATGCAGTAATGTGGTGTTGTAAAAGGAAAACTTATTTTACTGGATTTTGAGTCAGTGGCAGAAATAAAGGCTTAATCATTATATTTCCTTGAGCTATACAGATTGGACCAAGCCACACCTAAGTCCTATCAGGAGTTTAGAAAGCAAGGGGTTTCTACTCTGAACCTTGTGACTCAACAACAGGGTTTCTCCCTTATCCTTTTGTATCTTTTGTCTTTGTGTAAATCATTTTAATCAATGCTAAATCAATTTCCCTTTCCATGATTCATCCACATAGTAAGCAATAGATGGAACCTTGTCATCAAACATTGTTAAGTTGCATTTTTATAAATTTCCATTAAAATCTCTTTTGCTAATACCTTTGATAGTGGTTCTTTGAGCAACTCTAAACACCCTTTCATGACAAATTGGCAAAGTTGGCAAGATCCTAAATGGGGATTCACAACTGATTCTGAGGAGTGTTTCCTTGATTTGGGTTAATGCTGGATTCTAATTAAGTCCTTCAGGATTTTCATCATTTTTGCTCTTTCTGCTTTTCTTGGAGTTTCACTCTTTAAATATGTGATGGGAGATTCACAAAGTTTCTTATTTTACACACACATACACACAAACATGCATAATGCCAGAAATATGTACACATGTATCTGCATCTTGTACGTATACATGTATACTTGGATGACTGCATGCTACTGTAGAGGTTTCAGCCTTTATTTGCATCTTAAAATGAAAATAGACATGGAGAAACCTGCTATCACAATTGTATTTTTTCCTTTTTCTTTTTAAGGATCATTAATATGACGGACATTTACAACCAAATCTATTTCTGTTATAGTTTCTCTCCTTTTAAAAGAAATGTCTCCACAGAAGTGAAACACCATTAATAGTTGCACAGGAATTCAAACAGCACAGCAACTGTGCTATGAGCACAGAGAAATACAGAGCAATATTTAAACCAACCAATCCTTGAATGCCACTCTGGCCCTCTCTGTAATCTACTTGCATATCTGAGACTCTTGTCTCCCTTAAGAGGATGCTTAGAATTTCTTCAAGTTTAAAGTAAATTGTAACTAAAAGCCACCCAAATAAGCAAGCAAACAAACAAAAACCTAACTAAAAAAAAAGGCAAAAAAACCAAAAAATCCCCAAACCTGGTGTAACACACTGTTCTGCAGCTTCTCATCTGATGTGCAATTTGTTGACTGTAATTGAGAGAGCTTATTGCAAAATACCTGGCATGTTATTTATGACTTTCCTTTACTCTTCATGTAGCCACATGCTGAAGAAAGAAATTATTGGACTAAGGTGGAAGTTGAGAAATAGGTATTTGTTTCTTTGGAAACTGGAGTTTATTTATAAACCCCACACATAGCTTCTGATTCCAATTCAAAAACTTTTAAAAATAATTAGGCAAATGTGTTTGATGCTGAATTAAAAAATAAAATTAATAATTGAAGTTTTGTTTATCCAAAATTAGGGTAGGTAGGAGGTGGTTACATGCAAATGACTACTGATTGAGACAACACTGGCTTAATTGCTGGGTGGAAATGAGTTCCCTGTCCATATCGTGGTTTTTGTCTCTTTTCTGGAGCTTGAGATGTTGTAACTTGTAGCAGGTTTCTGAATTCTCTCCAGGCTCCTCTTTTCTCTGCTCTGCACATCTCCTTTGGTTTGCACCTCTTTCCACCCCATAGCAATCACCTGAGATGCAAAATCACTCGTGTCATTGATTTAACAGAGAAGGCAAGCTGAGATTTATAGTAACTTTTTAGACTTTCGGATTTATTTTCCCCTCTAAAGTCTGTCAGGTCATACATAGGGAGAAAAGTCAACATAGCATCTGGCCTAGTGAAGCAGATTGGTTTACTGAGCATAATTCTACATTTGTAGATGTTCAGCCTTAGGCATAGGTTTCAAGTCCTAAACAAAGCTGAACTTTACAACTGAAAACAGTTGTAAATGGGGAAAACAACCTCCTTGATTTTAATACTTCCAGCATGGAACCAAACTTTTAAGACTTTAATTGGTATCTTATTCTCCTTTTATTGTTATGTTTGAGGTCATTGACAGATACAACTAGTTGCCTTTTGGGTTGGTCATAATTTTTTTGAAGATGGGCTGAACATCTGAATTCAGACTGCTTTCCATACTTGAAGACTGGCTGACAGATAGTACCCCGGTCTCAAAATGCTGAAAGGGTTCAAAAAATGATGGTGTTTCTCCTGGAAAAAAAAGGTATTTTACACTGATATGGAAAAGGAATATTTACTTAAACCAAAAATTACTTTTCTAGCTCTAAAAAGATAAATCTGTCTTGAAGTTTTTACATTCAGGAACCAAAGCCTAAACATAGATAGGATCAAATTCTGGTTGATTTTGGGACTATGTAGAAATAGGGAAGGCACAGGCTGGAACAAAAAATCTGGTGAATTTGAGTCTCTGCCTGCAGGAAAGAAGGGCTGAGGACAGTGTTGCTGTGTAAGCCTGTGGTCTACCTCAAGAAAAAGGAGCCACCATCATGTGAACTTCTGTAATTCTCCCTTTTTCCCCCCCTGTTTTCTATAACTTCTCTTGTGACTCCCAGATGCTTCAGTGTTGCTTGTATGAGTAGTGTTGCCCGGCTGAAACTGTTCATGAATGACCCTTGTCAAGAGTCATCTGAAGAACATTATATAAGTACATTTTGTTTCAGATATCTGTTTCTCTAGAGTTCATATTTTCAATGACAGCATATCTTCTGACAGATCTTTTCCTTACTCTAATACCATACTTATAGCAAGAGATCATCATATATTTCATGTTTCTGAGCTGCAGTTCAGAAGGGATGCACTGACCTCAGTAGAATAATGCTAATAAGAAAAGAATGTGTTCAGCCCAGTCTTCATTCCCTTGTTTCAAATCCTGTGTGCCTCTCATTTATAATTTCTTTCCCTCTTTAGCACTCCACTCACAGGTATTTCTGAAATGAGTCAGAGCTGCAAAGTTATTAATTCCAATATTCCTTTAGCACTGCCTACATTCTAAAAAGCAAATATTATTTGCAAAGTAATAGCTCAGCATGCAAAGCACTGACAAATGTGTAATAATAGCACAGCAATGAGAGTGTACTTGAGCTAGGAGATCACTATATGTGTCTATGAGAACTCTTTTTTGTAGAAATGTTTGTCTTTAAAAGGCCTGTGTCTTGAACTCTCCATTCAGCCATGCACCAACCCACATGTTTTCTCTGTGGTAGAAGCAATTACTGAACCTGTGAGGGAGTAGAAATTATTCTGAGATCTTGATCCTGTGAAGTTCTAATGGCATTGCAGAGCCCAGAGCATAATGCCCACTTTCCATAACAATGGCACTGAGTGGAGCAAAGTGAAAATAAGTTTGTGTTTCTGTTGGAGTAAAAAAATAAGAGATGATTAAAAATGAATCTTATAAATTCATACACAGATTATTCCTAATTTTTCAGTCAGTAATTTGCTACATACTGACAATATCTAATCAGGGATGTTAAATGGATAACTGAGAAATGTAAAAGTAGGGTGTCTGTGCGATGGTTAATAACACAAATAGAGAAGAGATGGGTTAAAATACAAATGTCCCTTCCCATAAAATAATTTACCTGAGAAAAAGCTACTAGCTGAGTTTTAGTCTGAAAGCTGGATGACTGAAAGCACCCCTTGTCTGCAGCAAAGTCTCTGAGGAGATGCTACCATGGTGTGACTAATTCCTAGTAGTGGTTTCAGTGACTGTTCAGATGTTCCAAGTACAGCACTTGAGGTGTGGGATCCTCTTAAGTGAATCAGAGTCATAGTTGAAAAGGTCTAGTCATTTCATCTATTCCTCTGCAGGGGTGAGCATATTCTCAAAAGCTATTCCGCTATGGAGCTGGTCTCAGAACAGGACCTTTCTAATGTTCAGATTTATTTCTTTCCTGTCTGAATTTTACCACTTACTCCAGTTAAGCCTCAGGAGAAACTTTTCCTAGTCTTGCTTGGCTTCCTAGACTTGCTTCCTGCTTGGCAAAGAATTTATTTGGCAAGACCAAAATCTGTTACTGAATAGGCTTTACAATCTTTTGGCTTTAGGCTTTAAATCTGTTACTGATTTTGGCTTCAGTCGAAATCCATACCTCTGAAATCCTGCAGATCCTTTCCAAAGAAAAAGAGTGGGGAGGTGGGGAAAGCACAGACAGCTCCTTTCAAACAGTCTTTCTTATCTGACAGGTCACAAGCTATCTCACAGGTGACTTGGGACTAAACCCTGCAATGAGATGTTCTTTAGGTAAGCTCACCTCAAGGGATGAGGGCCATGAGTTCAGTCTGCAGTAGAAGAGGGCGAAGAGCTGTATCCAGCTGGTGCTTCCACAGCTGTAATTACCAGGTATGTAAAGAGAGGAGTTCCTGAAAGCCATAGATCTCTAGCAGAGTGTAGCTGGTCCCAGCTAGTTAGGCTTATCTGCAAGGCTAATTAGCTCACCAGCAGTGCCAAACAAGGAGGCTACAATGTTTTCAGCTCTGAGGCTGGCTCGGCTGACAGCAGGCTAGGGCTGCCTTTGCTATGCAGATGTGCAAATTCATGCTAAGCTGCCTACTCCCTGAAGGAAGGAGGATCTGGATTCTCACACAAGAGTGTCAAACAAAGCCATCAGCCACAGGCTCAGCTTCTCTCTCTGGCCTAATATTTCTCAGTTTAAGCAAAATGGAGCAACTTCAACGTGACTGCTCAGGAGACACCCAGGGGACCAAATGTTCCGTGGCAGCTGTGCCTGGAATGTTTACAGCAGGTAAAGGCAGCCTCAGCCTCCTTGGGCATCCAGTGAGGGCTTCTGGCTGCTTGTGACTAGCACTGTGTGCTGTATTTTTACACTCTCATTTCTCAGGTTTCTATGAGTGCTTCAGTTAGTTCTCTAAAGCTAGAAAAAAGTGTAAAGTATTTTGGAACTGCTAAGTTCAGGAAGGACTGGGCGATGTGAACTGTATTACAGATATATCTGTCTGTACAGAACTGTGTGATTAAGAAGAGAGGAAAAACTAGCTAGACTGGGATTGAAGAACCAAATTTGAATAGAGAGTTAAAAAGGAATCCTTAAATAGTTGAGATAAGCTTCAGTATCCTTATATCTGTATTTGAACTAGACTCTTGAACATTCATAGCCTATCTCCCATCTGTGCCCCTTGAGATATGCCTTGTATAATTCATCACTTAGGGAGTAATATATTTGTTAGAGATCATGTTGGTGTTGATGCAGATCTGTGCTTCCAGGGCCAGCTAATACCAAGCAGTGACTCTCCTCCTGCATATGGGAAAGAATCTTTGCAGAAGTGCATTCAACACATTCCATTTTGTCTCAAGACTCTCAAAAAACTGTGCAGTATGATTCACTTTCTGTGGTCTTGTCTAGCAGTTCCTGCTTGCTAGATTAGGGGTGTGTGGAGTTTATTATAGTACCAGATCTATCAGACTAGCAGAACAGTTTTTTATGCCTTCTATTATCTCTGCCTCTCTACCCATTCCCCTAGGGAAAATTTTCATTAAATTATTGCAACAATTATGGAAAGGTTGCTTATAGAAAACAAAGTGAGGGGAGTATGAACCTCAGATAAATCTTCACGCGTACAAACTCCTTTATCTTAATGTGTCTTGCAAAGGGCAGGAAGAGGGACTTTGCACTGCTGAGACTTTGGGTACAATGGACAGCAGATAAACTACAGATTCTCTTGATAGTTTTCATATCTATTTGTCTATCACTGAATTTGGTCTCATATCATGTATCTTTGAAATATCTAGTGACTCAGACAGAGATAATTTCTTGTAAATTCAGTGCAAGTTGGCTGAAGCTTTAACATCTGAAGGAGCCTTAATAGCTTTCCAGATCTGACTTGTTCAAAAAGCTGTTCAGACATGACCTGCTTAATTCTTCCAACTCTTCAGTAAAATATTTAGACAATATAAGTAATGTTTTAGAGGTGAACTAATAGCTTATAATGTATTTATTGCCAGTTGTATTTCTGCAAACAAAATGGTTGTGAACACCTTGCAAATATTTTAGACAAGCACTATTCTGAAGAATTGATGAATAAATGAACAAATATTTTCTTTATCAGTGAAATTATTGGGAAAGGAGTTTCAAAAGGAGTTTTCAGGAGCCAAAAGATGATATGGAGTTGTTTAGCTATGATGATCATGTCATACTATGTAATTTGATGATTACTGTATTTTGATAAATCACCAGCATAAGGAGAATTTTGTAATGTACAATTTTATAAAACACTGAATTTCTTTTTCTCTTTTCTATACAGAATTTCTGTCTGGCTAATATCTGTTGCTGATAGATCCTGTCAAACATCCCTCAAAAGGTAACCCAAAAGGAAGTTGCAAATGCAAGTTGCATTCACTTGCAAGTGAATGCAAGTATATTTTCAAAATCATATTGAAAATAATATTTTTTCTTAAATTTAGTTAGTTATTGTCACTCAATATTACTAAAGAAAAGAAAAAAATAAACCAAATTTTGGTCTGTAAGAAATGTACATTTTCAAACACAGCTGTGTTGTTCTAGGTATGAATTTCTTGCTAATGAGAGAAATTTAATCCATAACTGAACTTTTACCAACTATGTAATAATATCCCAAACGAATGTTTATTTTTAGTTTCTAAAATGTTGGCTTTCATTGTTACTTAAGCCAAGTTGTTGAGTAGGCAATGAACGTGCAGTCTAGTGTGACAATTACCAGTTCCAAGAAAAACTCATCGTCTGGTAACAGCACTCAGCTCCTCCCATACCTATTTCTATAGCAGAAATTCAGGCACATGAAAATGTGCAAAACCAGAGTTTCTGCCTCACTAATTTGATGAATTCTATTTTGTGTGCCTCTGTCCCAGCCTCACACAAATCTCCTGCCTTCAGTCACCCCAAATCACCTTCTTTTGCTTGTTTACACTACAGAGAAGGGAACTTCCCTCAGAAGTCCTAGGATTTTCTACTTGACAATTCCAACACACCTTATGTATAGCTCAGAAATAAGGCTCCAAGGGGAAAAGCTGGGAGGAGTTTCCTGCCTTGTGCATTCTCCATACATGGAGGGGCACCTAGTGCCACCTGGACATGAAACAGCTCCTTAGGCTCCCTGTCTTCCAGCTGAGCACAGGGAGACAGCACTCCTGGCTTTATCTGGGGATATCCAGGTGGAAAGGACCAAACCTTAGGACACAGGCTGCTGCTGTTGCACCAATTCAGTGACTCCTGGCTGTGTTCAACCTGCACAGCTTACAGGGTTTAGGGGGAATGCTGCTGATGTCTGCACATGCAACAAGGCAAAAGGACTGCCCATTTGAGGAAGAAGATGCCACTGCTGGAGGAATGCATTCCCTAAAAGTACATCAGGGCCAGACTGCTTTGTGTATATTTTAGCCAGTGAGTTCAGCATTTCCAAGCCTAGCACGGCTGTGCCTGTCAGCCTCCTCACCCTCTTCCTGCTACGATGTGTGCACACCTGCACCTTCCCTGCTAGAGCCACGCTGGAAACAGCTGGAACCCTTGCCTCTGAAAACAAACATGCTTATTATGGTCTAAAATTAAGATACTTTTCCTTCCCTTCCACCTTTGAAAGGAATCATAAAACTGACTAACAGAGAGACTACTCAAATTTAGTAAGTTTCTGTTTATATACACACGGGGTCTGGTTTTAGCACACTTTTTAAATGAAAAAGATAGGCTTAGCTGCTCATTCCCACACTGCTATGTTTAAGACACAGTCTAAATGTGGATATGTTGTATGTGGCTATGGCAAGAGTGGCACAAACAAATCTGGTGTGAACAGAAATTTTTCCAGCTAAAATTTGTAGTTTACTTTCATTAGATAGGAAAATATTTCATCTGTGCCTATAAATCTGATATAACCCCTCTATCCTAATATGTATATGGAGATATATATATATATATATATATATATATATATATACAGGGGAAACACAAAATGCAGTAGGCAGAGTTATCATAATACAGATACTGGGACTGAACTGAACACTGGTTGCAGCTGCCTTGATTCAAAATTTCTCAAAATAAATGGAAAACCTCCCAAACCTCCCATGACTTTGAATGGCTTTGGTCAGGTTTGTATTAGTCACAAGGGCCCCCAAGCATTTCTCTATATATAACAGTTAACAGTTTGGTTATGCAAATATGAAGTGTTTCCTGAGTTTCCTGAATGTTTGCCTTTTGTAAAGCTCACCTGCTCTTCTGGGGCTTTAAATGTTTGATTTAATAATTCCAATATGTTGTATGACACAGAGAATGGATGAGAAAGAATGGGGGCTAAGAAAAAGGAGAAGTTAAGGGAGATGACAGAGAGAAGTCAAGGTAGAAGTCATGAAGCAAAATCAAGTAGAAGAAAATGGAAAGACAGCAGGGACAAAAGAGTACATCCAGGAAGTGGCTTAGTATAAGCTTGATTCACCTCTTGTATAACTGCAAACAAAAGAAATGAAAGTGGGAATGCAGAATGCTGAGCACAAAGAGGGCAGCTCACGCTCAGCGTTCTGCGTTCCCACTTTCATTTCTTTTGCTTGGATGCATCAGTTCCAGGCACTTCTTGCACGGTGTGTGCTGGGAAGGCCAGCCAGGAGAAGGAGGGGCAGAGACAGACAGAAATCACCTGCAGGGAACCAGAGTGTGCCCTTCTCCCCTCGGTTTCCCCTGTGTTCCCCCACGCCCGGCTCCGCGGCTGCTGCTGGCTCAGTGGGTCACCAATGTGCTCTGTGACCCTGGGACAGCTGGTGGCCCTGCTGGGGGCACTTCCCAGCTCCATCCCCACCAGCAGCCGAGGGGTACAGTGGTGCTGGAGCTGTGTGTGGGGCCTGGGAGTGATTTGCTGCCTGTGCAGTGCTGGCACACGAGGGACAGCCAGGGACGGCGTGCGCTGCTGTGGTGGTGCTGGGAACAGGAACCATGGTGGGGCCTCATAGTCCGACAGAATTCCTTAAAGGCAGCTCAGGCTCTGGAGGCTTCTGCCTGCCTTGGATTAGTGAGTTGTTTAGGGATCTGGGGCAAACCAGTAAAACAGGCTGATGAATCCACACTGTAGGTGCCAATCTGGGTTGCTGCTTTTTTCAGGAGTAAACAACTAGGAGCCATTGTTCATCTTCCTAACTCTCTGCAGGACACAGGCTGTAAATTACATCCAGGAACAAAAGCTCCATGGGAGTAGAACCGGGCGCTCAACTTCCCAAGGGAGTGCTTTGCCCTCCAGCCACAAGAGCAGCTTTTCTTGCTTCAACCAGCACAGGCTCTTTCTTCTGCCTTCCCTTCAGCACTCAGAGCCCAGGAAAAGTGTGCACTTCAAGATTTGCCACACTGGAGCATTTGCAACCGTTGCCATTACAAAACCTGTTTTCAGGATTGATAATGAAAATTAAATCTACTCTGAAATTGAATCCAGTCTGAAATGCAGGAAACTAGATTGCAGTCTAGGGACATGGAGGAAATCTTATTAAAAATAGCATATTTTATTGATATTACAGATAAGTGGGTATGAAATCCTCCCTACTCCCCCAAATCTGATTTTCAGCCAGTCTCACAGATCCCTGTGTATTCTACACAAAATATACACAGCCATGACCAGAACTACCTAATGACATTTGTGCTTTCTATATTCACTAAGACCAGTTGCTGTTTAACTCCCCATAACAAGCTTGAAATAGTCACAAAATTATGCTCAGAAAATTATTTTTTAATTAAAAAAACAGTGTTTCTGCTGATAATAGAAAAAAATTAAAATCAGGAGCTGTGTTTTTATAGAAATTTTAGAAATTTGTCTTTCAGAAGACAAATGCCAGCTATTTTCACAGAAACAGTGTTCCATTCTACCCTTCTTTCAATTTCTCCCATTCAATAGTGAAATCAGTCTCCATTGATACTTTTTTTATCCATCAGAAGTACAGGTTCATTCAGGTACATCCATTTTCTTGTCTGTCCACAAAACAAAATCTAAATATTCATTTTAGGGAGAGGCTGTGCCACTGAGTTCAGTGGAATTTTGGTCTTTCAATTTAGCTAGGCCAGAATTTCATCCTGTATGTTAATTCCTGCAAAAAACTCAACTTTTTATATCATTGTAAGCCATGCATATGTTTCTAGGACTCCAACATATGTACTCCCTATTAGGATTTTTATCAAAATTAATTAGTGCTGCCTACAGTTCACATATGTGATGCAATCACAAATTAGTTACTTTGGTGTTCCTGTGCTATATTTTACCATCATAGATTCAGTATTCACTGTATCAAAGGCATCATAGAAAAATACTATTTTAAATGATGAGCTTTTATCCTTTTTCAGTCTTATTGTTTCATTCTCTTTTGAAAACCTAATTCATTAATAATTTTACAAATTTTTGGTGCCAGTAGCTTCTTGTTGCCCAGGAAGTAAGCAAATTCCAGATCTCAGATATTTAACTGTACTGACAGGCTCAAAAGGGATGCTCTGCTGCATTTCTTCAGCTGAAGATTTGCGTCAGGATTTTTCTGTTCGTAGGTAATAAGGTCTTCCCAAAAGAAAGGAGAAGTTACATATTTCTCACAGAGAAATCCCCCAAACAAAACCATAACAAACCCAAAAAACAAACCCCCAAACCCAACAGTTTTTCCAGGGTCGTACATCTGCTCGGACTAAATTCTCTGAGCATCATTGTGCCCTGCAGCCAGGCTAAATTTGGACTGCTGGCTACCTGAGACTGGCACAAGCTGACCATGTTTGTTTGGGAAAGCAGGAATTTTTTTGTGTCATTTTTTTGTTGGAATGCACATGTGTGTTCTAGGCTGCCATGCAGGCAGGCTGGTGGCACGAGGAATGGCCAAACTCACATGTCACATACAAACAGCTCATGAACTGGTTTTGGGGTTTATCACATGAAATGATGTAATGTTATCAATTACTTTTCTTGTGTAGATCTGTCTTTTCCTTTTGCATTAGGTACTAGCACCTCCATGCACGTGGTCTAAACGTGTCTAATCTTAGCCCAATTTTTCAGGGCAGCAACCAAGAGAGTCTTTCCAAAGCAGAATACCACCCACCCTTGCTGAACACATGCAGAAGTATTGAAAAGACTGAGATGAATAACAAGTAATATTTTAGTATCTAGAAAATAACCTTTCCATATTCAGGTGTCAGAAAGGCTAGAATTAGAAACTTCAGACCATGAAGAGACTAGGAATTTCCACTCCTAGTTACCTAAGACTCTGCCTCTATCCCTAAAATGGACGTTATTCTCCCTTTATCTGTGCCAAAGAAAACGTTTTATTCTTTAAAATTCTGTATCATTATGAATATCGGGTATTAATGAAGAGGCAATTTATGTTAATCAAAAATAGGACTCAAAATTTCCTGAATTTTAATTAAATGTTTAATTATTCTGTTTAATCCATAGGACGTGAATTTTAAAAATAACTTAGCAAGAACAAGATATACTTAGTAAGTTTAAAACATTCATTAACAATGTGCCAGCATTTTGAAATCCCACTAAACTTTATTAATGGATTTTGATGCCAAAACATTTATAAATGTCCAGGATTTTACAGAACTATTTCAATTTCCACTTTAGACAATAAGGTATAAAGGAGATTGCTTTTTAATTGCTTTTAAAGTAATTTCTTTTTTAAAAAAGTAGCATATTTACTAAAGAAAATGAGTTTTATCCATAATTTCAAAGTTGCTAGCTTTGTAATAAAAAGATTCCCTATGTTTAAAGGAAAGATTTTTACTTTAACTTTGTCCCATCAGATAGTCTAGACCTGTAGGAAAAGCCTGTTGGAACCTGTTGCTAAAAATTTGGTTGGTTTAGGAAAGGATAGCCAGCCATCTCTAAGTCAAAAGGCAAAAAAAGGGCAAAGTCCTGAAAACCTCTTAGTGTGACCTTCTTGTGCCTGTGGCTGGAGAGACTTGTCTGTACTTTTCCATTGTTTGTGCTAACGGAGGTTAAATTAATGAGAAACTTCTTTCAAGTGGGAAGATCGACAAAATGGTAATCTGATATAGGACTATTCATTCCAGATTTGGCAAGGGAAACTGAAATCAGGGCATTTCTGGCTGTTGTTAAAGGTGAGAAGTGCTGGCTTTGGTGATCCCTGACCAGCCCCTCATGCCATGGCACAGGAACCGCTGTTCCAATTCTCCAGCTCCAAAGAGAAGCCAGTGTGTGGAGACACCATGGGAAATCTCCGAGGCACACAAGAGACAAGCCTTTTGCTTATCTGCAGAGGCCTTGGGGTTTTCACCAGGGGTTTCATGAAGAGCCAAACAAAACCACACACTGCAATGAACATCTGTCCCTCAGGAACTGAGACCTTGTCTGAACCTCAAAGATCTTGTACCTTTTTATCCTGTTTCTCTGCTTTCTGCATTGGGAATAGGAGGAAAAATTCCTTCTGTACCTTATGCCATCAGCAGAATAAAGTATCAGCCTTAGTCCTCAGTATCACTCACTTCTAGCACTGGAATTATTCACTACTTTTGCTCATTTATTATTCTTCTTGGAGCAGCCTGTGCAGAGTAGAATGGGCTGTGGGAAACTGAACAGCCTCTACTTACCTTCTACATGATGTTATCCTCCCGCAGTGAGCAAAAACATTGCAGAAAGCTTCACTGCAGAGCAGGCATTTTACTTGCTCTTAACTGAGCCACACAAAGAGAAAACGGTGACATAGGAATAAATAAGCAAAATATTTTTTGGAAATATCTAGGCTGTTATAGATGCTTTAACAGGTTTTAGAAACTCTAGTGCCTTTATGTTCACTTGGTTTGCAATAATGAAGAGATTTTAAAATGCAGGATGAAAAGCTTATAACAAACAGTGCATTTCTGAGAGAACTCAGGAGAGATTACACAATTTTTCCTAAAGCACACTAAGTATAACTTTTGACTAGACTAGTGTAAGAAGAGAAGGTTTAGTGGCTCTTTAAAACTCAAGTGTGCCTGCTTAGTCAGTCCTAGCTCTCCTTCCACTCCCCCTTCTTCTGCTGCTGGGTAACTTTTGTTGCAATATGGGTGTGACTTTTGATGGAGCTTTCCCCTCCCAGTTATGTCATTACTTCAGTTCCTTTGAATCAGAATAAAAAGTGCAGCAAACTTCAGACTCATTGACTGCAGGCTTAACAAGCGTCGGGGCTGTTCTTCTTGCTGCAGCTTCCAAGGATCTCTGGATTTTGCAAAACAGTTCCAAGAAAACAATGGCCAGCTTCTCCTTATGGACAGTTTTTGGATTATGTTTGCTGAAGCTCTGTCTAGCAGAAACAGGTAAGATTTTTATGAATGAAAATGCTTATGATTGTTAGTTATTGCTTCAGACAGCAAGTGTGCTTCTGCTAGACCAGTGAACAGCTTTCTTGCAACTTTTATTTTTCAAGTGTTATCAGAGATGTTTCAGAAGTGTAATCTCATTTGTGCTGGTCTGTACAGTCACGGAAAGCTGTGTATTGCTTGTAAAGGGCAATTCCAAGTCTGTAAAAAGTGAATTGCAGAACATTAAAGAATGAAGTTTAAACAAGAACAGAAGTATATTAGGGAATTCAGAATGTCTCTGGTGAAGCTCAGTTCGACAATGTGACTGCTGTTCCAAACGCAGTTTGTTCTCCCTGCTCCCCTCCGGATTGCAGCGAAAAGGGGGTGGAAGGAAGGGGGTGAGCCCCCCCAGCTTACAGCTGCACTCTGGAGTTTACATCAGCTGAACCAACAGCTGAAACAAACTGCATTTGGGCACAGCCTTGCTGAGCAGGAGAAAAACTGCAGGGATCTCTGCTGAAATTTGGAGAGCTTTTATGCCCAGGATGCTTCCTTCTGACTTTGTAAGGTCTCTCTGGGGCTGACTGATGAGCTTTTGGAACAAAGGGGGTTAGAAGTGCCAAAGTTCAGTTGTGTATCACTTACCTTCCTGCAGCTTGGTTATCTGCTTCAAATATTTGTATTTAAAAATCTAAGGTTAATACACAGGAAAAAAAGTAATTTATGTCCGAAGTGAATAAAAAAAGCTTTTGAAACTTTACATGGTGGAGGCTCAACCATGTTTTAGGGGAATGATCATACTTTTAGCAGACTCTCACTGTGGCTGCAACTGCCTCGAGGCATTTTGTGGTTAGGGATAACAGTTGTGCTTCTATATTGTTTTTGTACTCATCAGTTCCAGAGTCGAACAAAATGCATTTTTCATGGCCATTGTCACCCAAGGGCTGTGTGTATAGTAAATATGTGTCTCATTTGCTTGAGCAGCAGGGGATACTTCTGTTAATGGTTGCAGCTCTGCCAGGCTGGGAATGGGTGTGTCAGGGGGAACAAGTTCCCAGTGCTTCTGTGATAGCTGAAGCAGTCTCGTAGCTTTTCTGTCTAAAATCCTCTGCCATTGTACCTAAATGCTCTGGCTAAGATCAGGTATATAGACAAAGCCTTAAGAGAAAGGATAGGGCTACTGTAGGCAAATAAGGGATGTCTAAGATGTGTTAAATCCTTGGCAGTCCACGTCTGTGCACTATATAAATATTATAACTGCTCGACTGATTTTGACTCCTATGAGCTGCCTGGAGTGTCCTAGAGAGCAGGGTCTGCCCTGCCTCTGGGAGTGATGTGTTTTCACAGTGAGACAGAAAGCCCCATTATTGAGCCCTCGGCATAGTTACCAAAAGTGTGTCAAACTTCACATATGCCCTCCAGGGAAGTTTCTTTACTGGCTTAGGAAGGTATTAGAATATAGCTACAGTATATTTGAATTGGTATCTAGTACATTCCAGCATGACTTTGTAGTCAGTAATGATTTCAAAACAGCAGTTGATGGTGTTGTTTTCTATTTTTAACCAGTGATTTTGCTGTGTATCATAGACTGATGTCTATTGCTGTTGGGAAACTCCTGAACTGGAATTTTAATTCTTTTAGTACAGAATTTTATGGAATTAAAGAGAACCTGGAATTACTCATAATGTGATTTCAGAAGGAAAAATGAGATACAGAGAAAGCTGAAAAACTTACTCATCCTGATTTCTGTGGTGTTTTGTCTATATTGTCACTGATGAGTTTCTCACTCTTGGTGTTGACATCACTTGTCTAAGGAGTCTGGATCCTGGAGGATATAGATGCTGTCATCTTGGTTAATGATGTGTTCTGAGCAGATTTTCTCCTGCAAGCATCATGTACTTGTAGAAATGTTTTTCTCAAAGTTTTCCTTGATTAACACAAAGCAAGTCCTAGAATTTTGACCCCCAAACTTGGAAGAAACTGGAAGAGAAGTAGTAGTGGTAAGGATGAAATGGAAGGAGGCAGAATGAGTCTGCCTGTGGGAGGAAGGAGCTTGCCTGTTAGCACTGGAGAGGTTTCCAGAGCCCATTCCAAAGTAAGGCTCTGAGACAGGGCTCCTGCAGCTCCTGGTTAGTCACAAAGGAAGAGACCTGCCTGGCCCTTGGTTTGCATATCTATCCTGTAAATTTGTAAATAAAGCAGTTTGAAGAAGCTCTTTGTGCTAGATTATTTTCGCTCAGTCCTTACAGTGTGTATCTTGGCAGTTTCCCAAAGCTGCAAAGTAACTAGACTTTATTAAGAGTTCACTTGAACTTTCCATCATTGTTTAGTGGAAGGGTTCTGGAGCTGTCCTGGAAACACTGGCACACACAGAGCCAAGAAAGCATGGCGGGGGATTGTTTTGCAGTCTTTGGAGAAATGCTTGAAGATTCTTTAGGTACTGGTGTTCTCCACAATGAAGAGCCTTTACCTTGAAAATAGGAAGTCAGAGAAAGGCTTAATGAGGACAGATAGCATTGTACAATTGAGGAAAAACTTTTTAAAGTAAATGCTTTTAAAACCACTGGTAGCCCTAGCCAAGGTTAAACAAAATGTTCATCCATATGTGATGTATCTTTCTTTCCTGAAGAGTTCCCATGACTTTTATAGGCTTGAATTGAAGATAGTGTGAATATTGCAGTTATTCATCTATCACCTGAACAGGCATGAGGTTTGACTGTATCAAGAATGTGCCAGGAGTTGGAGACATCACGACATGCTGATAGACAGATAAACACCAGAGAGAATCATGAGCTCATTACTCCTAAATACCTGTTGAAAAGATGTGATAATATTTGATAGTACTAGTTCTGAATTTAGTTGACTGGTAGCAAAACACATTGTACAGAAGCAGAGATAAACCAATGTAGAGTTCCTTTATAAGAAGAGGGTAAATCAGTTAAGGAATTTAAAAGTTTTTGATGTTCCAAATGCTGTCAAAAGGCTTCTCCATCTGCTTTCTGGTCTTCTTGCATCACATTTTTGTTCCAGAACTAAGGGGTGAGTGTTTGAAAATACAGTCAATATGGAAGACGATAATTCTCCCCTTCATATATCACTGTTTGGTCTTTTATTTTAAAGAGAATACTATGTGAGAGAGCAAGGGAAGGAGTTCTGCAAAACTCGCCTATAAAGTTGGGTTTTCCAGGACCAAGGCTAAATGTACATAGTTACTTGTGAAATATAACTTCACAGAGAGGATAATTGTGAAACAAACACGACCCATCACAATAATCTTGCCTGCTTTGAAAACAATGCAACATTGCATTGGAACAATTAATGGTGTCCAAAACACGCCATATTTTAGAATCAGCTGGCATCTGGGAGCATGATGATTCAATTTGTCAGCATTAAACTGAATTCTTAAAATAGAGAAATGGAAGCTTCCAACTTGCTAGAAAGCAGAACACATCCACAGTCTAGTTTGTCCTTTGCCTTTACCTGTCAGGGTTTCTGTGTGATAAACCTGGTGGTTTGGACCATTCTGTGTGTGTTATCCACAACTGTGGGCGGGAAGCCAGTTTGGTGTAGCTGCTGGTCATTTTCCAGGAGTCCATCATCTCTTAACAGACAGCCATCTCTCCCTCCCAGAGAGGCAATAATAATTTCAAAGCTATCAGACACTGTAATTATCAGTGGCCATGCTGGGTGCTGCTAATAGCAGTGGCAGAGAGGGCTGTGTCGGTGCTGTGTGTTTATCATTTCCTCCCCCAGTGCTCGGCAGCAATATCAGTAGCAGCTGGCTGTGATTTCCCTCCCTTGCGCGGCTGCCGGAGCTGCCCCCGCCCAAGGACAGCAGAGCTGCTCATGCTATGAATGAGTCTGCAGGCAGAAATGTGAAGTGGCAGCTGAGGAAAAGAGGGGTTTTCCTTGGAGAATCTTTCCAGTCAGACAGAAAGTTCAGCTAATTGCGATTTAAAGTTCAAACCTCCGTGACTGTTTCCTGCCTAACGAAACCTGCAGTCATTTTTTGAGTCTGTGCTTTCAATTAGGAACATAATTGAACTTTCTTTTGTAAGCAATGGCTTTGGGACTTTCCAGTTCCTCTACATGACAACACTGGCAACTTTATATAATGCATCTGTCTTATTTTGGTACAATAACCTTCAATTCTCATATTGTGAAACCCCAAACAAGAAAAAAACCCAAAAAACCCTAAAAGGAGCTGGAGAATAATCTACAGTTTTATCCGTTAAAAGCATGAAAGCATAAGCAGGGCATGCTAATTCAAAGTAAAAATTGCAGAGAAGACCCAAATTCTGTTTACATTTGGAGTTTGAAATATACTTTGCTTCACTTTTTTTTTTTCTCTTTTCTGCTGTTGATTGATATAGTTTAGTAGCTGGAAACTCTTAAGAGACTGTGTTGTGTCTTAAAAAAAAAAAATGCCAGACATGCAGCAGCTGTGTTAAAACTTCATCTCTCTGCTAATGATACTGTTCCAAAAGCAGTGTGAGAGGGTTGTAAAAGAGATTGCCAGGGTACATACTGTCAGCTGCCTAGGAAAAGGGCATTAGCCTGCAACCCTCAACTTCACCATTAATGCTTTACCAAATACCTGCTTTCGTAAATAAGATGCTGCCTCTGACAGAATGTGTAATAGTAAAAAAAACCTGCCATGGCATAGCTTTTGTTAATTATGTATGTCTCACAGTGACAGCATGTTAGCAAAACAGGTTCTCAGAAGTACATTTCCCTAGGGGGCTTTTTTATTGTTATTTTTGTTAATGGATAGGTGTCTGTAAAGAAGCAGGGTGTGGTGTGTGTGGGTAGCTGTAATGAATAGTTCCTTGCAGATTTCCCATAGAGAAGTGAGAGGTTAACTGGAGCTCAGTGGACGTTCTGTGGGCACGCAGACCCCTGTGAGCAGATGTGGGGCAGTGCCCAGGCAGCAAGCAGGCTGCTGGCCAAACTGGGGTGTAAAAGCTGGGCAGCACCTGGAGCTGGCAGCCTCTCCTTGGTAGCACGGCTTGGGAGTTGTATCGGCGAGGGATGGGTGTTGCGTGCCAGGGCAGCGAGGCTGCGGCTGCGTGCAGGCCAAGCTCTGAGCCCACATGCCCACATGGCCAAAGTGGGGTGTAGAAGCTGAGCAGCATCTGGAGCTGGCAGCCTCTCCTTGGGAGCACGGCTTGGGAGTTGTATCGGCGAGGGATGGGTGGTGCGTGCCAGGGCAGCGAGGCTGTGGCTGCATGCAGGCCAAGCTCTGAGCCCACATGCCCACACACACCGGGCCGAGCAGGCTGCCTGTGCTCCTCCTGCAGCGTGCAAATGCCGCAGCTCAGCCGAGCAGCAGGGCTGGCTCTCATGGCAGCTTTACCTGCTCTTTGCCATCGGCCAGCTCGCATCTCTGAGACAGTGTCCCTATCTCGGAATGAGGAGGTGAGGGAGTGACGCAGTATGTCACTGCTAAGGACAGCCAGGTCTTCCCAGCTCCGTCCTGGTGCTCTGCACAAAGCTTCTGCACAAGGAAGATGGAGTAGTTAACCAGGCAGGTTCAAGGGAAAGTAGCGTTTGCCAATTATAAAGAAACGTGATCCATTCATAATGGAGACACTGAGGGTGCGGCCTGAACGCATCTTTCACTCACTTCCTTATTTTTCCTCCTCCTGCTTGATTAGGTGTCCTTCATTATTTACACATCCTTTCCCTTTTCCCTCATTTACACAGGTGTGTAAATGTAGAAAAAAAAGCTTCTTTTGCTAATGAGTCTTCATATTTATGAATGTAGGGCTTTGTTCTCTGTTCCTGTATGTTGTTTATATATGAATTTGACATGTAGGAACCCTTAGAACATGGAAGTGAAATAATACATATTTTGTTTTAATCAATTTCACCAGTAGCGGTGCTGTAAAAATCAGATAAAACTCTATTGCTCTGACAGTTTTATCCTGTTTACTTGTGTGTTTGCTATCTATATATGCACTGAGGACTGGCAGCTTTTTAGAGTTCAATAGCAATTGTTTCCTGTTAGACAACAGCAAATGCAAAGTAGAGTTTCCTTAAAGAATTCTTATTCCATGCTTATTTTTTTATGATTAGTGATGTTTGAAGCTGTTTGCCGAGTGAGAATTGACTTACATCTTTTGCCCTGCTGTCAGAATGAACGCTTCTTTAGGTTTGAGAATTTGAAAACTTGTTTAATACTTAGCTGAAGAATAGTGTCTTAAATTTAGTCAAGTTTTGCTCGTGTTTGAAGCAATACTTCCTAGTGATAAATATAAACTGTCCTATTGAGATTTTGGAGGTATTCCTGCTTAAACTTGATGCTCTGGGAAAGGCTGTAGGGCTGGAGTGTGCAGTGACTTTGGAAGATTGGTATTAACAAAATACCACTCTTCCATTGCAGTAGTCAGAGTAAACTTTGTCTTGTGAGGAGCACAGTCTCTCCTAGCACAGAAAATAAAAATGTCCTCCTTGAAACTGGGTATTGAGCTCTAAACTTTTAAATTCCTCTTTTCCACAGTGTGGCCAAATCATTTTATGGCCTACTGAGAAGAGATACTCGGTGGTTCCAGTTCACCACTGAGTGGGCACAGCTAAGGTTTTAGAGAAGCATTTTTCCCCTTGACAATTCTTGTATTAAAACCAGTAACTGCCAGACATTTTGAGCATGTGAGACACATTCCCATGGTGACTGCCTAGAGAAAAGTTTCTTTCCTGCATTTGTGGCTTGCCTCAGTAAAACCCTGGATCCATTTGCTCCCTGTTGTGGTATAAAATATTACAGAGCGCTTCTAAAAGTGTCTATGATGATTTTTGTGTCTTGTGATATTTCTGCAAGATCAGTTCTATTCTATTTTGTTTCTTTTTTTTCTCCTTTTATTCTTATGGCTTAATTTCCTGGATGCTTTTTAGGTGGGAAGAGATTACAGAAGTTTCGTTTTATTTTCTCAACATACTCTTGATCTGCCAAGTCTCACACATAATCCCGTAGTGATATTGTTTGTGCTCACACTGGACAGAGAACAGCAATATCTGGGTTTTTTTTTTAAACAGCAAAGCTGGGGCAATCTTAGAGCATCACGAAAGAGTAAGATCAGCACAGTTTTTCAGGTGATTTTGAAGGGCATCTCTAGGCATACACACTAGACAGTGTTATTTGTCTCTGTGGGTTTATGTGGATTAGAAAAAGCCCAGTTGTCCAGTTTTCTAGGAGGAGACATATTCTGTGAGTAGGAGATTGTTAAGACCAATGACTAAATCTGAATTTGCTTTCTGGTAATGCTTTGATGGGAGCTTATTTTAATTTAGGTAGTACATATAACAAGTATTTTGTGTTTCTTTCTGGAGCTGGAGATAATTTTTCTTCTTCTTTTATATTTCGTAACAACTCCTATTACTTATATATATGTCAGTGGAGACCCTACCTATTGTACATTGGTGCAGTATAAATAATATATTGCATAAAGAATAGTGCAAGACTGGTAAGATGTTTCTACAGTGCCCTTAAAGAACAGTAGAATTTTTATCCAAAATTTTTGCAAATGAATAAACTCTTTAATTAACTTCTTTTGCTGAGAAAAGGAGGAAAAACTTAAAAAAGCTCTCTGTGCCTGACTAGGCTACCCTTCAAAATAAAGTATTAACAATGTTATTTGCTTCAATTGCTTCTGTGTTATCACAAGCCCCTTAAAACATAGCCACAGCTCTGAAAGTCTTGAGCCCAGCAAGGTTTATATTTGTTAATAACCTACAAACGTATTTATTGCTAATGTTTACTTGATACACATCCACATCTTCAAAACTCAAGGTAGACATTAGTAACAAAAACAAGTGGTCTCTCCTCAGTATGTCCTACAGTACCTTAAATATTCAAACATTTCAACACCAGCACATGTCTGAGATGTATTCCATATCACTTCGGAAGTAGATGGTGTCTCTGTTGAAATTTAGTTCTTTTTTTTTTCCTTCCATTGCGCAGAGTTTACGTAAATATTACAACATTTGGTCAAGAGGGAGTTACCTTATCTGGTGGATTTCATCAACACCTTCAGCAGAGCTGGAGTCAGGCTGGATGTATTTAAATTACCCTAGAACTTTGAATTTGAAGTCTAGGTATAGTAGTATTTAACAGAGAAATAGTATTCCCAACTAATGAGAAAGAAGTGAAATGACAAACATGCTGCCTGCAGAAAATACTGATTTGTGATTTTTGTAGGCCATGGGAAGTCAGTGTTTTTATCCCTACCTCACAGGCAGGACGACAGAGAGACAGAAATATAGCTGTAATAGAACATCTCCAAAGCTCCAGCCCCTTGTCCCATCAACAAGATCAGTGCCTCTCTTGCCTCAGTTTCAGAAAACAGCTATCATTTCACATACAGGGCGATTTCAGATGAAAGAAGCATTATGATTAGTTGTAAGAAAAACGGTCTTGTGCAAATATTATTCTACTGGATAGGAAGTGAACAAGAACACAGAGGACCAGAGCATTCTCTGAAAACTGTTACCTTAAAAATAGGAAACTCTCTTCAGTTACTGTTTGGCAATCCATCACTGAGTCTGGTTGTGCAATCCTTCCTTCTGCCGAGCACTATGTGTGAGAAAATACCCCTTATGAGTAAGAGTAAGTATTTTCCTAATTTTTGAAACACCCATACTGATGCCTTAAGTTTTAGCTTTCATGTTTTGGAGATTCTGTACTGCATTACTGTATAACTCTGAACTTCATATGAAGTGTTAGCAAGTTCTCCTGACAGTTTTGTCAGACAAAATAATCTGTTTTCCAAGGAGAGCCAAGGACACCATTACAGCTTCTGGCCCCAAAAGCATAAACAGCAGTGAACTGAGGAGAGCAGTCAGGGAGGATGGAACTTCATAACCTGAAGCAGTAATTGGACGATTAACTCCAATATGTAAATGGACCAAAACCTATAAAAGTGCAAAAACTCATGACCCATTGTCTATCTTGGGTGTACCCACGAATGGGCTCTTGTAGTGCCCAAGGTGTATCCTTTGAAGGCCTTTTAATAAATACCTACTTAGTTCCTTTAATACTGTCTAGCCTCTCTGCTCTAGGTAACCTCTCAAGGCATCAGCACAACCCCTTTTTTGTAGACCTACACTGAATTTCTTAATAGTATAAGTCTTCTGTCTGATTTTGTTACTCATAGTGGTCAAGTCATGCCATTTTATCAACACAGTCACAATCACATCAGTGTTGACTCACAGCAATTGCAAGGCAATGTATTGACACCTTTTTTCCACCCCTGATGTGATACAAATATATCTACAGTGATAGTCATGGCAACATGACTAATTGAAATTTATCTTTTACTTTTTAACTTACTGGTTTTGGTATCTTGAATTGATTTCTATATTGGGAAATAGCCCGATGTCTCCCACCCTTCCAGAGAAAGTAGTTTTATGAGTCAGATCATTCAGCAGTTTGTTATAGCAAGGTGTTTCTAAGACATGTTTTTGGGCTGTTCAAGGAAGACAAGAGGATCTATGCACAGTGATTGGTAGCAAATGACCTGGAAAAGTGGTTTCTCACTGCATCACCTACTTCTGCTGTTCCTAAGACATCACAGAATCACAGTATGGCTTGGGTTGGAAAGGACTTTAGGGATTACCTCCTTCCAACCCCTGCCATGGGCAGAGATGCCACCCTCAGGGCTCCATCTAACCTGGTCTTGAATGCTCCCAGGGGTGGAGCTTCTCTGGGCAGCATGTTCCAGTGCCTCCTACCCTCACAATAAGGAACTTGTTCCTAACATCAAATCTGAATCTTTTCTCTTCTAGTTTAAAACTATTCCCCCTTGTTCTATTGCCATCTGCCTGTACAAAAATTATCCCTCTTTTTAAAAAAACCCTTCAAGTACTGCAAGGCCATAGTGAAGCCTCCTCAGTGCCTTCTCTTCTCTAGGTTGAAGAGTCCCAGCTCTCTCAGCCTCTCTTTGTAGCAGATGTGCTCCAGCCCTCCAGTCATTTTCATGACCCTCATCTGGACTTGCTCTGAAAGGTCCATTTCCTTATGCTGGGGACTCCAGAGCTGGATGCAGCACTCCAGGTGGAGTTTTACTAGGGCAGAGTAGAGGGAAAGAATCACTTCTTTGCCCTGCTGGCCACGTTCCCTTGGATGCAGCTCAGGATGCTGTTGGCTTTTTGGGCTGGGAGCACACACAGATGGCTCGTGTCCAGCTTTTCATCCATGACAAATCCCAAGTTTTTCTCATCAGGACTGCTCTCAGTGAGTTTTTCTCCTAGCCTGTACTTTTATGTCCTGGATGGATGCTTTGTCTAGTGTTCTTGATGAGTTTTGCTTCAAGTAATGTCCTTGGTGAGAGGAAAAATATTGTGGTGCTTTATTAATTAGTAATGTCTTTGGGAAACAATGATGCTTCACTGTTTGAGGATGATTCCATGCATGCAAAAGTGTATTGCCTTTATGTATCTCCACTGCCTAAATATATGTAGGATTTAATGTAGTATTTGAAGTCACAGAATATCAAGGCCCCACTGCCAGTGCTTCCTTCCCATTCTTCCCTCAAGCAAGAGAATCTTCACTGCCTGTCATGAATTATTAAATTTAAATAAACTTTTTTTTTAATAGGAAAAATATCACTATTCCCACCATATTTGTGATAGCAATAGCATTGTGTACATCTTAATGCTTATTGCAAACTCTAGTTATTAAATGTGCCTTTTTTATGAAACCAGTTCAAAAATATTCATAACTAAAACTATAAGAATTTCTTTAATAATAAGAATTATTAAATAAATTTAACTGCTCATGTAGCTTAGTGTATGAATAACCTGCATACATCTTGGGAAAGTTACTTGCTTGTCAGCATTTTCAGTATAAATCTCAAGATTCTTGAAACCCTAGTAAATGCGTGGATAGACCCACAAACTCTCCATTAAATGGAAATATTTTGCCACCAAAAATTCCAGGAGAAGTTGCCTGCTGGCCTAGGCAATCTGATTACAGACTATGGGATCCCTGTCATTCTTGTATTAGGGGAAAAACAAGGGGGGTAGTGGATGTGAAAATAGTCTCTTCCATCATCAGAAGCTTGCATAAGAACTTTGACTTTTACAGGTCATTCTTACACTGTGGGGCATATTCTGAGCAGCCTTCCTTTCTTTGGTATGTCTATCAGAGTAATGTTATCTTTAACTGGCTGGCTTTCAGAGGTTTTGAAAAGATTACCGAGGTTCCTTTCTTTGATTGGACAAGTGACAGAGCAGTGAATAGGAGTAAGGTCCTTTGGGCTCCAGACTGAGGATCTGTCCGCTGAGCCTCTGTGTGTGTGTCAACTGCTTTTATCCCAAATAACTAAATCGGTCTAACAGTGAAAATCAGACTCCAGCTATTATTCTCCAGCTTTGTTTCATGTGTTTCTTCACCTGGGTTGCATGGAACTGATCCCAACTGATTCTCCTCACAGCCCTTGTTACTCATCCTTTGGGGTTAGACTGCTCACTGTACAGCCTGGAGCTCTCCTGGTATCGGTGATGTTGATTATGTTTGCATCATTTCGAGGGGGGCATATCAGATAACTAATTGCAGACTATGATATCACTGCCTGCAACTTTTCCCCCGAGGTGCTGTGCAGCTGTACCACGTCCTGCTGGAGTCTGAAAACTTTCAGCTCCCTATTGGGTGAGACTATTACAAAAAGACTAATATTAGTGTCAGCAGCAAGGAGGTTTATCATAAGTGATGACACCGTATCGGCTCACTCAGGATGTTTACCAGAGCAACAGTTGCCACGCAGATAAAGTATGATTGGAAGATGCATTAGCAGATTCTTTTCTTCCTACAGCAACTGCTGAGGACTGAGGCATATTTCTTGTACTTACTTGCATTTTGAGTGACTCTGTGAAGGCTTGATTTATTAATAGCACTACCCCCACACCCATTGTTTTAAAGCAGTAGCCAAGAGAGCTGTCAGTTAAGAGACTGGAGATTTTTGTCCATCAGCAGACAGATGCAGAGACAGTGACTGCATGATCCATAGGCAGATTCATTAGGAGCAACAATTTAGAAGAAAGCCAGCAGCTTGAGCTTTGTCTCGCATCCCATTTCCGGTGTGCACTTCCAGAAGACAGAAATGCAAGGAATACTTGCTAATTTTTCTTGGAGAAAGGAGAACCTCCCACAGCACTGTATCCCACTCTGGCCCCTGTGCATACGTCCAGCCACATTTCTTTTTCACTGCAGAGATCTGCATCAGCCCACTTGGACCTCAAGGTTAGCATGGCTGTCTCATGGCTTTTCATGCAGTTAACAGCACACAGGAAAGTGAGAAAGCTACACTCTTATTTGCTTTTCTAGACTGAATTACTAGGTATCCAAATATAACTGGGTAGTAGGAACAGCTTGGGCACAACTTCAAAGAAAGTTCTGACTTTACTTACACCTTTGGATCTATGGAGAGTCATCTTCACTTTCTTGTCACCACACCCAGCTACTAAGAATACGTTGTCTCTATTTATAGCAGGAATGCCTTGCAAACATGCAGGTAAATTCCTTTTAAACTGTTTTCCTGGACATTGCTGTCTTTAAAAAGCCATTTATGCAGAGAATTTTTCCCTCCCTGAATATCACATATCCATTATGGATATAATTATGTGGCGTTTTTCTGTCCCATTACAATTTTCAAGGCTTAGAACATTTTTCTATGCCAAACTGAAATGAAAATATGACATTTTAAAGGATCCCTGAGGAAAACTTTTGTCTGGGTTCCTTAAACCATCTACATGTATTGCAGCCATGTAAACATTTAAACCTAACTTTCTTAAGTGATTTTATTTTATTTTGTGCAAATGAATTATTTTAATTTCAGAATTAAGGGTAATTTCATACTGGAAAACAAATTCCTTATTTTGCTTTATTTAAGTATCCACAAGGGATAACTTGAAAACTAAAAATAAGGTTTATTGCCACTAAATCTAGAAATGTATTTCCTATAAATCATTGTGGGTTTCACAGCTTGGCAATACTCCAAGGAAAGTATTTCATCGATTAACTCCCAAGAATTTGTGAAGACTTTCACTGTCACTATTTGGAGAATCCTGGCTTATGGTGCAAGTGGTCTATTTCTAGATTTGTTTCTTTGCTTTCTTTGGAGAATATTGGTTGGCAGAACCAGAATATCATAACTGGAGGAACACAGAACCAGCCACACTTAATGATGATATGTGTGGCTTGATCCTTGGCACTTTTGTGTTGGGATGGTAAAGGACTGCTGGCTTCATTCACATGGATCTTGCAAATTTGACTTCTGAATTTTGATCAGTGTGTAGTCATCCCAGTTTTGAGTCCTATTTTCCCAGCACAGTTTTCCTTTCCTCATCAAGCCCCGAGGGTTTCAAGTATAGGTGTGTTTTAATGATGTCGACACGTGTCTATTAGTGAGTGTGGCTGGGATTAATGAATCATTTCACATAACCTAACAAACAGCTATCCAGTGGTTTTCATCACTGCCTTGGGCTTCAGTCCAACTTCTGACATAAAGGTAAAAGCCTCTGTATCCTGTTACAGTTGCCTGGGCTGCAAGTTGCTTGAGTGAACTTTTTTACTAATAGACTGAAAAAAAGGTAGATACTCAGCAGATAATGCTTTCCAGGCCCATGTGTGTTGTAGTATATTAAGTAATCACTGAATAATAGTTTTTGTACATTTTAAGTTCTCGCAGATGTCAAAATGGCAGTAATCAGACTTATGTAATATATACATTGACAAAATGTTTTGGATCCTGAAATGTTTTATGAATCCATCCCATATGAAATTTCATTCTTATTTAGCCATAAAGTAGTTTTCTTGAGAAACAATTAGAAAACCAGGCATAACTAGAGATAGGTCTGAACTGAGAGACAAGATCTGAATTGTCCGGATCTCCTCAGATTTTAGCACTCATGTGGCCCAATTCATAGATTTGCTTGAAGAGGAATAGTAATGACTAGGATTTTCTTTTAAATATATTTGAATCTGTTTCCAGTATGTTAGTTTTTGCTGCTTCATTGCTGGCATGCTTTTAAAGCAGGCGATAATATTCATAGTGCAGGTATCAGTGCTAAGCTGGTGGTGGTTCCTGTTCAGAAGTGTCAGTACAAAATTCAATAATCTGTGATTATAAGGAAACAATTACACATGTACATCTGCCTAGAGCTAGAAATCAGTTTAATAAATATAGAACATAGTTCTTACAGTAAATGTAAATCCTATATCTATTAAAACAAAGAGAATGAAAACTATATGCGCTGTCGAACCTCTAGTTCTGTCCCTTTTGTCAGCTGCAGTTTAGCACATCCTGGTGAGCTATCAGTCATCTTGAACCACAAACTGAAAAGGAAAATCCCCACCAAAACATCCCCCTAACATTTCCTGGTTGCCATGCAGTTCAGCGTGCGGTTTTACCAAGAAGTCTGTTAGCACGTACAGGTCTTACACTGCTTTCGCTCCAGCAGGCAGGGTGTTCGCACATCTTCCTCTTGTCTTACTTTGATGTATCTCTGCAGCTGCTAAAAGATCTGCTGCTTTTTTGTTTTCTTTCCCTCCAAAAAAAGACAGTTTGAGAATGAAACCCCCAGGTGGTGTCTTGAAAACAATGAAAACTGGGGAGTAGAGCATGAGGCATCCATACAGTATACCAAAAATCTTCATGGAAAATTAATTCCAGTGGGAAGAGTTAGTGTGAGTCAGTGTTACTCATTATACATAAGGGTTGCAGAATCAGGGTGGAAGTGGAAATTGCACCTGGTTTCTTACAGTGACAGTTTCTAACAAGCCTCTCCTATTAATTATCAGGGTGTAACTCACACTTCTCTGACAGGACAATGCTCTTTAGTCTGTGTGAGGTGATTCCACCCCACCAGTGGGCTCTAGCTAGCAAATTGTCTGGGGAACCAAAGTTAGTGATTTTGGCTGACAAGTATTGATTGAATCTGGTTTAGATGTGTGAATGAGGATAGCAGAGAAAGGTTTGCGTGCAGCTGCTTGAGAGAGGGCACCAGAAATCCCAGCAAGGATGGGGAGAAATGCGGAAGTTAATGCTTTCCATGCTTATAAAGCTCAGCACAGACAGAAGCACTTCATGGCTTTGGGTTGTGTCACCCAATCTCATGGTCTGAGTGAGATTGATGATTATGAAAATTCAGATGTTTTTCGTACCGTTTGCCTTCTTCAAGGGCTATTATTAAACAGCTCTAGCAAATCATGTGAATGAAGGAAAAAAGGAAGGATTGTGTCCTGTCAGTCCCCAAAGCCAGACAGCTCTAGGAGGAGGAAGGAGGGAAAGTTAGCGTGCTGTTGGTGATTTCACTGTGAGTCCACTCTGAGTCAGCCCCTTTGAAGATTCAAAAATGTTAAAAGGATCAGCAGTAGTCGGTCACGTGGAATGAATTTTACATTGCCTTGGCTCTTGGAACACAATAAAAATCCATCTTTTGCATAAGTGTGTTACAGCCAGCTAAGTAACATCAATATAAAATTAATGGATTTGGCCTTCTTGCCCTATGGGAAAAGGTGAAATATGTGTTTTGATTTAAATTTCAGTTGTGTTTCTTCCTTAATTCAAAATTACTCTGTAAGCCTGAGCATGGGAAAAAAAAATGAAGGTATTAATTTAGTTTAGATCCCATAATTTGTTTTTGGTATGGTATTTATTGGTGTGATTAGAATTTTTTTGTTAACTCAGTTAAGGGTCCCTCCCCATTGTGTGAACGTTAAAATCTGAGCCTATACAGTAAAAATGCTGTGTTCCCTGATAGCTCATTTATAAAATGTGGTAATCACTGCCTTCAAAGAGTAGATGCTGAATCTACACAATTTGCTTAGACTATGAAATTCTGTGTGAATTTTGGGTACTGCTTTGGTCCTTTTTCCATACTCAGCTCTTCATGAACAGAGTGTCTCTGCTACAGCAGTGGTACTTTTGGAATAGTAGGCGTAGAAGATATCATCAAAGTGAAGACAGAGATGCTGTCTCAGCATTACTGTAGGACACAGTGCCAACGAATTGGATGGCCTCAAACCCAGTTTTGAGAACTGGATTGCCACATTTTTGCCTGGGGTTTCCTGGACACCCACGTGATCTCCCATGCTGCGCAGGCAAGGCTTCCTGGGAGCGTGGCTGGGCGTTCTCCTGCAGCTGGGCAGCACACGTGCAGCCAGCCTGGTACCCCCAGCAGCGTCCTGGGGTGCAGGGTCTGCTCAGGCTCAGCATTTCCATGGAAAACGTACACACGTGCAGGCATGCAGCCCATGTGTCGTTCCATTAAGCCTATCTGTGTGAGTAAGCCTACTTTTTTGAGCAGCAGAACTCTAAGTAATTGACTCTCTAAGCAGAATTCTGAGTATGAGTGAATCTCAGAGTGGTAATAGAGCAAAAATTGTTGTGTTAAAAGCCAGGAGTGGGCTGAGGTTTGATGATAGCTAAATCAACTCTCTCTAAACAAAAGCAAACTTCACTTTATAATTCAGTGAATCTAGGATTAACTGCAATCAAATGGAAGCCAAAGCAAGTGTATGTGGTATCTGCTTTCACACGGAAAGCTTTTTAGAAATTAGCCTAAAATTATCAGAAAAGATGTTGATGCTCCAAGAAAATTTATCTCCAAAATCTCTGAGCTTGTTACGTCTAAGTAATCAAGTACAGCTTTGTGATCTTATCCCCATATTTAACATTAAGTCTTGGGCCTCACAGAGTGTGTTTTAGGAAGAGAGAATCAAGAAGGGAAAAGTAAAGAGAAACCTTTTTTCTTGTCTAGGTAATTTAATAGGTGCTTAATACAGGTACTGCCTGGACAACGTCCAGGACACTATCAGGCTTTGAATATGAAATATTTGGAGCCAAAGTAGAAGTCACTGGCATGGCAGATGTGAGAGCAGCTCCATCCTAGCAGTAGTCAAGGAGTGGCAGAAGGGCCATATGTTTTTTAATGACATGTGACAACAAAATAATAAAAATACAAAGAACTGTAATTAACAAGACTGTTAAACAGCTCTGAAATACTAATTGATTTTGTCTAAATTATTTTTTTTTGTCAGCCAATATTGGGGAAGGTGGAATTGTTGGAAAAGAGGGTTTTTTCCATTCATTTTGTGGGAAGGCTATCCAAGTAACAATAATGATTAATTCTGTTGCTTATGGTGCAAGCATTCAAGATTGGATGCACAGCTTTTGAGCTTCTTTGGACAAGCAAGCATCAATACTGTTGGACTCCTACCTATGCTGTGAATAGTGGTTGGCCTCTCATGCATCACCCAGCCTGCATCTTATCTCTTGCATTTTATCTCCTTCAGTGTTTCCTGTGAGCTATGGAAAGGAAAGTTCCTTGAGGTTTACACTGAGTAGATACCTTGTACACAGAATAACATCAATTTATGAATGGACAAAAGTAATTAAAGAAAGAGTGCATGCCTTGGATATTATCATTTTCTTTCACATTTATGCTGTGGAACAAAATAAACTGTCAAGCAAAAATCACATTAAGAAAGTTGCTCATTATTTATAATGTGTCAATGCAAATGTGCATGAATTGCGTCTTGTGTCTTTTAGAAAAACAGTTTTCCTATATCATCTTTTTTTTTCAAATAGACAGTAAGGACACACCCTTTTAATATTGGAGAAGACTGGTCTATTTTTCCCTTCCTTTCACATGGAACTTCCATTAAAATTAAGATAAGAATGAGTCATGCTCCTCTTTGCACTGGAAATAATAGCTACTCCTATGAAGTGTGCTTTGCAGTTGTCATTCTAGTTTGGAGTTGCCACTGCTTTTTTTCTCTTGAGGGAAAGGTGGGACAGAAGCAAAATTAATTCACATTGCTTTGAAGTGTCCTGTTGTTTCCCCATTTCTCTCTATGCATGTGATTATTCTTATTTGTATTGATATTACTATTATTATTATTATTATTATTAACCCTTTCTTCTGCACATTAGTGTTAATGGCATGTTAATTGTCCTAGATACCCTACAAAAACATGTTGTATTGCTGGTTTTGGGAAGGCTGAAGATTTGGCTCAGCCCAAAGAGGGAAAGTATGAAAAAGGTGATTGAAAGTGGCAGTGCTTTTTTGAATGAATTGGTAGCTATTACTTGTGGGTTTGCTTTGAAAGCATTATACTTGAAAAAATTAATTTCCAGGTCTCAGTGAAGCATTAGGTATACATTTTTAACATTTTTTTTCTTTTCTTTTGATAACAGAATTCAATGTAAGTTGCAGATATGGAGGAGTTTTTCATGTTGAAAAAAATGGTCGCTACAGTCTCACACGATCTGAAGCAGTTGAACTCTGCAGAGCTCTCAACAGTACCTTGGCAACACTAGAGCAGCTGAAGAAAGCTCATGAGCTTGGATTTGAAACTTGCAGGTAAAGAAACTTGAAGACATAGTATATCATGACACCACTAGCGTAGTAATTACATTTGACTTACTGTAGGTGTTATGATTAGCTAAATAAGTTATATTCTATAATGAAAAAAACATCTTTGTGCATGTGCATGTTTGCTCTGAGTCCAGTAATAAGTAAGTCCTTGATGCCATAGTTTTTTGCCATTTATTTTTTTAAAGAAATCACAACCTCACACATATAAAATATAAAGGTAACAAAAGACTGACCGTATAATCAGCTAGTTAGGAAGATGTTCATATTCTAGTGTGTCACTGAACAATTGGTAAGATAAGTATGTGGGAAGGAAGGACCTAATTTGAGGTCAAAGGCTGAGGATGGTGAATGCAGTGAAGGGAACTCAGTCTTGCCAAGGAACAGTAACGAGCAGCAGGTGGTACTGTGAGGGGTCAGCTCTTGACATCCCACTGAAAAAATGGCCACAGTACTACTTCATTCTTGTAATCTGTGAATGGAGATGTTTCACATGACAGCTACAGTAATTATTAAAAATCCCAAAACCACGTTGTCAAGTGACCTAATTATCTGCTGTAATTAATGATGTATAGAGCAACAAATGTGGATGATGCAGACTCCCCAGTTTCTCAAAAAGTAACTAGACCAAGGGACTAGAAGTTGCAGAAAACCTTTAATTAAAAAAAATTAAGTGAATAAAAGTATGTGAGGCTGAACAATTGCAATCTTCTCAGTGTTTCCTTATAGCTGAGGTGCCTTCATCCCTGTAATCAACTTCATGGCGCTCCTCTGAACTCCAATAGGTCCATGTCCTTCTTGTCCTGGGGACCCCAGAGCTGGACACAGCACTTCAGGGGGGTCTCAGAGTAGAGAGGGGGAATGCCCCCCTTGATCTGCTGCCCACGCTGCTTGGGACACAGCCCAGGATGAGTTTGGCTCTCTGGGCTGCAAGCAGACACTGCTGGCTCGTGCCCAGCCTCTCATCCAGCAGTACCCCCAGGTTTTTCTGGCCAGGCTGCTCCCAGTGTGTTTATACCCCAGCTGGTATTGGTGCACTGCTTCCACTGCCTGTGCATTTCCTTCCTGTGCCTTAGTCCCAAAACAGCTGTGCTGGTCCCTTGGCTTGGTTTCCTGATTTCTTACACTGGTATCAAGAGCTCTTGCACTTTATTGGAAGGAATCCTTGAAGACCACCTCTGTTCTTGTCCCTGAGGGCAGTTTCCCAGGATGGCCTATTGACTACCTCCTTGAAGTGCTGGAAGTTTACTTCCCTAAAATTCAGGAGTTTGATTTCACTGTTCTCCTTGCCCATTTCTCTCAGGACTTCAGACTCCACCACTGCATGATCACTGCAGCCCAGGAGATTCATGGTGGCACACCATTATGGAGTTTAAGTAAATGTCAGCAAATTTTCAACTTTATTGCAGTCTAACTTAAACAGCAAGCATGGAGAAATTTAATTTATCTTCTAACTGGCACAGAAAAATTCAGTGGGCATGTCTCCAAAATTTTAAGACTTTCACTCTGGTACCATGAGAAATAGTACTGACATCAATGCTGCTTGCAACTATTTCCTGTTCTGGCATGTTCATTTCACAAGTATTGTGGTGGTGGACTATGTAAAGAGAGAATTCTTAGGGGATTCTTCCATTAGAAGTGGAAATGTAATTTAAAATTGCACCATGTAAAGACTAGAAAGAGTTCTTTACTCTGAGGGGAAGTCCCTCATAATGCAGTAGGCATGATCTTTTCAGACATTAGCACATGAACATACACAACATTCTGAATTGCCCAGCACTACACAATATTTAAAGATCAAATCCTAAATAATGCATAGGGGTAGAGATTTCTATGCAAGCAATTAGGAGTATTCTAAACTATGAAAAGCATTTTCTAAAGCTAAAGTATGAAGGCAATTGAAAGAAGAAGAAAGATTTTTTTTTTCCCCCAGGGGGAAGCTGTAATTTTTAATTAATGTTACAATTCCCTAATTCACATTTTACCAGAGGACGGATTTGGACATGCAAGCCATGTAGATAGGATTTCTTCCTCCCTTCCTTCTGGCCAACCCTCCCACCCTATTGCATTCATTTGTTGATCCTGTGCTAGAAGTAATCCTTGTCAGTAAGCTTTAACTCTTATTAAATGTGAGTAGGAGAGGGAAAATATGCTGTATATAACCATCCAAATGTGTGTGAATAAGATGAATCAACAGAGCATAACACAAGTAGGTCAATATTGGTTTGTAAAGTGTCAGCGTTGTAAGCTTAGATGGGAGTATGAGTAAAGCAATTTATAATTCCACCTACAAGAGTTTCAGAATTGCAGGTATCTGCACATTAGACATGAAACTCAAATGATGTTCCTAGATAAAAAATTGCAAAGCTGTGACATTTGCTCCTTCTTGATAAATCATTCCTCTCAAGAAGTAAAGCAAAACCCAAACCAAACTTCAGTTCTTGTTACCATTCTATCACATCTCCAGTTAAATACATTGGAATCAGTCAGGTGTTACAGGATTGCAAAACAATAACAATGTGTTGTACCTTACGTAATCACAGTCTTCACTGAATTATGTGAGCTCTGTGCACAATAATCACACTGTTCAGCTGAAAGATACAGTAAGAATTTGTAGATGAATGATTCTTGTATTTGAATATTTTACTAGGCCATCAGTTTTTGCAGATAATGATGTGGATTGCAATAATTCTTTAAACTTGCTCAAGTACCATAAATTGAGCCCTCAACATTGCTGTGTGAAATGTTTCGGTGTGTTATGTCAAGGCAATGAAAATGTGAATCCCTAAAGAACGGGAATTTAGTGTCAGGTAATACAAATTAACACTGAACAAAAAGTGCACTCACCTCCCTCACGTTCACTCCCTTGCTCTGGAACTGGTCACCCTAGCTAGCCAATAAGATGTATATTTAATTTCCCTCACGTTCACTCCCTTGCTCTGGAACTGGTCACCCTAGCTAGCCAATAAGATGCATATTTAATTTCAACGTGTTTAAGTCTAGAAATTAAACACAAAATGATGTTGAGTGATGGGAGACTGATATAGCTGCATGTGAGAAAGGAACATTCAAATGAAAAAGGAACAAAAAAGCAAAACAATATGAATAAATGCATGAGCCTTTAAAAAATAATAGTTTCTTTGTAGCTTCTTAATATTTGAGGTGATGTCTGCTATAGTAAGTAATATGGTTTATTTACCTCTGTTGTTCACAGGTATGGTTTTGTGGTGGGGTATGTTGTTATCCCACGGATCAATCCCTATCATCTTTGTGCAGCAAATAACACTGGCATTTACAAACTTTCAGCAAATGCAACTGCTCGGTATGATGCATACTGTTACAATGCAACAGGTAAGCAGATGATTTTATGATGCATTTTAGAAACAGATTAACTAAAAATAACATATGTAATCTCCTATTTAAGGTACTGGGATGAGGGTTTATATAATAAACATAGCCTGGTTTTCAGCTGAGAAGAAATACATTTTGTCAGCCTCTAGAAGTGAATCTGTAATTTCAGCAATGACCATTTTGTTTTCAGGGTATTTGGAACTAAATCACTTTTCTGGCCTTGGGACAAACTTTGCAGCTTCAGAACAGATCATGATAATGGCTTAGTGAAGTGAACCAGGGCAGCAGTGATTCTGAAAGACACAACTGCTGTCAGCCTGGCACTTAGCTCTTCTGTTCATGCAGACGTGAGCTTTACAGCCAGGAGCAGTTTTTGTGTTTTTGGGGTGGCTGCCACCTGCAGCAGCTCCGAGGTCTGCAGTGCCCATCCCAGGCCCATGAACAGAGCTTCTGCTCTCCTGTTGGCAGATTCATTCAGTATTTGCTCACTCAAATCTCCATCTAGACATGAGGCAGCTGGACAGCAACGTGTGTCAGCAGCAGACCGCTTTCATCTAAGCTTTTGGACTTTTCAATAGTTGGAGATATTATAGCAAATTATTAGGAAAGTGTATATAGTCTGTGACAGATGCTGAAAACACTGTTTGAAAATAAAATCTAAAATAACTTCCAGGATCTTGAATTTCAGTAGATTGTGACATTTGTAGTGGAAGCAGAGAGTTCTTACAGAAAATTGTAGGAAAAGTTCATAGATTATTTGAATGCAGTGATATTTTTTTATTTTGTTCTTGGTAGTGATATAATTAAAAATCTCTGCATTGGTGTAGTATCATGTGAATTGCTATTGTCTATCACTCACAGAGTACTACAATGGTGATGTCCATCCCCTCCAGATCTTTATAACTCCTCCCAAGTATTATTCCCTACCAGCAGTGTGAGCAGGTAGCTCATACACCGTCCCCAGGTGGGGCACTTCAGCCCACAGGGGCCGGCAGTGCTCACCAGAGCGGGGCACACACTGCTTCTGCTGAGCCCTCCAGGGAGGGACGGGGCCTTGCCGGCTAAAAACATTAGAGTTGCCACTGCCACAGTGACAGTGGGTCTGACTGCGTTGAAACTGTGTCATAAGGCTGGTTTAACTGGCACTGATTGCAGACATTTTCTGGAATGGTTATGGAAATGGGGAATCTCATTGTTAGCTGACGGAACAATCTCAAAGTGCCCCACCTGGGAAGGTGGCACATCAGTGAATAGCATTTGTTTGGAAATTTGCTTCCAGTCCTCCTCATCTGAAGCTGATGTTTTGTCATTATGTACAATTGACTTGGGTATACATGTGATTTTTTAATCCATTTTTTTTAATTAATACTTTCTATTTTCCTTCTTTCACAGAAACAGAGGAAAAAACATGTGAGCCAGTTGTAAAAATAGATACTTCCTTACTCAGCAACCAGGATGAAATAGGTACTGTACTGATTAGAAAGACATGCACTTGCTCAGTTTTTAGTAGCTGGTTATCTTATCTTACATAAACAATCACTAATATTAAAAAAGCCAAGCCGAACGTAAGAAAAAGAAGTTAAGAGATGTTCAGTAGAAATTAAAGCAACTAGTCACTTGTCTTCCCCTAAAGCCTATGAAGTTTGGCTTTTTTCAGGATACCAAACATTTTTTGTATAGGTATTTGACATTTTTTGGTACCTCCGAGCTGCCAACATCCCTTTGAGGTAAAGGAATTTGCTTAAGACTGCAGCCTTCATACATCTGATTTGAACTGTTTGTTAGAAAAGCTGCTGGAAGCGGAAAAAAGGCTCATAATAAATTATTTCTTCCAACTCTAAAATCTGATTGACTTTACAAATGCCAAGACATTATGTTAAAATCAAGGTGTTTGAAAAAAATAAGTGATGCAATTCAGGCCTACAAATGCAAAAAACATATAAATTAGCATATATGCATTAGACATATTTTAGTGATGTATTATCTAGGTTAGATAGGAGGCTAAAACCAGGTGAACTGGTATTAATCCATAGGCACTATTCTTTATTATGGCTGTGTATCTCCTTGACACAAATTCCGTTTAATTCCATTTCTGCAGTCATTGACAACGCGGATGGCTCCAGCTTCAACGCGGATGGCACACGTCACACTGCTGGAGAGTCCTCCACCTCAGGGGTGGATGATGAAAATGCAGGTAGTGGATCAACTCATGAGACAACTGCCATGGATGCCTCCATCAGCAGGTCCAGCCCCTCGTATTATGGAAGTCCTACTCCAGTCTCACAGTTCCCAGGTCACTCTTCTGGAGGAGGTGAAAAGGAATTTCCTGGAATCTATGGTAAGGACAGTAGGTTGAGACTAATTTCATGGGGCCCTGTCAAATACAAATGCCATGTTCTTTTCTACTTACTTTATTTAATCTTTTATGTTGCTTGTGTGACTGAAATTATCAGAGGTCTGAAAGAATCGCTCCCGTTGAATGTCAGGGATACAGATATAAGTCATCCTCTAAGAACAGTAAAGCTTACTGTGTGACTACAGGTTTTTTATCAAATCACTAATAAATTACCAGTGAAGGATAGCAGTATTTTGCATTACTATCCTGACTACATACTGAAATTAATTAAAAAAAAAGCAAGAACATTAGGATTATAAAATTACTTTTCACTGGTGGTGTACTCACGGCATGTTATGCTTGTTTTGACATGTAGCTAGCACCATTAAAGGTAAATCCTAAGACTGTCTAGCTAAGGAACTAGGATCAGAAACATTCCCCACATTCCCCAAGGTGTGTGCAGTGTATTTCTGTTGGTTGCTGTTACAACTGTTACCATCTCTGCATGCATAGTCTAGATTTTTGGACTAAACCTCGGAATATATCTCAGCAGAGGGGAATATGAATAACTTCACTCATTGCTCTAGAGTCCTGTCCTCATGTCCTACAGCTATAATGAGATCTTGTAGCACATAAATAGATCATTGCCAGAATGTTCATTGTCACTGTAATACATTCTCTTCAAACGATCTGTTTGGGTAATATCCTTACTGTGTTAGTGAGATAAGCTTGTGTGGGGTCTGCATCTTTCTTCTCTCTTGGACCAGTACATGAAGGAATGGAGCTTGCAGGGTGGAATAGTTGAAGTACTTGTGAGTACTCTATTGTAACTGAGCTTATGAAATAGTAATGATTTATCCATCACAATACAGGTGATGAATTTCCATCTGTATCACCTGATACCTTTTTTGGGACAACGGCTGGTGATTTCCATGACAAAGATGACGGGCAGTATCCTGCAAGTACTAGTAAGATTTATGTTTCATAATAACAACATTACACAGAGATCACATTAAAATTGCTTTCTTCTTCCAGAAGGGCATTCTGGTAAGTGGTGAAGTATACAACACCTCAGAAATTGGAAAGGCATTGAAATAGACTGCTTTCTAGACTGGTTAAGTGGGTAATGACCTTCACTCTCTGAGACAAGGGGAGCAAAATCATTTATAGTATGTTTGCTGCAATGCTTCTACTTGAGCTCAGAAAGACTGCAGTTTTGGGTTTCCCACAGCTGGTTTATCACTTTATGAGGAATCACAAATTAGTACAACCTATTATCGCTTGAAGTCAATTTATTTCTGAGGTAGAAAAGAATATTTTTGTAGATTCGTGAGGTTATTCTAATATATTTGTAGTTGTGAATGTATGTATGTTCCATGTCAAAAACCATGGCCTTGCTAACCAAGGCAGTGCTTTATATGGTAGTTGCAACTACCAGCCATTTGTGCACTGCAAAAACTAATTTCACCCTTGCTGTTGGCAACATTCCTAAGAAAAACCTGGGTTCTGTGGTTACTCCACAGTCTTTGAGGACCCAAAAGAACAGTAGCCATCTTCTGTTCTTTGTCCTTACATAGCTTTACTGAGTTGGAAAAACTGCTTATGATGTTTTTATCAAATATGTAGTGCGCAGCAGCTACAATAAATAAAAAGCTTTTGAAGTCCTCTTCCACATTTTAAAGTGAAAATAACATACATATGTTCACACTAGTTCTTATGGTTAGAGTGATAAAGATCTTTGCCTCAGAAAATATAGTGAACCTAAAGGGAGAACATTTTAATTATACAGAGGAAATCTACAGAGGCTTGTTGTAGTAAAGATCAAACTGATAGAAGGGAAAGTTCCTTCCCACTGGCTCTTTTTTTCTCCATCGGGGGAATCCATGTTCCTTGATTGCCTGTTGGTTGCTGATTGTTGGTCAAATGGTCTAAGTGACTTGGAGAAATAGTGCCCTCATCACTGTATTTAGAGGAAGAATGACTGTATGCATTTCAGTTAGCAAAAGCTTTGCTTAAAGACATAAATTATTAAACCCAAACATATTTTCTCAGAAGATGTGAAGATTAGTAACGCCTTATAAGTAAGCAGAGAGAAAAAGAAATATTAGGTTGATTTTACCCCTAACTTTGAAAAAAGTAGAGAATTTTCTGGTGCTTGTTTCCAGTGAAAGCTTTTGTTACAAAATGTTGCCTGTAAGGGGCGGAGGTTTCAGAAAATCCCACCTGTAATAGTGGGGAGTTTGGTTGGCTCTGGTGGTGATTTTTCCTTCCTATATGTTTGCTTTTGTGTGCACATATGACTTAATCTTTCCTTGTGCTGGTGTTTCTGTACCCACTGAAAAAAACCTGTGCATTGTTTCTGTACAGGAAAGCTTTCTGTTTTCATTTTAATACTTGATTATCAAATGTATTTGTCCTAAATATGTATGTCCCTTCCTCTTGCTAGCAGCTCTCTCTCATGGGCAAGATTGTTTTACAGAGGGAAAACTGGAGATATTTAACAACTGAAAAGATCAAAGAAGCTGTAGAGCAATGTGATAAAATGCGTCAATAATGATAAATGTGTATCACAGAAGTGATAGCATTGGCATGTTTGTTTACAGGGGTAGGAATGATAAACTGGTTCTCTGGAGGAAAAAAAAAATTATGAAAGTAATGCTCCTGGGCTTTTCTGATAGCTTTGGCTGTTACCCAGCAAGATCACTTTAACACAGAAGTGTTTAACTCATTTAGTTTAATTTTACTGTATTATAACTGAATCAGTAACCTAGCACTCCTTTTAGAAAGACGTAAAGTATAAGCTGTGCATCTCTCTAGGAAGTCATCAAATATTCAGTAGCCCAGGAAGAAATGACATGGAGAGCAGTCCTAAAAAGAAGGAATAAAGCCATGACCCAATATCTGTTACTTAGTTTGTATAGCAGTGCAGGCTCAGTGGAATATCCTGGTCACAATTTAATTTCCCAGAGAAAAAACCCACAGACAGGGAAGCAGAAAATTATTTGTCGTATATCTTCAGATAGATGGCTGGAAATCTATGTATCTAATTCTGTAGTATGCCAAAGTGAGAAACAAAATTGGTGGCTCTCCACTGTACTCAATTCATTTGTAAAGTTAAAGTTTTCTTAAAAGATATATAGTTTAATCTAAAGAATTATGTGCTATGGTTTGAAGTGAGCAATTTGCAAAGCTTCTTGTTCTTCAGATGATACACATTCATTCTTTCTCTGGATTTGGACATCACTTGTGCTGTGCTCCATCAAATTAATGGGCCAGATTAATACAACATCAGCACTTTACCATTGACTTTCTCTCCTTGCCCAGACGTGTTTTACTCTTTGTTATTAACAAATTATGATTCACCACTAGGTGTGCCATGAATCAGATGTAGAACTCTTACTGATTAATGAGCTACCTACATGAACAGTAACTCTGACTGATTTTTTTTCATCCATATATGATAGACAGATTTATATCTATTTGCATACAAATACCTATGTGGATGCACAGTGGAAGAAAATGCTGTAGATTCCTGTAATTATTCAAAGGAGAAACATTTTTTCATTCAGAAATATCTGTCACAAACCTGTAGAACTTAATACTTGATATGCTGTGTTCTGATGAAATGTTGTGGATTTCTAATGTGATAGGAGTAAAGCTGCTCCTCTCTCCCTGTGATGTACTAATGCCTGCCTGGAAGGGGATTCTGATGTAAAATTAGCTGCCAGCATCAGCACAAGGGGAACGCATGAGCCTTTTGAATATCCTCAGTTCTGAGCTCAGGGTCTTGGCGGCATTGGCTTTGTGGATACTTCTTACATCTTTTGATTTTTTTGTCATCTTGGTGGATGTTCCTCATTCTGGGCTCTATTTCAAAGACTATCTGCTCTCTCCTGCTGTCAGAGCCTGTGAGTAACTTATTCATCTTATGGAATGTGAAGGGGTGAAAAGCCCCATGGGGCTTTTTGGTGGCTTTTATCAAGGGAGCATGTTCTTTCCTGGGACTGCCCGAAGTGCTTGCATCTGGCTAGGCATTGGAGGAATGTAATGACACCGTGGGTTCATACATTCGCCCTGCTCTCACATCCATCTGTGGGCATGAGCATGCTCAAGGTGCTGCTGCTGGTGGACTGGACTGTGCTGGAGGAAAACTTGCTTCTCAAGAAATAACCACCAGATCTTGGTAAATTGAGCCATGTCCTAACAGCTCCAGGGCCACATCATGACAACCTGGAGAAAACCACCACCCAAGCTTGGTGGAATCCGTTCCCAGACAACTGGTGGTGGTCGAGTCCTGGAGAGAAGACGCAAGAACCCACGCCAGCAACCCGGGGTAAAGAATGCCATGCTCAGAGGCTGCTTGGATTAGGGGCTGAATTACCAGGGAGCAGGGCAGCAAGGTGCACAAACTCTAGGTGGAAGGAGGGATGAATGGGTGACATTTCTCTCTGCTGTTCCTTGCATGGTGCTTGAAGTAGGGAAAAGCAAATTCTGGGCTCCCTGTCACAGAGTGTGGACGTGGTAGCAATGGAGCATTTGTGCACATTGTCCATGTGCCATGGAGGCATTCTGCCTGTATGAAAGGGATGAGTATGGGAGCATGCCGTTATGTACAGCATGTACCTGGGTCTGTCTTTCTTCCTGTTTGGAAGCAGTTTAGGAGCAAAGTGTTCCAATGACAAGGACTTGTAGGGGAGAGGAAGGAAAGGTTTACATGCCAGTATACTCTGCTCTGATTATGCTGTGAAGATGGAAAAGTTCCCAAAATGTATGTAAGAGCTCTAGAGGAGCAGCTTGAGCAGGGCCATGGCAGAGGGAAGAACCCCGTGTGAGTGAAAAGGCCAGGAGCAGCTGTGGCCCCTGGGAAGCACGGGGCTGTAAATTCTCCTCTGTGATTGTAAGGCTGTGAGTAGAGGAGGCAGGAAAGCTGAAGTGCCACCAGCAGAAGGCCTTGTGGGTTCAGGCTTCATGGCAGATTTAACATCATCACAGCAGGTGTGACCTCCAGTGGCAGTGATTCAGATGATGAGGACTCTTCTGAGGAGATTGTGTATCCCACCATGTTTCCAGGCTGGGGCAGGAGTGTGGCCAAGGACGAGACTGCTCCGAGTACGAGTAAGGAGCTTCTATTCTCTTTCATTTTTTTGTTCTTTCTCCTTTCCCATCTGGTGCTCCACCTCCTTAGCTGCATGTGTATTGTTTGAAAATTGGATGAACTCATCAGCTCTTTTTAAAATCCATCAACCATGTATCAAAAAATTCTATTTAGAACATTTGGGCTCTATACAGCTAAAAGCACTACCCTCTATTGATTCTTGAACTGTTGTCTTCCTTCTCATTTGACTTGTGGATTTTACTTGTGACTTCGTGGGAGTCAAGGACTGATTTCATTTGGAGGGAATTTCCAGCCTCCTACAAGTGGCACAATTATTTCTCTTAGTCTGCCAACAATTAGTTGGCTTGCGTAGCATGGTGGATGAAAAGACTGTAGATTCCTCTAGTTTTTTTAAGCAGAAATCTCTATCCATCTGTAAATACCAGGCATAAATCTAGGTGTCCTGCTATTTGATATACTATGTTGTGAGAATAGGCTGTGCATTGGTAACAGGATACAAGTAAACCTTCTCCTATTTATCTATTCTGCACTGGTGCCTACTCTGAAAGGTGTTTCTGGTGTGCATTTAGCTGTCAGCATCAGGTCAAGGGTAGTGCATGTCTTTTGAGAGGAATGGCCTCGCTTCCTAGCTCAGGCCCTTGGCAGGATTGGCTTCATGGGCTTGTCAGTAGAAACCATTTTGCTTCTCTGTGTGAGCTTATCTCTGGGTATCCCTTTTGCCTATCATGGATACTTCTTCCATCTTTTGTATGTGATTTTTTGTCATCTTGGTGGATGTTCCTCATTCTGGGCTCTCTTTCAAAGACTATCTGCTCTCTCCTGCTGTCAGAGCCTGTGAGGAACTCATTAACCTTATGGAACATGGAGGGGTGAAAAGCCCCATGGGGCTTTTTGGTGGCTTTTATCAAGGGAGCATGTTCTTTCCTGGAACTGCCCGAAGTGCTTGCATCTGGCTAGGCATTGGAGGAATGTAATGACACCGTGGGTTCATACATTCGCCCTGCTCTCACATCCATCTGTGGGCATGAGCGTGCTCAAGGTGCTGCTGCTGGTGGACTGGACTGTGCTGGAGGAAAACTTGCTTCTCAAGAAATAACCACCAGATCTTGGTAAATTGAGCCATGTCCTAACAGCTCCAGGGCCTCATCATGACAACCTGGAGAAAACCACCACCCAAGCTTGGTGGAATCCGTTCCCAGACAACTGGTGGTGGTCGAGTCCTGGAGAGAAGACGCAAGAACCCACGCCAGCAACCCGGGGTAAAGAATGCCATGCTCAGAGGCTGCTTGGATTAGGGGCTGAATTACCAGGGAGCAGGGCAGCAAGGTGCACAAACTCTAGGTGGAAGGAGGGATGAATGTTGTAAGAGCTCTAGAGGAGCAGCTTGAGCAGGGCCATGGCAGAGGGAGACCCGTGTGAGTGAAAAGGCCAGGAGCAGCTGTGGCCCCTGGGAAGCACGGGGCTGTAAATTCTCTCTGTGATTGTAAGGCTGTGAGTAGAGGAGGCAGGAAAGCTGAAGTGCCACCAGCAGAAGGCCTTGTGGGTTCAGCTTCATGGCAGATTTAACATCATCACAGCAGGTGTGACCTCCAGTGGCAGTGATTCAGATGATGAGGACTCTTCTGAGGAGATTGTGTATCCACCATGTTTCCAGGCTGGGCAGGAGTGTGGCCAAGGACGAGACTGCTCCGAGTACGAGTAAGGAACTTCTATTCTCTTTCATTTTTTTGTTCTTTCTCCTTTCCCATCTGGTGCTCCACTCCTTAGCTCATTTATGTTTGAAAATTGGATGACTCATCAGCTTTTTAAATCTCCCATGTACAAAAAATCAATTTAGAATTTTGGCTCCATACAGCTAAAAGACACCTCTATTGATTCTTGAACTGTTGTCTTCCTTCTCATTTGACTTTGGATTTTACTTGTGACTTCTGGGAGTCAAGGGCTGATTTCATTTGGAGGGAATTTCCAGCCTCCTACAAGTGGCACAATTATTTCTCTTAGTCTGCCAACAATTAGTTGGCTTGCGTAGCATGGTGGATGAAAAGACTGTAGATTCCTCTAGTTTTTTTAAGCAGAAATCTCTATCCATCTGTAAATACCAGCATAAATCTAGGTTCCTGCTATTTGATATACTATGTTGTGAGAATAGGCTGTGCATTGGTAACAGGATACAAGTAAACCTTCTCCTATTTATCTATTCTGCACTGGTGCCTACTCTGAAAGGTGTTTCTGTGTGCATTTAGCTGTCAGCATCAGGTCAAGGGTAGTGCATGTCTTTTGAGAGGAATGGCCTCGTTCTGCTCAGCCTTGGCAGATTGGCTTCATGGGCTTGTCAGTAGAAACCATTTTGCTTCTCGGGTGTGCTTATCTCTGGGTGTCCTTTTGCCTTCATGATACTTCTTCCATCTTTTGTATGTGATTTTTTGTCATCTTGGTGGATGTTCCTCATTCTGGGCTCTATTTCAAAGACTATCTGCTCTCTCCTGCTGTCAGAGCCTGTGAGGAACTCATTAACCTTATGGAACATGGAGGGTGAAAAGCCCCATGGGCTTTTTGGTGGCTTTTATCAAGGGAGCATGTTCTTTCCTGGGACTGCCCGAAGTGCTTGCATCTGGCTAGGCATTGGAGGAATGTAATGACACCGTGGTTCATACATTCGCCCTGCTCTCACATCCATCTGTGGGCATGAGCGTGCTCAAGGTGCTGCTGCTGGTGGACTGGACTGTGCTGGAGGAAAACTTGCTTCTCAAGAAATAACCACCAGATCTTGGTAAATTGAGCCATGTCCTAACAGCTCCAGGCCTCATCATGACAACCTGGAGAAAACCACCACCAAGCTTGGTGGAATCCGTTCCAACAACTGGTGGTGGTCGAGTCCTGGAGAGAAGACGCAAGAACCCACGCCAGCAACCGGGTAAAGAATGCCATGCTCAGAGGCTGCTTGGATTAGGGCTGAATTACCAGGGAGCAGGGCAGCAAGGTGCACAAACTCTAGGTGGAAGGAGGGATGAATGGGTGACATTTCTCTCTGCTGTTCCTTGCACGGTGCTTGAAGTAGGGAAAAGCAAAGTCCTGGGCTCCCTGTTACAGAGTGTGGACATGGTAGCAATGGAGCATTTGTGCACATTGTCCATGTGCCATGGAGGCATTCTGCCTGTAGGAAAGGGATGAGTATGGGAGCATGCCGTTATGTACAGCGTGTACCTGGGTCTGTCTTTCTTCCTGTTTGGAAGCAGTTTAGGAGCAGAGTGTTCCAATGACAAGGACTTGTAGGGGAGAGGAAGGAAAGGATTTCAAGCCAGTATGCTCTGCTCTAATTGCTAAGAGTGTGAACATGGATAGGTTCCCAAAATGTTTGTAAGAGCTCTAGAGGAGCAGCTTGAGCAGGGCCATGGCAGAGGAGAGAGCCCCGTGTGAGTGAAAAGGCCAGGAGCAGCTGTGGCCCCTGGGAAGCACGGGGCTGTAAATTCTCCTCTGTGATTGTAAGGCTGTGAGTAGAGGAGGCAGGAAAGCTGAAGTGCCACCAGCAGAAGGCCTTGTGGGTTCAGGCTTCATGGCAGATTTAACATCATCACAGCAGGTGTGACCTCCAGTGGCAGTGATTCAGATGATGAGGACTCTTCTGAGGAGATTGTGTATCCCACCATGTTTCCAGGCTGGGGCAGGAGTGTGGCCAAGGACGAGACTGCTCCGAGTACGAGTAAGGAACTTCTATTCTCTTTCATTTTTTTGTTCTTTCTCCTTTCCCATCTGGTGCTCCATCTCCTTAGCTACACATATACTGTTTGAAAATTGGATGATCTCATCAGCTTTTTTCAGAGGCATCTCCCATGTCACAAAAAAGCCAAATTTAGAATGTTTGTGCTCCATACAGCTAAAAGAACCACCTTCTATTGATTCTTGAACTGTTGTCTTCCTTCTCATTTGACTTATGGATTTTACTTGTGACTTCTTGGGAGTCAAGGGCTGATTTCATTTGGAGGGAATTTCCAGCCTCCTACAAGTGGCACAATTATTTCTCTTAGTCTGCCAACAATTAGTTGGCTTGCGTAGCATGGTGGATGAAAAGACTGTAGATTCCTCTAGTTTTTTTAAGCAGAAATCTCTATCCATCTGTAAATACCAGACATAAATCTAGGTATCCTGCTATTTGATATACTATGTTGTGAGAATAGGCTGTGCATTGGTAACAGGATACAAGTAAACCTTCTCCTATTTATCTATTCTGCACTGGTGCCTACTCTGAAAGGTGTTTCTGCTGTGCATTTAGCTGTCAGCATCAGGTCAAGGGTAGTGCATGGATCTTTTGAGAGGAATGGCCTCGGTTCTGTGCTCAGATCCTTGGCAGCATTGGCTTCATGGGCTTGTCAGTAGAAACCATTTTGCTTCTCTGGGTGTGCTTTATCTCTGGGTGTCCATTTTTGCCTGTCATGAATACTTCTTCCATCTTTTGTATGTGATTTTTTGTCATCTTGGTGGATGTTCCTCATTCTGGGCTCTATTTCAAAGACTATCTGCTCTCTCCTGCTGTCAGAGCCTGTGAGGAACTCATTAACCTTATGGAACTGGAGGGTGAAAAGCCCATGGCTTTTGGTGCTTTATCAAGGAGCATGTTCTTTCCTGGACTGCCCGAAGTGCTTGCATCTGGCTAGGCATTGGAGGAATGTAATGACACCGTGGGTTCATACATTCGCCCTGCTCTCACATCCATCTGTGGGCATGAGCGTGCTCAAGGTGCTGCTGCTGGTGGACTGGACTGTGCTGGAGGAAAACTTGCTTCTCAAGAAATAACCACCAGATCTTGGTAAATTGAGCCATGTCCTAACAGCTCCAGGGCCTCATCATGACAACCTGGAGAAAACCACCACCCAAGCTTGGTGGAATCCGTTCCCAGACAACTGGTGGTGGTCGAGTCCTGGAGAGAAGACGCAAGAACCCACGCCAGCAACCCGGGGTAAAGAATGCCATGCTCAGAGGCTGCTTGGATTAGGGGCTGAATTACCAGGGAGCAGGGCAGCAAGGTGCACAAACTCTAGGTGGAAGGAGGGATGAATGGGTGACATTTCTCTCTGCTGTTCCTTGCACGGTGCTTGAAGTAGGGAAAAGCAAAGTCCTGGGCTCCCTGTCACAGAGTGTGGACGTGGTAGCAATGGAGCATTTGTGCACACTGTCCATGTGCCATGGAGGCATTCTGCCTGTATGAAAGGGATGAGTATGGGAGCATGCCATTATGTACAGCATGTACCTGGGTCTGTCTTTCTTCCTGTTTGGAAGCAGTTTAGGAGCAGAGTGTTCCAATGACAAGGACTTGTAGGGGAGAGGAAGGAAAGGTTTACATGCCAGTATACTCTGCTCTGATTATGCTGTGAAGATGGAAAAGTTCCCAAAATGTATGTAAGAGCTCTAGAGGAGCAGCTTGAGCAGGGCCATGGCAGAGGAGAGAACCCCGTGTGAGTGAAAAGGCCAGGAGCAGCTGTGGCCCCTGGGAAGCACGGGGCTGTAAATTCTCCTCTGTGATTGTAAGGCTGTGAGTAGAGGAGGCAGGAAAGCTGAAGTGCCACCAGCAGAAGGCCTTGTGGGTTCAGGCTTCATGGCAGATTTAACATCATCACAGCAGGTGTGACCTCCAGTAGCAATGATTCAGATGATGAGGACTCTTCTGAGGAGATTGTGTATCCCACCATGTTTCCAGGCTGGGGCAGGAGTGTGGCCAAGGACGAGACTGCTCCGAGTACGAGTAAGGAGCTTCTGTTGTCTTTGGATTGTTTCTTTCTTGATTTTCTTGTCTTACCTGATTCTCCTACTACTTTGTCATGCATTTATGTTTTGAAAATTGGATGTTCTCCTCATGAGCTGTTCCCTTCAGACATACGTCTTTTGTGACTGGAAATTATGTCAGGTCCTCTAGCATAAAATAATGTCCGTTTTTAAAACTACTTAAGGACACTACTTAAAATTCGTGTCTCAGTTTTGTGTTTATTCAAATGTTTATATTTACTCATGATTATGAAGACAAAAAATTTTATCTTTCCTTCTATTAGTTTATTTTAAGTGTTAAAATAATTCTGTTTCTTGGTATATATTACCTACATCTATTCAATAGTAGACTTCCTCTCCATTGAGGATGCTGAGGTACAATCTGAAAAGGCCAAACTCCAAGTCCCTTTTTCATTAGGAACTGTCAACAATACAGTCTTGTATTTGCTACCTTTTACACACATTCAGTCTTCTAACATCATCTCATTTGTTTTGTGACCTCAGATGTCTAGGCGTCATCCAGTGTTACAATGGAGATATTTTAATACATAGCTTTATTTTCCTTGTATGAATAGTCCTACAGTGACCATCTGAGAACTCTTTAATTCAAAAGCCATCCATATGTGAAATAGTTTTTGTCTGAAAACCAGAAAAACACCATATATGAAGATTAAAGCTAAATGCTATGTGTCACTGAAGTGCACAAACTGCTACTTGGCTTTTTGACCCGGCAATGGCCCCAGCCCTGGGGGTTTTTAGCATAGATGTTGCTGTTAAATACTATAGTCTAATGCTCATACTTATATAAAGATATTAACCTGCTCTATTTCTGTTTTATAGTTTTATTTAATTTGAGTACATCTTAATGTGTCTGTTGTCTGTGCTCTTATTTAATCAGCAGTCACTGTTCATAAGCCTTTTATTTTTTTGAAGGTAGTGCAGTATTTGCGTTTTTTCAGCAGTGGTTTCCATTTTTAGTAGAAAATGCTAATCAGGAATTCATCTTGCTTTGGGACTTCTTATGTTTCTTCCTATGCTTTGGATAGTTTTGGTGTTTATTTATCTTTGAGAGTCTGCATTGGTAACTTGTCCCACAGGTGTACTGCATTCCATACCTTTGACAGCTTAATGGTGTCTGCATGATCCATGGGTGAAAGTCTATTCAGTCTCTGGTCACAGACTCTTATAGAAGTTCTGGTTTATATCTTTTTAATTGTATTATAACTTTCTTGACTAATATTGGCTTCCTGGTGCTTGTCAAGGTGCTCTCATTTTTCTTTCTGGCATTCACTTTTTTGCTCAGTCGTGGGTATTCTAACATGGTACTTCTTGAGTACTTAGCAAGCATGTTTTATGTGTATTGATATACCTACCATATTCCTTAGGTCCACCATTATTCTTAAAACATGAGTTTAAATTTCTACAACTGCTCTAATGGTTTTGCAGTGCTTCTACTGTACATTTTTCTTCTGCTGCTTGTTTTTCCTATTTTTCTTGGGAAGATTTGCATCTCTCGAATGCAAAGAAAAGAGCAACTGGTTTGTTGTGAAGAGATTTGATAAGAAGAGTAAAGAGACTACAGCTAGGCTATGCAAGAAGTTCCATTTTCCATCACCTTTATGGCACACACTGACAGCAGATTTAGAGCACAGTCAGCATTCAATCCTCCATTCTCTCAACAGCTGTAGACTCACAACACGAAACACTTCTGGAAATTACCACACAAGGCCATTGGAATCCCACCTTTACAGATGAAGAGGAGCAGGATTCTAGCTCTGCTAGCAGGGGTAAAGCATTTCAGATAATACTCATATTTCTGATATAATTCAGTGAAGTATGAAACTTGTGGTGCAGTTGTTTGTAATTCCCACACCATTAGCCTCAGTTCATCAGTTCTCAGTAATACTTTTACATTATTTGTACTAGAGCCCTCAAAGGTGGCATCTGTAACATTCACCTGTCATTTCAAGTATATCTTATCCATACAAAGTTCATTTCTTGCCACTTCTCCTCCCATCTCTGGTATTTTAAAATTTGCACTGCCAGTAGTGTGCAATAAAACTGAGCAGACTGCAATTTTTGGTGAGGAAAAAAATTCCTTTTTCCACTTCAAAATTTCTATTGTAAAATCTGAAGACAAAAGACAAAAAGGGAGCTAGTGTTTCCAATACATAAATTGTCCTGCAAAGGATAATACACTACTGCCAGATGAACTGGAGGTGAACATTTTGCTACCAGTGTTGGTGCCAGTAGCCAACTGAGATTAGCAAAATGTTCAATTCTGTAGGCCAAAGCTACAGAGTGCATCCTCAAGCTATTTTTGTGTGTCTGTCTGGTTCTGAGATTTTTTTGAACAGCAGAAGTTTATGCAATTGGCATTAGAACAGATTCTATAATCACACAGAAATGGTTTTTGTGATAACTTTCTTTTAGTGGTGAAGTATTGTTAGATCAGTTGTATTCATACATTGATTAATATTACCTCCTTTTTTTTGTAAGACGCTGTATTTGTGTTCGGTTTAATTTAAAAATAATGAACTACATTTGCATGAGCACTGTCTTTACAAATATTTCATTGCCTGAATGTGAAGATAAATATTCCTCCAGTTTTTCTCTTCTTGGGAAATAGCATCGTTTCTCTCTCTGGTAACTTATGGCATGTATGACACATCCAGCTCATTCTTTGCATGCTCTTGATTAAGGACCTTAGCTTTACTTTTATATACCATGAATGGAAATGTTTGATACTTAAGGCAAATATATTTCCAGCCAAGTTCTTATGCTTATCTTAGGTTTACTGATGTATCTTTTCCAAACCTTCATTAGAACATCTCTTTTGGTGGTGGTACTTCATCTGACTGCATCTTCTGCTGTGTAAACAACAGCAAGTTAAAGAGCAAGCAGTGAATTCGTTTCATTGGTGAGAGCTTTAATTATTATTGAGTTCAAAATAATTATGCTTATCTACTTATATGAACTTGCTTATTTAATTCATCCAATCTCAGAAGAAATTACAATTTCCTTAGGGCCAGCTTTGTAATTATGCAATTAAGATAACTCAAAAGAAAAGGTTCATCAGTGTTTTATTTTAAAAACACAGAATACAAACAAACTCAACAGTTAAGCTTTTGTTTCTATGAGCTTTTCTGGTTCTCGGATATCTCTTGTCTTCCACTGGTCATTGGGATCCTTTCTTGTGTACTTAAATCTTCTGCTGCTCCTGGTGATGCTTTTGTGTGATCGGGTTTCCAGAAGACTTCTGTTTTCTTTCATCTTTCATTTCACATGAAATGCAACAACAAGAAAAAGCCAAAACGTAACAAACACCCTTGTTACGTAGACTATGATGATAAGGATACTATGTTGAGTATTTTGATCATTATTGACTCAATCACAATCTTACCAGCACTAGTTACAAGTGAAAAAGAAAAGCATCAAGGACCAACCCAACATCCGCTATTATACAGCCTTCATTCTGGAGGGATCAGTCAAGAACAAAATCCTGCAGATACCACTGGCAGTATTGAACAACATGAATTTACTACTGCAGGTGAAAATTATTTTGGAAAGGAAACTTCTACAGGTAATATTGCAGGTCACATTTTAGTAAATTTTCAGGGTTTTATAAAGATTTAGTTTTAGGATGTTTTACTCACATTTTTGATTCTGAGGCCATAACACAGATTCTGTGAATAAACCTCAGCAATTTTGATGTTAAATTATTATTTTTTTAATTAGTATGTTCTTCAGACTTTTCCTGGATGTTTCTCTTCTATTTGTCTTGTATGTCAAGACGTTTAATAGGTTAATTTTGTAACTGTCTCTTACGTTTTGTGTTGTGTGTCATGCAGTCACAAGCTTTCAACAAGCTGTCTGCCAGGGTTTTGTCTGCAGGAAACAGAGAAGGCTTAAGTGGAAAAATAATAATGTGTGCTGCATTTTTCATTCCTTTGGCAACTGTGTTCACTCTCCCGTTGCAAGTCATTCTTGGCCCCGGGATTTATTTTTTTCGTTTTTTTTTATGACAGTTATAGCTAAAAAAAATTATCAAAAATGTTTACTCATCCCACTTTTGAGCTATAGCAATATGAGGGGAAGAAAACAAAGCAATGTAGAATAAGAGAGAGGCTTCTCTCTTTCAATGGTTGAATAAATTGAAACATAAAAGATAAAATCATACTGTAAAGGTGGTAATTGAAAATTGATATATTTTAATTTCTGTTCCTGTGAGTGTACCAAACTTACAAGTTAATGACAGATGTGCTGTACTAAGCAACAGTGAATGCACCACAGTCATCATCTGCCTTTGTGGATTATCAAATGCAAGTCTCTGATAATCTGTTATCCTACACTACTATAGCAATACATAATGGCCTAATTGCAATTAAAATTGTAACACACTGTGGCAAATTTCCTGCTTTTTTGCCCCCCTTATTTGGTTGAAGGGGTTAAGAAGGTTTATGCTTTTTTACACAATTTGGGTACTCTTTTGCTTTGATTGTGTAATAAAATCTACAGGTTGGTTGACATGGATGATGTTTTTCTAAATAACTACAAGATCAGATATTCTCCAGCTGTATGCTGTTTTATTCATTGTGTGCACCATTCACAGATCTGAACCATGACCTAGCATTACCCTTTGTTACACCTCTTTGTGTGTTCCTGGAGATGCTGCAACTAATGAAACAGGGAAACTTTGAGTAGCAGAAATTGGATATAGTCAACATACTCAAATTATGTGATTAAAATCTTACTGATGGGTCATATCCTTGTGTATTTATGTCTGAGGTTTTAAATTCTGCATCAGTGAATTTTGATTTAATATTCAACAATACAAATTTGACAGCAAGATTCAGATAAATACTATTGAAAAATAACACAACTTGATTCTGAAAAGCATATGCTCATTTTGAGGAAGGATTTTGTCCTACTGATGACAGCTGGCAGCTTTTCTAAATATAAACCAGGATGAGAAGCAAATCTACTTTACTTCTCTTTGCCATTAAATGTAGTAGACATGTGAGCAAGACCTGTCATAGAGACAAGAACTGAAGAGGAGAATAATGTGAGAAATGGATCTTTATATACTGAGTTCATAATTGCTTCACCATCATTATAACAGCTATGGTCCCCAGCCATGGGGCCAAACAGAACGACTCAGCACGAGAGCCACTGGTGTCTCCAGGCTGGAATAAGGGAGAGGATTATGCCACAGAGCCTGCTGGAATGGATAGAGTTACTCCTTCCAGAGAGAGCAATCATGAAAGAGAGTCTTCCACCACAGGTAGTAGTGATAATGTCTGTTATGTATGCTGCATCACTTCTGTCTCTCAGATGGCCTCTCCTGGAAAGATACTGCATGAACTTGTAGAAGGAGTAATTACTGATCTCTTAAAATAATCTCATAAACTGTAGAGTGATTAATTTTCTCTGTGCCCTGTCTGGATGGTGGTGAAACAGATTTCAATTTTAGCTCAATATAAAACATTTGATCTTTACTTGCCACCACCACTTAGAGGGCTTTTCATTCCTTACTGGAGCATAGCTGTGCAATTGCATCCAGCTCATTACATAAGTTACATTATTTGGTGCTGCCAGACTGTCTTTATCATAAAGTCGAATCCATACTTACGCATATTTGTACCTCGAGGTTAATCCATTCCGTTTGTGAATATTCACCTGGTGAAAGAGTGTTCTTTTCATAGACTTTACTGAAATCTTTATCCCTCTGGTTCATTCATACAATGATGAGAGGCTGGAATCTATAAAATTGGCAAAACACATCAATCCATTCTCATATAACACAGTATTTATAACATCAAAATAGTGTTCTAAAAACATGAGTAATCTCTTCTTCTGGAGGTCTCTCCTCTCCATCTTTCACTGGAGATGGAGAGGAGAGACCTTCTCAAATCTGTATATTTTGCCGACATCTCACTCCAACATGCTGAGCTTAAATGTGGAGCTTAGGGGTCTCTCAGAAGCCAGTGACAGTGTGGAAGAAGAAGCAGAGGCCTTCATGTCTTCTTGACTGTACTTTCAGTACTGATGCCTGTAATGTGAAACACACTATGAGAGCAAGTGACAGTGCCAAGGAAGCTGAGACTTTGTAGGTAGCCTGGGATGCAGGTCAGGGAATCCTTCTGACTTCTGCCTCTTTCCCTGGGTCCACTGCCCTCAGGAGTCTTTTTAATTAAGTAAAAAAGCAGGCAAGAACAGCAAATGGATATGTCTCACCAAAACTGTGAGAGAGCAGTGGTGATGTACGCAAGGTCTCCCTTCTCTGCCCTTTTTGTGGATAGAAAAGGGTAACTGTGCTTTGAGGGGAACAGGAGGCTTGGATGGGATGGAAATGGGAAGGCCACAGCAGCACACATGTGGAATTCACAGCTATTAAATAATCTGTGCTTAAATCATCTGTATTAAACCATCATAGCAGCTGTTGCCTCTCCTGATGATGCCCACCACAAAGAGCCAACTCAACCACTTCTGCGTCGGGATTATGAACCAGAAATGACCACTGAAGGCAGCACGAATCCCACAGATGTCCCCGGGGATGAAGTTCTCCACAGGACCACAGCCACTAGGAGCAAAGCTGGTAATGACTCTCCTCCAATGGGTTCCAGTAAAAATAATGGATTGTACTCATTTCTCATGTCTAGTGTGAAATGAGACATTATTTCTTCTGAAACTGACTTTTTTCCTTGTCTTTCTCATCTTCGAAGTGTGCATTCTTGTTGTGAATTTACATTGCAAATGTTTTTATTATTTTGTTGCATGTGAATATCCCAACAAGAATTCTTGTCTGCTTAAGGATATTTTTTTTCTTGTGTGCCCTGTTTCTTGTGCCCCCTGACTTTGTTGGGTGTATTTTTAACTCTGAAAACAGTTGCTTTTTGGAGGTGGCTGGTAGTGCAAATGGCTTGTTCTTCATGTCTGGTCATTCCTGGTCTTATTTTTTCAGCATATTCTCTTCATACTGTAAAATTTGAAATAATTTGTTGGAGTTTGTTTATGTAGTTCTGCAAGGTTCTAACTTAAATTCCCAAACTATGCATGTTATCCACTTAAAATTATTCTCATTCAAAATACTTCTTTTTTATTTAATACAATAAGATTTTTTTTTATCACACTGAAGTTGTTTGAAACTTCTTGCATCTTTTCTTCCTGCATTTTATAAAAAAGATGTTCTAAGGAAAAATTAGCTGTTATCATTTTCTACCTCTAAATCCATTTTTATCTGGACTATTTAATCCTCAACATTTAGGATTTGACAGAGAGCTATGAAAACTACAAATTGTGTAGATTAAAAATATAGTTTGTAGATGAAAAAGTTTGTGTTCACTATCATCTGCTCACGTTTTCTAAACATGAATGAGATTCTGTAAAGTTTCCCAATTCACTGTTTTCAAGCTTTATGAGGTTTGACAGGTCAGTTGCAAATATGAAAACCCAAGTATGATTTTGCATTTTTTTCAGAGGTTATTAATTAAGTAATTCTAATCTCATTCCTCTGTGTAACAAGAGAAATTCTTATACTCATTCTGAAAATAATATTGCTGTTTTCTCACTTCTAAACAGTGTTCACTAGGTATTTTCAAAACCAGTATTTTAGGCTGCATTGTGAATATTAATGAAGGAAGAGGCAAACCAAAAAGAGTGTGTCACATGCAGAGGATATTCTTTGCTTGTGGCTTTGTTTTGTTTTGTTTTTCTTCTCACTGTATAGTCTACATAGGCAAATAAATTAAAAAGCTAGAGATTACTATAAATAAACAGGGAGTAATATGTAAGGTGCATTTTTAAAATGGGTTTGAAGTTAACTTGGCCATCATCACAACAGTCACAGCCTCCACTGACATTCTGGCACCAGAAGATGTAACCCAGGAAGCGTGGGCACCTCACCTAGTGGTGACATCTGCTTCCTCTCCTGAGGGTGCCCACCACAAAGAGCAAACTCAAACGCCTCTGCCTTCAGATGATGAACCAGGACAGGGCACTGAGGACATCACACATCCCATGGATACACACGGAGATGAAGGCCTCCACAGAACTACCTCCAGTGTGACCACAGCTGGTAATGACTCTTTTCTGATGGGTATCAGCAAGAATAATGGATCATTCTCATTTCTCATGCCTGGTGTGAAATGAGACATTATCTCTGCTGAAGATGACTCCTTTCACTATCTTTCTCATCCTGGGGATCTTCATTCTTAGCGTGAACTTGCAGTGAAAAATCTGGCATAGGATCTGTGAACAAGGCCTGAGGGACTCCTTGCTCCTTCTTGCTGGTGTACTTGGTGGTTTCTGACCTTTGCTGAAGCATGTTTTTGGGTGATCTCCCAAATGTTCTGTGAGAAATGCACTTTGGTGGTTCTGAATCCCCAGCCTGATCTTCCTTTCTTGTGCATCAGTGGAATTAGGCTGGATATGCTTTGGCACCATGACTGGTATGGTGGAGGTGCTCTGGCAGGCTAATCAGATGACTTGATCCTACAACTCAGCAGCAGCACCATCACTGGGCAGTGGTGTCCCAGTGGTGAGGGCAGTGCATTCATAGAAGAATTGCATTCCTTAAATTCTGCCATCAGTTTCTTACTTCACTTCCCCTGCGTATTGCCAGGCAAAACTCACAGAGGTGAGGCCACTCAGTCCTGAGTTACAGGGTCAGGTTGTTGCTGCTAAAGTCTCTTCTTCTAAAGGTCTCCCCTTTCCCTCTGTCACTGGGATCTGTGTATGTCACCAGCATCCTGCTCCAACATGCTGAGCATAGATGTGGAGCTTCAGGGTCTCTCAGAAGCCAGTGACAGTGTGGAAGAAGAAGGAGAGGCCTTCATGTCTTCTTCCCTCCTTCTGTGCTTTGCATGAGGAAGGTGAAGGTGCTTTCTGGCTTGCTGTGGCCCAGGAGATGATGTGGGTGGTGGTTTTTGTGAGTGCTCCCTGATCATGCCACCATCATGGCAATCATAGAGTCCGTGGATGACGCTGACCAAGAGAAAGCAACCAAGGAGCCACTGGCACCTGGCACTGCACCAGGAAGGGAAAGTGAACCGGCAAACACCACCGATGGTTTCCATGTCCATGGGATACCTGGAGTTTTTTCAGACATTGAGGACCGTTTCATTCCCTTGCAGACTACTCATACTACCAGTAAGAACAGTGAATTATAACCATTTTCATTTATCCATCAGTAAGTTGTTGTTGTGGACAATGGTTATTGTCCAAAAATGTGTACTAAGCATAATTGTAAATGATTGTCATATTATGATTTCCTTTTTGGGTTTTGTTATTGGTTTTAACCTGCTGATAAGATGTCATGAATGGTATCTCTTTCTAGCAAAAGCATTGTGTAAAGGCTGTAAATAGTGTTTTGCAAATAAACTTTTCTTATATTCTGTTATCAGCATGTGGTAACACAACTATTGAAATGAAGAAATGAAAACTTTCTCTTCATGCCCATATATTTGTGATAGCATTTTGTCTTTCTTTTTTTTTGCTAGGCACAAATGACAGCTATGTAACCCTTAAGTATCTGTCACTTTCCCCCCATTTGTAACCTTTTAAATTAGCTGAATAAGTACAAAAGAAAGGTAATTCTCTGTGACACCATTTTTTTTCATAGCTGTATGTGCTCTTGGTATCTTTCCAGTGATTAGTTGTGGCTGTTACTGGGCTGTAACTGACATTTCTTTTGTGAACAGCCTTGTTTTTCAAAGGGTTATTCTTCTGATGAAGTTACTGCAGTTAACAGTGTTTGCCTATTATACTACATACAGCCTTTGGTATTTTTTTTGGATGTGTGGTCACATGCTAATAACATGGGAAATGAAGGGACTTTTCCATATTCCCAAATGTAGTTTCCCCACAAACAACCATCCTAAAAGTAAGGGGTTTTTTCCCATTTCAGCTAATCCAAACACTGTTTTCATGCACTTTCTTGGAAGTTAATGGAACCATTCCAGAGCAGAATTTCGCCAATACTCTGTGGACATTCATTGCATATAAACAAGATTATGTACCTATATTTTACAAGATTATACAGAAAACACTTGAAAATTAATTCTTTTAATAATTCATTAGTACTAATTATTATACTGTGAGGTAGAACTTGGGCTAATTATTTTTCCAAGAATTTTGTATAAACCAGTAAATTCAACTCTAACAAAATTGCCTGGTTATAGTATTTTGATGTAGGCATAGGACTATAAAAGCAAAATATGTATTTGTCAGAATGTTAACAATGAAATCTGTTTTAAATAATGTCTTCCTACTGAAACACATTTCTTTCATTTCACAGGCCCTATTCACTTAATTAATTTAAGCTCCCTTCTTAATTTTATGTGTAGACATTACACACTATGAAAAAATGTTTGCTGCCTTTCTGTTTTAATCACATAAAACCTGTAAGAACAGGTTTGAATATTTTCCAGTGGGAATATCTTTTTCAATGGGGGTATTGTCAGTACCTTGGCAAAAAGCTCAGAAGGCCATTTTCTCAAAACTCTTCCTTTTTTCATTTACCTTCTCTTGTCGCATTTTAACACAGTTTATGGGAGTTACTAAGACATTACCATTGTCATCAAAAAGCTTATTGAAGGGTTCATTCATTTGTAATGTTGCCCAGTATAGGTGAAATGGAATGGAAAAGATTCATGAATGTATTGTTAAGCCCTTCTCTGATCAAATTAATGGTTTGATGTACTGTACCACTTTTTTTCTACAGCAGTGTTTAAGCTGTGGTCAGACCACACCAAGTGCCCACAGCATAACAAGTCAGTCCAGTGAAGGGACACAAAAAATAACTGTCCATAAAGAAAAAAATCAGCGTGTTACCAAAATGAAATGTAGAGGGCTTTTGAGGTTCCCTCCCTGCCGCTTGCAAGCACCTCCCCAGAGCCAGAACAACAGGGAACGTGGCTGACCCTTGCTGCTGCTTCTCAGTGCTCATGGGAGCAGCAAATGTAGCAGGTTTCTAAGCACACAACTTTTAATAAATATCTGAATGCTGTTATAAGGGGTTTTGTGGAGGAAAAACTCAAAAATCTGCTGAGATGTAGTGTAGACAAGTAAGTAGGTCCCTCTTGGTCAGCTTTCTATGCTGCTAGATCAAGGTTCTTCATTGTTGAATTTGTGCTCTGTCCTTTGTTGTGAGATAGTACCAAAAAACACGCCAGTCAATAAGTTTCTTGTTAACAAAAATAATAAAAACATCTGGAAAATTCATGAGCTGCTTGCTGGCTGTGCTTCACAGAGGGAATAAAACATGCTTCTCAATTTTGCATTTGCCAGCTGTTACTAGGAAATGAGATCAGAAATATTGGACAGAAATTAGTTGTAATTTGTGATAAAGAAAAAGAACTTTACAGCTGATTAGAGTTAGTGTTTAATTTCTTAGAGTCTGGAAGAATTCAGAGAGGTGGAGATCTGTCATATATTTTTGTAGTGATAATGAAATTACTGTATCTATAGTCTGCTGATAATTTTAGACTTGGGATACCTTTATGGCAATAGCATGGGCTTGCCTAAAAGTTTAAGTAGTATGACCAGCTTAGAAAATATAAGAGACTGATTAAAGGTCTAATACCATCTTGGAACCAAATTACACAACTTATTAAAAAGGACAAGAGGATTCACTTCTAAGTTTGCAGAGAACACTTTTTTCTATTAGGAGAAGAATACTTTTAATTTTTAGAGTCCCACTCTAGCTGCCTAAGTCGCAAGCATTCAGAGAACTATTGTTCAATTTTATGGCAACATTAGAGTATTAGAGGTTCAGTTTTATCCTATGTCAGAATAGAATTGAAACATATGAGGGAGACAAGTGGGGAAAGCCATGAGTTTTGCTTCTCAAAATACTAAAGCTAGCCATAGTTCAGATGAGTGTCGTGCTTATAGTCTGTGTGATAATTTTCATTATAAACACTCATTAACTGCTTCAGCATGGACTTTCCAGAATATGATTTTTACACTGTTTAAGTTGCAGTCTTCATACATTGCTGTTAAATATCCATCAAGCATTTTTGGCTTAATGGCTGGGGTTTTTTTTGTTCTTTAGGCTCTACCTCTAATGTGTATGATAACCAAGGACCACACAAGGGACATGATGAATCCACGACTTCCCCTGGAGGGACTGCCACAACAAAAACAGATTCAGAACCAAGGTCGGCCCGTGTACCAGGTGGGTTTTGGAAGTCAAATGTTTTAAAAATCCAATGATAGAATTGTCTTCATATGAACTGAAGTAAGAGATGGAAGTGAAGGTCAAATGCTTCGTTCAGGCTTTGTTCTGGATCAGATTGTATTCAGCATTTCACAAGTAGTCTGAAAGACAGCATATTGTAACTCATATAGTTTTTCAGCAATATTAAGATAAGAGAAACCATACATTTGGGGAGTGGAATTAAGATTCAATTAACTTTTATAAACTGAAATTAAATCAAGCAAAACTTGGTAAAGTTACATGCATAGCATCATATCCATGAGAATGTTCAGCTAAGACAAGCTCTCCAGAAGAGAATGTGCAGACTAAAATAGAATAAAAAGAAGCCAACACCATGATACAACTGCAAAAGAATGTGAATATATTCTGGGACTTATTAGTGGTAAAGTAATATTTAAAACAGAGAAAGTAATTATCCCACTGTACTTAGGCCTAGCAAGTCCAGAGGTGAAACTCTGTGTTCAGTTCAAGGCATTGCATTAGTCACAGGAAAAAAATGGACAAGAGCACACAGAAAATTTTGGGAAGGTAACCTTTGAAGTACCTTTTGAAGAACTCATCATTTGCAGGGAAAACTGAAGGGAGATATAAGAAAAGCATGCTATGAAAAGAATGCCTATCAGTTTTTCACCATGGAGTACTAATAATTAACTAATTAGAAGAGGTAATTTGTTGCAATTTAAATGTATGAGTCTTGTTAAACTAGGAATGGTTGTTTCAAACAAAGAAAATACAGGACATAACTCTTGGGAGAGGACCCCCATCTGTAATGGTAGCAGAGCTAAAATGGTAGTAGAAAGTAGGCTACTGGGAAGGTTATGAAAACTGCTTTGCTAAAAATGTGCTAAAACTCATCCTGCTTCTGTGCCTGAGACTGTAGGTGTGTCATGCTGAGCTTTTTCTTTTGCCGTTGGAGTAAATCAGTGAAACAGCTCCTCTTCACCTGTGCCCACTAAAGTGCTTGCAGGTGACAGCAGCAATGGAGTATTTAATGTGAGCTGGCCTGTCTGTAGCTGAGTGATAAAAATGCACGGAAAGACTTTGTACACCAAACAAACATTCATGGAAGCTAGGAAAAGAGTGTGACAGCTTATGGGAAGTAGAAGAGATTGTGTTTCTGCAGTTCTGTGAGATGACAAAACCACATGAGATACATTCACACTCTCTTGCCCTCCCTCATCTGTCCCTGCAGACTGGCTGATCATTGTTGTTGCTCTGGTGGTGCTTGCATTGATCCTGGCAGTGTGCATTGCTGTCAACAGTCGCAGAAGGTAAGGCCACCCATTTACATTTCCAAAACGCACTGCCTTACTTCTCTCTTCCTTTGGAGTGTCCCCAAAGCTTTCTCAAAGAGCAGAGTAGCAAACCACAGGAAAGAGCATTCTCTGCAAAGCTCTGTGGCTTGTGGTGTGGGGACCCAGGTCACCATGTCCTGCACAGGTCACACATCAGCCTCCACACTCACCTGGAACCACTCCCATGAAGTCAGCAGCTACATGAACTGTTTAGTCTGGGAAAGGGAAACTAACTGTACATAGATCACAGAAAAATGATTAGCCTCTCTCTATTTGTTATCAATGGGAAAATTGTGTTCACAGAGAGTGGAAGTTGTGAGATAAACACAGACAGTAACAACCACAGGATGAGCCAGGAATAATCTTCCACCATTAAAAAATTGTCTGTGTGCAGCGTGAAGGGCTGTCCTAGACAATCACAGCCATTCTGTGAAAACCTGCTACTCTGTTTCTTCTGAACAAGAGCCACTATCACAGCTGGCAGTCACAAGCGTATATGCTAACATTGCACTCTGAGCTCTCAGGAGCTTTATGTACTCCATTTTACAGATGAGGAAGCTGAGGAGTGCAAAGTAATGCAATGATCTGTGTGAAGTTAGCTGAGAAATAGGAAAAACCCTAGCCTAAAGGATGGGCTATAATATTATTACCTCTTTCTTTTCTCTGGGCCTGTGCTGAGGTTACTTGCCAATTGTCTTCAACAGCTTTTTGCTACTTGAATGTTAAAATTGAGCTTTTTAACAGAGTAACTATTTGCTACTTGAATGTTGGATTTTAGCTCCTTTTTCATCATAATGACCATATAATATGTGGAGATTTTTGTGCAGGAAGCAGTGAGCACATTTTTTCCTAGTCTGTTGGTTGCAGAGCACTCCGAGCTGCTCTTTTAAGAGGCTCTGGAGCTCCATAGCTCCTTGCTGGTGTCTTTTGGCATTCTATGACTGCAGAGCAGGAAATCATTCCCAAGGGTGTGTGTAGCATTAGCAGAGTGAACTGAGCTACTTCAGATAAAATAACACTCATCTATGAGGGTAGTCTATGAGTCAGTAGACATGAAAAAAATGCTGTTTCAAGAGCATCTTAGTAAAATTGAACAGCCAAATCAGTCCTTCAGGAGTAAATATGCTTCATTTAAGAAGAAAGGACATAGAAGTCCAATTTCACAGACACATTGTCCCTCCTAGGCATGCTGGGCTCTGCATATTCACTTTGCACAAGGCTGTTTGAGGACAACTATGATGTCCAGCACTGTGTAGCCAGGGAGTCATCTAAACAGTAAATCTGACAGCAGTGTAAGTAGTGCTGTTTTACTATGCCGAAGGATACCCAGCCCATGATTACCAGTGTGCATCATCTTTGGACTGGTGACTTTTAAAAAGACTGTGTTGGTGTGTTTTAATTTAGAGCTACATATAAGGTTTATTGGGCAGTCTTGCAGCGAGTGTAACTTTAAAATCACAGTACCTCTTTCCTACCTGAACATTCCAAGGAACTCTGCTGCTGACAACAGCAAGAGTAATTATCCATATTTCCTTACTGTTGGTTGGCTTCTAAGCTTGGCCTGCTAATACAAAGGAAAAAGCAGTTGTCTTGTTCAATGAGGTGAGAGCTTGATCCAGATTTTCTGCTTGCTTAAGAATTTGTGCATTTCAAAGCTGTGGTCCCAAGCCTGGATTTTGAAGATGTCTTCATAGTGGGAATATTTACAAAGTTCATAAATGTGGATAAATTCAAATGACAGACAAAAGTTTCTAGCCTTCAATAATGAATGTTATTGCTATATGTAGTAACAGTAAATAGAAATTAGATAAGTGAGCTCCTAATAAATTTTATGCATATAATGGTGGATGCTTTCAAAAATAAAATATGCAATATGGAGAAACTTTACACTTTGTATGGTAAGTCTGCACTGGCAGACACAATTTTAATTTCCAATCACCTTTTCCTAAATACTGACCTTCAGTTTTTTCTTATTTTTTTTATACTCTATTTATAATATTTAATTTTAATTTATTTCTAGATGTGGACAGAAGAAAAAGCTAGTGATTAACAATGGCAAAGGAGCAGTGGAGGACAGGAAGACAAGTGAATTAAATGGAGATATCAGCAAATCACAAGAAATGGTGCACTTGGTTCATAAAGAACAGTCAAATGACCGAACACAAGCATGTGATGAATTCCTGACTGTTAATGAAACACAAAATCATCACGAGTTTGACATGAAGACTGGAGTGTAATGGTACCACACTGCCAAGCAGATCAGGGCTGGGGAAACCAAAATCATGTGGAACTTGAACAGGAATTCACAGATGCACTGTGCTACTGATGTCTTTTGAAGATAAGCATAAGTTCTGTTTCTTTTTAATCACTTTGCAGTGACGCCTGAGTTTAAAAATTGACATGTGCTTTCTGAAATACACCCCCAAGAGTTGCATAATGCTTTCAGTTCCCAGTCCCTTCACAGAGGACTCTCACTGTGTCCTGGATGTTAGGAGGCATACGAGTTTACATCATTATTCCCCAGATGGAAGGTCTTCACTGTGTGAAGCTAAAGAAGTATCCAGTCACTCCATCTTACAGATATTTAAAGTATAAAACATTCCATGGTAGAGAAATAAGTGAGGAAAAATGTCAAGAGTAAAAAAATCAAGTTTAAACCCAAAAGGCATCTTCTACAATGTCTGCAACAGCAGAATCCTTCAGAAATGCTGTCCAGCCAGGAATGGCTGTGGGTACATTCAGAATCTGCCAGTATAAACAAAAAGTGACATTTTATAATTATGTGTGGCTTGGTCTGCAACGAAGGAAACCCAGAAGGACAAAATTTATTTATCTCTATTTTTAAATATCTGTGGACATACAGCAAGTCTTCTTGGGAGGGGTAATAAAGGCATGAAAACATGAGCTGAAATATAATAAACTTCTATTCTTTATTATCCTAGCAACCTGTACCATTATCCTTCAGTTTTTGAGGTGTTCACTGCTCTTCTCCCCACCTCATTCATTGGTCCAAGTTTGTGCATGTTTTTAATGAGCCTGTTAGTTAAGATAATGAATAAAACAAAATGACCCCAGCTCTATCACATATGCACAAATCAAGCAATTGAAATCACTAGGGAAGCTGACTGTATTTTATTCCTGAAAATAGGTCTCTGTATTCTGCTCCATTTTGGTAAGGAGATGCTGAGCCTATTAATTTTTTTCCTCTATAACTATTACATTACGCGAGATTGCTGATATTTTAAAAGCTGCTTTTCTATGATCTCGCTCATTTCCTCTGAATTCTATTTCATCTACATTTTTTCCATCAGTTTTTTAAAAACACCAAAAAGAAACATTGCTTGCTTTTTGGTACCAGAAGTTCAATTTCTACAGAAAAGATCAAAGCAAAGGAAAGGAAACTCTTCCCAGCCGTGTAATATAGTAGAGTAGCTGAGCTGCATTGTTACATGCTTTTGTTATGTCCTTTTGTGTCTGTAAAGTATTTGTATTAAGCTATGATGCTGTGCATTATATTGATAAGAATTGTCAGGAAAACAATTATTTACTACCAGTGGTCTGTGCCATTTTTAAGAAAGCTTATTGGAATGGAGGGAGAATTGTAACTTCCAATTGGACTCCCCCCAGGAAATGCAGGGAAAAATGCTGGTCTGTGCCAGCTGTGGGATGTAGATGGTCTGTAGCAGGGCTGTTCAGGAGTTCTGTTCACTGGCCATAGCCCCTGTCTTTGAAACTGTTCTGCTAAAGTGTGTTATATTATGTTCTCCATCTGAAGCAGTTTGGAGGGTGAATATTCAGCTGGCTAAATACTGACTTCAGCTAGCACTGGTCTTTACTGGAACATAAAGCACAAGACTGTTGATTATATTTCTGAGTCACAGCCCTCCAGCAGTTTCCCATGTGCTTCATGGAAATGCTCAAGTGCCCTGGTATCTGCTGGCAGATCTGCTCAGGGCAATTTACACCTGGGCAAAAAGTCCCAAGAGAAAGTGATGTTTTAAAATACACATAAGATGTTTTTTGGCTTTATGCAGGCCAGATATTTCATCTGTGAACAATGCATTGATTCTTGTTTAATGTTTTTAAGCACACTTTTCTATTTGTCATTAGAAATCAAAGTGATCTGCTGAAAGCTGTGTTTAAACTGCTGTTAGGTACTTATTCCACTAAGTATGGAGATCCAGAGTAAGAATTAAAAATCTTTAAATCCTAACTCGGTACAGGTCTCAGTGAGAAGGACGTATTTCACTGTCTTGGAGGCTTAACTTCTCTTAAAAAAACCAAAAAGTCTGTGGCATGTTATTCATCTCCCTGTTCAGACATTAAATGAAGAAATCCACAAACTTCTTGGTAATTTATCTTATAGTCAGTAGCTATAAAAGCACAGGCAACACTGGTTGGGTTCTTTGTATATTTTTAAAGGAGAGATGCTCAAGAGGCAATGCCATTATTTTATATATGCTGATTCTTTTTAGGTTATGTCCTGTGACTTATGTGTAATTGTTTCATTATAGTTTCGAAACTAGACAGCCATTTCATATGTATAAAACAGTACATATTTTTATTAATCTTGCTTTTATTATGAGGAGTTGTTTGTTGTGTGTATGTATTTTTATATAGAGCACTTGATATATTTGCATATTTATTTAACAGATTAATCAGAATTAAAGAAAATGCCATCTCTAAATTGTAACGAGAAATAGTATTGCTGAAAACACATCGGACTTTAAAATAAGCTTCCAAAATAAACCAGATTCCACACTGAGGATGAAATGTAAGTCCAGCTGTTAGTGGGAGAGAAGCCTTCACCTGGATAGTCATGCTGAGTGCTGTGACCATTTCTTCTGTTGCAAATTCCAAGCCGGGCTGAGGTGAATGCTGCTCTGCTGGCCTCCCCCAGGCTCCACGGGGGCTCTGGGGGTTACTGATGAGCTCAGCTTTAGCCCAGAAGCAGAAAACAGCTACAACACTTGGTTCAGCTAAAGATCAACCCAGTAAGATCTTGGCAACCGTGCCTGGCTCGCTGAACCAACACTTGAAGAGTGCAGCACCCAGCAAGATCCAGACAGACAAATCAGCTGTGACTGACAGATCTCTGTGTCTTGGTCTGTCCCTTCTTGGTGCCCAAGAAGAATGAGGATCTCCCCTAAAAATGCTAAGGAGCCTGCAATCAGCTTCTGTTATTCCTTTGTCTTGAAAAGTTTCACGTAAATGTGATCCAGACCAGTGAAATACTGTCTAAAGCAGCAAGCATATTTAAGAGAGTCTCTGTATGTTTTATGGGAATGTAATGTTTTCATGAAGCAATGCAGGCTGATTGTTTCATCTGTATTTTCTTGAAGTTCTGAAAAGGAATATTTGATTAAAGCAGAGAAAGGATGTGCAGCTGTCATGTCTACCTTTGTGGATGTGAAACCCTTTCCACAATACCAGTTCCAAAGTTGTAATTTTGTGGTTTTTCATAGGATAGGGATGTTTTTTGTGTGTCCCTTGTCAATAACATCAACCTCTCTACTAATTAGTTTGAAGCATTATGCCTGGAATATTTTTAGGAGACAACTGCCAAGTGTCTCTTTAGCACATATTCTGGTTAGAGCTGGTCCTAATTATTCTTTCTGTAGATGAAGGAATAAATCCTCTGACAACTGTGTTCTGCCTCCGCATACAAAGACCCCAGGGTATTTTGTAAGCCATCAGTTAATGGGTTTATTTCAAGCTATATTAGGCCATTAGACAATAATTATTTCTTAAGCTTTATTAAACAGTTCAAGGGTCTAATGCCTCTGAGTCTCTGCAAGAGCTGTGATTGGTAAAATACCTGCCCTTTTGGTAACCACAGGCTCTGACTACTCCTTCTCTGTGCAGGGGAGGACAAAAGGTGCAGGAAAAGGGCTGTTCCCTGGGGTGTGGTTCCAGCTGTGGGGGAGTGGATGACAAAATTTCTGTTCCTTAAGGGTGGAAAAAATTGTGCAAAGGTGTTTTGGGCATGAATCTGGGGGGTTCAGGACAGAGGGAGAGCACAATTTCTGGGAAAGGGTGTAAAGGGAGAGTGAAATTTCTGTACTGCAACCGGGAAAGTACCTTCAACACCCCCAGCACTCTGGCACTTGAATATTTCACAACTCTGAGTAGGAAAAAAGAGCCTTTTCCTGTGAACATCCCCCGCCTCCAAGTCATCCTCTACATCTACCACCTCATTTGCAAACTGATTTTGAATTTTCCCCCGGTAGCCTATTTCTCACTGTTGCTCTGCCCTGCTGCATGGCATCCCCCATGCTGGGGGATGCAGCTGTGGCAATGAGGAGAGACACATTTTGGCAAGATGAGTAACAGTGCGTTCTGTTAGTGTGTTTTGTCTTCTGTTTCTCACCCCTTTGGAGTAAGGTTAGTAAAGGCAAGATTTCAAAAACATTTCTGTGAGGGACTGATTTGATTTTTATTTATGCCCTAACATATATTACACATGAGGTGAAAAATTACTGGAGGGACTGGGCAGGTGCTGAGAGCCCTGACACATGCCAGGATGCCTGGGAAAAAAATGCCTGGGAAATGGAGCTGTGGGAGCAGCCTTGGCAGGTAAAAGCAGTTACTCTCTCCATCCCCCTTTTTCTCTGGTCTCTTTTCTATCCCACTCTGGTCAGAACCGTATCCTTTATCAATAAATGGTTCTTGGGTGCTTGCTGCTTTTTGGCATTATTTTCACCCAAGAAATCTATCAAAAGGAATCCCCCCCTGACTCCTCTCACAGTGGGACGGGACAATTCTGCTCCTTGCTTATCTTCCTGTCCTGAAAGTGCAGGACTGGTACAGACCTTCTCATTGGCCAAGTGAGCTGCTGCACAGGGGTGTTTAAAAGTTTTAAAGTCTAGAATTGAATCCACCATCAAAGCAGCTCTCCTGACCTCAAGGCAGTTGATTATTGTCAAAGTACAGGAAAAGCAGAGGCAGTGAAATCTTTAGCTGTGCTTGAAACACAGCCTTTCAATTTTGTCTGAATGGTTCCAGCAACCAATAGAAAGGTTTTGTCTGAGTGGCAACTTCAAGGAGTCTCAGACTTTGTATTTAAAAAGTTTTATTGAAAGGAATTTATTTAGTCCTACTCTACAGGAAAAAGTGTTTTGGATGAAAAAGTGCCACAAAAAGGTGTGCTCTGAATACTGATGTGAATGTCTTTAGTTTTTCTTTAAAAGAAAATTTCAAAAATTATGAGGTTTTGGATCAAACCAAGTCCACAAAATATGTCAAAAAAGAGGATTACTTTTTTTCTCAGAAACAGATGTAGTTTCAGCTAGTTTAATTATTCCAGATAGAAGATACAGCTGTATAAATATCCTTTTTTGTTTGTTTGTTTATTTTTTGGGATTTTTGTTTGTTTGTTTTTCCTTTTTTGTTTGTTTTTTTGTTTGTTTTTATTTTGGTATTATTTTGGTTGGTTGGGGTTTTAAGGTTTTTTTTGTGTTTTTTTTTTGGGGTGGGGGAAGATTCTCCACGTCAAATACATAGTATAGCTTTCCCTTTGTACTAAAATGAAATTCTTAGAAGTAATTTACAGTCTCACTGGAAAAAAAGATATGCAAAAAAACCCCAGGATTGTTCAAGTCTAAAATGTCATAAATTTAAGTGCATTTCCCAGAAAAATCTCCAGCTTTTTTTTTTTTTTTTTTTTTTTTAAATCAAGTAAAAGTCTCACTCAAACACCCACTTAGACTTTAGGTGAGCAGGTGCCCTTTCTGCAGAGGCCCAGCTGAGATTAGGGGCACATAGGCTGGCAGTGGTAAATCAGCACATGGCTCAGAGGCAGTGGAGACTCTGCATATCCAGAAACTTTCAGGTCTGCTGAGCTTGTCCTGAAGTCCTCGTAACTCTCAGAGCAACCCCGGGCAGAGGAAAATGCAATAAGGCATTTTCTGCTCCTCTGAAGGGTCTAAATTTTGTACCTGGCATCTGAAAGCCTTGCCTTGGGCAGCTGTGGTAGGATGGAGTCTGCTTTAACACCCATATTGCCATTCTCATGGGGAAGTGTATAAATTGTTTGGTACTGTTTGGTACCAAATGGCCTTGGTACAGCTGAGTTTTAGCTTTAATTCTAAATTTACCTCTAGTCATGATGTGTACACCATCTAACTTCTGGCAGGGCAGAAGGCTTTTCTTTTCTGAATAAATCTAAAAAAAGACCCCTTAGATCATTTTCAGTGACCACATTTTCCCTTGCATGAATTGAGACTCCACATTTCCATGTTTCTCATAAGAAACAGTAATAAACTCTTATGCCCCATGATGGGGTTGAAGTCTGAGTTTATATCTATATTATTTATATTTATATTTGGATTTAGATTTAGATTTAGATTTTATCAAAGTACTTTTTTTTTTTTTAAAAGCAAGCTTCCTGTTCAGGGCTGCTGCTGCAGATTGCTAGCAGCACCTTACCAGAGCTAGCTTAGGGAGAGTTCCCTGCAGCTGGGTTTATCTAAGGTGAGTCCATGACAGCCGAGCCCCACACACGAGACACAGTGATCTCAGCTGACAGCTGCACACCAAGGGAGAGAAGAATGCTCCTGCACATGCTGTGGACTACAGCCATCAGTGATACAATCCTCAGAGCAAATGTTGGGCTCCTTTTACTTTTTGGATCCACAAACTAAGCTCTGTTTTGGCTTTGGTCAAACATTGCCTGTCTATCTGGAACCTAGTGTGCAAGTACATGGAGTTTATGTTCCTGTAAAACTGTTTCACAAGCATCTCCTTTGTTCAGCAGGTTTTGTTTTCCAGCAGTAGGTCTTCATATTCACTAGCTTTATAGTTCTTGGGTATTTCCTTGAAGTTCTTTAGTGGTTTATTTTCTAGTTAATCTTTCTTTCATTAATCAAGTGCAAGTCTGAAATGAACTCAAGGTAGGGATGTTTGTTTGTTCAGCCAGTAATTTAAAAACAAACTCACCCTTTGTTCAAGAAGGTTGACTTCCCCTTCCACCCATGAAGAGGATGGGTATAAAGTCTGCCCATTGTTTACTGGCTGGTCAAAAATGGGAAAAGCCTGGTTCAGAAACAAAGGTGAAATGATCCAGTCAATTTAGATAACACCAGTAACCTGGGTGAAATAATGAAATTATTTTTGAGTGCATTTCCTAGCTTGGAAATGCTAGGAAGGCAAAGAGCTTCCTTCGTGTCCCTTCACCGCTTCACAGCTGCCTTTTCTGCCTTGCACATGTGCTCAGCAGCATTTCTCCAGTGGGATCCAGGGATCACAGCAGAGTGATCCATGCAGCCTCTTCAGGCACCCCAGTAGAAAACAGCCAAATGGGAGACTGATCTGTTTTACAAATGACTACATGAAAAGCAAACATTTTTAGTTCAGTCACAAATGAGAATGAAGAGCACGCCACCATGTAAAACAGACCATATGTTGCTTTTCTAAATGCCCATCCCTGTACTTCAGAAGCCCTACCAAGAGTGTGAGGCCTTGCTCCTCCAGACCTTGTTCCTGTAGTTTTGGTGGGCAGTAGTCAGTTTTGTCATTTATCTGTGTACACAGACACATCTTGTTTATCACCACAGAATGTGCCTGCCCCAGCCACCAGGACCACAAGCCCTTATCTTGCATGCAATCTGTTTCCCTGCCTGCCTGCTCTGCATGCTGCACAGTCAGACAGCAGGCAGTCACCTGCCCAGCCTGGGAGGCTGCCTCAGCTTTGGGAGCCTGCACAGGGCCCTGCACAGCTTTGGAAGCAGAATGGCACCAAGCCCTGCTGGGGGGTTTGTACATTATTGCAATGCAGGTGCTTTGGAGCTGCTAATAACCCAGCCCAACTGAGTGTAGTTTCTAATGCTGTTTTCCTCCTAAAGCACTGTACGTTGGGGCCACCTGTTTGTTTCATAACCTGGTCCTGTTCACCTGTGCTATCTAATACAAAGGAGAAGATTGTTTCCAATATAACAACCCTGAAGTATTATCTCAGTTGTTCTTTCATGCCTTAGAGGAGATACAGAAATATCTCTTAATATGGGTCCATGATTCATAACTCACTGGCTTTTATATCCCCTTTTAGCAGATTCTTTCCTGTAGAGAGGAACACATTCCAGACACAAACACACTCCTGAAATAATCTTTTTCTCTAAGGCTACAGACATGGGGAAAAGGGGTACAAGGAGCTTGCAAGGGCATAGAGGATCAGCCTTTGGGCTGTGTATTTTCAGAAAGGTCAGCTTCATATAATTGCAGTACTGGTTCCTGCGAGGGTTGGTTATTTTAAGTCACTTTGCAGAAACATTGCTTTGAAAAAAGCAACGTACACAGTTTGGTGTCGAGCCTTTAATTTTAAACTTTCATTCTGCTGTGTAACAGAAGAGCAGACAGATTCCTTTTATGGAAGGAATTTGAACGTACACAGAGCACATGAAGTATGTCAGGGATGGGCATCCTGGAAAAACTTGAAACAGGAATTTTACATTAACAAAATGCATTTATTAACAACACTTGTTGATGGGGCCAGATCAGGACATTTTTGCTGTGGTATCAAAATGGCAGCAGATAGATTTACTTTTTCAGTGAATCAGATTTACTTTTTGCCCAAAGATTCTCCCAGCACCACATCAGGTCTCAGTTCGTTACTGACTCAGAGGGCAGACTGCCAGCTGAGGCACTGCCAAAGCCACTTCCTGCCATGCCTGGATGTCTTTGGAAATTTCTCAAGTGGATGATTAAGAAGAAGAAAGGCCAGGGCTGTGCAGACTGTGAGTGCTCGCGGCCGAGGTTTCGGCTGTGCCTTTATCACACACCGGTAGCTGTGCTATTTCCGCAGCGCCTGCTATTCCGAGCGTGCGGCAACCTTGGAGCTTTCTCTCCATACTTGGCAACTGCCACTCCACTGGGCCACGGTTCACTCCATGAGATCTCTTAATTTATGTGTTAAATACTGTTGATTTCTTTATAAAGAACACCAGAAGTTCCGCTACAGGCTTTGTTTATTATTTTTTTAGAAAGGCTATGAATAAAAGATTTATTTTTTAGCAGCCAGGGGAGGGAAGTAGGTTTCTAAAGCAACTGCAGCCATTGATTTGTGTCCTCCTACTCTTCTAACGTCTTTTCACTTCTCTTCTTGCCAAGAATGAAGTTAGTGAATCCTGGCCTTTGTGGAAAATGAGCTCATTTGCAGCCAGCATCCTGGAATATTTGGAGGATAAAGTGAGGGGTGAGATTCCTAACTCTTTGGCAAAGTCAGGTCCATCTACCCTGCATGTAGTTCTCAGAACAGGCAGTTTCTCTCATCAGATTGCTTCACCTAAATGCAAAGCATTTTCATTTAGAAAATGCTAAAACTCCTAAAGCATTCACATATTGAATGGGAGAGTTCCCATATTGAGCATTCCCATATTGAGCCCAGGCTGAAATGAAAAGTCGCAGATGTAAGCTGTGAAAATTATGAATCAACATTTATTGATGATATGTACATAAGAGGTACAACACTTAGTGAAATATTATATTCATGACTATTTCCAGTATAGAAAGAATGTCTAGTTTGTTTTATACATGAAAGTTACAGAAATCAGTTCACTCTGTAAGAAAGCATTAAAAGCAAATGACTAACAATCCTTGTAAAGAGGAAAGGATCTGAACTACAAAAATAGAATCAGTCTACAGGGCATTCCAACTACAATATACAAGAACAGACCCCAGGGTTGGGAGAAATTTTACCATCTGCATTTATTAATTTCTAAACAAATTGTGCTATAGATACTGTACAGTATGTAATTTCAAAATCTCAGGAACTTTCTGAGTGTAAAGACCAGCCTTATCCCTCTTCTTTTTAATCCTTTTTTACAATAGAACATCGCAAAACATTCCAGTTCATGCCTGGTCACCTTAAAGAAGGGGCAAAGGATGATGAGCAGGCAGCACAGAATACTCCAGTGTGCAATTCATCCTGAAGCATCATAATGGGACTCACCAAGCAGAATAGTTTCTGTGCTTTGGGGCCTAATTTTTATTTCTTTCTGCCTAGAGGGGATGATTTTATTTATAAGCCCCAGGTCCAGAGTATCTAGGAATGAATCAGCTTCTTGTTGCTGTAGGGTTCTATTTTCTCATAGATCTGAACCATAGCTCTGATATCAGAAGATTTGTGCCACTGACTGTGCAGTTGATCTGTCTGCTTTTATGATGAGACACACTTTTGTAAATAACAGGCCAGTACAACAACCACAGTAGCTTTAGAAGCATTTAATTTGGCGTTTATTTTCCAATAAATGCTAACATCCCTTTTTAGCAACGAAAGAAACAGTGCCCCATTGCCCATGAGTGTATCCATCTCTCTCAGAGACTGTTCCTGCTAGCGGGATGAAGCAGAGGTTCCTACTGGGACTCCTCAGGCACTCTGGACAGAACTGGCAGAGCCAGCTGAGGGACTGCAGTGCTTTCCTGGCATCTGTGCCCGAGGAGGGACTGGAAGTGCCTCAGAGGGATCCTGTGATGCTGTGAGGTGACTAAGGGCTGATGGTGCACAGAGCCAAAAGCAGCCCGGGCATCCAGCAGGAATGCAGCTAGATGGACTTCCCCTGATTCACTGTGCCAATTTAAACAGTGACTTACTAAGCTTCCGGTGATAAAGAGTCCAAACATTTGAAGCAAACATGAAGAAAATAAAACAGAAACTTATCATTCCAGGTGAACATTAATTCTTTATGTCCTAACAAGTGTATTCACCAGGCAGCAAATCCATGCTGGGATCACTTTCACTCCCTGCCAGGGAACTACACACATGCAGCTTCTAACACACACCATACTGCTTAGATATTGAAAACTAAAATTAACATATTTACAATGAGCTGGCTGCATACACGACTCTGAATGTTATTAAAAGTGGGTACTCCATAAGAGACAGATAAAGTAGTTACTAAGCTGTGGAATCTAATCAGTTGATTAGAAACAAACCCAGATACAAATGAAAAACAGAAAGTCGAACAAAATTTTAAAACACAATCTAATTTTCTACTATGGCTCAACACACAGAAACCAAGTAATTTAATTTAAAGTACAGCTACACATACTGTATACACCATTTCACTGAAATTACGTATTGATAGCTACATTATCTACACTAAGTGCAGAGAGGCACTGGACATCATGCTTCAACAAAATGTCAAAACTGGTATCAATAAGGTTTTACAGCTATTAGTAACTCAGCACTATTCTACCTGCAATTCCTATTAAGTTAATACCTGTTACATCTGATTTAAAATACAATATAGATCAAAATACAAGGGTATATCAACACACTTCCTACATATATATCTACTAGAAACGTAGGCTCCAAAACCTCAGCAGAATAACATGGCCCCACAGATTTCTGAATAGCTGAAGAGATACCCAGTATCAGTCACACTGGGACAGCAGTCCTTCCTCTTCCATGTTTTCTTTGTTTTGAATTACAGTCAAAGAGCTAGTAGGCCATAGAAGATTTTTTTTTTGTTTGTTATATAGTTGTTATAAATATTTATATTATTTTATTTTTATTCCTCTACAAACAGTTCTTTATTAATTGAGTTGAAATTGTTATAGCCATGACCTTAATGGCAACAGGTATTTGCCTAATGGGAAGAAATTACCAAAATGAGAAGTAACTGTCATTTGGGTTGAAAAATATAGTGGTTATTCTCTTAAAAATACTTAAGAACACAGGAGGTATTTCTATGGATGCTACCCAGTTACATTGGTCCCATGGTTGTTCTGTTGGTCCTTTTTCAAGAAGGCAAAATTAGGTGGCAAAATCCTGAACTTTTTCCACAGGCTGAACTCACACACATTGTATTGTAGCAAAATGGATGGGGCCTGACAACATATTTTTTTGCCTACCCAGGTCTATTTTGTATAAACTGCATTCTGAGCAAGTCAGTTATACATTAACAGGTCCTAAGGAAGAACTGCAGGATTTGGCAAAGGTAACATCAGGAAAAATTATAAAAGTGAGGGACGATCGCCCGAGACAGTCAATCTAGAAGATTGCTCAGATTATTATAGTATTGTTCCATGATGAACTGCAGCATTTAAGGACATCTTGAAATTCCTATTTGCTTCTTGCATTTTGTGCTTTGTCTATAATTCATCACCAAACATAGCACAAAAATATTTCATTGATCCTAAATGTCATAAGAAAACTGATTTTGTTCTAAGGTATAGATCACCTTTAAAGGATTATTTCCCTACCTAATATGATCCCATACAAAACATTATAAGAAAATATTTGTGTGTCTGTAAATCACAGATACTAGGTAATTTAATTCAGTCTACACTGTAGTTTCCAGAGAACAAGTACAAACCCCTAAAACCTGTATTATTCTTAACTAAATCAGTGTTGAGCACACAATATTTAACACTATAAATACATATTCAGCTTCTTCTGATGCATTCTACAAGCAAGAGCTCATACTGGATTATAGGAAATAAGATATATTTAAGAAAGGAGCAGGATATATTGGATGGAAGTGTATGCAGTTGTCTTTAAGTAGGAAGGACAACCTGTAGTACACAAGAACTCACAAGTCCATACAAAACGCCAACATGGAAATGCTATAATCTACAATACTGACTGCAAAATCAATATGCAAGCACAGTTTGCTTACAGTCTTTGAAAAACTGTAGAAAAATGAATGGAATAGAATGATACAAAAATTCCAGCAGACTACACTATTTATGTACAAAGCAATATACAGGTACAAGACAATCCAGGCTGTGTGATGCTGCCTATGACAGCTTCCCTTTGTGCAATGGTGTGTGCCACAGAGCATCACTAAAAACAGTTGCAGGACTCCTGAATGGTGAGTAGAAGCCTAGAAGGACTGGATGATGTAGCATTGATCAGCATTGGCTCTGCAGCAGGATGGAGTTAGAAATGAAAGGAGATCAAAGGTTGGGTTAAGTGAGAAACCTTACAAGTCTTCTTGTCTCCCCAAATTTTGCATTAGGCTGTTGGTTATTTCCATCCTGGACTAGTGGAGACATACTCAGTGGCTCAGTCATGTGCTCTAAGCTTTTCCAATGTTTGTAACCTGGCTTTTTTGTAAGACTCCTAGTTGCAACTGCATAACCACTTTATGATTTGAATCAGCCATTAGTGGGGAGTCACTCCTGAACAGGAGAAGATGTCTCTGGGATGGTGGGCACCTGTGAGGGACAGTTCCTTGGAATCTTGTGCCAGGGAGGCCACTCAAAAGAGAAGTAAGAGAATTACCAGGACCTGGACATCAGCAGCAGTTTGACTCACTCATAGCAGCAGATTTCCATTGAGCACCAAGTATGGCCAGGAGGAAAACGTAGGGAGGCCCCCACTGCAGAGGCTGTAGCAGGCACTGCTGCTGCTGGGGCTTCCCCAGGAGCCCTGCCTGGCTCTGGGCCTTGTCTGGGGACAGACACTGCCTTGCTGCCCACGGGGAAGAGAGACCGATGACTTTGGAAGGAATATGCGCCAAATACATTGCTTCAGGAAAATCACGAGCAAGAACACGACATCTCCAAAAACAGCATGGCAAAGCTGAACAAGTAATTTACAGCTCGACTGCCTTCTTTGACACTTCACTACTGTAAATCCTTTGTTTGTTCTTTTTACTATGTGAAACTACACTCTCTGTACCATTCTTCAGGCAAAGGAAACTGGGTAAATACTTTCCCTTCAAAGTCACCAATATTATCGGAGAGAAGAAAATAACTCATCTTTCCAAGAATGCTTTCTGCTGGGAACAGGTGCTTCTACATAATTTTATATGGTGAATTATAGCTGAGGTGAACTGTCTCAATGGACTACACACCTATCATAATGGCTAATATGAAAAATATCTTAATTGTGGCCTTAAAAGTCACAGTAATAAAACTGAGATAACCTTCAGGCTCATAACAGAATAATATTACAGTACATTTTTATAAAGTGCCCTTATTTATCCTTCTGTAAATTAATTCAAATGCAGCAATCAAAAGAGCTGAATGGAAATCAAAGAGATGAGAAACAGTTACACCTTTATGTGTCCACAAAAGGATTCTTCTGAACTCGGTAGTAAAGCTCAGAGCCTTTTTAAAGATAGAAAGAGAAGTGAATGTTAGAGGGAGGTTTATTATTGCCTATAGTTATGGGGATTTGTGCAACTGCTCCTGTGTTGCTACAACAAGGCTGCAATAACAGAAATGAAGGCAAGGAAGCAAAGAAAATTGAGGCAAGTCACCAGAATAAATTTGTTCACATGCTGATGCCTCAGCTTCTCAGATGAACAGTCTACTCTTCTGTGTATCTACTGCTACAAAACTAGTGGCCCTGGGAGTGATGGAAAACAAATTAGAAATCTATATTACTCCTACTTTTAAAAGGGGCATGAGGTCTAGAATTCCATGTGCTTTGAGAAAGAAATGGAGATCATCTATATCTCAGAAAAAAACAAGGGAAAAATCTGTAATGAGATGAGAGTGATCCTTATTTTTGTGCGGAGTTTCAATTGAGTGCTGGACTTGTAGCACTGAAACAATTAAGTATAAAAGAAGTATCTTGGCAGAAATCTTTTCCATGTGAGAATCAACTTCATTATAAATAGCAGACAAAGACTATTCCCTAGGATGGGATTGTGAAATGTCCTATAACTTAACAGAGTCAGGAAGAGACTTAATTTTTTCCTGGAACATTGTGACTCCCACAGATTTCAGTGGGGCTTTCATGTAGTCAAAGCATTGCAGGCACAGCTTTTACTACTGCATACAGTTTTTCAAAGACATCATAAGTTTCTCACCAAATCAAATGGAAAAAACACATTTTTTAATAGGGACCAGGTGGCTTTTGCCCTACATGTTTGAAGAATCTTTGTGTGTAAGACACACACATACTTCTTAAAAGGCTGATGCAGCAATGAAGAAACAATTTAAGTGGCAAAGTGCTCCATCTCTTCTGCTGTTCTAACATACAGCCTGCTTTACTTTCAGTGAACAGATACTATAAGAATACTGACGCAGCTTCAGCAGCAAATGCACGAAGCAAATGTGCAAGCATGTATGTAATTTTGCATGCAATGAACTGAGTCTTTGCCTGGTCTAGACTCTTCCGTGTGCCAACGTGCTGCCAGCAATCTAAAGGCCAAAGGATGTCACAATTGCACAGACAAAGGTGGAGGGAACTGACAGAGCAGCAGAAAACAACGTTAATATAAACTACACAGAAACAAAATGACTTTTCACTGAGCTTCTTCCTTAACTTTGCCACCCCAGCCCTGCGAGCAGATACAAAAATTTGCCAGATGCAAATTAATTCACTGAGACTCCTAGTGAAAGCAAAAGGAGGCTGGCCAGTAACCAGCACTGCCTGCTGAAACGTGAACCTTGGATTAGCTGAAGTGGATGGTCCCTGGGTTATTTTCTGTTTATTTAGTTAAGTAGCAACCCGGCCTCGTGGAATGAGCAAATCGAGAAATGAAAGCCAAGAGTGAGTTACATTTTCCCACATAAATGGAAAGCTTTTTGATGATTTAATACAGTGCTGCACTGGAGTAACACTATATTAAATATTCAGTCAGGCTACAAGCAGAGGAATATACGAAACTCAACATTTCTCCTTCTCCCACATCCACATTTAAATAGAGAAATACCGTCATAATTATATTTTTAAAAATCCCTGAGTTACTGTATCTACAGAATTACCACTTTAAAATCACAGTCTGCTATTCTAATCCTATCAAAAGATCCAAATTTATCCTCCCATTTGTGGGTGGGGTTTCTCTAGCACTGCATTCCTTCCTTCCCTAGTCTCCATCCAAAGAAGCACTCTTCAAAGGGCATTACATCCCAAGTGGATAACTGTAAGCATATTCTAAGTGTTTCTCAATATGTAATTTTATGGAGCTGCCTGGTCACATGTTGCTGACATTCCTATTTGTTTCCAACTGCTAAACAGTTTCAAATGACGGTTAAAAGTATATGGACCAATTTTCTAAAGCTACTTTCAATGCAAGCAATCAGTGTGGCTGCTCCTAAGAAACTGCTGTGGTGAAGAGGACAAAAAAATCATCTATTAATGGGTGAGCTGTGCCATGAAACAGCTCAAGAATGCTGGATATAAATTGGGGTAAATGCTGTGTGCTCATTCTTCATTCTTGGATATAACTGTCCCTCAAGAGACAGCAAATTTCACTTGATGAAAGCCAGCACACTCAGAGTAGGGAACATTTTACAGTACCTACACACCATCCCAGGCACATTTCAGGCCCATAACCCAGGGAATGCTACTTGGGAAGCAATAGCTAGACAGAGGTTAACTCTGGATATGCTAATAGCAATGATTGAAGAAAAGAGAATACAACCGGCCTGCCACTTCTCTGAGAAATCTACAATTCCATCCTTCACAAAAAAAAAAAAAAAAAAAAAAATTAAATCCTCAAGTTCCTTCAGGAGGCCTTTGGGAAAGGCCTCCCCCTCTAATACATGTTAGAGGTCTACAGAATTCACAGTGGTTCAATATTGGTTAAATTTTATAGGCCATTTTGCTTAGGATTTGCTTGGCCATGGCATTCAAGTGATGACAAAAATACAGTGGTAAGAAAACTATTCCACGATAAATGCTTAAATGAGGGGTACTCTGACAGTGGACTTGATCTTGCACATCATTAATGAAGCAAGTAGCCTTGGCTGGCTTAGGTCCATGTGCAATTTCAGAGATATTTATATGAATGCAGATGAACAAAAGCAGATTATTTTTTTACTTTAATAGCTTCTACAGAGCCAAATAACACTCTACAGTTAAACACATTATTCCCCTTTAAACCCATGACTGGTCTGAGCATAGACACTAAATGGCCTCTTTCCATAAATGTTTGAACTCTGTTTCTTGCCATTTTTAAGTTCACCATATGCTCATATTATGACTCATTCTGAAAACTTCCGAGAGCTCCCCCCAAAATTGCACAAAGCTTGTTCTGTGAGAAGAACTATCCAAGACCACGTGGCTCAGCTTTGCTATGGAACATTGCTAACAGTATAATGGCATTCACCAGTATCTTAAAATTGCTAAGTATTAACAAGCACCTTTAAAATAATTTCACAAGGTGTTTATTCTCACTGCAATTTCTTCTGACAGGTTGAGTCAGATATAGTATGTTGATCAAACACTGTCTCATTACTTCAGATGCCATGTGCTCAAAGAAACATTTCTGTGACATTAGGGAGTTATATACTTATTACTCTGCAAAAGAGACAGAGATGTAATTCAACCTACTGGCCTAAATCCTGAAATTCTGGTTTCATTTTCATTCAGTCCTGACCCTGGACAAATTCTCTTAACTTTATATGGAATTTGGTTTAGCAACGAATTCAGGATTTAGCCACTCTATGAAACATGACGTACTCGAAAGATGGCTTTCACTTCATAGCAAATGCTACTGATGATCATATTCAAAAATTCTCTAAGAGAAATGGACTCAGAACTTGTTTGCAGCTCATTATCAAGTGCCCAATCATGACATCCATAACCAATCTTAGTAGTACCTTACTTCCCATGCATGGGGGAAACTCCTCTGACACCAGTGGAGCAGGGTGAATAGTAAGGTACCACCTACTTTGATTAAAAATGGCACAACTGAATCCATGGTTTTCTGTATTTTGCACATCAGTCGTAGATTTTAGTGAAGGAACTACTACCCCTGTAATTACACTGCCTTGTATTCTAGGGTGCATTGTGGTCACAAAGCAGCACAGCCCCAGCATAAAAGAAAGGCTGCACCTGCCCTGGGACATCTGATAAAAACACACCACATGCACATACAAATTGAAGGTCTTCTCTTGATGTTAAGTTTTAGTTGTACTGATCAAACAAAGTGTCTGGGACACCTTATTGACTTCTATGCATTAATCCTGCCCCCAGATCTAAGCTCAGTTAAAGTACAACTAGGCACAAAAGTACAGTGCTTGCTATTATCAAAACAAATGGAAATCTTTAGGGATGTTTTCAAAAGGTATTTTAGCCATACAGCGATAAACAGATCAGGTATGCCACAAGAGTCACCAAAAGACTTGAAGGCTTACGTGGTGTTATGTTTCTCTTGTATCTGTGACCCTGAGTCCCTGTAGTGAACTGTACTGGCACTTTGATCTTCCCATTTTGCAGCATTTACATTCTCTGTGTCTTGATTGAAAGGGGAAGTGGGTGAGAGCTCATTGCACTGCGTGGAGCGTTCTCCAGGTGCATCATCCAAACGGTAACACAAGGGAGACAGATGGCTATGGATCATTGCTTGGCAAAGACACTACAATGACTTGATGGGATCTTTGCTAAGTTTCAGTTACAAAATTAAGCAGAAACTGTAATGTTAAATAGGAGAAAAAAAAAATCAAACAGAAATCTTCTTAATCATGGTATCTTCCGCCGCAAGATAGCTTCAGGACTTATTAAGGATGCAGCTAGGAATCTCTTCACTTAGTTTTCCCGTTTCCAAGGCTCTTCTTCAACAACATTGAAGTCTGCAGATTTGCCATTGGTTGCCAGTGTTACCTGCAAGCAATTATCATCAACAAGCAACTTAAAGGCCAAGGCACTTTGACAAGAAAAGTAGTGAGTTTTATATGGAAGATTATGATATTTACAGGAATTACATACACTGTCACTTATTATATAAGTAAAAGGTATTTATTCAGAATTCACAACACTCTCAAATAGTGAGACTCCTGTTCATTTATTTATTATAATGACTAGAAAACATCAGTAGTAGAAAAAATGTTCCACATTTTTTGAACCTTCACTGCATTTTTTTTTTTTTTAAATCAATATGTCAGATTCTACCCCTTCTGTCTCTTGTAGATTTCTCTGGATAATGTCAAAAGCAGATTTTTTTTTTTTTTTTAATGTAGAAAATAGTGTTTTTTCAGTGGAATTCCTTAGCAAAGCTGCATACCTGATGCAACATGAAAAATATGCAAGGCCAGAATAATCATAGATGTGCATCTATACAAACTCACCTACAATTACACCACCTTTAAAGAAATGGAAGAAAAGACATGTTGTGAAAGTTTTGTTCATCATACCACTGTAACAATGTAGTGAATGATTTTGACTACAGTCCAATTAAAAATTCATAGTAATGCTAAACTGGTCTCACATGATGTACAGCAAAACCTCACTCTTTCCTGTAAAGATATATGCTGGAATTTTCAGGTTCTAAGTATGGTAAAAGACCTATAGAGATCTACCAACTCACAGTGAACACTGGACAATGTGTTCTATTCCAGAGACCAGTATAAATGGACCTGTGTTTTAAGAAAGAATCTCCAGCCAAATAACTTTAAAAAATCAAAAACCCAAAAAGGTAAAATGTCAATTTAAACAAAAGTGATGTAGATCTTGATAAAGCAAGAGAATCTTTCATTTAATTCTAAATGGATGGTTTACTTTTTCCTAACTTACCTTGTAAGTTAACATCTTCAGCTTCAAATGAAAACTTAAAGACAGAGCTGAAATTCCCCATGCTGGATAAACAGGATGCATGGAAGCATTGGGACATGGAAACATGACAAAATGCACTGATTTTTGAAACAAAGTCAAGCTTTTTCTTAGATAATTGGAAGGGGAAAACATGCAAGTACAGGAATTACCAGCTTATTCAGAAATGAAAATCACACAGAGTCACCTGAAATATGATAATAAAAAAATACAAAAATATCATGCGATAACAACCACTCTAACCCCATACAAAGGTAAACTACTTATTAATTATGTACATTGACCATGCAAAATTATAAACTACTAGTGTTATACATGGAATATATTACAGAAAGTAAATAGAAAGGGCATGCTAGTAGATTAGCTTTTCCATATCCTGACCAGAGTTGCAGTAAGCTTTTCAACCCATCAGCACATTGGACAGGATGAAGAAATGGCTTTTCAAGTTTAACAGCTGGCTGTTTCAAAGCCCCAGATCCTACTCTCTGATGCCTTTGCAAGTCTGACACTTGGGAGTTGTAGACCACTTCAACATGATCCAAATGCTTTGCAAGCGCCAGCATATATTCATAGCTCATCAATTAGGTCACAACAACACATCCTTTTGGCAGCTTGCAGACAGAAAAGAGAAGTGACCTGCTCAAAGTTAGTCTTGTGCTCAATCCAGTAAAGCCTGGCTCTTTCCACGAGACTGAGACTGTAAGCAGAGCAAACCTAAAACAATTAAAAAGGACAAACATTTCTCGTTCATAAATCACTGGTCCCAAACTTGAATTAAAGGATGTGCTTAGGATGACATACAGCACCATTAATCCATGGCTTTGAGGCAATCTGTTGCCTCAGTTGAAGGAAATTATATCAGAAACTGAAGGAGAAAAAAAAGTGCAGCAAATACTGATTTCAGCAACAGGCTACTACTTTTTAACTTGACTTGGATTTGTCTGCAAATCTGAGAAACTGGGAGCAGACAAAACTATCAGTATTAAGTTCTGTAAACATAATCTTAAATCCAGCATTGTCTATTTAACTTAACAGTTTTAAAAAATTCCAAAAGAAGTTATCTAAAAAGAGTGTGTGTGCACATGTTCTTTCTTTCCAGTGTTTCTTTTTTTCTTCCAATTTTAATCCCTTGTGTCCTTGCCTTTTTTGAGAAATATAAATTAATGACAATTCTCAATTTTGTGTAAGCATGTATTCTCTTTCCATTTCCGATCTTATTTTTTAAATTTTCTAAATGGAAAAAGAGTGGATCTGAAGAGAAGGGAAGAGTCATATCAGAAAAAAGTATGGCTTTAAAAAAACCCTCTTCATTGAAACCTTGGAAAATTCAGGGGGAAATTAAAGATAAGATGAATGCTGTTTGTTTTTCTTTTCCTGAATTCAATATTATTTTTTTCCCCTGAAAATTCAGGTTTGGCCTGCATTCTCAGGAAGTAACCATTAAGAAAAAAAAAAATCATTCTAAACATTGTCAGCCAGGCTAGAGACAAGTGAAAATGACAGTATAGGATTATATTTCCAATGGAAATGGTGATCTGCTAATGAACTTAGTGCAGTCATTCACAGCTAGATACTGGCTCATTTGTGGCAACTGGGAGGTACGAGAGAATCTGTTTAGATAAATGGCTAAGATAGGCTGATTGGCAAATCCACTGTCTCAAAGACAGTGCACAGCATCAGACTGGAGCATTAATCAGTGCAAAAAAAAAAGAGAGTATGAAATCAGGAAAAAACACTATGAAATGAGAAGTTCCACCTTGTTTTACTTTCGTTTCTCCTCCTTTTCAAAATCTCTCTCTGGATTTTAAACAGCTCCATCCCAGTGGTGGGTTCTTAGTGAACTTTTAACCACTAACCTCCCGAGCTATCTTCACATTCAGCTGGTGGGGTTGCTCAAGCTCACTTCACTCTGATCAAGACATCATTATTAGTATTAATGTTGCATGTTAGTTACAGCAGGGTTACAGAAGGGAGAGAGTGTTTGTGCTTTAGTGCCTGGGGAAGGAACACTGGCAGAAGAGAAGCAGAAGCGTGCTGTGTGAGTGCAGGAGCATTCTCATGCCAAAGCGCATTCAACGTGTCGACCTCTCAACAGCATATCATGAAGGCAGTCAGCAAGTGACAACACCTGCATCTGAATTGCAGCCATCCTTCATTTGGGTTGGCAATTAAGTTCTCTGTTGCCACAGAAAATTAAGTAAATGTCCATAGAAGGTGATGCCATATTCTCTGTGCCTTGGCATATTCCATAATACGCTGCATCTTGCCTTTTGATATGTAAACAAAGTACATGATCTTTTCCCATCAAATGACAAGTTTTAAGAAGAGTGCAAAAAACCATCTTTTGAACTGCTCAAACACATTCAAAATGTCTGGGGTTCATGGACCTTGTTGTCACATTGTTATTTGCAGAACGATTTGAAAAATACATGCAGGTTAAAAAATAAGATAAAATAAAGCATGCAGTGCTATATACATGTCTCAATATCCATAAATGTGAAAGGTACCTTGCACTCATCTACCATGACTGAGTTGTGAGCTGCAAAAACACATTGGTTTGAGTTGTTTTCCCTATGATTTTTCATGTCGTCATAGATTGACTGAGTCTTGGTCATTTCAATGTCTTCATGCCCTTTATGATGGGAATCAATGGTGTCAAGTTCTGCCTTGGAAAGGTGGTAGACAATGCCAGCACCAAAAGAATCCCCCACTACATTGACTGACGTTCTCATCCGGTCCCTACAAAAGAAGGAAAAGGCAGAGGCTGAATGGCATGAGAGGAAGAAAAAGTAGGGCATGGCAGCCCTGTTCACGGTACAGTTACTGCATTTGTTTCAGGAAGCTTAAGGTATCTTTTTAAGAGAGATGGGAGCTTTCAAGGGAAATGGGAGAAGTTTGCTTTCCCATGGGACTTGTTCAAACTCCTATGTCCCAGCTGCTTGTTCTCATGGAATATGTCAAAGAATGTATGAATGTATGCTAGGTCACAGCCAAACTGCAGAGATGTGCTTTACTGAGATTCCCCATGCCTGCTTCTGGAGCTGGAGGTTTCAATATCATGGTGCCAGGCTCACACCCCTGCCCTTTATTTAATCTGAATTTATCAGAGCACTGAACTTAATGCAGCCAGAGAAAAGGATTTTGGTTCTGATGAGCTGATCTCATTTCTAGTTTGAGTTAACAAAAGGCCTGTCCCTTTACTCTTAGTGAGCAAATTACGGGGAACAAAAATGCCTGAAATATCTCCATAATGCTTAGGCTACTGAAGCTCCTCTCCTGGCACCATCTTTACAGATGGCCATCTGTTGGTGTGGCAGCATGCCCACTCACACTACGTGTGCCAGAGCTTGGCATATGAGCAACCCAAATATAGGTCATGGCCTACAAAATTATGAGCCTGTGACAGCATTTCACTAACGAGTGCCCCTTGTTGTAGGAGAGTGTCAACAGAGGCTAACATGCTTCATTACAAAGAAATATGTTTGTTGGCACTTTCTGGACAGGATGCCATTAAACAGACATGCTGCCTTTCTCCTGTCTTGTCTTTAGTGTGGCTCTATCTGACAACAGTGAAGTCACAGCTGTGGATTTTCCCTGACTTCAGAATTCTGCCCCAAACCTGACAAAAATTCTGCAAAAACAGGAGCTGGGTCCTGCTGTCTTTCCTGCTGTAGGAAAAAAAAAAAAATCATTTATAATCTCTTTTGCCTCTTCATATCTGCACTAAACATAAAACTCCTAAAAACCTTCTGACCAAGGGTTGCAAATTAAACCGACTGAAAGCAGCCAAGTCTAGCTCTGCCAAATAGGTCAGAGAAGTGATTACACTGATTAATTCTCAGAAGTATATTTATGAAGATTCATTTACACAAAATGGCCAGGTTGAACAGTGTGCACATTTGCCAAGTGACAAAAGCTAGCATGTAAGACCTCATTTCCCAAGAGAGCAATTAATTTCAAAACAACCTTTCTAGTATTTCTAGTACTAGATTTGTGTGACATCTTCTTTTTCTGTAGAACACCAAGAAGAAAACATCTAAATATATAATGTCTCAACTGGTAAACGTTCATTATTCATGTTTATTCATGACCATATCAAATTTTGAGCACATTCTAACATCTGTGCTTTGCATATCAGTACATCTTCCTTTCTCATCTGTGGAATTACAGTCCCATTCAAGTTTCTCCTCTCCCTCTCAACATTATCATGCTTACATATTTACAGAATGTGTGGTGTAATATCTTTGCTGAAGCAGTTAATATTCTGTTTTCTGGCTTCAAAAGAATATCCAGAAGGGGAAACCCTTTACAGTAATTCCCTCGAGAAACAAACCAAGAACTTATAGAAGGAAAACATCCTTCCAGTTTTGCTTCATGCAAATTAAATGCTTTATACAGTTCTCATCCAATGCCTGTGAAAATACCTATTTTAAACCTGGTCAGAGTGGTAGAATAGGAAAATAAAACTTTCTGGCATGATTTTTAATTAAGACCATTAAATACACTGAACCTGGCAACACAACTCTTCAAAAAGAACACCTACTTAATTTTTTTGCATGAGTGGTGTTAAATTTGGAAAGGATTCACTGATGCCAGATGACAGAGGGATAGTATAGCACGCCAAAAAACCAAGGTGGAGAGAATACATAAGTATAATTGAGGCAGAATTCAAATTCTGGAAGGGTCATTTGAGGAGATGCTCCAGCTTGTGCACACGTACTACAAGCTGAGAGATAAAGCAATACAAACTGCACGCTGATGCACAATGTGTTACACTGCGCGATCCGAAGGAAAAAAGGAAGGTCCTTTCCACAGAAACAGCAAAGTCTCAGCTGTCAGGAATCAACAGCAAAGTGTCACTGACCTCTTTTGGGGCAAAGAACACCCTATGAAGAACAAAGACAATTGCATTTACTCTTTTGTTAAAACCATCCAACCAATTAATTCCAGGCAAGTGGGATGACGTAAACAAAACAAATATAGGAAAGTTGCAGTCTAGACCATTTTCATTACATCCAGACTTCACCTGAGTCTGAATATTCTGACTCTGATCTAAGCCAAGGCTTAGGTCAGAGTCAGAATATTCAGACCCAGAGTCAGAACTGAAGCAATCTTTTTCTGAGTTACTGAATGAAGGTTTAAGTACTGGATCAGCTGCCCAAGCTTATTTTCCCTAATTCCGCTCTCTTTGCTGCAAAATACCACTAATCTGGTAACACTGATATTTGCTAAGCTTGTCAGCTCACATCTGGAGAGTACCCAGTTTGCAGCTCAAGCAAAATAAGCTCATTTTATTCCATCTGTTGGCATATATTTGCTGTCCTGTTAAATGTCACTGCTGTGTTGTGCTTTCTTTTAAACCGTAATAGAGTCTGTAAGAGTTGTGAAATCCCAGGAAACTTGCCTGGTTGAAAGAGCTAACACTGGGTATGCATGCATGGGAGGCAGAAAAATGGAACAACCCAACAGATACTGGAGAGGCTTGAGAAAAAAATCAATATGGAAACCTTTCAGCTCGTTTGAAGGAGAGAATGTCAAGTTTAGGATTTGACATAGTGTGATCTTTGTGTTACACAATAACCAAATTATGCAAAACTGGTTTTGGTAAGACCACATTTTCAGATGGTGGTAGTACTGTAAAATCAGCTGATGTTCTGATATTTGCTTTTGTCCACAATAATGAAAAATTCATAGAGTAGAATATTTTTTTAAAACCTTTTTTATCTGAAATTGAAATGTTATTGAAGGGATGTTCTAAGTATTTGTACATGGCTGGTTGCATTTACTCATGGGTCCCAGAAAACTGGCTGGAATTGGGTCTTAAATATTTAATTAACTTTCGCTTCTACATTCTGTTAGAAATACTGTTGTAACATTATTCCATGCTTGTAGGTAAATAAAATGTGTTTTTACATTTCATTTCAGATATTCTTTAGGTGTGGTTTGTGTGTGCAAAAGCTTGCTCAGAATTTGGCCTATGTTCCTTTTCTTAATATAGCTATATCAGCAGCATCATTTTTCATAGTTCATTAGATCATTGTGGCTACCATAACACAGCCACTGGAAGATGGAAAATGAAGCTATCAGTTGTTGAACATAGATTAATAAGTACAGTGGCATGACACAGAGCTTTTCACCTCTTCTTTTATCTCTTTTTCTTTTACCTCTCAGTTCTGAATCACGGTGCACTGGCACTGCTGATCAGCAGGCCATGAGGATCCAAACCCAACCATTTGGGCTGAAAGTTCCCTTGCCTTCCATTTATTTTGGAAAGACATCTTGAAGTATTTCTTTCAGAATTCCTATCCTTCCTATTCCTACATTCATCATGGCTACAGCTGCTCAGTACAGAAGTTTTTATTTCTTAAGCAAGGTTGGATTAGCCAGTGGGGACAATGCTGCTGAAATGCAACACCCACTAGTGGATCAGAACTGCTGATAAACTTACAGCTCTGGAGCTTGCCAGAGTTAGCAGAGCTTCTCAGTCCACAGGAATATTTTAAAAATACATTTCTCTAAAAAACCAAGCAAACCACAGGCCTCTTTTGCACATCCTCCTACCAGCTGCAGAAACCTACCTATTTGCCTTACTCGGAGAGTGAAGAAAGCCAGATATTTAAAACATATTTTTATATAATTTTTCTCGCCTTCTTCCAGCTGCAGATTCCTGTACCGCTTTCCTGTTTTCGACTATGACATCATAAATATAATAAACCCACTGAATATCACATCTTTCCCTATGCCTGCTGTATCTTCTCATTTCACCATTCTCCATCATGATATCATGAGATTCAGCTATAAATAAATAATCTAAGTCAAGTTTTCCCTTTGCCTCCTCAAGCTGTAAATTCCTTTTTCTTTCTTCCCTGAAGCAGAAATCAGCTGCATGTTATCCTTCAAAATTCTTAGTGACAGATAGACCATGCCAGTAGACCCAAAATACATGCCAGAGGATTGATTTCGTTTCTTCAATTCTTCTCAATTCTCCAAGACATAATGACAGAAAATTAAACTTCTATTTTATCTGCACAGGTACATTCTCAACTCTGCTATTTCTCCTTGCATAATTTTGGTTGTATATCTGGAACTGAAAGTTACCAGAAGCAGGCAGCTGAGGCTGCAAGTGAGAACACATAAATAGTGCAGTTACATTTATGTCTTCCTTTCTGGGCACCACAGCTGGAACAACAAAAACAAATGTCTTTACTATTTCAAAGGATATTATGGGAGAGCTGGCTGTTGGCCAGAATAAACCAGAATACACTGTGCTGCAGCAGTACAGGACAATACAAAAGTGTCTCTAGAGGCCAGTACAACTTAAGGGCTACTGAGTCTCTTTCAGTCTCTGTCATCTCTGCCCAGATGACAGAAGGATATCCCAGCTGTCAAATTACAGCAAGAGAAAGGATGTGGCCTGGCATATCCTCTGTCTGTATTTACAGCTTCTGCATTCAAGTGTTGAAGACCAGTAGCCTCAGAAAACTATATGTGGGTTAGCAGTTTCTCACTGGAGGACCTGCAATGGCACTGGAGGACTTTGATCACAAGTTCTTGGAAATGAAAGCCATTCTTTCTAGTCTGAATGATCTGTCAGTAAAATGAAACTAGGGAATTACCTTCTTTATTTCAGTTTTCATTCTTATTTGTCTTTGGTCTTTGTCCTACCCTGGAACAGACTCTTTTTAAAGGTATTTTACTTTCTTATATACACAAATAAATCAACTTTTGTTCCTACAAGTATAAAACATTTGGCATTACAAGTGCCCACATCTCTCTATAACCTGCTGGCAGCATCCTGATGGAACTTGCATTTTCAGCGTTCATCCTTCATTTTAGACCAGAACTATAACAAATGGAAATATGAAAGCAAAGATTAGAAAACTGCTCTTGAGTGATGGAAAGGCAACATTAGGGAGAAGATAATACAAAACTGTGAGCTCACAAGTGTGCCAAGGAGACCCTTGGCTCATGGAAACTGACTTCAGTAGCTCTGTAACAGTTTGTAACAGCTGAAAAGCTGCTTTCAGTGTCTTCTACTTCACTGAACAGCCCATTTCCTCCTTTGGCTTATCTGTAGAGAAGAGACTTGCAGTTCTTTAAAAGCAATGGTTGTAAAGCACTGTGGACAAACATTATTTCACTGCCTTTTCTGCACTGAGCAGCAGCACCAGCACAACTTACAGAAGCCAGTCAACAGCAACAAGCAGACTGATGTCCTGGGTGGGGAGACCCACGGCAGTCAGGATCAGCAGCATGGTGACGAGTCCCGCGCTGGGAATGCTGGCAGCTCCAACACTCGCAAGGGTGGCGGTCAAACTGCAAAACCAAACATCAAATGGGAGCAGCAGGAAGAGAACACACACTTTGCTTGCATACTCATGGGACCATTAGGAAGGCCATATTTTTAATGCGTTCTTCCCATAAAGCACAACTAAATGCTAAATTAAGGTAAGCTCAGGTGTTGTGTTGTAAACACAACACTCTTGTGTTTCTCCAGGAATATTTTTAGGGGACTCCAGATTGATGGGGTTTGTTCCGAGAGTTAGAAGAGGGGTGTCTATAAGCTAGTTATGACATTCAAATCTGTGTTGTGATGTTTTCTAAACTCGACAAACTCATCCAGGGTTTTGAATCCTGAGTTTTGACCATCCCAACATGCCAAAGTTTGGTGACTACAGGTTGAATTTTCAGGGTGATTCATTTCTGTTTATTTATGTTACCTGAAGACTGGATTGTGAGTTAAAGGCTGAGAGAAAGCAGTTATTATTAAATACAGAAGAATAAAAGTCTGGTATCCAGAACCCCAAAATAGTTTGTCTACCAAGCCTAGATACAAATCAGCCTAGATGAAAGAGCAAAATTGATGTGATTCTTTCATAAATCCAAACCTGTGTTTGTTTTTGCCTCATATATTTTGATGAAGATCAGTAGAGTGAATGTCTGAGCTTCAAATATTTAGAAAAATACAACAGAGACCATAACAAATATCAACATCATTGGGCAGTCTTATAAAGAATGGAAAATAAATTTGTCAGAGAGCAAGTCAAGGGGAGAAAAACAGGGAAGAGGAGAGGGAGAGGAGGAAGGTAAATAGGTAAATAAAAAGGAAAGCAGGTGAGAGGGACAATTTAGATTTTTGTTTATGCCTTGCTTATGCCATACATGAGGTGAAAAACTCCTACAGGGTCTGTATGCATGCTGAGAGCCCTAACACATGCCAGGTGTTAGGGAGGCAGAAAATGGAGGGATGCTCTGTCTCTGAGGGGACTGCATCTGGCAGCCAGTCAGGGCAGAGAAAAGTCCCACAGCTGGGCTGCCCAGGAATAAATGCTGGGAAATGGGGATGTGGGTGGCACCTTAGCTCCTGAAAGCAAGAACTGTGCCACAGCAGGTCCCATTTCCTTTGGGCTTCCTGGAGGGACCGGGAGCTCACCCCACCACTGGTACCCAACAAATCTGAAAGTGTGGGAGCGGCTCACAGCTGGTCTGTGAGTCAGAAAGGATTAGTGAAAGAGAAGGAGCTGATAAGAGCTGCCTTTGCTCCTGAAAGGAGCTTTATCAAGGCTGTCAGCATGGAAACTAAGGAGAGAGAAAGAGAGAGAGATAAATGAGGGGCAGGCTGCCTTGCTCCAATGAATATTATGTTGATTTACTCTGACCAATGAATGAGTATAAACTTTGTGAAAGAGTATAAAAATACAGCATGCTGTAAAATAAATACAGAGAAGCCTTCTTAATTACAGTATGTTCTTCAGTTTGTTATGACTGCTCGACAACGACAAAAGTGCTTCCAATACAGAAGTAGGGGAGAACAGACTCTGCAGGAAATACTTGCCCATTAGCCCCAGAACTCATCTGTGAGGATGTTAGCCTGATTTAGATCTGCCAGATGCTGTCTGGCTGGGTCTGACCTAGGCTGCAGTGTGTCTGTCAGGTGTCTGGGTTAGAGTGCAGCCTGGCTCACTAAACACCCAGATAGGCCCAGCAGATGTGCAGGCAGGATGCTCTGCTCTGCTGTCAGGCTTTGCACGTGATGCCAGGTCCTCAGACACTTCCAGCCTAAACTGGTGAGGGATTCCTTCCAAACTCTGTGAGCAAATGCTCCTGCCTGCCTTCCCACAGTAAAGCAGTACTTAACAGACCTGGAGGGGAATAAAGCTAGCAGAGTTCAGAACTAAACAGAACCTGTCTTAGCTACCAAGATCACCCCTTCCCAAAGAACACAGAAAAGCAGAGGAATTAAATGACCAGGATGAAGTAACTAAGGCTGGTCAAAGGCTAGTTAAGTCTTTATGAGGTTATGTCTGAGTCATTTGAATATTGTCAGCATCACAAAGTGCCTATTCCAGAAAAAACCTAATAATCTTTCCTTCATTTGTATTGTAATCTCAAGAGACAGCTCTTGTCATATTGCTATAGCAAAAATTTATGAAGAGGGAAAGCAGTGGTTTTACAAATCAACCAAAGTTGCTCCCTGCTTTGTAAATGTCAGTTGCAAAGCTGGATACACCAGCCTTGAAATGGTGAGATCAGGAAGAGCCAATTGCTCAATCCCTCAGAGAAAGAGAAGATGAGTAACTCAGGTTCAAGCCTACCAAATCTCCTGGACAACAGCAGATTCCTGATTTGAATTCCCTTGGTCTCAATTTAGTTTAATATGTGGCATCTCTGAAATGACGGTTTCCAGTTTTAGGAACAAATATGGATCATGCAGGTCTAGCATCTGCCTTCATTAGAAGCAGCCCTGAAAACCCTTTACAAACTTGGCTTTACTATTTCAGGAGTCAGGGCAGGAAGTAAACAAATGGAAAGTGTGGAACTAGTATAGCTGGGCAAGAAACACAGAATTAGACAACCCTTTGAAGGAGTTTCTTTAGTGTTAAAAAGGTTTAATAAAAGAAAACTGTGTGGGTGAAAACGACAGGAAGAAGACAAACTTGGCAGCCTTCACTTGTGGTTTCCATTTTAACTATTCAAAATGTCAGACCTGCTGTCTTCATCAAGTTAAAACTCCCTTACAGTAAACAGCCTTCAATCACTCTTATCCTTTTTTAATGGGTGCTTTCTTCCGGATAAGACAATTTGATATGAAAAGACTACATTTAATATTTGCTGGGTTAGAGATAAAAGGTCTGGGAGTATCCAAACCATGCCACAGACAATCTCACCCTCAGGATGGGCTATTCTCAGTTCATTATTTTTTTCCTGTTCACCAAAGTCACAGAAAAAGTACAGGAAAATGTAAACACATAGAAAGATTTTTTAGGTATAACTTTTTCTTGTAGTGTATATAAACAGATATAATTCTAGAAAGTGAATGGCCCATACATGAGTTGTAGCACACCCCTAAACAAACAAAAAAAATAATTTCATTGGACAGAGAATGCTTCATATTAGAATTGACATTGTTTTTTGTGCTGGTTTTGGCTGCAGTAGAATTAATTTCCTTCACAGTGACTGGTATAGAGTTGTGTTTTGGATTTGTGCTGAGCACAGGGTTGATAATGCAGAGATGATTTGTTATTGCTGAGCAGGGCTCACACAGAGCCGAGGCCTTTTCTGCTTTCCATGCTGCCATGGTGGGGAGGGAGCTGGGGGTGCAGGGGAGGAGACACAGCTGGCACAGGTGACCCCAGCTGACCAAAGGGACATTCCACACCACGTGTGTGTGGAATCATCAGTGCATAAAGTGGGAGGAAGAAGGAGAAAAGGGGAGTTTGGAGGGATGTCCTTTGTCTTCCCAAGTGACTGTCACAGGTGGTGGAGCCCTGCTGTCCTGGAGGTGGCTGAGCACCTGCTCACCTGTGGGAGGTAGTGGATAACTCCTTGGTTTTCTTTGCTTGTGGGCACTATTTCTGCTTTCCCAATTGAACTATTGCTATCTCAGCCCATGAGTTTTCTTTTACCTTTGATATTCTGTTCCTGATCCCGCTGGTGAGGGAGTGAGTGAGTGGCTGTGTGGGGTTTGGTATCCACACAGAGTTAAACCATGACAATTGTCAACTGTAGAAGTGTAAAACACCAGCGTGCACTATGGCTGCAAATACAGAAAACACACCACCAGAGAACCAGGAGTCATATATAAAACATCCATTTGCATATCATTATTAGAAATCCACGGATTTCATACTGAATCCAACTGAGACAACTCAGCTACTGAGAAGACACCCAACCCAAAGCATTCACATTTTACAGTCTGTAGAAACAAAGGACTCTTTTGAACTGACCTCACAGTAACTATCTGGCCCCCATCCAGGTCAATTCCATTCATCTGTGCTATGAAGATGGCAGCCACAGCTTCATAAAGGGCAGTTCCATCCATGTTAATAGTTGCTCCAACAGGAAGAACAAACCTTGTTACACGCTTATCAATGCCGAGATTTTCTTCAAGACACCGGAATGTGACGGGTAATGTTCCAGCACTAGGGAGAGAAAGCAAAAAACACAAAGAAGTCATAATTAAAATCAATATAACACATACACGTAAGGGAGAAAAATGAGAAATTCTAATACCATTGTTTATATTTTCTACTTCCACCTTCTGCTGTGATTTAAGCCTTTTTTAGACAATTTTTAAACTAGGCCTACATTTAACTGGAAGTGGGACTGTAGCCAAGACATGAACGAGGCTTGATGTAGGATGAGAGCTTGAGAGCGCCTGGATGAATGCTCAGCTTTTCACTGAAGCCCAATTATTTTGCCAAAATTGATTAAAATACAAACAGAGAGGTTTTTTTCCTTTATTTTGTGAAACCTAGAAATGTTTGTTTTTTTCTTTCTTGAATGCAATGAGACTGGTCTTAACATGCTCTGAAAAGAAAAAGAATTATCACTTTTCCTAGTTGAGGAAACAAGCACAGAATTAACACAATTTGCACAAGTGATTAGACAAATGGCAGAAAAGAAAAAAAAAAAAAGAAGAAAAAAAAAGTGGGTCTCTCAGATGTCTGCAGGTCTCTGCAGAGATACAGCCTCTCTAGAGAATCCTGAAGGCAAGTGGTATTTTGATTTATTTAAACATGGTTGTATTACAAATAGTTTTCATTCAATGGCACAAAATGATTTTGCAGTGAAGGTTAGAAAAGTAGCTGTACTTCCTAACCAGCAGGTAATAATCTGCCAAAAAATAAAGCACACTGGTATTTCTCAGGTGTACCTGGAAGCCGTGCCTAGTGCTGTGATCCACGCCTGGAAAATCCCAGCAAGGAATGAAAATGGGCTTTTCCTTGTTATCACAAAGTAGAGCAGAGGCAGGAAGATCCCTCCATGGATGACAAGACCCACAATCACAGTGACCATGTACATGCCAAGCTGTCTAGCAACTACTTCCAGGTCCTTGATTGCAATGATTTTTCCACAGATGAGGCAAGCAATACCCAACGGGGAGTACCTGGAGAAAGAAACAAGCATAGGCAGAATCATCTTTGCAGTGCAGTCATAGAAACTGTGCTGAGCAAAACACAGAGTGGAGAAGAGCAGGGAGCTTTCAGGCTCAGCAGCGAGGTGCACGTCAAGAAGTGATGGAAATTCAAGGGATAGTTTTCACATATTTTTTAAAAACAATGGACATCTCCAGCAAATTACCCATATACTTCATTTTCCATCTATCAAATTGAACATGCCTTTCCTGAATAGCTCTCAATCCTAAAATAACACTGGACAAGAATATGATAATGTTACACAGGCTTGTATCATTGTAAAGAATGGTGCAGATTTGTTCTTAAAATGTAACTTTTACAACCCACTGTTTATTTGGTTTCAGGAGGTTGCATTATTTACTTCAGTTAAACCGTTTGTTGAAATAGTTCACATTTGTTGAAATGAACTGTTTATATCTTGAAGCCTGGAAATGTTTCCACTATGTTCTTTCAATAATTCAGACAAATGCTTTTTAATTTATGGATTCTTCATTAATTATGTACTTTTGTTACTTAGCGTAGGGGTTTTGTCTCGTCAATCATTAGAACAATACAAAGGAAACAGATTTTTAGAATAAAAGTGCTTCCTGGTTTTTGTTAGAATATCTCATGGTTTCTCAAGCAGTGTGCCCAAAGCCTGGAAGCCTTCAATCACTCCAAATGCAAGGCCAGCTGTTACACCACTTATCATAAAATGCCACGTTTCAGTGAACTTAACAAAGTGCAGTTCTTACGGAGAGTTACATGTTGTCAGAGCCAGATGTCTGTTTTGTTTTATGCTTGTGTAGCAATGCCATGTTCCTGAGAGTCTCTAGGTGCCATGGGAGTTGCAGATGTCTGTGCTGAGCAATCATAAACCAAACAGAATGTAACTCTGCATAAGGAAGTGCTTTTTTCTTTATAAACACACACTAAAATCCCCTTGCTTCTGGCTTCAACAAATCTCTAAAAATTCTAAACAGAGATGAACAAAAGGAATTCCCAACATCAATTTCCTTTTTTCATGAGAAGAGAAATAAAAATCACATCAATAAAAAATAAATATTTACAGTGAATTTCTTGAAACTTGAAAGATTTCCTGCTGTTGCAACACTGACTACTAGAGAATATTTATATTGTAGGCAGGGTATTACATCTTGGGTCTACCAAATGGTGCTAAATAACAGTAAATTCTAGCTCCTGGAGGGTTATGGGGGTTATGACTTTCTTAAGGGCAAGTCAGGCCCCATTATTACAAACAGGTATACTTCAAAAAGAGGGCAGATATCTTCCAGGGACCCCATTGCAGCAAGGTTGTAAGACATTCTGCAGAAACTATGAGTGAAAGGATTACACATCACTGAAAACTACTGGAATTTTTTTTGATGCTAAAGTATTTTTACTAAAGAAGACCATGAATAAAGTGTGTCTACTGGCTTTTTTTTTTGTAATTAAACCTTCTAGGAAATACCCTGGGATTATGCTAACCTCCCAGGAAGATTGGGATACTCTTGTGTGGGCCATTCTTACTTGCTGAGGTGTTCTCCTCTATAATGAACTTCCACAGTCAATGTGGCATTTGAAGGCCTTTCCTGGTACATGCATTGTATTTCAGCACACAAAGAACAGAATCTCTTCAGAAATGTTCCAAGATGGGTCCTAAATAATCCTCACCAAATGGAAATAATGCTGCTGTGGTTCTAATATATCTTTCAAGGCTTTAGAAAGTCAACTATTTAATTACACCATTTACTATCAAACTGGCATCACTATATCCAAGTTTTATAAGGACTTTTTTTTAAAATTACTTTTTTGTTCTGTGAGTTAGAACTACAAACTTACCACATGATCATGGTTACTAACTTCATTACAATCTCATTCAGGATGTTGAAGAAATCCACCATCATCTTGGCCTGTTCTCCCATTTTCCCCATAGCAATGCCAAAAGCAATAAAGAATCCTATCAAACCTGTTGGGAAAAATTGCAAGACAAAAAAAGAAGGCTCTTAGGAGTTTTTGCACTTAGTCAATGTCTTGATGCTACCTGCAAATCCAGATTTCACAGAAACACAGAATCACAGTTTAGGTAAACTTGGAAAGGACCACAGTGGGTCATCTGGTCCAAGCTCCCTGCTCAAGCAGGGTCATCCTAGAGCACATTACTCAGGATATCAGAACTACAGGGTATTACAAATGTCTTGGGACTTTTTAATATGCACTCATGCTCAACTACCATAATCAATTCCAGAAAATCTTTTATTCTTCAATGTTTTACTAATTTCACAGCCCAATTACAGTTTTCTTGGTTTTTTTTTCCTGTATTGATCTGATCATCAAAAAATACATATACAGTAATCTTCCAGTGCCATTCAGCTATTAGAAACCTCATGAACCCTGGCAAATGGGAAAGGTAACATAGTGCTGTACTGTAATTCCATTGTTAAAAGAGTTTCTAGAAACCAAGAGGAATTTTCTCAGGCTTTACAAAAGTGTCTTGACAGACCAATTAGTCCTGGAGTACAGGGAAATGCAAAGTAGCCCAAGAACTTTTGTAGGGCAGAAGTATTCCTGTTAAATGAAGAAGGTAGAGGTGGGAGGAGAAGGTGGGTATTGCATTTAACCACAGAACTCCCAATAAGCAGGTTAACCTCACTGAAAATTCTATCAGTTGATACAAAATTGTAGCACTGAAAATGGGTAACATTTGGCTCCAAATATAGATTTATCTGGAGTATTGGACTATCAGTGTGAGGAAACAATGGATGCATCTGTCATGGATTACTTTGGAGCTGTTTCTTCAATGCTAACCTTTTATATCCAGAAATTTTCAGTGCCCAGGGCTGGATTATTAACTGATACTGACAGATAGTTTGAATCTTCAGCCATTCTTTGAGGCTAATTTTTCAGTCATGATATGAGTCCAGTATTTAACAAATCTGTAAACTACTCTGGGAAATTCCTATGAAAGAAACCTATTGGGACACAAAAACATTCAAGATAAGGGAATACGAGCTGCCAATACCCTGGGAAAAGACAGGCTGTCCCATATCTTCACACTGGGTTTAGCAACCAGATTTTTTTCTTCTTTTTTTTTTTTAATCCAGTTTCCTGTATACAAAGTCATTCTTTAGAACCAAGCTATCTTTGTTGAGTGAGTTGAATAGGGAAGTGAAGCATATGTTTGTGTGCCACAGAGCGTAGAGAAATGATGAAAAGCTTTTCAAAGACCAAGTTACTTCCTGGAATTCAGAATCTGCATTAGAAAATGTTAATAGGTAGTTTTGTTCATTAATTCCAAATGAGCTGTTGTGTTAGTCATGAGAGTCAGATTGGTTCCTATTTGCAGGAATTTGCCTGGCTTGTACAGATTATCCAAACTGGATGGCAATTCCCACAATATTTTCATTTCTTCATTCAAAATCAAACCCACAACAAACCAACCCAAAAAACTCAAGAACATTTGAGAGTCATTGGTCAAAACACCACAGCAAATTCCCCAGCTATATTGTCTATTTCTTTTCTACAGGAATTGTATTCAGCCTTTTCTTATCCATGACAGAGCCTACACAAAACAAGCCCAACATTAAGGGCAATGCATCTCTCACTCAAAACAACTGTTTCATTTTAATGCATAAAGAGAATTCCTGGAGAGAAAAAAACAGGTGAGGGTAAAGAGCATTGGCAATGAGCTTCTGCCTCATGCCTGGTGCAAAATGCCAACTTGCAGCTCTGAAAGTGGCTCCTCTGCCCACAGATGCTGAACGGAACGAGAGTCACGAAAGCAGGCAGGATACAGGGCTCTTGTAGAGCAGGCTGCTTCACAGAAAAACAAGACCAGCTTACAGATGCTATCATCTCCCCTGTATCTAAGCAAAGCAGCCAGCCAACTCACCAACACCTCAGGAAGGTCTGCAGACAGCACTGTGTCAGCAAGAGCTGTTCAGCAGCTGAAAGAGGCCATTTGCCCTTCAAAGATTATGGCCTAGTGGTGAGAGAAAGCAGGGGATTAGGTACCCCAACAGAGTGTCCCACTTTGAGGACACCTATAGACAGGGAGGTGTCAGCCTCAGCCTTGTGGATGTGCTGTCACAGAGCATCTTCAAGCGTAGGTGTGAGGCTACAAATTGAGAGCTAATCTGTGACTGACTTCACCCACATACAGAAAGGAAGGAGTTGAAGGAGGAGCACTCCTCTCTCAGATGAAAAAAACAGGGACTCTAGACACAGAAGAGAAAATAGAAGTGGTGTGGAAGCTGTTTGTTTCTCATGTGCCCCCATCCCAGACTGAACAGTTGCTTCAGGAAGGGGTGGGAGATAGGCAAAGTTTTCCTACCACCTCCACTTGCTGGCTTGTTCAGACAAGATGGCATGATGGCAATTGCAGCTGGTAAAGGTCAGCAGCCAAGATGAAAGGAGGAGGGAGTTGTGACTCAGAAATGTGTCAAGCCTTTCTGGGAATTTTCTTGGGTGGTGTGGTTCACACTCCACCTCTCACTTCAGGCTCTGCCTCAAGCCAAATTAGTTCAGCACACCCAAGACAGCTACTGGAAACCACTTGGATCCATCAGGGGGTGTGTGAAGCACTGGCTCTTGAAGCTCTTCCCCCATACTGTTTTGCCAATATGCATTAGTATTAGCCTAGGTCAGCTTCTTCTAGGATGAAAGGATATTTTGGATAGCTCCTACATGCTTTGCCACTGTACTCCTCCAATTCATAACCACAAAGCTGCCAATCCAGAACAATTCACTTGCTGGTTTCTGTGATATCTCAGAGACCCATGGACAGCCATTAGATGATAACATTTGATGATTATCTAGAGAGACTAAACGTGCACTGAAGACCAGATCAAACAGCATTGACTACCTAGCCATAGCAAAAAGCTGTGACATACATCTCATGTACATATTTGACAGGCAGGAAATTTTCTTACCCAGGACATTCATGCCATCCTTAAATTCCAGTCCCTTCTTAATGACCATCTGGGCTTCAGGTGCTGCTGTCTCATTCACCATAGCAATAGCAGAATCAGTGACATTAGGTGGCTCTTCAACAGGTAGTGGCACCAGCACTCTCTTGGTGACAGTTTGGATCTGAAGGGAGGATGAGAATGGAAATAGTCGGAATGCATCCATATGGTAGACAAGGAATTAATAATAAAAAGTCTTCACTTGGCATTCCAGGGAACTATATTTTTAAAGGATTAGATATGCATTTCACAGCCTCTTAACCCTTCTTCCAAAACTAAGTTTATTTTTCAACAGTTTCAAGTGCTACAAAGTACTGGGGATCTTCCTCATAACTCTAGTGTGAAAAGTATGGCAAAAGCATGTTTTTTATCACTACAATGAAACATTTTACAGATAGTTAGTCCCTTTGGCCAGGCAGTTCACAAAGGAAGCTTCCCAGACTGTATGTCACAGGCTGATACCATTTGTTTAGAACCAAAAGCCAGGTGCCTCTAAAATCAGTCATGGCAGCAGCTCTGCAGTAAGGCTTGTTATTCAGGATGGTCTGTCCATCTCAAGTCATCCCAGTTTAATGGTTAACTTGAACAAAAAATTCAGGACATTTCCAACACTTCTCTTACAACTTTTGAGCTCTTGACTTGCAAGAGCTCAAAATGGAATATACACAGTGCCCTGAGATCTCTAATTAAAAGATTGTGGGGGATAGATAACAGAAAGATTACCAATGCTGCTAGATACAAATCTGACCACCTAAAAATAAAAAGGCATCAGCTTCTGACCCCACTTGGACCCACTCCTGGCACATGAAAGTCAGGGTAAAGGAAAAGCTGGGAGGGAGTGGTAGGAGGAGAAGTGAGCTTGAGGTTACAACTAGGGAAAAAGGGAGGAGGGAGTGGAAAAAGAGAGATCTGTGATTTGCTGCTTTTAGAAGGGATGTTTTCCTCCCACTTCCCACCTTGACCCTTTTTCCGCCTCTTCATAGTCCTGGGGCAGGCAAAATGGTTTGGAAGCTATGACTGGCTTGCCATGTTTTCCCACCTGCTCCTAGAAACACTCAGCAAGGTAACAGAAACTGTGCATTAGCTTTTCAAAGAACATTTCCACCTCTTTCTTGTTGACATGGACATTGTAGTACTATGGATGAGGATCCAGATTTGATCCATATGGTGTAAAGCCTTATGGTTTTAAAATACCTTACATCTCTGCTTCTGAAACCTGCTGCCTAAATCTGGAGAGGGGGATATAGGCAGAAAACCTACATAGCTTTACATGAGAAACTCTTCAGTTGTCCTGAAACCACCTAACATTATTGAATGCCTACTTTTTTTCAGACTTAAATTTTATCTGAGGGATTTTGTCAACAGAGTACTTTTTTATGTGAGGTATTCAGAATGCAAGAACCGAGTAATGGAAATTAAATGTAAAATATTAGACTCTTCACACTCACAAATTCCATTACAGTCACTTAAGTTAAAGGTCCTCAGCAGCCCTTTGCTCAAGGTCACAATCTGTAAAAATGCTGAGTCTGACATAAAGCTTAGATTCTGACCACACCTGAGACCAAAAAACCATTTAAATGTCACAGTCATATTCACAGATGGTCCTATGGTTTTTCTGCTGGAATAGCAATTTTCATTATAAATTCAAACTTTCTTGTGGACCGTGTGAAGACTCAGGATAGAGTGAAATTTCATGATAGCCACAGTCCAGTTTGCAAATGAACAGTTCCAAAGCTGCACATGAACGTCTTCACTGGCTTTTGCCTGGTTGCAATGAAAGGCACCAAAACTTTCCCACACACTGTTCAGCTCCATTGCTGTGCACCCTTCAGAACAACTCTTTGCCTGATTACTGCAAAATATTTCTTCCATCTAAGGCTACCTGGAAACTCTGAGGGTCTATGGAGGGAGACTGTATGAATGTAAGAAAGAAAATATATGCTGACACCATTAAAGCAGGTTATTTTCCTCTTAAAGAGAGAGAAAAGTAAAGCCTAACTCCTTACAGAGGAGTTAAGGGCTATCAGAAGCAAAAGTTCCATTTAGTCACATTTCACAAATGAAATGTGGCTTTGTGGCAGAGGTTTTCAGTAGAAATTAGTCTGGAATCTGCTAAAATCAAACCCTGAAAAGCCAAAAAGCCCTCAATTTTTTTATTTTTTTTTCTTTCCAAATTTAAAATAATCAGTGAAATTAGTGATCCATATCTAGTGAAATAACCTGAACATTGGTATTACACACACTGAAAAAATAATACTAACATTTTAAAAAAATCTGACACAGGTAGCTTAATTCTTCTTCTTTCTGTTTTTTTTTTTTTTGCCCCTTTGTCAGGATATTTGACCACCTTCAACTGACAAGAAACTGGATTTTCCTCTCTTCCACAGTTCAAATGAGGGAGTGGAAGAAAAAACCATAAGCACCCTGCTTTCCCTCACTTAATTTTGCAGAAATACATTTCACATTACATGTGATGTCTAGCCACCCACAGTTTGACCACATGACTGACATTCCCGTGATGATTTGGAAATATTGAGAATGTTCTCTCTCTAAATCCCCAAGGATTATATGTTTTTATGTGGAAGTCCGTGTAAGAAGTGAAGCAATCCAAACCCTTTTGGCAGTTTAGGTCACCCTCATTCTTCCACTCTCCCATGGCCTCTTCGCCCTTCCCCCCCTTCTTGTTCCTTTTTTCTTTGGCTATAACCACAGCACCAGCTATCACACCATTTCACACAGGAACACTTAAGAACAGGTTTGGCAACAAATCCTGTTACATCAAAAACACCCAAAACCAACCCAACCCCCCCAAAACCCTGTCTGCATTACTTTCAAACAATTCAGTTGGAGGGAAAAGCAGCTTACATACAAGAAATATGCTTAAGCATATTTTACCTCTTAAAGTCAAGGTGTTTTGATTAAGCACTGGTGAAAAGCTTTCAGACAAAATTAACTCCCTACAGGGCAAGCAACACATTGTGCAAGCATCCTTCCTTCCCAGCATGCTCCAAAGCTGGTGAGATGGAGCCACCTGTAGGTGCATCAGCCCTTTGGAGCTATTATCCTCACCTCATCTGGACTCTAACACAGGAACAGAGGTTATGGGAGGTTGGGTTTTGGGGTACATTTTTGGCAACAAGCTGGAATGGTGATCACCCATATATTTCAAACAGGGCATTGCAGAACCATCATCTCTGTAATTAACAGCCAAGTTAAAATTCAACCTGGGTGAAAGACCAAGCCAGCATTCATGACCATAGATACTGTATGAAAAGCATGGAGAAAGATTACTTAATAACAAAATTTAAATAAACACCATTAAAAACACCCCCATGAATTTAAATAATAACTACAACATAAACCACGGCAGCTATAAATAATGTTGTTTTATTTACCTGCTCAAGACTTTAGACTTGTATTCCTCTTTACATCATCATTTCTCTGATTAACCTAAACAATGACATTAACTCTGCAGACAACCCTGACAAGATGTAAAGAATATTACCAAGGAGCAGAAGGACTTACCTGCTGAAAGCACGCTTGAACCAGATTTTCAGGGAACAAGTTTCGGATCAAATCCAGGAAGGCATCCAGACTAGATACTTCATCATTCTTCTTCCCTTGCCCAAGCTGTTTCTTGAGTTTTGGATTCCCTGGATGGATGGCTAAAACCAGAATCACACCCAGCACAGCAGCAATAATAGTTGTGGACATGTAGTAGACCATGGCTCTTGTCCCCAGGCGGCCACTTGCTTTAGCATCTAATCCAGACAGCCCTGCACGCGTTTAAGATACAAGCAAATATATTGACACTCAATATCCAATTAGATAATTATAAAATAAAATCCTTTATAATTTTCAATACATAATGACTACCTCTGGGTGCCTACTTTCATCCCTGTGATATTCTCACCATGAGACAGATGCTTCTCTCTCTAGTTCTTATGTGTGAAGTGTCTACTGCTAATAATTTGAAGAGAAGCATTTAAAACTCCACCTAATTGCAGAGGAAGCATTGAAAAATAGAGAAGATCTCTACCATATTTTGCCCTTGATTTCTGCAAACTGGTCATGGTCATGTGGCTGACACCACACCTTCAAGAAGGCTAGGCTCACTAGTGTCAGGCCATTTTATTTGCAAGCTCCAATCCAGAAATTAGATCAAACAGCATATGAAGAAATTTCTGATTGCAGCATGTGTGCATGTGCTTGGAAATAAATTCAGTGGAGCATATACCTACTAAAGCCAACCAAGTTATTCAGATATCTACTCTGAAATACTAACTGCAACTGCAAAATGCTGACAAGATCCCACCATTATTCTTCCTACATCACAAAAAGCAAACCAGGTGATACCTGTAGAAAGCATCTTAAAGTATTTATGGCTAATGGATCTTACCTGTGATTAAACTGGAGATAATTAAAGGGAGGATCAGCATTTTTAGCATCCGCATAAGGATGTCACCTGGGAAGGCTATTAGCATGATGATGTCAGGGTCAATAGGTGTTGCTAGGCGAAGGAGACCCCCACACACTGCACCCAGGATGACACCTGGAGGAAGAACAAACAAAGGAGCAGGTGGGCATTGGAAGGAACTGCCTGATGTGGAGTACTGCACATATCTTTGAGGAAAACTTGATTCTTAGGGTTCATGTCTTATTCCTTTTTTTTGATGCTCTGCATCCTTCTCCTTGTGCTGATGTTCTCATAACACAAACAAACCCCTCATCATTTATGTGGATAAAGTGATAAAACTTAAACCTCCTGCTCAGGATTAAGGCTGTTAAAGCATAGATTAGAGGGAAAAATGCCATGTCTACTTTCATAACATGATCTTTGTGAACAGCTATTTTATGTTTACATCCAGAAAGCCATTTTTTCCTGATCTCAAGCCTAAGTGCGATAAAACCTGATAGTAAAGCTTGTATTGCAATTCACAGCAACTATGACTATGAAGTATCTCTTTGATACAATAAAAAAATACATGTGTATTTAAAACATTTTTCTGGGACAGCATCAGGTACACCTTTGAAAGGTGATTCAAGGCAAACATTTCAGCAGTATGTGGTTTTGCAGGCTGAAAATATGGAGATGAAATTTGCAGCTCAAGACCAGTTGCAGCTGTTTTTTCAAACAATAACAAGACTATGTCTACAAAGTTGCTGCATATGGCTGTTGGGCTTTCAGTGAAAAAGAAACAGGCAAAGAGCCAGTGAACCACAATAAAATGTCAAACTGTTCCGTATATGGAAGCTGCTAATGCCAGAGGCAATATTCAAGATGAGATCATGGAGCGCTGGCTTACAGCTACAGAGAGGAAAGACAAACCTTAAAACCAGCAAAGTGTAAACTGAGAGATAAAAGAAAATTTTGAAGAGTTTTTATCTTTTATTTTTTTCCCCCTCCAAATCACTGAGAGAAAAAAAGAGTAGTGCGTTCAGTTCTACTGGATGACACTGACCTGACTGGCCTTGGGGTTTAAATCATAGTCCTTTCCAAACCAGATACCTCAGTGGTGTGGATTTGCTCTGTTTTGTGTCAAGAATACCCTGACACAGAAATTAAATTAAGCCTATATATTGCAAAATTAAAATAAGCCTATATATTGCTTTGCCTGAAATATGGCCAGAGAAGAGGGCATCACATTTTTCAAAGATCGAGTGTTCCAAATTACCATGAATCACACACATATTTCACAATAAAGCCTTTTTAAATATTTAACTCCTCCGCATTTTGGAAAGTGTGCTTTTGAACCCAGTACACATGCAGTGCCCATAGGCATCCTATCTGCTCTCTGCCTGCTCGGCTGGAAGAGCTGAAGGCCACAGACAGGGCAGTGGTGCCACAGGAGCAAGTGCAGATACACCCAGAGTGTCCAGAGCAGCAGATGTAGCTTACCAAACACAGTAAGAGTCAGGAGCAGATTCCTGTGGAGGGACTGGCAGAACTGCACACATATGTTCCTGGATCTGTGCTCCACTGGATTTAAATGACTTTCATGCATCCGGACTTCTACTTGCTTAGGCATATTGTTGGCACTAGAATAAAAAGTGAAAATCAAGTAGAAGTTATAGCACAAGATGCCAAAAGGGAAAGTCTGGATTACTTCCATCATATATAACTGGGGAATCTGATGCATATTCCACCACCTCCCACATTTCATAAACACTGCATATTTACTGCTCCAAAGAAGTCTCTGAAATGGCAGTGGTGCAGCCTTCTAAAGGTGTAGCCATCACAGTATTTTTTGCAGTTATTTCTCAAATGGTAGAGATACAATAAGAATTAATTCATTGGATATATCATCCCAAATGTTTCAAGGACTAAATTATCGGTATGGAGCTAGAAAATTCAGTTTCCCCAAAAACCATGGCTGTTTACTTAAGTAGAAGAGACGGTTGAAGAACAAAGTTTTTATTAGCAGGAAAATGTAGATTTTAATACCTTATTTAATTCCAATTGAGGATAATAGTTTAAAAATTAGGATTAATTTGCAAAATAAAGCATTCAATAAAATTTTGCTCAATAGTTTGAAAACATTTAATTTCAACATTAACATTTTATTTCAATATAATGAGAATGCTGATGTCAAGAGAGTACTTTTAACTCGTTTATAATGAGACTTGAACAATTGCCACTGAAAATTAGTTAGAGAACTATGCATTTCCCAAGAAAACCTTTGGTTTCATTGAATTGGCAGTGCTTAGAGGAAAAAGTTTTTTCACTAGCTTTGGTTTATATTTGAGGAAGTGTGTAGTGGGTTGATGCTGGCTGGATGCCAGGCACTCACCAAAGCTGCTCACTCACTCCCCTCTGCAGCTGGACAGGGGACAGAAAATTTAATGAGGGGTTTGTGGGTTGAAATACAGACTGGGAGAAATCTTTCATCAAATACCATCATGGGAAAAACAGGCTTAGCTTGAGGATATGAGTTAAATTTATTACTAACAAAGAGCAGGATAATGAGACGTAAAGTCCCTAAGAACACCTTCCTGCCACCCTTCCCTCCTACCCCAGGGGTGCAAGGAGCCAGGGCATGGGGGCAGTGGTCAGTTCATCACCAGAGTGCTCAGGGAGAGGAGTCCTTCCCCTGCTTCACCACGGCATCCCTCCCACAGGAGACAGTTCCCTGTGAACTTCTCCAGTGTGACTCCATCCCACCAGCAGCACTCCTGCCAAAACTGCTGCAATGCGAGTCCCTCCCACGGGCACACAGTCCTGCCAACACTGCTGTACCATGAGTCCCTCTGTGGGCAACTGTGCCCCTCCAAGTGTTGCAGCACGGGTCCCTCTTACACAGGCTGCAGTCCTCCAAGGACAGGCTGCCTCAGCTTGGGAACAGGGCCCCTCTCTCCATGGGACTCCCAGCCTCCTCTCAAGCATCCACCCGCTCTGGCGTGGGGCTCCTCCATGGGCTGCAGGTGGATCTCTGCACCCCAATGGGTCCCATGGGCTGCAGGGCCTCACCATGGTCATCAACACTGGCTCTGCAGGAATCTCAGCTCCAGAGCCTGGAGCTCCTCCTCCCCCTCCTTCTCCACTGACCTGGTGTCAGCAGAGTTGTCCTTCTCACAGGTTCTCACCCTACTCTTCTCTGGCCAATTATCTGTGCAATAAGGTTTTGGGTTTTTTTTCCTTTAACTTGATATCACAGAGGCATTACCACCATTGTTGATTGTGCCAGCCTTGGCCAGCAGCACATCTGTCTTTGGAGCTGACAGGGATTGGCTCTGGGGGACATGGTGGAAGCTTCCAGCAGCTTCTCACAGAAGCCACCCCTTCTCCTCCCCTGCTACCAAAGGCAGGCCATGCACTCGCAATAGAAAGTGATACACACATGAGTGCAGTACTACAAAAGTCGTGCCTCTAATTTTCTCAATAGCTGAGAAATTATATAAATAGCAATAGACTCCCTTTTTATATACAAAATATTAAAATGTATTAGAAAAAAATATTAAAAATGCTACTATGAATCAAAAATTTCCCCTAAAAGGTAAGGCTGTGTAAATATGAGAAATAGGTAAAGAACAAAATTTTTATTATCAAGAGAATTATACTTCTTGAGATCTGGTCTTATGCCAGATTAGAACAAGATTTTAGAAAATCTTCCTCTATAACAGTAAACTGAGGTTTACAGACCTCAAACAGGTCTGAAAAGATGTATGAAGTTTCAGTGTTCTCAGTACTGAGCCATTCCCAATGAATCAAAACTTTTTTTATATTGTACAGCAGTACAATATAATTCTTGTCTTTGAAAAGTTTTTCAACAGAAAGTTATTAGACGTAATAAGAATCCAGCTGTCCAAATTTTGATGCAAATATTTCTACAATTTTCCCTTTCAAACTGAAATTGCATTTCTTTCCAATATACTTGATGGCAAAAAAACAACCAAACAAAACAACAACTTCAAAATGCACTAGAGAACACTCGTTCTTCTTTTTTTTTTTAAGGGGGAAAACCCCTCCAAGTGTTGTAACCTTTATTCTGCAATTTTAAAAATATTCCACAACAGTTGTCACAACAAAATGTGCTTCTGACAGTGAAGTAACAAAGAATACCAGTACACATTCTGACAGCTCAAGTGTGAAGCTTGCCTTCTTCTCAAAGACTTATCCATGCAAGTATCAGAGATACATGAGGATTAGCCAAGGGATAATGTGCACAACTTGAGGAATTACAAGAAAGATGAGACAGTGTCTGCACTTTTCATGCACATGGGCCCCAAAGCCATGAAATCACTGGTGGAAATGTGCCAAAACCCCAAGGAACTTGGGATCCAAACTTTGCAACCAAGGATTACAACCTAGTTTCACTTGCATTCCAAGGATGAATATATAACTTGTTCTGGCCTATTATTCACTACAGGTTAATCATGTACTCCTCAGAAACTCTGAAATATGGACAGCTGAAACTAATTCAAAAGAAAACCTTGGAGTCTTGCTCACTAGCAAATAATGGGTGGAACTGAAATGGATCAGTAAACAGAAGTACTTGATGATTTTACTTTGGGCAAATCTTAGTTTGGTTTCCTGGAGCCTTTTCCACTTTTCAAAGTTTCACACTCTCCATCTACTTCAAGATTGTAGGCATGGAGTGAAAGTCTGATAAGTATGGGCTTTTTACAGAAAAAAAAAAACACAGTAGGAAAATATGCTAACTGTGCACCCATGTTAGAAAAAGTGATGACAGATGAATATCAGAACATGAAAAATGGTACCATAAAGGAGTTAGCACTGCTTTTCAACAATGAGATATTTATTACTGGACCAGAGAGGAAGTATTGTTCCAGGCTTTTGACTATGTTGTGGGAGGAAAGGAAGAGAAAAAATAGTGAAATATAAACCTTCTATGAAGGATAAGAGAAGCTTCTTGTGTAGCACATGACAAAATTGGAATTTTGCAATAGAAATTTTCTATCCAATTACTAGAAGAGGAAAATCTGTTTATCTCAGAGTCATGGAAATTAATTTTTATCTTATGGACTGAGATATCTTCCTTGTGCTGGTTTTGTGCCTCTATTTGCATCTTGTAAATGATACTTGGCTCCAGAAGAATGCAGAATTTTTGCACCTGAAACCTGCAGTCACATGATGAGATAACTGCAACAAGTGCCTATTGAAGTTAGTCTAACACTACTGAGGCCAGACCATAAAGACATTAATTAATTCTGCTCATTATTTTCTTATGGCATAATGACAAGCAGCCAAACAGCTAAGCTCCAAAACAGCACCACAGAGAACTCATAAGTATGGAGACCTTCAAAGATGGTAATATTTACTGCTAACTACAGATGCTTAATAACATTGTCAGGATTTATGAAAAATGAACCAAATATTGGAAAATAAGTAGTCAAGTAGTCACATGAAACAGCAGATCATACCAAACAGCACATACCAAGAGCTAGACATATGTTGTAGCTTTTGAATTATTTAGCAAGATGTTCTGCTTAGCTCTACCACCTACCCTTCTCCCTTTTGAGGATTTCCCTAGAAAAGAGAGAAACTCCTTTGAGCCCAGGAGATTTTATTTTTATTCACCTTAGGAGAGTACAGAACTGTCCCAAAATTAACAGTCTGTATTTTCACTAATTTCAAATGTGCTTTACCCTGACAAGGCGATACATAAGTGCCTTAATAGAACTTAGTATCAGAATTAACTTCAATTTTACTCCCTTTTAAGCAAAGAAAGAACCTCTTGCCTGAATAATCTAAAAGTTAGCTATTGTCCCTCATCTTCACAATGTGCACAAGGTACAAGAAAAAGAATCTGTCCATAAACATTTGAATTTACATTATCTAAATATTTACAGATAGGTTTGCATGTAAGATATACAGTGCCATATGAGATAATCTATTTATTTGCACTTTTTAGGCTGTAGTCTGTTTCTCTTGCTGGTTGCTACACATAATGTGCCAAAATGCAGGAAAATCATTTATTAAAGCACTAAGGTCCCTGGTATGTTCCTATTTCCTCCTAAAAATTTTTCCTTAGGTTTTCTCTCAGTTCCCTCTGGATTAGTCTGCTCTCTGTATCTCTTCAACTTCTTATTTCTTTCTTCTCATGACACTGAAGTTTCCAGAACTAAAAGGCTGGGGGGAATGTTTGCTTTTCCTTTGCCACCAAATGTAACTCCTTTCCTCACAAAATTAAGGGTTAATGATTTACACAGTGCTTGAGTGACAATGCCTTTTTATTTTCAGTCAGTTACAGGGAAAGAACTCTCTGTCTCCCAAATACTCCCCCATCTTGGCATAAACCTAGATTACAGACTAGAAGAGAAAAAATAATCTTTCATTTAAATGAAAAATGTAGGCAAAGGCCATAACAAGGCTACTGAAAACAGATGCTGAGGACAAAGTAAGTTAACAGAGACCATGTTTATTCTGTTCAAGGTATTTCAGCTCTGTCAATTAATCAAGCAGGTATTCTCAGTATAAAAGTCTGATTTGTTTTGTAGCAATTGCTTCAATCGAGGTAGCAAGAGCTGTTCTTGAGAAAACAACCTTGGACAGACAGGCTTCAAATCAGGGTTTAAGAACTTCTCTTGAGCTACATATTTATTGTCAGACCAAGCACTGGTCTCTTCTGAGCCAATGAGTAAACAGCAGCTACAAAAGCCCAATTGTTCCTAGAAGGACTGTTCTTCTTAAGGAAAGAAGAAAAAAAGAGGAGACATAGAAAGTTGAATCAGCTTTTTTGATCTCAGAATAAAAAGTGAATGGACTGCAAATCTCGTCTTGCCAATTCCGTAGTACTTAGACAAGTGGTTCAGACATGGTTGGATCTGAAAAGCCATTGCAAAAATGGTCTGATGAAGTTTGGTGGACAGCAACCTAGGTGATTCCTCACTGACAGAGCTCCTCCTAGCAATCAGTGGGATTGCATGGGAGTAAATGACAGCTTAATATGCTCTGAAGAATATTTGCTAGCAGCTAATCTCTCCCCCTTTCCCTGGAGAGACAGTATAACATTAATTATTAAGGATAACATGCTGTGCTCGTGACAGGGAGAGGGAGTATGGATCTGCTCTACCTCATGATCAGTTTACTCCTGTCTCATATGTAGGAAAGGGCCTGCTCTGGTTGCTAGATAAAAGATGAGTGACTAGGAAAACATATGGAACATCACCAGAACAAAAGGGATTTCACTAGCTAGGTGGAAGGAGTTCAAACTGTTTGCCACAACTTTTGAAATTAGGGCTCAAGCGTGAGCTCACCAAGAAACTTCTAGTTTGAGTTCAAATAGTGTTTTCTGCTGCTTAAATTAATTATAGCCCAACAGCTGCTGAGCTTCTTTAGGGAGACAGTTTCAGACTTTTTCATAACGCTGTGCCATGCCATGTGCTAGAGTTTGGGGGTTCCATTTCTTATATTAGATATATTTTTCAAACCACACTGGAGCTGGTAAAGCTCAGCATATAAAGCCAAAATATGACAGGCCATGCAGGTGAAACAGCTGAAATATTTTTATTGTGGAAAACACACATTAGGTTTGGCATCACTCCTTCTATATAATGTTCAGTTGTTAAATGTTGCATTATATATCAGTAAAATAATCTGGTCAGGTCTCAGCTTCTGCACAAAAATAAAAAAAGTGAAAAACCAAACACACACATCTTACAAATAAGAGTAACATAAGCTTCAGTCTGCAAAAGGGTCTGCAGTAACAAGGGTTTTAAATGGCTTGCTGCTGCTAAGCCCTTCGATTGAATTTTAAGTGCGTTGTGTAGGCTTTTTTCTTCTTATTTGTAAGACATTAATGAATTCTGAGTGGAGATTTACTATGGAGCCTGATTTGGCCTCGGGACTGGTATTATAAGCAACACTCTCAAGTATGACTTGTTTTTTTTTGTAGCAGGAAAAAGAACTTTTCTCCCTGGAACAATTTACAGCCATGTTGTTTCCTCTGAGTTAGCATTTACTGCACATTCTGTGCCCACAGCATCCTTCTGGAGAAGCTGGCTGCTCGTGGCTTGAATGGGTGCACTGTTTTTTGGGTTAAAAACTGGCTGGATGGCTGGCCCAGAGATGACTGGAGTTAAATCCAACTGAGGGCCAATCACCAGTGGTGCTCCCCAAGGCTCGGTGTTGGGGCCAGTCCTGTTTAATATCTTTATCAATGATCTGGATGAGTGTTCCCTCAGTCAGTTCACAAATGACACCAGGCTTGGTGGGAGTGTTGATCTGCTGGAGGGTAGGAAGGCTCTGCAGAGGGATCTGGGCAGGCTGGATCAATGGGACAAAGCAATGGCATGAGGTTCAACAGGACAGAGTGCTGGGTCCTCCCCTTGGATCACAACCTCAAACAGTATGACAGGCTGGGGGGAAAGTGGCTGGAAAACTGCCCAGCAGAAAACGACCAGGGATTGCTGGAGAACAGGAGCTGAACATGAGCCAGGGTAGGGCCAAGTGTGTGCCCAGGTGGCCAAGAGGGCCAATGGCATTCTGGCCTGGATCAGCAATAGTGTGGCCAAAGGACCAGGGCAGTGATTGTCCCCTGTACTCAGCACTGATTAGGCCACACCTCAGATCCAGTGTTCAGTTTCAGGCCTCTCTCTACAGGAAAGATACTGAGATGCTGGAATATGTCCAGGGAACGGCAGTGGAGCTGGGGAAGGGTCTGGAGCACAAGTCTTGTGAGGAGAGCCTGAGGGAGCTGGGCTTGTTTAGCCAAAAAGGAGGCTCAGGGGTGACCTTAGCATTCCCCAGAACTGCCTGAAAGGAGGCTGGAGCCAGATGGGGATTGGTGTCTTCTCCCAGGCAACTACAGGTAAAACAATTAAAATGGCCTCCTGCTGCAGCAGTGGAGGTTTGGATCAAAAATTTGGAAAACTTTCCTCAGCAAAAAGCATTGGAACAGGCTGCCCAGGGAAGTGGCTGTGTCACCACCCCTGGAGTTACTTAGTGCAGATGTGGAACTTAGGGTCAAGGTTTGGTGGAGGAGTTTGTAATGAAGATTTAACAGTTGGACTCAGTGATCTTAAAGGCCTTTTCCAACCTAAATAGCTCTGTGATGCTCCAGTTATATATTCAAGTGTCTGATCAGCAGCATCCTCACTGAACCTGAGAAGAATAGTGATCTGTATGAACTGACTTCTTACTCTGATTTAGTTCCTGGTTTCATCTCTTTATTCTGATTTTTTAAAGTATTGTTCCATGACATCATTTAAGAAAACAACTCTTCATGATCTACCTGAGTTTGCAATCCTTAAATTTATGCTACATTTGTTTGAGCTTTTAAAACCCTTTCAGAATAGTAATGAGATTTCTACTCATTAAATGCTTCCTTTAAGAGTTTCTCCAGCTTTTAAATCTGACTTGGAAAGCTAAATTGTCCTGTAGAGAGAGAGAGAAGTCTGTACTTGATAGCAGGTGCAAAGGAAAATGAAATATAATACCACAGTAATTTTTTACAAGTATATGATCCTTTTTTCCATATCTATCCAGTCTTTTCACAAACATATATATCACTGTGGAAGAGAGACTTTTTTCCCCCCTCAAGGTTTCTTTATGTCTGACTGACTAATGTATTGACTTATTTATTAACTAGGCTGCAGGAATATGTCTGAATAATAAGAGAGGTAAAGATGATGGATCTGCCAGGCAGGAATTCTTTTCTATTCATAATCACACATCCTATGTATGGCCACATAGATGGCTTTCAATAATCTCTTTAGACAGACCACAATGCATGGATAATGCCTTCCTATGCTCAGATTTTCTTATTGACTTGCAGCTTAGATTTCATGGAGCATTTCATAGCATGTTGTGTGGAAAAGAATATTAGTCTCTATGGAGAGACTGTGAACTAAATTGTGAACTAAATTTTCATGGAACCCTGCACCATAAACAACATGAGGCCAAGAGATCACATTGAATCACATGGATTTTGTTAGAAATAACAGAAGTGTATTTTATACAGACATGTATGTACCTCCATACCTAGAAACTCCTTGAAGCATCAGGTACATAGGGTAAAGCAACCAGGATAACACCTAGCTGTTAGAAATGATGAGAGGGAGAAATTTCTGCAGTAAATTGCAGAAGGGGAGATGTGTACTCTCTGTGTACTCTCTGTGTACCTGTGCACTCTCTGCATGGCAGGTCTGATGGAGGGGGACCATGGGAAGCTTTACAGGTGTCCTTCCATGTGGCAGCCATGCAGTGCCTTTGGGACCCTGCAGACCTTTGCCTTCAGGCATTCCTGCCCAATCTTATGAAAAACTGACCTGAACATCTCAAAGAGTGTGTGTACTGGTATGAGTTAACTGACTCTGATTTAAGGGTCGTGGAAAAGCTTGATGGAAAAATATTTAAGCTACAGTTTGTAAGAACAAAGCTAAGGTAGTTACTCAGACCTCACACAGACAAGTGGCCTTGTAGGCTTCCACAGTCCTTGGCAAGATTCAGATTTACTCTGTATTTCAGACTTTGGAGGGATATCAGTTCTATTTGCAAGAAGGGACACCAGTTTGTTTCTATCTCCAGCGATTTTATTCTATGCACCATTCAGAGTTTAAAGCAAGAAAGTGTGGTTTAGACTAGACAGTATAATACCTAACATAAAGATGATCATTTATTTATGTAATAATGCACATGTAGAATATCTGCTAATTTGCTGATAGGGCTTTATAGTGGTGTAACAACCTGGGACTGTGCATGTTTCATTACCCAAGAATTATGTACTGAGGCTGAGATGAAGAATTAAGGATGAATCATAATATTATCATCATGGCAAATTATATAATAACAGTGTGCTTTGTGCAAAAAGTTCTTTCCTTACATCCTCAGAAACTCTGAAACAAGTAAAATCATGACCTTGCATTTGCTTCTACTTGGGGTATGACAGGCAGCACAAAGAAAAAGGCTATGAAATTACTGGGGATTAGCATAGTTTTCAAGGGCACTGGGTAAAGATTAAGCCAGTGAGAATGTGAGAAGACCAGAAATGTAGCAGCTCCTAGACATGCTGGCTAGGGACAAAAAGGAGTAGAAGAGTGGGGGGTTTTGTATAATTCAGAATAGTCCACAGAAAGAGAGACTTATCAAGGAGCTCTGATTGAGATAGACAGTAAGAATTAATTTGTCATGACAAGGGGAAAAGTGCAGTTTCTCCTATTAATTTATTTCTTGAGTAATGGGTCTTGAAACACTTTTTTTCCTGAAGTAAACTGTCACAGGTTTGTGACTGCAGGTGACTACAACAGTGATTTTTGACCACATCACTCACACAGAACAAGTTTCTGGTGGCCATGTAACTCCCCCCCACTATGGCTGAATTAGTGCATCAGAACTCTACAGCTAAGCAAGTTTTAACTAAATCTGAACAGTTATTACCATTCATCTAGACATCATTAGGTATAAAAGGATTCAATCTCAATTACTTAGTTTATTTTCTCACCAAATCTGTGTATTAACTATTTGTTTTAAAAGTATGATATGTATTAATGAGAAGAAAAAATACAAAAAATTAGGAAAACCCTCTGTGGCCACCTCATCATGACTGTTTTTCTTTATCTACTTTGAAAATTCCCTATAGTTTTCACAGCAGTACAAAAATGCCCACCTACCCCTCTAATGGCTCAGGAGTCTTACTCATGCTGTACTGTAAAATTCCAAGTGGTCTCAAAACAGTTCCAAAGTATTTTCCAGCTAAGAACAGTGACCACAGGTGTTATTGCTTTAACCTGCAAAAAGTTCCCTCTCATACCAAAAATTTGTATTTCTTTTCCAGTATGCTTTAGAAGCTATACATCCAACAAATTGCATCTCAAAATACTAAAAGCCCTTTATGTTTTTTGAGAAGTGACTGAGTAGTGCTGTGCTATGCGTAGGTTTGCTATGCACATTCAATCAGAAGACGAGAAAAATCAAGATAAAAAACCCAACCATCAAGCTACTCCCCAACAGCCAGTGGCAAAGGTCTGAGATAGCTGACCATTCATATTTCAATATTTTCCTCTAAATCCTGTAAAGTGCACAGGTAGATACAAGTCTGACAAAGCTTGAGATAATAAAAAACAACCAAAAACACACTCAAAATGCATTCGTTTCCATGAGATGTTTGTCAATTAACCAGCATGTAACAGTTCATCCAGCACTAATTCTGTCTGAAAATATTCCTCAGTGCTTCCTGTGGGGAAAAGCTCTCTTCCAGAAACTGTTGTGGATAGAGTCAGAATCTGCACAAAGAGAACTACTAAGAAGCCTACAAGAAAACAGTTGAACTTCTATGCAGAAAATGTCAGAATTTGAATTAGTGTATGAAAACTCGAAGTCCCAATTTGCTCCTATGTACTCTAATGGACATTAATTCTCCTCTGAGTACAGATAATGGTCTTTCTCAACTGTTCTCCAAAATCTGACTTACAACTATAAAGCTAGTAAATTTGATTACTGCAACCTCAGAGTCCAGAAACCTCTATGAAAGTGCAGAAGTCTCATAGCATAACTTTAAAAACAGACTGTATTTGTTCCCCAGTACAAAATTACCTCACAGGGTGAAAAAAAAAGAAAACTACATTTTAAACTTTTTCTCTCACCTTATGACATATTTAGCTTTTAAAACATCCAATTCAATAAAATTCTTGCCATTCTTTTCTCTTATTTCTTTTATTTTTTTAGCTTTTCTTACCTAGAATGACTGCTTCCCTTTTAATGCAACTACACTTTTGTTGTAGCCAGATATTCAGATTGCTTTCATCACAACTATTTCTCCAACAAAATTGCTTTGGCCAAACTGCTCATGCTCTTGAAAAACATCTCAACAAAAATTTCCTGGGCTGGGCCCTGAAAAAGTGAAGAAACTTCGTTTTGAAGACATACTAGCTCCCTGTAGTATGTTAAAGAGATTATAGAAATCACATGTAGCATAACAGAATCCCTTGGGATACAGCTTAAAAAGAGAGCACTGTGTGCTCCTTGGAGCAGTATTTGCGATCACATACAGCAAGCTTTGAAGAGTGCATGCCATCTACTGGAATCAAAAGGACTTCTTACAGAGGAAGTCCTAAAAACAGCAATGACTTTCACACAGTGTAAAGCATCTTTTTCCTTGTCTCATGTGCCTTTGTAACCAGGGTTTGGAGCCTTTTTTTCATACTGTGCCTTTAAAATAACTGAAAAACAGTGAAAACCACACTTTGACCACAATCTTGTGGAAGGAGGGAAAAGTTTCCTATTCACATGGAATAGTAATTTATTCTAGTAGCTGCCTGAAATGGAATGGACGTTCACATAAATAGGTTGCTTGGGTGATCTGCTTCTATTGCTCTCTCTTACCAATATATCACAGATATCTGTCTAGAAACTACACCCAGAAAACCCATAGTATTAATGTGGGAAGTCATAAATACAAAAAAGCTTTCAGAAGTAAGTATATTTATGATTACGGAGTATATTTATGAGTATATTTTTGATTACGGACCTGAGGTTGGGGGACTGGGTTGCTTTCTACATGTGAAACCCTCAGGGCATGCCCCACTCCATCAAAGGATCTGCCTGTGTCCCCCAGGTCTGCTTACACTCATTTTATAGACGCAAAGGAGTTGAGAGATGTCATCAATAGCAGGAACAAGATTCTTTTTTGGCATTCCAAAAGTCTCTATCCTAACATGGCATTTTCTCAAACGCTTTATTTTTCTTGCTTATTTATTATTGTCTGCTGGACTGTTGAACCACTTGGAGTAGTCTCAACTGAAATAATGAGTTTGGTGGTGCCTTCTTAGAGAGGTGTTTACCTTAAACACAGAGCAGCACAGTTACTGTGTAAGTGTTGAAGACAAGTCTTTATATCCAAAACTAGTGAGGCTCAACAGCAGGTTGCATTTCTGTGAACTGATGAAGTTGGTTTTCTTCATGATACAACTACTGCTGATGCATGTAAAGACTAGGATGGATTTTATAATCTTGGCCAAATTCAAACATGGAAACTTGAATTCTAAAATGTTTAATTTTCCAGTTATTCCATGGTGTTTTAATATGACGAGTGAAGCAGGTAGAACTAGAGGGGTCATTTAACTGGGTTTGAAATCTCTGACACTGAGCAGCTCTAGATACCCAGGACATGATTATAAGAAAAGCAGGTAGCACAGTATTTCCCCCAAGTACTGTCCTGGCATTCATTGGTCTGTGGGTTGAGGATTTCAAGTGTTATCCCAACATAAATTGTATGATTCCTTCAATACAAAGTTAGAAAAATCAAGCAGAAGGACATACCACAAGCAATTTTTCCCATTCTGCCTTGTTAGATTTATAATCCAGATTGCTTAGGGAGAGACCAAGCCTAAAATGGCTTTTCTAAGATGGAACCTCTGTAGAACACACTGTATAAGTAGAAAGCTTGCAGACTTTTAGCTTAAATTATATTCATCTATATCTCCAGTCATAAATTACAGAATGGTCTTAACTCAAACCACATGCACTATGTCTATGTTTTCCATTGTGAATTCCAAAGCATATTATGTAAATATCATGTCCAGCAAAATGGTGATGTATGGCAGGTGCTTTAGTCCAAGGAATAGAAAGTTTATGCCCCATAATGAACTCCCATAAGGTAAGTCCTAAGGCTTCTGCTGAGTTTTTACAGACAATTCTACTAAAGTCACTTGAATGTTTACCTAAAGTTGGAGCTGTGGAAAATCTCACTCACTTTTGGAGGAAGTTATTGCCAAGAAATAAAAAAATCTCACACCACTAAAGGTCTAAGCAATGGATGTCTCCACATGAGTTTGAAACAAGATAGTAAAACTGTGTGAAGCATGACATTGCTCAGCTGTCACTGGCTCATCCCCAGGCCAACATGAGAGGAAATGCACACAAGTGGAGGCTCACTTTACAACATATCACACCCAAACATGCTCTTCTGGTCTTTTAATCTACTGAAAAGAGATCTGGGACACAGCTGTGAGTTAACTTGACAGCTCTTGCACATGTCCTTAAAGTTAAGCACACATTTATCTGGTTGGCTGAACTGGTCCCTATCCACTGAACCACAGGAAGACACAGCCCTAGAATTTACTAGGCAACTTCTCATAAAAAATCCCCAATTTAAAATGGAGCTTTAAACTGGAAACAACTGATGCCTGAATATCAAATTATAACTAATGGCTGTACATATCCTAGCTTATCTTTTTAATGATGACCAAATATTAGGTTTCTAAGTATTTATGGACATTGAAGATAATACTGCCTTAAAAGGGCCTAATGATTATTTTTATTATATGCAGATCATCTAGAAAATTCTATTTAGTTAGGAGGCTTTAGCTTTTTTTTTTTTTTATTTATTGTATTTATATTTAGTTGCTTCAAAACTTTAATAGCAAAGAACACTTGAAACAATGATTCATTGCCATTGTCCTGCTGTTTGTAGCCAGCAGTGAGCTGGAGTCCCAGCTGGCCATACTGCTTCTGATTCCTGGCACTCTCACTCAAGCTCTGGTTGTCAGCACAATGACCACAGGGGTCCTCAGTGCAAGCCAGTGCATGTCTTGATCATTTACATTTACAGCTTCATCCTCAACAGCAGACTGTTCCCTCAAAAACAAGGGGGACAAGCAGCCACAGTGGGCACACTAAAAATACAATGGACCAGTAATGCGGTAATTGTGTCCATTTAATCATGAACTGAAATTATGATCTAAGTTAAGGTGCTTTAAGGTTTGTGAAGAAATTGCTGTTAAAAATCCACAGAGTACGTGATCTAGCTTTGCATCCCCGCAAACAATACAGTATGTACTACTTTAATTGCTTGTCTTTGACTACATATTTAGTATACAGATTTAAGTGGGAAAATTTTAAACGTTTTCCACAGCAAACCTAAACGTATCCTGCAGTTTAATTTCTGGTACTTTTCTGCCAGATTAACTAACAGGTAACACCAATCAAAGCACAAGTTTGTACCACTGAAATATTTAAAAAGCTCTGGGAATGAAAAATCTGTCACCATGCATTCTTGTCTTTCCTGAGGCATCACAGAGTCACTGACTTGAAGTTACCTCATATTTTTTTCAATTCTCTTTCCCTCTCTCTCACTGCCCAGCTCAAGCCTCATACCCTAACCCTGCTACTTTCTAATTACTTAAAACTATAGGTTTTCACAGTTGCATTTACTGTAACACAATTAAACAGTTCAGTCTTGCAGTTCTTGAATCCCTTAACTCAGATTCTTTTGCTGCTAATGCTTTTTTAAGCTATTGGTGCAGCCCAAATATCACCCCATTGCTCAGTGAGTGGCCAGAGCAAACGTCTCCTGTGACCTTTTGGCACTGCCTCCTTCACAAGGCACTGGCCAGAGAATGTCTCAGAATACACAAGTGTCCCTTAGGACATTTACACAAGCACTGTGACCATCCCCAAAAATGATGAGCAAGCTCCTTCAGCTGATGGAAACCAGAAGATTCATCAAAATCAAAGTATTTTCTCTAGAGAAAATATCAAAGGATTAACTTCTTGAAGAGGAGCCCTCAGCATTTTCTCTGACCAGTTTCTCTCCCTGTCTCATCTCCTTCATCTGTCCCCAGTCCTCTCCTCCACAGCAGCAGGTGGCTGTTCCCCATTCCTCGCTGTCCCCCACCACCTGCCTGCAGAGCAACTCCAGCTGTGCCATGCTGCACATGCAGGCAGGCTTCCCAGAACTCAGCTAAAAGTCACCTTCCAAAAGTGTATGACAGTGACATTTTTGAAAAATTTCAAGCCAGAACCAGTGCATCACTCCTCTTACCATAATTACTATATTTATTATATTTCTTGACAGGTTCACTTGAACCTTCAAGGGGCAAAAGCACAGTTTGTTTCAATTCCTTGCAGCAGACTCCCTAACAGCTGCCATAAAAATAAATTTCATTGGAACAAATAATGTCTTCAGCTTTCTTAACATGTTAAGAAGTTTTACTTCTAGCAGATTTCAGAAGGGTTTTGCCTGCAATCATGGCACCACCCACAAAGAGAAAGATCTCTTCTCCCTCTTGCTACACAGCAGAAATCTACTGGAGATGAATGGGCACACGTTTTGTTGGTTAAAAAAAAGTGTGTTTTTTCTGCAAGGACTTTATGAGTTAACATATAGGGTCAATGCCAGAAGGCAAACTGGGCTAAAAAAAAAAATCCAGTTTCCTAAGAACTTCATGGAGCTCAAATTTTGCCCCAGGATAACATAAATTTGGGGACACCCATTAACTCCTCTATAGTTTTTGTGTTCTGGGCTATAATTGACAAGTGGCACTGAAATAATTTTATAAAACATTTCAATCTATTTTAACGTTGGATTTATTCCTATTCTGCCTCCTTCTTCATTATTCTGCTTTAAACTCTTCAGCAACTGAAGCTTAAAACACTTAATGGGAAAAAAAAATCTTCAACTGATGCGGGAGGCCGTGATTCTTTTTAGTAACATGAACAACACAAGGGCTCAATTTTGGAAGGAAAAAGACTCATCTGAAATGACCCAGGTAATGTGACATACACACTTGTAGAGTGACAGGAGCTAGAGAGTATGGTTTATGCTGGAGGTACACTCCTTGCCGCTGCCTTGACTCCCCACAGCAGTTTGAGAGCAGGTGCAGATTTGCAGAAGGCAGCAGAGCTTGGGCAGAGCAGCACCTTACACCCACTCCTGCCGGTGCCTCAAGCCCAAGTGACCTACCAGACCTTGCCTTCACAGGGCAGGCAGCTGGTGAACACCACAATTAATGACCTCTGCATGTTTGCCTCTGGCTCTCTGTTTTAGTCATTTGATCACTTCCAAGGCAAAGTGGAAGTGCTAATGCAGAACATTTTTACACACATTGCTTTTTCCCTGCATTTCAGTACTGCCTTGCTTGCTAATTTATTAGCACAAATAATGACTCACAGGTGTTTTGCAAGGGATTATTTATTACAGGAAGCATAGGCGTTAGATGAGAAAATACATTCTTCACCTGTGGTTAAAAATAAACATGAAACATGAACAGCAAGGGTGAACAAATATGGTATAGGCAGGTAAGTGTAAAAATATACAAGAGAACCAAACTATAAAACAAGGCCTTCACCTCTTCTATTAACATATAAAATCTGACCTTTGAATGAAAATATAGAACCTGTGAATTTTACTGTATATTTTTAACAAATAAAAATCTTCTTAGCATCTCCTTTTTTTATTTACTCATCTCTAGAATCATGGAATTTGACTATCCACTCTACTAGCATTGCTTAGCACTAATAATATCAAAGGCCACAGGACACCAGAACCTGTTACACAGTTTCCTGGGTTGTTTGTATGAAGAAAAAACACACTATTCTGATTGCTCTCCCTCCTCTTGCACGTGACTTGGGTAAAAAACAACTTGGCTTGTTATTGCACTTGCAGAAGTGTGCTACAGATTGCCTGGTATGATGAAATGCACACCTGCACTAGCAGAAAATCTACTTTTAAAGTCATTAAATGGAAATTGGTTTGCTTTGTTAACACAGTATTTTTACAAAACAGACACAATTTTATTAAACATGTTAAATTCAGTATTGTTTTTAATAAGGTTTATCTGTATGTAGCATAAAAGAAGGTGAGGGTTGGGGAAATTCACCAGAATATTACTATAGATTTTAACAGTAAAACAACACACTTGGTATCCATTACTCCATAAATGAGTCTTCTGTCACTCCTTTCAATGTCCCTGGTAACATCTACTGATTTTGTCTCTCTTCTCATTTCCTGCTTTATATGAAAGAAGTGTTATTGTCATTACAACTGTATCAGATCTAATTGAAAGGGGATGTCCCTTATTTTATTCATGTGTGTGCCAATGACCATATTTCAACTCCCTTCACTCTTACCTTGGAACATAAGAGGTTGGTCCTCCGTGGCTCCCAGTGAAAAGCTGTTCTGCTTAAAAGGGTCTAAGAATAAAATAATTCACAGCTTTTCTACAAAGTCACTGAACTAGCATGTTGCAGTCTAGACTCACTTATTTCTACTGGAAATAATAGCTCTTCAGACCATTATTCTGTACAGTAATGTCCCAGACTGTTAATAAGCATCACCTAAAAGAAAGCTCACCTTCATGCTGAATACTGAACTGTGTTTTTCCTCTTTATTAATTAGCTTTTCCAAGTTAAACAAGGTCAGCACATCTCTTTTTTTGTCTCTCACTTGCCTGTCCCTTTAAGCTCCTTATGTTTAATTTATTTTCTGAGCTGCTACCTCTCACACATTGACAGATTTATACAATTTTTAAGTCCTCAGCCCACTTAGGAATTCTCTTGGCTTCTTCTTTTTTTTTTCTTCTGTCAGAAGAGGGATTTCTTTCTCTTGGTTGTACAGGTACATATGGGAAGAGAAGAACTGGCTCTATGAGTGACCAAAATTAGGAGTACATAATGCTCAGCAATAACTTTCTCCATATACAAAGGAATTTATCATGTGGGACATTACCATGTCTCTCCATTGCCTATGTACTTCTAATTAAGAACTTAGTCAAAATTCAGGGCTTGAGAAAAATTCAGCAAAGGTTTGCAACACATTCCCATTTTAGAAATGCTAAAATGAAGGTCTGTGATTTCCTAAGGCCCACACATATTTTCATCTTTGTAAGGGACATTACATGATTTACTCCTCCCATCACTAGGCATAATGCTTGCTTTAGCCCAGGCTATTAAGAAGTATGGGAAACCATCTGGGTACCCTGATTACAGCTACTCTGGCAAGACAGTAGCAATACCACATTGTGACAGTTTGATAACCCAGCCAGGGGAGTTCTGATCTGAGTTTAGCTTGAAGTGATTGATTTCCATACAAGGGAAAGGAAGCATGCCCCAAGATCTTCGTTTGCATATTTGTTTCTCACACAGATCCTCCAGGCAGTTTAAATATCTGCTATAAAATCAGATTCACAAAATTACCTCAATTTTCTTAAACTTCCTTCATCCCCGGGCCATATTTGTATGACAAATAAATGAAACATCATAGAATTCTGGGAACCCTATGTTTTAGTTTGTGACAGCATCATTAATGCAATTTAATGCTTTTCTTTTTGAATAATAAACCCCTCAGCTGTTCAACACAAATAAAGCAATATATATGAGGTCTTCATATGCTCTTTGAATAAAATATAAGCAAGAAAACTCCCAGGAGGTCCATCAAATGCAAACATGCAATACCAAAACAAACATGTCATCACTACTTGCCAAGATACCTACTCATACCACCACTCCTTGGTGTACACCTTCAGAGAGGAGTTAAACTAGCAGTAGATTTACAATTTCTACTGTGCAGATTCCTGACTAGGGCTCAGATTAATTATTACAAAGGTTGAAACATGAATCTTTATACTAAAGCAAAAAACCAAAATTACAGCTGTTGATTTTGTTTATTCTTGCTAATACATATTTATTATAGATATATATTATGAGCATCCATATATATGGTTGCACAAAAAAATCTATGAACTTTTTTCCCCTCAAAAGCAAAACCTATTAGAAAACAAAAGTAAAGTTACAGTGGAAATATTTTAGCAGCCTTAACACAAAAATGGTTATGTAAAAAGATAGCATTAGAAGTTGTTAAACCAGATTAACTCAGGACGAGACATAAAAATGAATGCTAATATGTCTATATACTAATATAGTATATAGAAATATTAGTATATAGTATATGTACTATACTATATATTATATGACTATTAATTTATTATTATAATTATTATTTATTAATACATATTATATGAATATACATTATTTGACTATATAATACATATATAGTATATAGACTAAGTATACTAATAAGCATGTTTGTAATCTGAAACAAACAAATAGAAGAACTCAAATTATATGTAATACAATAAACAATGTCCCAGGTCCACATCTTTGAACAATTTTTTCCGTAGCCAAATCTTTCATTGTTGAAAAATATTAAAGGCATACAGGTTAGAAAATATTCTTAAATGCAGAAATGCATTTGTAGTTTCGCTAAAAGCTTTTGAAACTCTACATTTGCAGAGTAAAGTGCCATAGGAATTTTTTAACAGAAGCATGAGCTAGACAGCACCAAGTAATAGAGTTTAATTGAAGTAGTATTTGACTGTGGACAGGAAAGGTGAAATCTCATTTGCAAGAAAGTTATTCAGCACAAAACTACAATCTGATAGTGAAACTTCCCCACCAGTTTCTTTCCCACATATCTCCTACCCAAAGGTGAAGCAAAATAAACACTCCATATGTAACTGAAGGAAACGAACACTGAAAGCACACTACAAGTCTTTCTCCAAGTAGCAGCTGTTATGGAGAAGAGCAAATGGGATTCAACAAAAACAAAAACTTTGGTTTTACCTGGCCCCCCACTGCTTGCCAGAAAGGCAGCAGAAGAACCCAATTTACCCATTCTATTGCATGGCCATTGTGCTGGATTATCTTTTCTTGTAGTAAATGCTGCATCCATTCTGTGTTTACTAGACTGAACCCATAGAATAGTTATGACCTTGAAACCAAACCAAAAATGCCAATAGCAATTCAGATTTTGAAATTAAATAGATGCTAAACCTCATGTAAGTCCAGCAACCTGAAATTCATAGAGAGGATTGTGCTGGATGTAAACAATCAGAGTTTAAAAAAACAGCATTCAATATTTCTATTCACTGTTTGCTTTTGCCTGCCTCCACAGGTCCAGCAACCCAACCTACAGACTCTTTTGAATATTACATGCTTCTTACTTCCCTTAAATGCAGAATGGGGAAAAACCTTCTAAAGAAGAATCTGGACAATAGAAACATTCACACTTCTCAACGTAGAAGTTGTGAAATGACAAGTGGTGTTGTGAAAGTGACCCTTAGCATAAAGCTTGCAGTGGAATTTGGCCAGAACACCAACTCCCCCATGTGTCTTTTGGCAGCTGTTGCTGAAGTCAGCATGGCTCCAGCCAGTGGTATAAAGAAAACATGTATGTGAAGGAAAGAGAATTCATAACCAGACATTTCTTGTTTATTGGCATTTTCAAGGAGCAAATATGCAGCCTTGTCACATCAGCCTGCATGCGGTGCTATTGGGGCAGGAGAGCTTGTTCCTAAAATCCTTTGCCAGAGGAGGATGTAAGACATTGCAGTGATAAGAAAGGTCTTACAGAAGCACTGCAGCTGTCTTGCTCTGGAGTCATGCAAAGTCTGTTTTGCTCTGCAGCCAGCCTTCTTCCCTTTTGTCTCTGCTGGCATGGGCTGTGACACACCTGCTGTGCTAGACCAGAGAACAGTGGCATGAGGAGCAGCGGCAGCAGCTCACTTGTGCCTTCTCTTCCCTTTCCACTCACCTAGAAGCAGGCAAAAAGTGACTTAAAGAAACCTTTTTACTGAGGCATGATCCTGAAACTATGCCTAATGATAACGAGACACATTCAGCTGAGGAGTTTTAGCATATGAGGAGGTATTTGAAGCAGGAAAAGTAACATCTGGCTAGCAAGGGCTTCAGTATTTGTATAGATCTAAAGGAAGACTGGATGTCTGCTCTGATCCTACATTGCCTGTAAGTTTCACAGTGCTTATGTAATTAATTCTTCCTGCACCTTGCTTGGGATTTTTCCACCCTAATGTCTCTGTGGTCTGAATTAACATTCATTTTTTACTGCAATCAGTCATAAAAAGGTGGTGGTGCTGTCAAATTATTTTTTTAAAAGCTGAATCTGCTGTACCTGTGCCAAGCAATCTGTAACCAAAGTGATGTTTGAAATGTTGGATAAAGACTCAAAATGAGAGATTAATAAATAAATACAGAAGTAGGAAAGCAAACACCACAAACAACTGGAATGAATACCATCTTTGTTCTTTGCAAATGCATGTGAATGTCCTAACTCCAGTTTCATAACTTTGCATTCTGACATAAAAGGAGTGTACACAAGGAAAAGAGAAAGAGGGAAATTTCAATGGGAGATATTAACTTCTAAAGATAAGGACAAGACCTCATAAAGACACCTTCTCTTACTTAACTTTAATGTACAAGGGGGAAAAAAACTCACCCAAAGCAAACTTCCCTGGGTACATTCAAACCTCAAATCTTTGAGGGGCACAAACCATGCACTATTGTGCAATTAAAAGTGTTGGATAGTACACAATGTTTTCCGTGATGGAGTAGATTTGGTTTAGCTTCTGTTTTAATAATGCTTCAGGAAGTGCATGTGTGACTGGCACTCAGGATAAAGGTTAGCAGACAGCAAACAACATGCCCTCGCTGTGGTCACTCTCTGTGCTTAGCTGCTGGTTTTTACAGATTCTTTTCGTTTGGTTACTCATGGAGAAATAGGTACAACCTTGATTCACACTTCAAAACTAACAGCAGAAAAAACAAACATGAGGGGAAAAAAACTGCTGTTTGAAAATATTTTGCTAGAGTCTCTGAAACCTCTGAGTTGATGTAAACTATTTCAAGTCTGACTCTGCCCAGCTCCAGACCAGGTGAGCTCTAGAACTGACATATTTTGCTCCTGCAGACCTCTGTGGGCTCCTTCAAAGAATGAAGAGATGACAAGAAAGATGGTTTTTACAAGGATGATTTTGTTATCTGTTATCTACTTTATTCACTTCTCATGCCCACAGCAGTTTCACCTCTGGTTTCAAAGAAAAAAGAGCCTTGAAAGATCTCCCTTCTGCTCAGCCACTAGGGACTGAGCTCAGCAGGAGGAGACTCAAGTTCTTGTGAGCTGTGTGCAGCCTCCTAATGCTGGGGCCTGTACATAGGACACGGTGTCATGGTCTCACGTGCTTGTCAGAAATGATAATGCTAAAGGTTTTAGAAAAGGAGCCTGTCTGATTACTCAGCCTGACCCAAACTGCCTTAAAGGTCATTCAACTATCAATGAATGCATTCCTTTTTAGCAGATGCCTCAGGAGCCCTTTTCCACAGCCAATAAAAAGGGTACAAACAGGAAAAGTAACTGAATACCACAATAATTACAACTGATGATTGTCATGAAAACTGTATGAGATTTAGGGCATTTGATTTATTATAAGATATTACAGGAGTATAAGAGATTCAGATTATGCCATCCTTGGCTAGGATGGGCTAGGTCCCTCCAAGCCCCATCATGGCACTGCCATTACCCAGACAGTGGTGGATTTGCCTTCTGGGCCAGCTGCATGACAATGATCAGATTATATTTTGATGAAAAATTTAAGGCTATATTCGCACAAGGTCTCCTATTTTTCAATCAGGATCTTCTTCAAAGGAAGCAGAGAGGAGCTAGAATGAAGGCCCCCATTACTCTGCCGGCCAACTGAGATGACCAGGTGCAGAAGGCAGCTCAACATGCACCCTCCTACAGCAGTGAACAGAGCATGTTTCCCTTGGATACAGTTCTCCAGAACTTCACAATCATCTAGAGCTGCAGGGTACTAACAGGAGAGGTTTGCTAAAGGTTAGACAAGTTGAGACAGAACCCAGATCTCCTCTGTTCTTCTAAGACTCCATGCTTTTCAACCTGAGCCAAACCATATACAAGATAATGGGGGATTCCTGTTTCTTTTAGCAATTTTCAGAGAAAGCACTCAAACCTCAGGGCTGCCTGATAGGAGGATGTGGGCTCCTGGCTCTGAGCTACATGCCAGGAAAGATTCCCCTGGGTAGGAAGAAGGAGCTATCCCATTGCTGCTTTTGTAGATGTAAATCTCATTCATTACATGTCTGTCCAAAAAGGTAGACTGACTAAACTGGTAGGAGCAGCAATTCTATTCCTGTCCAGTATAAAGTTATTCCCTACAATCTCACAGATGCTAATCCATACTTTTCCTTCCTGTGACATATCTTCCAAAGACTTATACTATATTCCCCAGCTCAGTTTTCTCTAGCTCAAATATTAATATTTCAATATTTCAAGCAATAAAAAAAGCATTATTCAGTACTGATATGCTGCAGAGGGGAGCTTGAAACCTTTTATTTCACCTCAGCAGTTAGTGTCTACAATACCATCAAAGAATATTGCCGTCTCCAAACTTCTGTTACTGGAGCATGGAAATAATCTGCTATACAAATTCCTTTTGGGGATACTGAAAATAGTGTTCAGTGTCTCAGGGAAAAAAATGTTTCATACAATACTGTCAAACAAATAACTAATTACTTCCTCAAGCTAAATATTTTCTGGCTTTTTGGGACTGTATAGCTTAACTTCAAATGAAGAAGCAGATTTAATTTTAAAGCATGCAATGTTAACATGAGCTGAAATAAACTCAAAAGAATCATCAGTCCCCATGTTTCAGGAAGAGATCTTGCAAACAGAATAAGAGGCGGCCACAAACACTGAAAAAATCCTATTTAGTTGTTACACATGTAGTGTGTACATTATTTAAAACATTTGCCTTTAGAAACATTTTCAACCATAGCTTTTTGCTGATATGCTCTTTCTGTCTAGATTTACCAGTCTGGATTTGAAAAACAAACAGGATTTCTGCACTTGTTTGTTTCTTTTTCATTAAAATATACAAAATTCATGAGAATCTCGAAAAAAACTTTAAAAAATATATATACAGTTGACATATGAAGAACACATAAAAACAACCAGTCCAGAAAAGAAATCTTAGTTCCATGTTCTACACAAAAACACTTTAAAGGCACTATTACAATGGCTATAGGAAAAAAGCAGAGGATTTGCATTCCTGATCATATCCTCTTCCCTTTAAAGTTAGTGGCAGCTCTGCCCATCGGCCGAGTCTTTTTTAATCCAGCCAAAGGAAAAAGAAAAAAACCACACAACAGCTCACAACTGATGAACCCTGTGAAAAAATGCAACCATCCGGGAAGAGATTGTGCTGCAGACTTGATAGGAAGGCAGATCTTGGACTAGAAACATAGGCAGGAATTTTATGACACCTGGCAACTCTTTCAAAAGCCTAACTGAAGCCAGTTCATGCATCACCAACTGCCTTACAGGAGGCCTGATATCTGCTAATACACACAGATACACACTCCTGTTCTTTTATCAGTGTTTTTCCTCTGCTGTGGATTTAAGTCAGGATATAAGTGCTATTGGCAACTATTAGGACAATTTGGCATATCTAAGGAAAAAGTTAAATGGAATGAGCCATCTCAGCTTTATTGGCAACAGTGGAGATAAACCAGTTAATGATTAATTAGTTAATTAGTAGTGTTTTGAAGAGTTATAACTCCTTTAGACTTGTCCTTGACTCTGTCATGAATTGTTACTTTGGTGAATTGCCAAAATTCCGTGTACCTTCATTCACCTGCCAGCACAGTAAATGAATGGAATGCTTCCCACAACAGCATTATTAAGAAGCTGAAATGTGTTTGAGGCCACTAGAAGTTCCACTGCTGTTTTACTTTAGCTTTGACATGGAAGCCTGATGGAAGGGGGGCAGGAGGAGGCCAGCAGCACACACGCTGGGGAACAACGCCAGCCCCCATCAGGTCAAGGACTCAAACTGCCCAGTGCCTCACCAAATGCTGAGACCCAGAGCAGAGCCTCAAGGCTTCTGCCACTTTCACAGACAATCTCCTGAGCCTAAAAATGACACAAAAACCAGCCTCAGAACAGAAGCCCAGGAGAAAGCACAGGAGCACAGTCTTTATCTTGGGCTGGTGATACTAGACAAATTACTTGTTTCAGTAGTCCCTACCTGGCTCAGAGCTCTCTCCAGACTCTTTTCTAGTTCCTGATCACTACAACGTTAGGGTCCTTGCATATCATCCCTTCATAATTCTAGCTGTACAGACTAAAAGCCAGTGTGTTTTTTGCTTTTACCTTCCTCTTCCTCCCAGCAGTCTTCCAGAAAGGATATCAGCTTGAAATATATCTTACTTATTTCAAGCACAGGTATGATCTCTGCAAATTTGTATCCAAATTCTTTTATGCTACACACCTTTTGCCTTGAGAGGGAAAACAGATATTAAAGGCTTGTACAGAAAATGCTTTATCAATATATGTTGGTGAGAATTTCTGATGTTTCTTAAGAATAATTTTCCATTTTTCACCTTCTTCTGTCTCAACCTGCTGTGTTGGAATTGACATAGGCATCAGTTTTAGGTAATGTGAATTTTACAAAGTTAATGTTAGGACTCACGTTCCTTATATCTCAAAGATCATCAGCATGGGAAGGTCATGCAAGGTAAGGGAGTGCGCAAGTGTCACTACGCCCTTAATTTGCACAATGGTGTAGATGAGCCCTGGCCTTCTCTAGGTGCTCTCTTCCAAAGAAGAAGCTGAGACACAATACTGAGAAGCTAGTGCAAACCTTGATGTACCTCTTAGTAATTTTATTCCACAACAACCCACCCAGCATCTTCTGTTTCAAGCTGTTTGATCCCAGACACCCCAACAAAAATCAGAAATTATTTGCAGAACTGTTTTACGAGGACAATAACACATAGGCATTTGCCATATAAAAGACATTTAAATTTCTCTCATGCATTTTAAAACATTTAAAAATATTGACCTTAGAAAAATTACCTGACCCTCAGGTTTCTTACACCACTGTTAGAGAAGTCTGATTTTGCTAAGCCTAATTCTCCTTAGGCTGGCATCAGAGATTCATCCTGGAGTCAAATGAGCTCTGTAGTGAGAACATGGACCATCAGTTCCCTGGATTCCCTCCTGGGATTGTAACAATGCACATTAAATGAAAATTAAAGCACTCTTAGGCCAGAGTTACCACAGGTTTTATTTCCTCTATTTAAATTCTGTTATACCACTCAGCTTAAGAGAGTTAAACCAGCATAAAACTAAAGAGATCAACAATGCAGCATTTTGCTGTTTGCTTGGTTAGATTACTTAGCTGCCAAGGATAATCACCTAAACATTTTCCTCTCATGCTTTACCACAGACATAAAAAATCACTGTCCTTCTATTGTAGGATTCTAGACAGCTTTTGTCAAAAACCAGGGTGCTCTAATTCAGACAGTGTACTAAACTCTTATTTAGTTCTAATTACATTTCCTAAATGGTGTCTTTACCAAGGGAAAACAAAGAGGAAACTAAGATAGTCTAGCAAATTAAATCCCATTTGTGGTTAAGCACAATAGCAAAAATGAAACTTCTTAGAAAATCAGAATATGCCACCCAAATTTGTAAAGCTTAAATGAAGTTAGACTCTGTCGCCCCCTGCACAATGAAAATCATCATGTTTCAACTCAAGACTCTTCTCAAAATGCAGCCATATTATTATAATGTAGAAAGACAATAAAGTAAGATTTTTCTAGAAAGAGACCGACATCATTGGCCTTACTATCTCAATGACAGCACTCCCTTAGGTGAGCACTGAGCATGCAGAACACTTCCTGACCCACTGAACAGTGCAATTCATCCCATCTGACGAAGTTCTTCGCTTTTCCGATTTCTCTCTCCAGAGGCAAGTCAGTGATTTTGAAAGCACTCCGTGAAGAACACTGACTGTAACCTCATGTGGTCCACAGTTCCAGACACACAAACACCATAACAGAGCTCAAGGAGACCAGTCACCAAAGACATCTTTACCTTTCAGTAAGGAGCAAAATAAGTTCCAGTTGTGAACTGGGAGTTAAAGGAGGCTCTCTGAAGAGATGTTAAGGTAGAGAGCTCTCACCAAACAAGAGCTCTTCTCGAAACGTTCCACAAGAGAGGCCCTAAATCTAACCTGCTGGCAAAATGGAAAGAGGTTATGCTGAATATAGCAAACCATCATGAAAATACCATATTATAAACCCAAGTGACTGATAGCTTTATTATGATTGGAACAAAAATCTGTTTTATTTTTTGGTTGTACTGCATCTCTTGTAGGCTTTAATATAACAAAGGTAAGTCATCCCATAAAAAATTAGGTATTTAAATTAAGATATAATACCAAGTGGGGATCAGAAAAGCATTCCATTATGAAATAGGCTGCTCTATGGGACAGAAACTATTTTTTATCTGTGGCTGTAGCAGACTGAAGGAAAAAACCTTAATGTTTAGTGAGGAGGCTAAGGTTAGGTGCTATGAAAACTATTCTACTCAGCAGAAGTAAACTGTGGCGGCTGGGGGAGTAAACTGTGGCGGCTCTTTGCTAACTCTCTAGTTCAAACAAAAAAGAGTTGGAGAGGGACTTAATACACAGGCAGATAGTGAAATGACAAGGGGGAATGGTTTTAAACTAGCAGAGGAGATATTTACATTAGATGTTAGGAAGAAACTTCTTACTGTGAGAATGGTGAAGCAGTGGAACAGGTTGCCCAGAGAAGTTGTGGATTCCCTATCCCTGGAAGTGCTGCAGACCAGGCTGGATGGAGCCTAGAGCAACCTGATCTAGCAAATGGTGTCCCTGCCCTTGTCACGGGGATTGGAATGAGATGATCTTTAAGGTCCCTTCCAGCCCAAACCACTTTCCTTCTGTGATCAAAGGGCCTTGATTACTTGATTGCATTTAATCTCTTACTAATTATCAGTCTGCCTCAGATAGTGAATGTGTTTTACAGTTTATGCTGGGAAAAGGAGTCATGCTGCTCTCTGTGAACCAGGCTTGAAGTGCTAAATCCCTAACAGTGGTGTCTGGGTTGTTTGGGACCCAAAGCACCCTGACACTTTTCAAAGAACATGGCATTTTTAAGCACCAAGAATTTCAGTGATGTTCATTAGCAGGAAGATTCCAACTGACAGGTCTGTACACGTGCTTCTTTAATAGCATGATGCCAATTAGTCATTTAAAATAATGCTGGATTCCTGATTTCTTCAAAAACACAGGATACCACAGCCCATCTAGTGCAGAGGTATTAAATTGTTATTTATCATATCTCAAAACAAGACAGCTGTTTCTTTGCTATATGATTGTGATTCCATATTGTTTTAAGCACTGGTGTCTATTTGTAGTCCTTGTACCTATTCATGGACAAAAGCATGACAGTTTATTTTTAGTGAACTTTTTTCCCAAGCAGTTTTATTTTAAAGCCTGACTAATCTTTGCTGCACCACAGACTAGGCTGATCTCTTGATAAATCTTTGCTTAGATTGGTGGCTGAGCAAGACGACACCAAGTGTTTTTTCAGTTAATCCTCTTTTATATCTACCTTTAGAAGAGGGTAAGGAAGACACAGAAAGAGCCACACAGCATGCAGCACCTCCCTGGGATCCTAGTGCAGCCTGGAAAAGGTGGGGCAGCCACATGCATTTTGTTGTATTCTCTCTCTCTACCACAGTCTTTTCAGCAGCTCTACAATGGATGATTTTGTTAGCTCTGTCTGCAATTACTGACTGCATCTCAAAGAGAGAGGAAAACATGAATCAGATTTACTTGCTCAGATTTTCTTACTTTTATCTTAGCCTCTCAAAAAAGGATGCTAGGAAAAAAAAACAGCTGGGGGAACAACAAGCTCAAGTAACAGAATGGTGCATTTTTTGATATATATTATTGTGGAGTTTTATTACATAATAAAAACAGTACCAAAGCCACCAACAGTCTTAGAAATCTTTCTCCTGGAGTCTGTGACTGACAATTACACAGCCTGAGCCTGTGAGACAGAGATGGACAGACACACAGAGAGATCTCTTTTGTGTTCACAGCCTTGTAGCTGCTAATTCTGAGTGCCCCTTTCCCTTATACTGGGAAACATGATGCAATGATTATTGCAGGTGGCATAAAGGTAAGGGTCACCTGGACATCATGCTATTAAAATCAGGAGAGAATGCTCTGGTGTGAGGGAGGTCCTAAAGGCAGAGGTACACATGTATACACAGCAGGCATATGGGCACAAGAAAAACTATTTCACACACTAAGAGTTATGAGAAGGACAAATAGTTGACTCCATCTGCCCTGGAAGTGTCAGCCTAGACCTTGAATTACACCCAGATAGGTAAAGACCCAACAAGTTTTCCTAATCTGTGCTGGAGTAATGGCCATGTGGAAAACAGGGAAGCTCTGGCAGGCACCTCCCCATTTCACCGTGTCTCAGGGCACAGACACCGTCTGATTTTCTTCAGTAAGGAAAAAATCCTTGGCTTCAGCTTCCTGATGTGCTCTGCAGACAAGAAGAATGCAGCCTTTATTCTTCCAAGTAATCTCACAGGGACTGCTTGTAAGAGGAGGCATTGCAAAACCAAGCTTGAACTCTTCTGCCCCATGCTTAAGTAATTTCCTTTCCATTTCACAGAGGGAACTAAGATACAAGTACAAGAAAACACTGGATCATTTTGGTGAAATGACACCTAGATGTACTACTCAACTCGAGATGTTTATTGAACTCTGGGCAGTGAAATGCCTTGAAAGTGCAAGTAAAGGTCTCTATAAATATTTGACTAAAAGTTATAAACCAGTCCCTAGTTGTAGCATTTTGCCTTTCTTGGGGCATGAATTTTGGCTCTTAAATCCCCTGGCCAATCCTTCTAATGCTTCTGGAGGGAAATCAGCTGAGTGGGGTAGGGCTCAATACAGGGTAACCTTCAGAGAGCCTTGTGGCCATCAGCTGTCTGCAAGAGATGGCTGAACTGGCTGCAGGACAGAGGAAAATATACAAGTGTCAGGGATGGGTGGAGACTAGCAAAAAGCAGCATTGCTCTTGCTACAATCAGAACTTCTGGGGTTTCTGGTAATTCTCTATTTTTAACTCAGTCATGAAGCAATGACTCTGTCCAAAGCAGGATGTGTTTATTACAGCCAGCCCCTGTGGGCTGAGTGGTAATCAACACAGTGCAAAAAATATATATCATCCCCAAACCTTGTGGATTTTCATGAAGGTTTACTGATATTTATTTTTATTTTTTCTGTTTGTCCTCTTTTTTTCCATTATTTTTTCTTCTTTTCTTTGATTTTTTCAACCTGATTTATAATGTTTTCATTTTAAGTCTCAAGCAAGAGGGAGTTGCCTTGAATATTCCTGAATCAGGATTTTATCTGGGTTTACTGAATACCTAAATTATCTACTGGGGACAACCCCACTGCTAATCTTATGGCCCCACACATTCCCCAAAGGCCACTTACTTCCCTCCCTGCTATCCAGTTTTCAGTGGGTTGCATTTCAGGGTCACTCCTTGGCCTTAGTGAAGAGAACATTTCCATCCATGGACTGCACCCCACGTGGGGAAGGAATAGATGACTTTGGGGCAGTGGTGCAGATAATGAAGAAACTGAAGATAAGCAAGTGCTCCCTCTCTATTGTGCACACTGAATATGTCAAGTGTGGTGGAAGGTCTCAAAAACCTAGGTACAATAGGATCCCACTGCAGAAGAAAAAGGAGGGCTGGATTTTTTTTTTTAATTTGACCTTCCTTCTCCCAAATAAAGCTCTAAACCAGATAGGTTTAGAGATAACCTGACTAGTAGGTTATCTGGGCACTTCCTGAGCAATTCAGGTGGTATGCCTTGTGATGTTGGAGTCACTTGCCCAGCCTACTCTCTACAATTTCAAGAAATTAATCTTCTACTCTTTCCTCTAAAAATGTCCAAAACTGTCTAAGGAATCTTGTCATTAATGCATAAATACATGCATACATTTGGATTCTTTTTCAGTAAATTCAAGTTAATTTTTCCCTTTTTTTATCTGACTATTCCTAGTTATATCTCATGAGGACCAAGGAAATGAATTGCTTTCCTTTCTTCAGAGTACAAATATTTGTCTCAACTGGCAGCATTATATCTCAGCTCAGAGCTCAGCAGTAGAATGACCTCATATAAGCACAGGCCACTTCCTTAAAACATCAGAGTAGTAATTTCTCCTTCCCATGGCAGTAATGGTAAAGACTGACTCTTCTTTTCCCTCTCATTCTGTCAGTCTAGGACAGAAAACTGACTTCTAACACAAACCTGACAAAGAGCAGGAATCTGTGCTTTGAACTACAGGTTTTCCCAAGAAACTTACAGTGCTGCCACTTATTTGAGGTCAGCTGGTTGGCCTGCTGAACACATGAACTCTTCCATTTCCCTCTGAAATGGGATCACACATTTACCTCTACAGAACTGCAGTGAGGCATGATCTGACTTGAACAATTGGCAAGATAGTTGCCTACTCTTCAGTTTATTGCTTTTCCTAGAAATAGAAGAATGTCCTATGATAAGCACAGGCAATTTACTAACAATGTTAATACCAACATTTCTCCTTCTCATGGAAGTAATAGTAAAGGCCAACTCTGCTTCTCCCTCTAATTTTGTAGCCTAGGATAGAAAATTTATTTTTAACCAAAAAAAAAACCAAACAAACAAAAAAAAAAAAAACAACTGACAAAGAGGAGGAGCTTTTGCTCTGAACTGTAAGTTTATGCAAGAAACTTGCTGTGCTGCCACTCCTTAATGTCAGCTGGTTGGCCTGATCTGCTCCCAGCTTTGTTGAACAGATGAGTTCCCTTATTCCCCCTGAAATGGGATCACATGTTTACCTCTATAAAGCTACACTGAAGCATGATGTGACTTGAATAGTTGGCAAGAAAATCACCTACTCTTCAGTTTATTGCTTTTCCTAGAAATGATCAATGCCACCTGCCAGGTGTCTCAGTAAAGTGAAGCATCCCACACCGCTGATTTTTTGGTTCTTTTTTTTCCAAAGGCCTCATTAAGGGTTTGTGATGGACAGACAGGCAGATACAGCTCTAGTCTGTCTGGCTGATGAGGTTATAGTATCTGTTCTAGACCATCAGATACGGATTTCAAACCTGTGTGTAGAACCTGTCTTTGGTCTCATTCCTGCATATCAAAGCCTAGATGGAGAGCCAAGAAAGGACAAGAAGAGCTGTGGAAAAATCTGTGCTAATAAAGATCACAACAATAATTGTCAGCCCACAGTCATGTCTGAGTATACCAGACACCACAATGTGAAAAGATGGAGTTGGAGTAAGTCTTTGATTAAGCTGCACATCCCCACAGCAAGCGCTGAATTTGACTCAAAGACACAAATTCCCGTTCACAAGGCATTAGGGTGATGCACTGCACCCTACCTCAGCTACACAAGTGGGAAAAAAATGTCTCTTATCTGGAGTCACCAACCAAATCCCTTAGTGAGTAAAGACTAAAGACAAATCTGAATAAAAAATAAACCTGACTGTACATAAATGAGAAAAATTGGTAAGTAGGATCACAGCAATAAATGGTTTTAAAGAAGTAAACCACAACAGCAGTTATTCAGAGCCTTTTGAAAAAACAAGCATTGTGTCAACAAATTCTGTAAGCTTGAGGTAGTTGTGTGATCCTCTGTGAGCAGCTGCTGTCCACACCAATCCCAGAACACAGTAGTGCACCTTGATCTTGCTGTTAAAGGTGGACAAAACTGTCCTCAAATCATGCCACTGGCATATTTCATTTCCAAGTTTGTCCCCTTATCTTCATTATGATTTTCATACTAAGCCCTAAAAAGAATTTCCAGGAAATTTTATGAAAGAAAATGTTTGAAGTATGTTCAGGAGAGGGCTGTGGTATCCTGTGTTTGATCTGAGCAAGTAAAACTCACTATGAAAACTCAATAAATAGTGCAAAACCAGGATTTCAAAGCTCATCAATATAGCTTCTATTTTCTTGTAATATTAGAACACCACAATCTTTCCTTACATATGTATTGGTCAAAAAATAGTTTGTGGATTACTGAATGTACAAAAAAACCCTTAAAACCTTCTACAATACTTTTGCAACCATGACAATTCTGCATAGAAAAACTGTATCAAAAACTAGTGAGAACTCAAATATTCTCCAAAATTTTTTTTGTAGTTATTACCTAATTTTAATGTAAAATAGGTAATTTTTTAAATGTCAGGAGGTATCTTGTATAAAATAAATTAAATGAAGCAAATTTTGCATTGGAATTCTCAAGTTCAGAGGAAGAAATTTCCTTTTAAACATATCCCATTCTGTCTCTTAATGGTTAGAAAAACTGTTAGAGCTGCTTAAAGTTTGAGAGTGGAAGACAAAGCTCCAGGATAAAATATATAAGAAAAAAAATCATATAGCTTACATGATGTACTATGAAATTCCCATGCTACCAAACTCTTGCACTATTTTCTCATTAAAATACAAGACTCCGCAGTGATAAGGAACAGAATTTAGCATTGTCTGCTGCTGAAAACACCAAATAATTTGAACAGTGTATGTCTCGACAAAGGGCAGGCAGATGTGTGTACACTGAAGCTGAGGTTGCCCCATAAAACACACAGCCTGCACCTACCTGAGAGATGAATGTCTTTATAAATGGCAGGCCAGCAGAAGGTCACATCTCTGCTGACATAAGCTCATGGAACTGTACTGAAGTCAGTACAGTGATGATCAGTGGACACAAGCAGAAAATGTATCTCACTGAGAGTAAGTAACAAGAAGTACCCTTTCTTTCCATTTTCTGTCTGACTATACTTCCTGGAAAAGCATTGTTTGGTTTCATGTTAACATTATAATAGGATCTGTTTCTCCTAGTGAAGGACCAATTGTATATGGACACAAATGCACTCACACAACCACCTCCAATGTTGAGTTAGAACAGCTTTAGTCTGTGTCCTTTGGCCAGAGAAGTCTATGTCACATTTTTACACAGCTCCTTCAGTTCCCTGGAGCATAAAAAGCAAGTCAGAAGGAATGGTGACAGGTACATGGTTTGCTTTGTGGTGCTGACCATGATGTCAGAAGGCGTGTCTCACAGTTTGGGCCATTTTTACCAGCTTGAAGTAATTATTATTTATAACAACACATAACTCATTACTGCATGAGTTGTGCACATGTTGTCAGCCTTGCTTCTCTCATAGGGCCACTCCTCTGTGATGGATGAAGCAACACACAATGTCACAATGTCTGCTATTTTGGGAGAGGCAGAGTTAATTTTACACAGTTGAGGGTGTTGGTGTTGCAACTGAGTGGAACTGGCTGCCTAAGGGAGAGGAATTGGGATCATTCTTGGCCTCAGTCCAGCCTGACTCGGCTGTGACTGAAACGCACAACCACGAACAGCAGTTTTGTGATATATGTAAAAGGAGTGATTTCAGTCCCTAGGAAACAATCCCACAAACCACAAAAACATTACTTGTGGCACACACAGCAGGGAGAAGCCAAAGGATAAGTGTCTGTTGGAACTGGATTCACTCCTTGCAAGCAGCAAGATGAGATTTTTCAAGCATACACAAATCAGATGCTTGTACTTTTGGAGGCCTCCTTAAAAGACTGTACTGAAGCAGAGACCATCCTTCCCATGGAGAAACACCAACCCAAATCTAATCCACTCGGTTGCTCATTTAGCATCCTTCATGAGCACTGAATTCACACTGACCTAGAGGAAATAACAAGCATGCTAATATGAAGTAAAGCCATCAGGTAACTGTGGTTCAGTTTAAAATCTAAGGCTAGGAGAGAAACAAAACTCAGAGAAACTGCATATGACTAAGATCTAAAAGGCAAATGGACAGTAAAGAGAAGCTTGGCAGGCACATATTTCTGATGAGCTGTGAATAAGATAGTAGGAAGCAGAGAATAACAGGTAGGAAAAGATAATTCATAATCTCTTATGTTGCACTAGCATGTGACAATCCACATTAAAAGTTTTAAGTGGACTACAGTATCTAATTGTCTAGACAGAATTTTAGTTTGGCAGGTTGGCCTTTGGGTTGAGGCTCTTGTGTGAAGACCTGACAGAGATCAGATCTCAGGTCAGCACAACCACATCCTTCCTGATCCACCAGACAAAGTGCTGTGGGGTCAGGCCGCAGAAGGGCTGCTGCACGCCAACCCTGACTGCCAGGGCTCAGCAGCGCAGAACCAGACTGCCCTGCTCAGGCTGACCAGCATGGTCACCATGACACTGCACACAGGCTCATTTGGCAGACAAGACACTGGGCTAATGAAGCAGCACAACTCTCCTGACTGGAATTGCCCAACATCCCTCCAGCCCACAGCAGAGGCAGAGCTGTCTCAGCACAGCAAGGGGATGGAAGATCTGAATCTTGGGACTACCTGTATGAAGAGGCAGCAGCTAAGTTTCGGCTCTCTGAATTAATTTCTGACCAAGTCCACCTCTTTCTGTACCTCAAGTATCCACCTATACATTCCAATCTTCATTTTACCAGCATGTTACCCTAAAAACAGCAGCATTAAGCAAACAGGGAGGATCTGGTCTTTCTCCACTTCTTAAAAATGTGATTACCTGAGTTTGATTATATGAAATGCATTTCTATTCTGCTTTGGGAAGCAAACAAAAAAATTCACAGATATTAAGTTCAAACTATGTCATAGTTTCTATTACAAAGCAGATCTGAGTATTAGGAATTCTATCTTTTTAATACAAATCTTTGCTCTCCATCTGCTAGCAGAATTGAATTCCAGGTTTGTATTTTCATAAGACAGGAAGAAAATCTCACTCCAAAACTTCAACTTAGAAGTTGTGTTATCAGTGTATTACTAAATGGAGTTTCACTTGCCTATTTACTGTATCTCATTGCAGAAAAAAAATCCACTTAACATATGTGAGCACTTTCCTCACAGGCTCACTAAGGAAGCATCTATTTGGCTTGTTTTGGTTTTCTCAAGTCATCTTTTTTTAGTGTTAATTACACTCTCCCATACAGCCTTTTGGGTCCTTGTGGTTATTTATTACTGTATGGCAGCATTTACTGTTAACAAAATGCTCTGTGTGAAGGGAAAACTGGGAAATATCACATAAATGTTACTGAGCTTTACCTCTTAAGGGGATTTTTTATCCACTGAACCACAAGCAATCATGCACTATTTTTTTATAAGTGTCCTGATTCTTTTACATCCACAGCACAAGGGAATTGTGCCACAGAGGGAGCAAGGCAAAGTCTGAAACAAACAAAGAAAGGCCTGTGGCTCTGACACTGTATTTCTAAGCAAGTATGAGTCAAATTCATTTCATGCACAATATCCAGTGGTTTTATTAGCTGCCAGGTTCAAAATTGCAGAGTGCCTCATGTACTGCTATCTGGTAGTCAGAAACAAGCAGAGTCAAAATCAATTCTTCAACCCCACCTCCTGGCCTCATCTGGCCAGTCCTGTTTATGACCAAGCTGAGGAAAACAAAGCTGCAGAAACACAGTGCACTGAAAGAAGATGAGATTTTTTTGAGGGAGCAGCAAAGCCTTTCCAATTCTAAAGGCTTGCCTGCACTAATAATCCATTGTGGTGTAGGCAAAAGTAGCATTCTGGGTCTCCTATACTTTCAAGGTATAGTCAGCTACTTTGCCTTGAGATAATCCTACCTTTGTGAGAAATTACTGCAGAGTAGCTCATGCACAGCCCATTAGCAAACAACTTCCTTCACAGAAGGCAAGCCCATACATTTCCAGACAAAATGAAGGACTTCTAAAGAAAGACTTTCAGATAACAGGTAATCCAGCAAAGCATTAGAATTTACATGTGACATATATAATGTATCCTATGAAAGTCTGGGCTTGAGCAAAAAGACCAGCAAGTTCCACCAACACTGCTTTTTTGCTGCCAGCCACACTGGCAATAGTCTCACTGAAGGAAGAGTAAGCCTGAAATTAATTTTCCACTATTACAACTGATGAGAACTGATTGCCAGAACAAGGGCAAATAGCCAGGGCAATCTGTACTGGCAAAGCCAAATAAGCGATGCAAAGCTGGCCAAGAGAGGTGGAATTAAATGTGCACCACCTTCCTCACATTCCTTTGTAATTAACTTTTATTTGCTGTTGCAAAGTGGTAAGATCTAAAAAGTAACCAAGAGGCAGAATACCTACCTTACATCTATTGAAAGAAGTATTTGTTCAGCACTGTGAAAATCCTAGAATGCACCTTTTCCTCACTGTCTTTCCAATTCAAACCTGACACTTGTATAATGAATTAGTTCTAGCAACTATTGAGTCTGATTCTAATTCAGGTGACTAACTATTGCCAATAGTCTGAAAAAAATATGACATAGAGGCTTATAGTGTAAACAGAAGAGAGCAGGTGGCCAGCACTGTTAAACCCTACTGTAGTTTTTGTCAGGGGTCGCTACTTGATCAGTTCAAAATATTGAGACAAAAATTTTCAGGTCTAAGGGGTGCTAAAATGTCTGTGCAAACTTGTGGGACACTGCATGTGAACAGTGATGTGCATGTGAGTGTGGGTGTTTGCTCTCACAGTCACTGAGAACACACTCACAGGAGACACTCTGGTTCTGAGTCTGCCAAGAACCACCAAGGAGTGCAGGGCAGGGAGGGTCTTCAGAAGAAGCTCTGTCCATACAGGCACTAAACAAGGTGAACAAAACTTCCACTCTGTATGTGAATGAGAGATTTTATGACAGTTCTGGATTTAAGGCTAAAATCTGGAGTCTTTTCTGTTCTACATACACAATCCGAGTGTTTCAAGAGGCATTACAAGTGTAATTTTTGAACAGAAGGATACTCATCTAAGAAGACAGAAAGATAAAGATATAGCTCAGCCACTCCTCTACCACCTTCTCCAAATTCTGGACAAAGGAAATGCTGAGGAGGAAATACAAGATAAGGATGTCTAGTACACTCATTTGCCATTACAAACAAAACACCTGCTAGAATATTCTAATTTATACAGGGATGGGACTGTGAAGATCACTTCCAAAGAGCCCAAATACTTCTTTTACACTGAACTTGGACCACGATGAAGAGAAATTGACAATAAAATCTTAAGAAAGGTGTTTTGAGGTCAGTATACCCAGACACACAAACCAAACGATAGTTAGGCCCTCCTCACTTCAATGGGAATTTTGCAGCACATCAAATGGGACAATTTACAACTATGCCATGTTTTTCAGTTATGTCCTGGAGACACCTGACAATTTAGTGGCAGATTACCACTTGGGATGTAACAGTGACTTCATGCCTGAATGTGTTTTTAGTATGTGTCTAGTATGCATCTTTACACAAGAACATTCACAATAATTGTTTATGGCCAATTTCAAGAAAACACAGTATTCTGTTCTTTTACTCTTTGTAATGCAAAAAATATTTTTCTAGGGTGTGATCTTGCTACCAACTGATATAATAACTTTTCTGTCTCCTGCTACTCTGTCCTGCTAGACAGAATCTAAAGTTATGGCATGAGTGTAAGTCATCAGGAAGACACTCTATGTTGAAACATGACACTTTATTCCAGGAAACTGTTAAAGGAACAACAAGCTTCAGATGGGTTTTGACTTTCCTGTTCCTGGGCACTCTTTTGTAATGGTCCACAAAACAAACAGTGATGGAGATTAGCAAAATGCAATAACCTGATCACCTGCCAATAGAGATCTTTCCATTCCAGATTTTGATGTACATTTGGCACTAGCTTATTTCCCATCACTGGTAAATGTCCTGTCTATCTTTCAGGTATGTGCCCTTGATGTCTAAAAGCCTAGATTTACAAATCAGCCACTCTTAATTAACCCGTCAGTTCACAAGAGTGCTTACAAACAGCAGTTCTGAGAAAGGCAGTCTGTCTCTAAAAATGAATCATAATTGGCAGGTTTACAGATAATTTAAGCTTCACCTTGAAAAAAAACAAACTGAGAGAAAGCAAAAGGAGAATCTAAGCTTTCCCAATCAATTCAACAAATGTGAAGACAACATGGTATTTTTGTAAGAGGAGGGAACCACTGTAGGTCCACACAAAGAGGTAAGCTGAGCCACTCATCTGGTCTCCATTTGCTCTAGTCAACCAGAGCAAAGGCATAACCAACATTATCTGTGATGGAAAATATGGGAAACAGAGAGTTTTGCATTGCCTGACCGGCCATGGTGACTGGAAAATTTTCCTATCCACACCTGCAGATTCTGGTGTTACAGGGAGAAAACTTTACACGTTAACTCTCCATCTATAAAGACAAATTTTGGAAAATTGTTCTTCCTGTACATGTCATTTTAGCCACAAAGAGGCACACCTTAGGCATACTAGTCTAATAAACAGACTGGAACAATAACACCTCTATGTAGCCATACTTGATATATCATGGATGAGAAGGGAGGTTGACCAAACTATCATTTTTCTTGATGGCATGGAGTATAAATAGAGGGTAACTGGCTAGAAGTTAAAATCCTCCTTCCCTTTCCTTTGCCTCCTCCTTGGAAATAATGAAGAAACAGCATATGGCAGTTATTGTGATGTCCTCGTGTTATCCAAAATCATGAAACACTTACAGAATGGTGTATGGTCAGTGAGTAACCCAGGGTAATTATGAGGCATTAACACACAGGTAAAAGATGGTAATTAATTTGTGCCACTCTTTTCAGTTCACAGCCTTGCAGCCACATCTGACCTCCAGGCATCAAGTGCTGTTTCTGCAGCTTCAGTTTGATATTTGATGGGTCTGTCCAATCCATGCCCTGTTCTGCCAGGGTCCTTTTATCAGCACTGACCAGCTTCCAAGCAACAGTGTTTAGTGCTCCCTTTGCAGAAGTACAGCCAGAGGCTTTGATGTGAGAGCTCTATTTCTTCTCATCATCTCCAGCACTCAGCAGGCTATGGCTGTCAGAAGCAGCCTGGCAATCTCAGACATCTGCTGACTGCTTAAATCCTCCTGTATTTGCACGAGGAGGAGGGATATGTCAGCTCTTACACTGATTCAGGCATCACAGGGATTCTGTACCTTCAATGCAGAGCTTGAATAGAAATATTATGAACTGTTACCAGCCAGTGGAATTAAACTGTCACTTAACACGCAAGTTCTTTGTATCAATCCTACAATGTCATTCCATCAATTTGTCAAGGAAGTCTAAGCAATGAACAAGTTTTATATGCAGGTCAAATAGCATGACATACAGCAGAAAATCATTTATACTTATCAAAACAAAGGGCAAACCCAGACTGAGTGATCCAGGCACATGGGAAAACTTCACAAATTAAGTATTATTGATTTTTGTGGTTTTATTGTTAGGGGTTACCGATGCTGGCTTCACGGGGTATTTTGGGAGCAAGTTTAAATTGAACAGAAATAAAGACACAGGCATTCAAGCTTTTCTAAGACTACATCTTTACTAGAGAAGACATAAAATGCATTATCTTCTCCTGACTGGGACAATACAAACAGATTAACTAATCACTGATATTTTCAATTAGAAACATTTATCTGTAGGTTAGTGAATAAATAATGCCTACAAATTGAGTTGGTTTTGGACTCCACCTTACTCCTTACCATCACCATGGCCGCAACATCAAAGGCCCATAACAACTGAGGCTGTCTCTTTTTTTAGCTGCAAAAATGCACCACACAAAGAGGGTTTGGTGATAAACACTGCCACACCTTTGCTGCAGCACCTTGCTGGAGCTCTGTAACAGAGTGTAACTGTCCAAAGCAGACAACTACCTGTCTTTCCACTGTAAATGTAAATAACACCACACAGCTAGGCTCTGATCTCCAGCCCAGGCTTTCGGATGCTGTCACCACAATGACAAAAGGCTCAAGTGGATTGATCTCCTACGATGCAGAGGATTCCAAAACACACATAACTGCAAAACTGAAACACCTAAACAATGTACCTCATTTGGAAGGTAGGTAAGGCAAAATGGTGTAAGTATTTAAGAACACTTGGTAACACAATACTTCCATCTAAGCCAAGAAGCTGTTCAGAATCCAGGTGGCCAGAATAGGATTCCTTCAGTGCAAATTTAGCTGCATATGTTCTTGGTTTATATTTCACTAAATCCTTAACTGCAACTGATAGTAACAACATCATTATTTAATATTATTGAGGAAAAAAAGAAGTCCCCACACTGTCCCTGTGGGTTTATTGTTTCCTGCTGCCCAGTAAGTCTTTCCACCTATTCACTGATTTCAAGCCAGACACAATTAGGGGAGCAACATTCAAAAGACACCGAAGCCTCAGTTATCAAGTAAGAATGAAGACCCCCTAGACCTCCCTGAGAGAGGCTGCAGTGGGAGTTCAAGCTTTATTTGGTTTGCAAGGGTGCCACCGTGTGACACAAACCCGTTACCAGAAAAGGTGACAGGAATGTCCCCCTCAAGGCACTCCAGCAACTCACTTGAAGAAACGGTGACTGCTGTGAGGCCCTTCTGCCCTAAGTGTTGATTATTACCCATTACTGTATCTTTCAGAAGGTCCTCCCCAGGTTCCCCTTGGAAAGGGTTACTGGGAACCCCCTTCAGCAGACCACCAGGGAACAGATGCCTGCAATGGGACAGGAACAAAAGCAAGAAGAAACAGCTAATCCTGGAAGCAGCAGAAGTCTTCTTACTAAAGTGCTTTGGTATTACAGCGAGACATGTTTTGTGTGTTTTTTCCCCTACACAGCTGTGAAGGTTCCTTTGGCATTATTTATGTCAATAGAAATAGTATTTCCTAACAGTTTCCAGCATGGGACACTGCAAAATGCCTGTTCTAAGTCCTCCTAAAATGTCAGGTGAGCGATTCTGATCTGTTTTCCACTACCTGACCTAAATTCTGGGATATAAATAGCAACCAGGTGTTAATTAATTCCCATATGCATGCATGTATGTGGATGACATGTGTTTCTATACACGTGCGCTTTTTGAGACAAATCTTTTCTCAGTTACCACAGCAAAAGTAGGTCTTACACAGATAAGGACCAGATGCTTAATTAGTGAGAGAGTTTTCTGCCTCAAAGGAAGCGTACCAAACCATATATACTTGAGATGCTGCCTCTGCCATTGAACGTGGCCCAGAACCCTCTGCACACTTGGCATGAATTTGCAACAGAAGCCTCCACATTCTGTGTGATTGGAGACCATGGTTTACCTCCAGGCATGCTGTGTCCTGCAGCAGTCTGTGCTGCTCATTAGTGACTTACACAGGCAAGTCTACACAGATTCAAAGGCCACAGCAGCACCTCAGCTTGTGGCTGCAGAAGGAGCCATGCTGCCAGCATGCACATCAGCAGCCAGAAGATGAGGAGAGCCTGCCAAGAACACCTGCCCACCAGGCAACACTTACCTGAGGTGTATCAGTGACCAACTGAGGGTAAACTTATATTAGCAATTTAGTCCAAAGTGAGCTTCTGGAGTGAACTTCCTGAAGATGCCCACCTGCTGTGCTCTGGTTCACGCTAAGGAGCTGAGTTACATTTGGATTAGGCTACACCAGGAATGTTCTCTAGAAACACACCTAAGTAACCAGCACCACGTGGACTTAGCAGGTCCAGCTGTCTCTGTTGGGTTGGATTATTACTCATGTATACACAGCCTGAATCCAATCTCATGAAAAATCAGTACATGGATCAGCATATTACAGGATGGTGTGCCAGCAGTACAGGGCATCACAGCCATAGCCAAGAACTAGGATACGAATATACTACATGGAAAAGGCTGTATACTGTGTATTTGTCATGCACAGAATCTCAGAAAAGCTAAAGTTGGAAGGGAACTCTGAAGAGCCTCTAGTCCACTCTCATATCCCCAGCTACACATTACGTACGTGTTGTCACTTTTTCAATTAAGGAAGCCATGGTTCCAGGCAGTTGGTGGTTTGTAAAACCCACAAATGCTGGCCCTAATTTTTGTACTCATAAATAGTGCTGATCTTTTTTTCCTTGCCTTAAGAAACAGGTTTGAGACGCTGTGTGGGCTGAACCTGGGATACAAAGGGTACCTGTGTCTGCCTGTGTGCTAGGCTGGCAGATCCATGCTAGTGCTCTCCTGCACTCAAGATAATTAGCTGGACTTAGAGGCTGTCATTATCTTGGATACAATACCAGACTAATACAGTTACAACACTTTCAGGATCTAAACTGGTCCCTGGTCACGTTGCTCCTCCATACTGGAAATGTACCAGAAGAGTTCGTACCAGAAGTGTTCATCAATCCCTGTAAGAGGGTGCTGCATCAGACACGCCTGTCCAAAGGAGTAGGAATGAGCAGGTTTGCTCCCTGCACCTTCCAGACAGCCTTTGTGAATGATGAGCAGTGTCAGAAGCTTAGCAGTGCACGTGACTTGTTTAGCAGTGATCTCTGTCATTGTCCCTGCAAGAGCGCAAATCCCCAAATCCAAACTTCACTCGGCGGCTGGGTAAATGACAGTACAGAAAGTACAACAAACAGTTGGAAAGGCAGACACCCGGGCTTCCTGCCTCAAGGGAGATGAAGTCCTCCATCTGGAAACCACATGGCATGGCTTGAGGAGGCCACCAGTCAATCAGAAGTGCAGTCATTCCCACACGTGAAGCACAAATTCGGCAGTAGGGCTAAGTGAGACTAACTTGAATCACACAGAGATGTGAACTAGCAGGTGATGCAACCTTAGACCCATTTACCTGTTTTCCCTGGGATAAATTAATGCATTTACACTTTTGATAAGTATTAGTTTGAATGCATTGTGTGAACACTTTGTAAGTGTTCTAGTACCAAACTGACCATTTTCTCACTCACACAGATTTTACGCTTGGATACATCTTTGACTATTCTTAATCCGCCAAAGGGATGATAAATTAAATTTAAGCTTGCCCCAAAATACCTACTTCAGAGGTGCTATCCATTATCCTCTTATTAGGGATCCAGTTGATAATGAGCTATCAGAGAATAAGAAAAAGCTCAGTTCATGGATGGGGCTCAAGGACTTTGACTTTGGGAGTGGCAGTAGCTTCCTGCTCACTGAACATTGAGGCAGGCAGCCTCTATGCCTCAGTATCATTACCAGTACTCAAAACCAATGTTGCAAAACTGCAGTTGTGAAAATCAACACTGCAAAATATACTTGCAGGGTGTGAGATTGAAAAAAAAAAGCTCAAAACTGAGGAAATTTTGGAAGCAACAACGCTGAACCAGCTGAAGACAGAAACAGATATGCCTTTTTATGCAGCCTGCAGAAAAGGAGGATGAGGGAGGACTTTATTGCTCTCTGCAAATCTCTAAGAGGAGATTGTTGGCACCTTGAAAAACACAAAAAAGACAAATACTGTCCTAGTCTACTCAAAACATTTCCTTAATACACAATGAAATATTTTCCTTTATATTGGAGGGCCCACCATTTTAGTGTTCTTAACTGAAGATGACACTAAAAATTTATTTTTGAAAGTAAAAATTAAAATTATTTTAGTTTTTAAAATCTCATTCTATCATCTTTTCTTTAAACACTTCAACAAATTAGATTTCTCAGACACAGCAATGAACCTGAAGTACTGCATTTTCTTGAATTCCACACTAGTCTCCTAAAGATGCCTGTAATTAGCAGGAATATTTCTTAATTCTTTTATGCCCTGGTCCTTATTTAGTTCTTCCTTGAGCTTTGAACTTAGTCTGTTTTCCTTCCTAAGGACTGAAATGTATTGTAGTTAATTGTCTTAAAACTTCAAACACAATGACAGCCTTAAAATTTATACCGAAGTAGGATCAAATATATAAAAGCACACTTATTTGTATTGCTTGTATGCCTCTGGTAATAACATTTTAGAGTAATGACCTGGAGGCTAAAACTGTGTGAAACATTGTAGTGAGTTGGCAAAAGAGGAGTTTCATTAGTGGATGGACAATTACAGAAATGATGGATTTGACAGATCCAGCCAGTGTTTTCAAGAAATCATACAATTAATTGCTCTAAATAGCAGGCATTATAACACATTCTGCTGGCAAAGGGAATTAAATCCCACAGAAAATGGAAAGCTATTACACGAGAAGGTACTAAAGATGAAGGGTCACTCGTTAGCACTGCACCCTCACCCCACACCCCTCACATGCACAGACTGCTTTGGAATGGAGATAACCCAACACTGAGGCTCTTGTTAGTGTGGGATCCACGTCCACACCGAGTCCCAGCATTCCCTCTGTCACCTACACCACTAAGGAACCCACATGCCAAACACATCGACTCTGAAAGAGGACAGAGTTTTAATGTTACTCTTCTTAAACTGAAAAACTGTTACACTTTAAACACTGCACACAAATTTACAGGTTTTAGCAGTCTTCATTGGGACAGCCTTTAGATCAAGGAGAAACAGGAAAAAAAGGAAAGAAAATGAAATGTTATAATTTGCTAGTACAGCAATACTTTGTATGCTGACTTCTTAGTGCATTGTATACAAACATCTACACATACATCCACGGAGAAGGCTGTACATATACATATATACACACATACATACATTTATCACATACATTTATCTCACATAAACCTATGGTAAGATAAGGCTTTTGAGCGCTTAAGTTATTTTTTAAGATAGCGCAACCTCCCTTCATATATCTAATCCAAAAATATAACCTGCTGTTTCCAAGAAGTTCAAAATAAATAAGCACCTGTAGATTTTATAGGAAACATTAACCCCTGTGTGTCTATAAAATGAACTGAATATGTACAAAAATGGAGTTGCTGTCTGGGTGACAACCTCTTTTTGAAAGGGCATCTCAAGACAAGACTGAAGGTTGGGGCCACGAGAACTATTGTGTCATTTAAGGATCACGAGTTATCTTCTGCAAAGCCTAATTGTCTTTTACTGAAATTGATGAAAGATTTGCAATTGACAACAGTGAAATGAGGTCAGAGCCACAGCTGATGTGACTAATTACCAAGCTACATTCACTCCATCTGTCCCACAAAATGTCTAAGAAAGAGCATAGGTAAAACATCTCCATCCTATGCTGGTGCTCATCAAATCCTGTGTAAAAATAACAGTGAGAGCACTTGGAAGATTTCATCCTCTGAAGTATCTAAACACTTGTGCCAGAAGAATTCCTCAAGTTTCCATTTAGAGAAATTTTTTGGGTAAATTACAGAATAAGAACTCAGATGACAAGAAATGTGTGGGTGTGCTTGTTGTATATATTGTGGCAGATCCTGAAAACCCACTCTCCTATGTAGGTGCCTGAACCCTACAATGAAATGCCAAGTTAGTTTTCCTGACTCACCTAGGTGTGTCATGTTGTCTCCAGGCTAGGTGCATAATACATGCTGGCAATCTCCCTTTCAAGCTTTGTCTTGACAATGCAGCAAATGGCTTATGACTCCTGCTACAAGATCCAAAACCATCACAGCTGCATGACTAAAAAAATAATCCTGTGTAGTGAATGAATTCTTAATGTTCAAATGTGTTCAAAAATTTTTGGAAGGTTAACTTGTATTCACAGAGCTTTATAGCAGTAAGGTATTTATTATTTGTGCCTCCTGTGTTAACTTATTTTGATAATAACCATCCATCTACAGCTAGTATAAAACCTATGTGGGTTCCACAGCTGTAGCTAATTTTGGATAAATCAAATCATATGCTCTCTGGTCTGGACCGAACTTTTATTGTTGGGTGATCTGGTAGCACAGACAAACAGTATACTCCTGAAAGTGGAACTGCAGTTTCAGAGACAGTGCAACTTCTGATGAAGATAGGAATATCTACAGATGAATGAGGAAACAACAAAGTTTGGAGAGGAGGAATGGACCTCAGATGAGAATTTTTGTTTGTTTGTTTCCTTCTAAGTAAGATACTGACAGAGTCAAATACTATGGTGGGGATCTCTGCCCTGCCATGCAGTTTATCTGCTAGTGTGAACAGAACAGGAGCACTGCATTTGTGCCATTTCATATTACACAAACACCATTGATATTGTGTATGTAGAACTGAGAAGCACAATTTCACTAATCAAACCACAACACTAAGCAGTTACCCAGACTTCTGTCTATTCAAACACAGTAATGTTTCAAACTCTTCCACTTCACTGATCTATTTTGTTAGCAGGGTGCATACACACACAGACATGCCTGTTGACTGTGCACCACAAATCTGAACAGGTGCCATCTCTGTGCTTTTCATAAGCCTTGCCTGGGACCACTCTCCAGAACTGAGACCAATGGAAGTGGAAGAGCCCACATCAGGCTTATTAACCTCTGCAAAACATGGTGATCACACTCAAAGTGCCCACTGGGAACGGCCACTGGTCCACACTGACTCCCCGACCATGCCCATGGACTGGGAGAGGGCTGCCCAGCCAGGGGCACGGGGCTGCCCTGAGGCTGACCTGCACACAGAGGGCTGAGCTCCCCGCTCACACACCTGCTCTGCCTCTGTTTATGCTCTTCTGTCGATGCAGTGATAGTGTCTCCTAGTGGCTATATTCCTGAAGGAGCAGACCCTAATCCAAGCTGCACACCTGAAACTCCCGCCCTTCAGAGGCATACAAAATGCAAACATATCTCTACATTTTTAGATAATCTAAATCAGCACTCTGAAAGATTTTTTTTTTTGACAAATAAACAACCAGCAAAACAGTAGCAAGGTACTTTATTCTTTTCCTTTAGTAAGACTAAAGAGATAAGAGCCATAATAAAACCATGTGAAGCAAGGACTTTGCTCAGAGGTCTGAAAGCAAGCATGGGCATCAACTGATCAGAGTCAATGTCATGTAACCTTTAGGTCCAATCCAGACCCTGTAAAAGCAAAGGAAATGCTGAAATGCTCTGCTTTGGTAAATCACCATAGATCAACCCACCACGTACTGAGCCCTACAACAGACACCACAGTTTGTGGGTGCAGACCCATGGCCTGGGATCTTTGTACCACACTAAGCACTTGTGAAAGGCAATGCCAGCACAGATCAGGAGGCCAGGTCTCCCAGCAGCATCCCACCTGCAGTCACGGCCAGCAGAAGACGTTTAAACAGAACAAGAAACCTTGAACTGTATCCATACTTGGTGCTAGCCCTTCCTCCTTGAACAGGATATTTTCCATTTTCAGCACCAGCTAAACACCAAAAATCCTTCTTAGTAATGAGATCTTTATCAGGAGATTTTGTGAAAGAAAGACTAAACCTTCAATATACAGACAGTGTAAACCAAAACCCCACCAGCTGGAACGACAGTAAGATAAACCCAGAGGGCACATGGGTCTGATTTTGCCATGTTGTTGAACATTTCCTTTCCCATTTTCTTCCAATTGAAGTTTCCCTTTGCTGACTATCCTCTTGGAACAGAAAGATTTGTGCAGAAAATTTCCATACATGGATGAGCTTAACCAAATAAGATATTGAAAGAAAAAGAAAAGAATGAAAAGGAACAGGCAAGGAAATCTTTCCTACCAAACCCTGTCTGCAAGTAATGGCTAACTCTTAACAATGGAGCATGAATTTACCTTCCTCTGTTATATATCAGGGCCTTTTGTTGTTCATTAAACATCTGTCACACACCTGACATCCTCACTTTGAAGATTTTACATAGGCTTCCCTGCGAGAAGAGTAATAAGTCACTACAAAAACTGTTGTAGTTGGAACAGTTTTAACACCTCAAAATAAAACCTTTATATACTTCTGATCTCAACTAACATCTCTAGCTGAACATCCCCAGAGTGACTAGGCGTAAATATGGAGTGTATCCATTTGTTCCCATCTCCAGTAGGTCCTTTTCCATGTACCTGTGTGTGCCTGAGATAGTGCCCACTGCTGCAAGCAGAGCAGTGTTTCTGCCACCATTCTCACATTGTGCCAGTGCTGGTGGGAAAGCATTTCTTGAACAAGGTCCAGTGAATACTCCCTCTCCCTGATGATCCTTTTGGTGCCTCAGTTTGCTGACCTTTACGCCAGAGCGAAAGCTAATCTCTACCCCCAGCTTTTCACTTGAGGGAAGAGAAAGATGAGAATTCAGTTTTGAAAGAGGTTCTTACTGGTAAACATGGATTGACAATTGAAACGCTTCCCACTCAACTTCTTTTTCCACACCTCCTTCAGCTGTCACAGACCGCTAACTGAATCATACCAAACCACAATTTCAGTTTGTCTTAGTCTAGGTAAATTTCCTACAAGGTTTGAAAACAAGGCCTAAACTTTTTGTTTCTTTTCTCACCCTGACAATTTAGCTGTGTTCCATAAGAAAAACAAAAGCACACATCTACTGAAGCCTTTCTGGTTTCGGCACTCTGATCTTTTGTAGCCCGCCTGTTCAGTCAAGTTCTTTCAAAAGCACCTCTTTCTCTTTCTACACACATTTAAAACCTCCTTTCATCCAAAGTTGACAGATCTCCCTAACACCTCTTATTAAACTCCTGTACAATTGATCCCACCTTCCACCACTGGTCCAAAACAAGCACAGACCTCTACAGCCACCTCATGTGGGAATACAAACAGCAGATGACTGCACCATCCAGAGGAGAGTGATAGTTGGGGTAGTCCAAGGGTAGAGAAAGGAAAGAGCTGCAACCCTAGGCTGGTCCTTCCACCTCTGAGCTTCTTCTTCATGGGTCTGACCATTTGTTGACAGCATCTAGTTAAATAGAGGAAATGCTACATAGGGCAGATTAAACTGCTGCATTGCCACCAAAACAAAAACGTACAAACTCAGTGCAGAAATTCCCTGCAAAGGTAAGGCAATAGCAAATGATAAATTAATGACTTCTCTCACAGTCCTGTGAAAAGCCAAAGAGCCTCACATACTTGTCCTCTGTTAGACTGGGGATCGTTCTTTTTCCCAAAGCAACCCAAACCAACACTTTCTAAGCTTCCATTCCTCCTAAGCCAACTGCTTGGGGCTGCTGCACAGCCAGCCAGCTTCTTCTTCTGACCAGGTAATGGGACACTTGTGTGCACACCCTCCCAGACATGTGTTGGGTTATTTAAATCAGCTCAGCAAGTCTTTTAGCCTGAGAGACACAAAGGCAATATAAACAGAGCTTCCTTTTGCACTCTGTCCTTAGAGAGTCCTATCTTGAGCAGATCATGCTGATACAACATGACAACATCCAGGGATAAAGGGGAGGCTCACACTAAACGCAGTCTAATGCTAGGTAGTGTTATAAGAGGGCAAGCAGAGATCAATGAAATCTTTTCTCTTCTTTCCTACAACCAGCAAGTCTGTAAACTGAACAAGCCCCCTGGCTCACCAGAGAGCAATGAAGTGGGCGACTCCTGAAATCTGGGCATGGGTAGGGACAACGGTTTCCTTCCAGGAGACACTACCAGAGCTGAACTGTGTTTGCTTTTCTTTAAAGCCTCTTGTAGAACCCTTTGCCCTTCCCAGCATTTTTCTTGCTAGAACTTTAACGCATTTGGCACAGAACTGCAAAATTGCACAACTCCTCAAGAAGTTGGATTTGTTTCTTGCCTTTTGAAGGGATGGCTGGGGGGACAGGTTTTCGATTATTTTTGAAATTATAATTACTATTATTATTAACATTACTGTTATATTTAGGAAGAAGCTTCCCCCTCCCTTCTGAGTGAACCATTCACTTGTACTCTTCTTTCACAGGCAGGTGGTTTAAGCTTGATCTGCCCTCCAGGGGTTAAATAAAGAAGTGATGGGAAGGAAACCCAAGACCTTTTCAGTGGCTCATATTTGAAATTTTTTCCCTCGCTCTCTTCTATATGTGGATCGTCTGCTTCTCGTTTCCTCTCGCTCCCTAATTATTGTGTTAGGGAATGGCGAGGGGCAAGGATTAACAATGAAGCAGATGACAGGAAACTGTTACCAAAAGAACAATGCCGGGCATCTCCCCCATCCTCCCGTTCCTCCCACCCAAGAGATGGTCCCCCTCACCCTTCTGTCGATGCCATGGTTCCGAAAAAAACCCTGTCTTCTCAAGGGTCCAAGGGATTAATTTGGACAGCAGGGCGCGAAGGAGGTTGGTTCTTTGGTATAACCCTCGCTCACGTCTGGGAAGGAGCACGCAATTCCTTGTAATCCTGGGGGCTCCGCAGGGCGAGGATCCGGCAGCTCCGCTCCTCGGCTCTCCCCCACCCCGCCGTCCCAGAGCAGGCTCTCGGTGCCCCGGGGACCGGCGCTGCTGCGCCGCGGCCGCCCAGCAGTGGCCGGCGGGGCGAGGAGGCGCTGGCACCTGGGCTGCGATCCCCGGCGCCCTCCCCTCGCCGCGGGGAGCGTGTGCGTGTCTGCGCGGCTGTGTGCGAGAGCTGGGGGGCGACTTCACATCGGCGCGGCGCTGGCTGAGGCTGGATTGGAAGGTTTAGCCCTCGAGCCGTGGATTTGCAGTCAATCCCTCTCTATTTTAGGCACGGGCTGACATCACGAGCCGTTGTTACTCCTATAAATCCCCCCCAACAGCTCCTTGGCAGCGGGGGGGGGGCGGCGAGCCCCTCTCAGGGGGAGGGCCAGCCGCCGCCGACCACGACCTGCCCCGTTCGCCGCGGCCGCCACCGCCTCCCGGGGCAGGCTCGGGACTCCGGGGAGCGGCCGGGAGCCGCGGGAAGGCGCGATCGCATACAGACACACAGAGAGACACACACAGACAGACACACACACACACAGACAGACACACACAGACAGACACACACAGACACACACAGACAGACACACACACGCGGCCCCGCTCGGGGTGTCCGCCTGCCGCCGCCCACCCGCACGTGCCCCGGCGCGCGGCCGGCGCGGGGTCCCACAGCGCGGCCGAGAGGCTGCGTCCCCGCAGCCGCGGCACCTGCCCCGCCGCGCCGAGGCGGCAGTAGCCCCCCGGGAGGCCCGGCCCGACGGGCCGCTGTCCGCGCCGTGCTGTCCCACCGGGACGGCCGGGGCTCGCTGGCGGGACCGAGGGGCCGCGGGAGCGGGGCCCCCGCCCGCAGGGACGCGCAGGGTGCGGCGCGGGGCGGTGCTGCCCCCTGCCGGGAGGTGGGCGAGGCGCGGCGCCCGGGCCCCACCTGCCGCCGGCGGGCCCGCAGGCCCGGCCCCGCACCGCACAGCCCCGGGGAGCGGCCGCCGTCCCGCCTGTGGCCGCGACCTCTCCCCACGCCTCGGCCGGGCCCGCCCCGCGCCCCTACCTGCGCCGCCCCGCCCCGCCCCGCTCCTCCGCGTCGGGGGCGCTGCGCGCGGCCGCGGCCCGGTGGACCCGGGCCCGGGTGTCGCCCAGGGCGCTTTTGCAGCGTAGGGCAGGAAATTTCTGTCCTGTTCTATACCCGCACTCAGGTGCTGGGGCACAGAACGCTCGCCCAGACACTGCCACACACCTTCGCTCCCGTTTCCCTCAGCTGGGGCTCTGCCCGCCAACCTCAGTGCTGTCTCTCCATCCAAGTCTGACCAACCTGATGTCTCGTTTAACAGGGAACAAACATTTCTGCCACAGCTCGTTCCCTCTGCACCGAGGAGGTGGCACAGAAAGCCAGCAGCCATGCGGAAGCCCCCTGACACGATAAGGAGCTGGGAGGCTGCGGGGATTGCACAGCTGAGCAAAGCCTGCCTGACCCTCTGCACCACTCCCACTCCCCCAGGATGCTTTTCCTGCAACCAAGCCAATTCCAGTTACTTGCCCTTAAAAAATGGCAGGATGCAGCCTATCACGCAATCCCCAGTCCTAATCAAATACACATTTTTTTTCTTGTAATCTTACCATGGACGTAGGCTTTCAACAAAAATCTTTTACAAGGGCAATTCTATGAGAGTAACTGAGGGTGCCTGAAAGGAGCTTGTATTTCAGTATGTCCATTTCCTATTTTTCAGCTAAGCACCCTGGCTTTTGGGTAGTAATTTAATGCAGCCCTGAAACATACAAAGGAAAAACATACACTCGTTGGAGGGAATAAGAATGCAGAGAGTGTTTTGCTCTCCTCTTTCCATAGCAATATCCTTATGGCCTTTCCAGAATGCACAGCTCTTTTTCCTTGGAGGGAAAATGAGCTGCTATCCATGTTGTGCTATTTCACACCCTTTTTCCAACAGATGGCACAGATCCTCACCTGTTTAGAAAGAGATGTTTGAAACAGTTCTACATCTTAAAAATAGAGTCAAACTATCAAAGATATTATCAATTCCAGGTCACACATTGCTTTTTTTCAAACATTTATCCCTATTTTTCTTCATTATTGGCATTAGATGCTAACCCCTGCATAGTTCTGCTCAGTCTGTAAACAGGAAACTACTGTGGGTAAACCTGACAGGATGGACAAGCTGGTTTGTAATTCCTGGGAATACTCGACATGGTACAGGTGCTTGGATATGTTGATATGACTGCTCACTTTTGCATGTGAATACCTATGTCATACAACCAGAGCAATAAAACATTATGTGGGCATTTGGAAATAGCCAGATTTGAATCTAGGATTCAAACATGATTGAGATCCAGAAATAGAAGCAAATGCTGCAACCTCATCCTCCTCCTGTAAAGGGCTGTGCTAAAATATGAACCCTGGGGTTGAGCCAGGTGTCTGGCTATCTTCCTACTTCTGCTTCTTTGAAGAGCATCATGGCTGTGAAAAAAAAGGGTTTGAATAGTGTTGTGCATGCACAGCTATAGCAACCTCCTGAGATTTTAATTCCATGAATTCCTACAAGTTTCTCTTCAAGAATGTACTTTTGTGTGATATACAGCTAGTGAACAGCTATATTGTTGCTGTCCAAGCCCAGAAACTTTCTCCTGATTTGAAGCCAAATGGGGATGGGATTCAACACTGAGGAGAAGTTAGAGGACCAGTATATATTAAAATATAGTTGATCTTTAGAAGATGAAGAGGGAGGTCTAAGGCTGGAATTAAACCAGACTTTTGCAGATCTGTTTGGACTGGACAAAACCTAAAGAGAGAAAAAAGCATTTAGAACCTCGTCTCTCTCAGCTGTAGCAGGGGAGAGCTGTAATACTATGGAAAGCAATGCAGTCATGGTGTGCTAACTGAGAACACAACCAGCTCCCAGGTCTTCATAATTTCTGTTTACCATTAAATAATCCAATGATTATTTAGAGTGTAGAAACTCTCATTTAATGTAATAATGAAAGAGCTTTCTCATTTCACTCTTTGTCGTGGCTGTTAGGAAGAAACACATGTTGACTTTCTGCAAGTTTGTGCTTCTCCAAAACTGACACCTAATTTACTCTAAGCCATTCTGTCAGCAGGGGAGTACCACACATTCATTGGCATGTGTTCCTCCCGGCAGAGGAATGAAACACATCATGTTTTTCACATTTAATGCAGGATTTTTGTTGCTGTTGTTGCCATGCACTTTGTCGGCCAAGCATAATCTCCTGGCAGGAGAAGACAGACAAACAAGATAAAGAGAAGCAATATACTTTAATTGTAGCCCTTAAACTTTTTGATTTAAGCAACATCATGTGATCCTATTTCCAGTGAAAACAAGGAAAGTGCAAAAGCATACACAATAAGTATTTCTGCCAAGAAAATAAAAAATAAGTTACATGGAATGATGTCCAACACTAATTGTCCTTTTAGCAGCAGTTTTCAGATTCAAAAGTGGATAGAAACTACTGAATGCTAAGAAACTTGTAATGAGATTTTACAGCAGCAAAGAATCAGAACTGAAATCAGACTTGCTAACTTCAAGTTGCTATACCCATACAATAGGCAGAACACAAGTTCAGGATCTGAGTCCTTCTTGGTAAGAGCACTAAATCTTTTCATCAGGTTCCCAGTCCTCACAGCCAACTACTGCTGTAAGCTGTTTTGGGCACTGCAATAATTTGAAGGTCCTAAAAACTCCAGAGTGTCATATATGACTTAGCAAGAAATCATTATTGATGGAAGACAGTCAGTACTGTCTCTTCTCCCCAGTTTTTATAGGGTTAATCCCTAGTCTTTAGCCATGACTGAAAGAATGAAATAAAGAATAGAGAATGATTTAGTGTAAGAGCAGTGACTAAGGACCATGAGGACACTCAGGTGTCTCCCTGGACAATATGCCCAATAGGAGAATCTTACTCTGATGTCAAACAGTTCAGTCTCAGTTCAAGAAAAGTGCCTGCTAAGCATGAGACCTGGACATTATTCTTACCCTGAAGAGCTACAGAGGAGTAGTTTTACCACAAATGTGTGGGAACTAATGGGAACCAAAAGTTTTCCTGAGGTTTTCATACTTCTATGAAAAAAAACACTTGGAAAAAACATATTTAAAATATATTTCATGTTTTTATCTGTTTAGAACACACGGTGAAAGAGAACTCCTTGGTACATTTCATTGTAGTGGTTCATGTACAATAGTAGGAATGGGTGTATTAAGAAAAAAGAATCTTGTTATTTATGTTTATAAATAGTCCTTGAATTTTATGCTGATTCTGCCTTTTTAGTTCCTGAAGAGTCCCAAGTGAGAGTGACATGCAAAGAGACAAGGGCAGTAGAGAGTTCCAAGAGTGTGACACATATAAAGCAAAAATGGATCTAAATAATGTCAGACATGAGTATGTAGGTTAAAAAAACAAACCATGGTTTATTTAAATGTGTAAAGTACTTGGGAGGGAAGAAGATTACATTGTACTATGGCAATACAGACAGCACATACCACAACAAGCTCATCCATCATAATGAATTCAGGCTACTCTTTCCAGACTCTTAATCCACTCAGTCACACAGATCTTTGGGAGAAGCTCACCATCAATTTCTCCAGGGAGCTCCACACTACAGATTAATTTCAGACAGAATTTACTGTCCTGTTTCTGCATGTCAGACTCAGGAGCAGAGCATCGTCCTCCCACCAGGGGAGACAGACAAAATATGGCAAAACTTCTCATGCACTAAGACCCTCTGTCATGGGTTAAGTAAAATTAGCCTGATGAAATATCTGATCCTAGGACAAATTACCAGGCTGCCTGCCTTAACCTTATCCCAGATGTGTCTCATCACTAGGATGAGAAGCCTAAAGTAGCAGAGACTGAGAGAGATATTATGTTATAAAATGCCATTTCCAGACTCAGGTTTTTATTTCATGTTCTTCTCAATCCAGTCCTTGAAGGGAAGAGCTTTGGTGAAGCCACTGTAGAGTTCTAGGCTGCAAGTTTTATCATAACCCCAGCTCACTAATCCCATCAGGTGCCACCTTAGCTCAGGAGATGCTTTTCCTGGCAAAGTTATGGCAGCAATCCCACCAGTTTCAGCAGGGCAAATATTAGAAAAGGCTGTGTGGTCTTGTTTGGCACAGAACATGCTGTCAGTGATGCTGACTTGTATCCCATTATCCTCATACTGTTGCTCACACAACAGTGAATCCACCATCTGAACAACTCCCATGCGGATTGTGTCATTCTTGTATCCGAGATCTTTAATGTCAGCCAATACCTTCCAGCCAGTAACCATTATCTTTAAATCCTCTGTGGATGCAGTCAGGTCATGGGAAGATGACAAGCAAATGGGTTGAACACGACTGCTGATCCTGGCTTTGTCCAAGAGTTTTATGACAGCTATATCAGAATCAAGTAATATAGGGTCATAATTGGGATGCACTATGATGGCAGAAATCTGGAGAGGAAACACAGTAGGAAGAATTGTAGGGTTAACAGCAATGGCAGGTCAGCAGCACTCTTTCCATACTACCAAAATACATTTTAGTTTATCCTGCATACTTCTCCTTTACCCCCATCTATGGTGTTCTTCCACTCAAATGAGAAACATGCAATACATTACATAATATTGGGGCCAAACCTTTACTGCTCATGTCCTTAATGAAATCCTATAAGAACAGATAGGATTCCTATAAGAAAATACTGTAAAAAAAATGTAATATATTTTCTTACAGGAACACAATGAAAAAGATGGGATTAGAGAAAGAAACTAAAAAGGGGTCAGGAGGGAAAGCATCAAGTTAATTATGATATTTTGGATAAATTCCATTAATTAACTCAGACACACACCCCAAATTTCCCCCCAAAAAGAGACACACATACCCAAATTTGCTGTATTTCTGATTTTGATTTCAGCTTTTCTAGTTCTGCTTGAAAAAAATCAAATCGCTCTGGTGAGCCCAAGGTGCTATTTTTGGAGCTGGAGTCAGACACAAACTTCTTTTCAGTTTAGAGCTCTACGGCCTTGGGGCTGAGAAGTGAAATGTGCTCATGGCATCAAACCAGGATTTAGAGCACAAGTGTTTCCCTCATAAATTATGCTAATCAATTTTGACAGTAGCTGGCATCTCTTCTACTTTTTTTACTGGCAATATCACTCAAGACATTATGGCCCACAGAACCTGAGCTATTTTCTTAATTAGGGGTGAATGTATGAGTTGGATGGCTTCGAGGAATTCAATGAGCTACAGCATAGGCCTTTCTTACGCCATTCCACTTGAGTCTCTACACATGCATCTCAAAGAACAACATGTAAGAGAGTGCATTGCCCAAAGGGTCAACGTTTTGTCCCTATACAAGACAGATGTGATCAGCATCTACCTGTGCCCATCATTTTTCAATCCTGTTGGGCTTACTCACCCTCAGGTTCTGGATGGTCTTTTCATCCCTGTCATCATCTCTATAGAATTTGCCCAGAACCACCTTGAGCTCTGCTGTCTTGAGCACGATGGTCTTGCCCAGGTCAGTGACGCAGTGGGCTGCCACCACCACGGTGCGCTCGTTCACCAGGGCCCCGCTGCAGATCAGGATCCAGGCCCCTTTCCGAAGGCTGTTCTCCTTCACCCCGCTGGCTGTGCGATAGATGGCTGCTTGCCATGGCCACCTCATAGAGGTCACTGCCTTCTTAAGGGTGATGTTTTCTGCTTTTCCACAGACTGGGGAAACATGAAGCAAAAAGTAGGTAACACTTTCTCCCCAAAAGAATCCGAGCATTACTCTTAATTCCTTCTTAGAATGTGCCAAAAGAAACTAAACTGCCATGATGAATATGAAGGACAGTTGTCTAATTAGCCTCTGTCTCTAACCTGCAAAATTCTGGCAGTATTTGATATAGCTTTTTAAAACAATATTCAACTTTTCCATTATTATCTGAATTCCTGGGCAAAGTAGGAATGTGGATTTAGCACTTGAGCAGGTGAATTTTCACAACAACCTTATCGACTTGCACTATAATGAGATGACTGCAGAAAGAAATGAAAAGAACACCCTTGATTCTTGTTTATCATAAAATTCCATAAAGCCATCAGTGCACTAAAATTCACCCTAGGCAGTCACAGTGTATTTTTGAGGCCTCTCTTGGCACAACTCTTTGCACAGGTCAATTCATGCCGATAAGAACAGACTTGCCTTGCAACAAGAATGTTGAAGCAAATGCATCTAAATCAACAGTCATTCTGGGGAAAAGAAAAAGCTCTGCCTTGTTCTAGGAATACCTTATCCATGCTTGGACCTGGGGTAAAATCCCCTACATCATAAAAGGTTTAATTTCAGTTGAAAGAGTTACATTGCATTGTTGTATTTTTTCTTTGTGATATGTAGTGTGTGCATGTCCATAGTGAATGCGATACTTTTCAAAATACATGATATGATCTCAAAGTAAAACCACAAACAAGAACAATAAAAATTTGTTTGTTGTTAAGATCTACTTTTCACGGTTTGCTTGATGTCAGTAGTGGAGTTTACCAAATCTTGTGACGTTCTTACCCTAACTTCTTTGTGCATTACCTCTAGATTAGATTTTATCTAGATTTACAGTTTGCAATATGAACTCTTCCTTAGCAGGGTTTATTAAAGGAAGGGCCTCTTTAAAATTGCAGATTCTCCCTTCTATTGCTCAAACTTTGATGGTTTTGTCAGCTGTGTGCCAAAGTATACAAATGAAAGAAAAATCCCATTTGTAGTAAATCATACAGAAAAACATGAAGTAGTAGTAGAAAGCTATTTCAAATCAGGAGAAAGACTCACTATACCTCTTGCTCAATAAAAGAGTAGAGAAATTAATGGCAAATCACAGTGCTGAAAGCCTGATCACTTTACCATCAAGTTCTACTGGTGGATAAAAAGACACATATATCCTTCAAGCTTTATTGCTCCTTTCTCCCAGCTGGAAGTATAAGCAGCCTACACTGCTGTGACTCCCTAAATATCTAACATGAATGCACATCCTGTTCCCTCATTCACCCAAGAGATATGCACATTTTTTTCCCTTGGAGACTCACTTGGAATACACACAGGGGCTCTCCCACTCCATTTTCCTGTCTTGAGGCAAGTCCTCCTGCTGCTGCCCAGCCGGCGGTAGAAGGGAGAAACGCACTCATACTGGAGCTGAGTGTGCAGGTGCTGGTACCCTGGCGGCAGTTCTCCAAATGGCAGTGCTGGTTTCTTGGTTGGATAGACTTGAAGCTTTTGCTTGCTGAATGCAGAAGAGTAAAGTTGATGCAAAGGTGTTTCTCTGTTTCAAGGCACAAAGAACACCATAATTATAATATTATAAAAGCAATCATTACCATAACTTTATCACCAGTTGCGTTAAGTATCATTTAAAATCACATAAAGTTTGCTCATGAAAGAATAAGGAAAAAACATAATTCCAGCATAGGTTAGCAATACTCCCATTTACATCCCACTATTTTATTTACATATATCTGCACATATATATAATTACACATATGCTTATACATATCCTATTTGTGTCTGTTTTTTCATTTTACAGTTTCCGAATTGAAATCAATTGCCTCTGAATGTGGAAGTTTTTTCCATTCACAAAAGGACTGAGACACCATTTTTTAAATTAAGAAATTATACCTGAATTTGGCATTGTCATTATTAATTCTCAGTAGAGGGGAGATAGACACATCTTTTCTCTAGTGAATATTTTAATAGACAGTATTAGGAATTGATTCAGATTAAATGATGTTTCTAAAGCTGCTTGATTTGGCAATTAACAGAGATAATTGCCTCACCACAGAGATTTCATAATTTCATAATTGCTAAGCTTCCACTTAGAAATTGTACTGATTAGCTGAAACAGGGCACATAATTAAGAAATAAATATGTGCACCAGCATAGATATGGACCATAAGCTTGACTACAGTTAAACTTAAATTTTAATCATTTAGAATATGTCCCTTGCTTTAATGCTTAAAAGCTCATGTCTACAAAAAATCCCCTTTTTATGCCTGAAAGATTCAGCAGGAAATTAGTTTCCCTTGAGATTTCTGGTACTGCCTACATCCAGAAAAGACTTTTTTTTCCTCATGATTACTTCATTTTTTATCACAGAGAGACACAGACACCTCCATCATATCCAATCTATGAGGCAATACATAACAGGAAAGTAAAGTTACAAAGAACAAGAACAAGAGTCTCTTGTATTTTGAAAGGAGGATGAGAGCTGCTGTGGTCCTATTTAGTCTGCCAGGGTACCATTCCAAACTCACAGATGACTTGCAATATTGCATAATCTAGACTTTACCTCACTATTGACCTATTAAGTGGAGATTCTGCTTCAAGGGATTAAAAACAGTCCACAAACATGAGACGCCATCATCTTATGGATGGGAGGACATGTATGTTCTCTCAATACAGCTGGTGTTCATACCTGAAACATTAAAGTCCTGTATCCAAAAGTCAATAGAGAAATTTAAGAAAGAAAAATCCCATAATGGCTACCAAAACCTCATGTCAGCTTCTCAGGGCCATCTCTACAATCATATATCACAGACCTGGAGAATGGCAGAGTGACTGGGAAGTACATGCTTGCCTTGTTCCTCAGATCTTCTCTAGCCATTCTGGCTGTTGTCAGAGACAGGATAAAGCTTGAGCTGGTCCTTCATTCTGACCTGATATGACTGTTCTTAAGACCAAAGATGAGGACAGTTCTAGCACTGAATTGAAAACTAAATTAGTCATGTACTTCAAAAATAACCCTGAAATGAGAAATTACTACTTGGACGAAAATGAACCTGAACATTGCAACATATTTAATTCTGATGGGGTTTATTTCAAGAAATCATAAGAAGGGTAAGCCCAGGAAGGATCTAATCTTTCATTCCTTCCTCCCCTCCTACTCTACTTCACCCTCTCCCTCATACCCAGCCTATATAAAAAGTGCTGTATTGCTTTGGATGGTGAAACTTACTGGGAGCAGGTTGCATTGCAATACCCTCTTCTCTCCTTGTGCTCTCCCTGTGCACTAAGATGGCACATGTTCATATTTTTCATCATTAGCCCCAAGGAACTGTTCTTAGACTGTTCTCAAGCTTGCCAGCAGAATTCCAGCATCATGCTGTAGTTTGTCTGTCTCTATCTGTGCATTTCTTCCTGGCTGCCTCCAGGTTGCAGCTGGCAGCCTGTGCTCAATCAGACCTCCCCTCCCAGCAGCTCTCATTGCTCAATTATCAGTGGATTTGTAGGAGTCACTGCTCAGGCAGGCTAAACACATGGAGTGAAAAGGAGAGGAGGGGAAAAGCAATCACATTTTTTTCTTTAAACTGTAGTTGACATATTGCGTTCTCACCTTGACTGAACCTGCATTGGAAGCACTTTCTGTCTCACCAGGTCAGAGATCTTTGGCTCTCTGCAGGCTAGAAAAGATATAATGTTGCACAGTACTTTTTCACATTCACAGCTCTAGGTGCTATGGTTCATACACATTTGCAACCTTTCCTCTCTCTAACTATAGAGGACTGAATTAAGAAAAGAGGCAGTTAAGTTACGAGAATTAATGATCCTAAAACCTAAGGCCTTGGAAAAATACTTCTTCACAGTTCACAAGATCTATCCCATTTACAACAGTGGAAGCTTCTGAACTAGTCTGCATTGGCACTTTCAGGCATGGAGGAAGTTTTTTCCATCATTCAGTTTGTCTGAATGCCACACTTGCACCACCATGGAGGATGGTTTCGTATCAGAGCAAACTTTTCCAGTAATGGAATTATATATAAAAATGCTTCATTTCTATCTGTGTAGCCCCACACAGCTAGTTGGCATACAGAGAAAGGCTGCAAGATATTAAGCACTTCTAGGAGTCTTCTATGGAAGGAACTGGATTCAAAGAAACACTTCAGAATTACCTAAATATGTGTAAAATAACAGAAAGGAGATCTAAGATTTCTAGTTTGGCATATTCAGTTTACTTTCTTTAAGATTAGGATAAAATATTCAAGTTCAATTAACTCTGCCAGGGTCTCCTTCCTGCTGCCCTGAATGGAAGAAAAGGAATCTTGCAGGATGGATTTTATCTGTATGCCTTGTTCTCTGTGTAATTTAACAATATCTAGTTCTTTGTGATTGATATATGTGTTAGCCATTATGTCAGTATCACAGTAAGCATCAATAAAGATGCTTTCCACAGATGACTGCATGCTTCAGGGGGAGATTATTTTCATCTAAAACAACAGAATAAAGCAAATTGCCCAGGAGACAGACATATTTCCTTATATAATCATCATTTCAGTTTTTAAAAAATCCATATATCAAGAACATGTGTTTATAAAATGAATTTAGCAGTTCCCCAGCCCAAATTCATTACTCACTCACTCACTCACTCACTCACTCACTCACTCACTCACTCACTCACTCAGGGTTTCATTCACACTTAGTAGAATAGCTCCAGGTGAAGAGCATAGGATTTAAAGGTTTGATGCAGTGTTTTGGTGAATACATATAATTTAATCATATTGTACAGGCTCTGCTTTTGCATTTATGACTGGTCCCATTGTTTTAAAAGGATTGTGAAAGGACAGTTACTCCCTGTGACAGCAACTGATCGTTAACAGTCTCATGAGACAATTATTTAATTCTATTTCAATTCCCTCCTGACCTTCTTTGATCTTGATCTTACGCAGGTTCAGTCCTAGAATGAGGATAATAAGGGTCTTAGAGAACATTCCTTTCCCTGTTTAAAGATGGAATCTTCTGGAATCATTGGCAACTTCTCTGTCTGAGTATAGCAGCCAGCAGAGCTGGCAAACTACAAAACTCAGTATCAGGTATCAGCCAGACAGCTTACTCTCAGCAAATATGATCATTTGTTCAGTGCAAATGATATAGAACACAATCCAGCGAAACCATAGCAGCCTGTGTGAGTTGTGGTAAAAAAGTTTATAAACTACCTTTTATGCAGATTGGTTGCTTCCCTGACCATTCTCCATCGTCTTGGCAGGTCCTTTGTTCATTGCCACTAAGAACATACGAGTTGTTACAAAAGAAAGCAATGACTGTGCCAATTTTTGCATAGCGTCCATTCAAGAGCCCAGTGTCTTCTACCACTCTTCTGTAGCCATTGAGTGGACCACCAGGATCTGAGCAGTTTTTTTCTTCTAGAACTAATGATAGGGAAAAAAATAGTAACCATTTTATCAGGTTCACTACATTATTTTCACCCATCAAATTGCTTGGCATTTCATTCAGATGTTACTAAACAATCTACACTTTATTAAAGATGCCTTTTCAAGACCCATCTGGGATTGCTGTTTTTGAAAATGTCAAATATTAAAAAAGAAATTATAATATAGGGATGTCTGTTTATAATACACACTTCAGTCTCACTGAAACCATAAGAGTCTCAAATTGGTAAAAATTCTCAAATTGTTAAAACCTTAAGAAGTAGCTGACAGTCCTGAAAAAGAACCTTGACTTTCTATGATGTTAATGTCCCATTAATATTAACAAGGCTTCTTCAACAGCATAAAAGGCTGCACTTAAATTATTTGCAGGAAACAGGCCTTTGGCATTCTTTTCCATTTTCTGTATTTTCAATACTTCACTGCACTTGGATATAAAAATAGACTACTTAATTTTGCTTTTATGTTTGGTTGCATTTTGTTTTCTTAGCACTGAGAGAGATATCTCAATAATCCAGGGAAATACATGAATTGAAAGAGAACATATGTATGTATTTACTGACAATAAAAATTTAATATGAAACGCTTACTCATGCTATATTCTGCCTATAAAATCTCTTTTAGTTCCTCCTTCCCAGTATTTTCCACTTATTTTAAATTCTTGTTGTGTTTTTGGTTTTTCTGGTTTTTTCCTCAATAAACTTAGATTTTTGGCCTAAATCTGGAGGACAGTATTCACTATGTGATGCTAGAAGATGATTTTTCCTTCATTTTTAACTCCTCTGCTCTTTCTATTTAGCAGCTGACAAGGTACATTTTTTTCCCTTTGGATTTCACCTCAGTTTTCTTGTCAGGACAACACTAACATGCAATCCTATTTAATTTCTCTGCCTGGTGCCTCAGTGCATGATAACCAGTGCACATCTAGTTCAGACAGCTGGTGTTGGTGCTGCTCACTGAGTGCCCAGAGGACTGGGACATATCAATTGACCCAAAATTACCTCTTCATATCAGTGCTTCAGAGTTGGCTGCCTGCTGAGCCTCAGCTCACAAAAGCACCAACATATAACAAAGCACTCAGACATTTATTTAAATTGCTGTGAAATCAGCACAGTTACAGTGCAAAGGTATGGCCCTGTCCTGTCACAAAGTCATACCTTGTGCCACCAGATAAAGCCCAGTTCAGCAAAGCGTGTGAACACACAGCCAGCCATAACAATGCCCCTCCAATGAAGAGCATGTGCTTTTAACAGTGAGTATAGCATTCAAGCCAAGTCTATATTTCAGTGTTTTCTTTGCAAGCATAGGATTTTAGCATATGCTGAAGGCTATATATGTATTTAAATACTTTTCCACAAGTTATATTTAGTAAACAAGGATTTCTGAACCTCCTCTCCATCAGAAGAAAGGGAAAAGCAGAGCCCTGTCTCCTTTTTATTTGGCTCCATTTTCCTCCTGTGTACCTCTACAGGCTCTCTCAGTCGTGAACCATAAGTGACTGATAACTTGATAGCAGCTAAAGACTACAGAGAATCCCCCACAGAATAATGCTTTATTTGCAAGTTGCTTTCTGCACTGATGGCTGGCCTGGAGGCATCATCTGATCACCACAGTGCCTGTTTCCAAATGTACCAAAAAAGCTTGACCATGTAAGTCACTTAAGGCCTTCTCTTATTTCAGTACTTTGACAGTAATTTGCTCCTTCCCTAGGCTCAGGGTTATGACCTTTTTGATTTATTAAAAATAAAGAGAAAATATCTGGGAAGGAGAGACCTAGCAGTTCAGTGACTGCCAAGTCTAGAGACAGATCTTTCTATAGATCTTTAGCCAGGGCCATCATGCAGCAGGGACTTGGCATGATCTTGACATTACATTTACTGCAATTGGAGACCTCTCTAGATAGAAGAATACCTATTGCTTGCTCTTTCAAATGAACATATCTGTTTTACAACACTCCCCCCAAAATGTACATTGTTTGACATAACACACTTAGAAAACACTTTATCAATAGAAACAAATTATTCTGGAATACAAAAATGAAATTATGCAATGCAAATCAACTAAAGGAAATTTAAAGTCTCTTTGGATGTCAAGAAGGAATTTTACAACTGAACCAATGTGAATGATAGGCATGCCGTCCTGCACAGTCAGAATCAACGGAAGTTTCTTTTACATCAACTTCTATGTAGGATAGGAATTGAAATAAGAGTCTAGTGTTCACACAGTAAGCTCCTATTCACCTGCACAGAGTGCACCAGGCTTCTGCAGAGAAAGTGTCAGACACACAGAGTAATGGAAGTAACTATTCATTGTTGCTCTATGTCCCTCACTTGGCTTTGGTCCTAGACATTTTCTATGTGTAAGAAGACTTTGAGGTTATTGGTTTTCAGTAAAGTGATGTTTCAGTCAGACCTTTATATAAAAAGTCTTGCAGGCTGGAGTTCCAGCAGAGTAAAATAAGAATTCCTACTGCTTCTTAAAGACAGAAAGACAAAAGGACATATTATGTCACAGACCTACCAAATTTTAAGCAAGAAATTGATAGTCTAGTTTCATGGGAATACACTGGCCAAAAGATTTGAAAAGAATTAGAACTTAAAATGACCTTACCACATTCAGGATGATGTGTTGACCAAATCCCATCAAGCTGACAGTAGGCAACACGGCTGCCTTTTAAGCTGTAACCTGCGTTGCACTTGAAGTAAACCCGGGCCCCGTATTTAAAGTCATCTCCTTCCACAATACCATGAGCAGGAGCACCTGGAGTCCTACACATCACCACTGACAGTTCAGATATTTCAAAAAAATCCACTTTATTACAAAAACAGGACTGTGTTAGGATGATTCTTTACTTAGAACATAGAAAAACCAATTACAATGGACACAGGCGTCAAAATTAAAAGACCAACATATGCTGATCTTTAGAAAGTTGTTTAGACATCAGCTCTACACAAACTTATATCCCACTTTTCAAAACCTATCTACATCATAAGGTTCAATAGGATTACTCTGAAGTGTCACATGATCATAAATGTGCATAAATGTTTGAATTATTAGGGCTCATTTGCTCAGAATATTAGTACTTGAAATACTTTCCATCTTAACAAGGGTTTTGAATGAGCTACCATGCATGGTCAAGAAAAAAAATCTAGATCCTTAAAAGCCTTATACTGAATTTCTTTCAAATACCTCTTTACATTTTATATAGATTTTCAGATAACATCTCAGAAATTATAAAGCATCACTATTTGTGTAAATCAAATATTAACATAATTACATTTAAAAGGAACCTTGACATTTACTAAACTGGGATTTTTACCCTTTCCACAGGATATTTGGAAAATACAGATGATGTTCTATATAATTACTGCAAGTAGTAAATATTAAATTAAGCATCAAAAGCAAGATTTCTCTGACAGCATCAAGCCAACCATGCTAAGGTCCACCCAGCCCATAAACCTGTCTAATTGTGGTAAACAATGGATTTGAAGGAAGGACTATAAAATCAGAACAAGCATCTAGAATATTTTCCTGGCATAATCTGTCAAGCATTCAAAAGTCTGAAGCTCAAAGACTCCCTGAACTACAATGGCATTTTTGGTATAACATACCCTGCTGATATTTTTTTAACATTTATTTGTCTTAGTATTTTCTACACTCAACCACATACTCGGTGTCCACAATATCCTGTGGCAATGAGTTCTACAAAGTGCAAAAAGTGCACTGCCTTCTTTAGTTTTGTTTCTAGCCTGCCACCTGATAATTTTATTTGATGCTGTACTTTCTTCCTTATGAGAGGCAGAGAATGTCCATGCCTTATTACTCTTCTCCAAGTCACTTTTAAAGGCCAGTTTCCTGTATGTAGAAATTACATGTATATTTCTGTAGGTAATGTAGGAAACACATGGTTTATTATCTACACAGTTACCCATTACCCATCACTTTGGCTTTGCCTGGGCCATTCATTGTGTAAAACTGCATGGGAGAAGATTCAGTGCAAGACATAGATATGCATATGGGTTTTTTACCTATCACCTGTGGTACTCTGTTGACAATAGATAGATCAGTTCTAAAGAGATCATCCCAACTTTATGCTTTTAGAATTTTACTTTTCTGTTTTGCCTCATAGCCAGTTGCTTGCTAACCTGCAGCCAAATTTTTACCCTTAAAACTTTCAGAGGAAAATTTCTAAGTCCTTTGCTCTGTAATCCTTACACAGAGCCCGCATAAATGAATCAATGTATATGCACTGTGGACCATCCAATGATTCACATAAAGAAAACATCAAACAATGAGCTGGAAGAATCATTTGTGCACTAGTGAGTAAAGATCTTGGCAAGAAAAACTGTCTAACAATTAAGCATTAGAGTGAGGCCTGGACTATTATGCTCCTAATCAAATCATGTCCAGTTAGGGGAGGTCAGCATTTCCTCTTGGCTACTAGTATTCTTCATTAATGTCATCACTAGCAAAAGAATAATGAGAAAAAACTTTTAAAAATTAATTCCTAGCCCTTGATGTTAAGTGAAATATAGACACATATATATACATATATGGGTGGATATGTGTACACATAAGCACGTAGATAAATGAAACGTAAACAATAGGAACATAGAATTTCTAGGTGTTTTAAGTTCTCAGAATACTCATCTTCCCACTCATGATATCTGTATTCCCAGTCACTCCCTCCATATCTTTCTCTGAGCAGCCATCCATTTCCCTACATTTACATTTCTTTCTTTCAATGTAAAGTCACATTCAGCTTGTCAAATGAGAAAACTAGACCAACCATCTGTGCACCTCTCAGACTTCTACTTTTTGTCATAAATACAGGTTTTCTGTTTTGCCTATGATCCAGTTCAGCTCTGCAGAATAAATATTTTGGTGTTTTTGTGTTCTTGGTCCATCCTGGAAAAAAATGTCACCAAGCTACCCTTGCCTTCTAACTACCAGTATCTGTCCTTGTTCACTCCCTAAGTACTGAAGAGATTTAGTTTCTCATCCTTTTGATTTGTTTGTTGCCAGACTTTCTTTAGATTCTCTGCCCCCTTGGGAACCAGCTGGAACAATTCTCTTTAATTTATGATGTAAATTCAGTATTTCATACACAGATTCATTTAATACTGAACTATGGACTAGAGCAGAGGACATGGAGGCAGAAGGTCATGAGATCTAATCATAGCTAAAGAAATGTGGTTGTAGGTAGGTTGCTTCATCTGCTGTATGTGACAAATGAGAGCACCCCTTTCATCACAGGGATGTCACAAGCATTAGCTCATACCCACGTGTGTCACAGAGCCACTGTAGGGTTTCTCTGGTGGCAAACACCTCAGCATTATTAATAGATGTGTCCATTTTGTTACCCATGCCTCTAGTACTGGTTGTCTGTTCTCTTGTTACACAGGGATGAATTTGCCACTGGAGACAGAGCCACTCCATTAATTTTTTCCTATGGATCATTTTTAATCTCATTCTTTCTCTCTACAAATTATATGTGGTTTTGAATCTTGAGATGTTCCCTGCATCTCAGTCTCACAGCTGAGCTCTGTGTTTCCAGTGATATTATCTACTCTGAAAGTCTCATACAGTTACTCTAGTGCCTGCATTTACTGCTTTGGTTTGAACTCTATAGGTTTTTTCTTCTTCAGTTTGACTTGCGTTTTATCCCTTTCACCTATGTGTTTCAGGGAGCTCTTTTCCACCTTTTCCCTTTACTTGTGAACACTTCAGGCAATGGAGATTTGTAGAGTTATTATGAAGGCAGTCCTAGCCCCCACGTGTTTCATCCAAGTCTATATTATTTTTTTGTGGATAGCTTCCCATCAAATGTGAATTTGACTGGTTCTTACATCTTTCAGAATGGGCAGTGTATTTCATTGAATTTTCAGACAGCCTTCTTTGTTTGAGATATTTTATTGAAGTCTTTCTATATTCTCTCCTGGTGTACAACTAAATCCAGCTCTCCAACAGACATTTCTCTGAAGTCAAAAAGAAAGTAAAAGAACATTTTGTAAATGTCATTCATACCTAGCTCTGCCCTCTGGATACACATTAGTCATAAAATCCAACCATATTATCTGACCCACTTCTCTTCAGGTTCTAAGCTTTCTATGGTATTTGATATGATTTCAGATTCCCTTGCTTAGGCAGGATGGACTGAGAATTTTGAATATCACTCCTCTTTCTGTGCATGATCCCCGTCACAGCTCCCAGTCACCTCCAGCCACCCCCATCCCAGCTGTACCTGTGCCTGGTCTAGCCTGACTGCTGCAGCACAGACAGGGCTATGAGCTCTTTGGACAGCATTTCCTTGGGAAGCACATGGTGAGCTGGCCAGGAGCACTCCATGAGCCTGAACCATTCCTAGGCCACTAGTTAAACTGCTCTGCTCCACAGGAAAAAAACCCAAACATTCCTACTGCCCTCTGACTCTGGCTTCCTGCCCTTGGGACAAATTGGGCATGTGTCAAGCGTTCAACCTCTGCACCTTCCTCTTGGACCAAACCCACCAGGAACCCAGAAAATGGACTAGATGTCTACAGAATTCTAGGAAGAGGTGGTAATGGACAGCCAAATATGAAAGACATTCATTCAAGTTCTGTGAAAAACATCTGAGCAGCCCAGAGACTCCATGAAGGTCAGGCTGATCCCATTCTTCCTGCCAGGATGTCATCAGATCTACAAAGATCCAGGTGAATTTACATCTAGAAAGGTAAAACTAATGTTGGGGGAAAATAATCCTGAAAGTGATTAAGAGCTAAGAATGACCAGCCTGCTCATGCAAAAGTTAAAAACTATCATGATTGAAAATGTAAAAAAGAGAAAGGATACATTAAAATGCTTAAAGGAGGACAAAGAAGTATATTCAAGCAGGATCAAATTAGAAACAGGATAATTTTTACTCAAAAAAAAAATTTAAAAGTCTTCTTGACAAATGTTGGAAAGGCACAGTAGGATGTAAGTAGAAACTTTATGATTCTTGTCATTTGAAAACAGAAACTCCGGCTAAAAAAAATGGAACAGAAATGTAAGAAACGGAGCAACATCAGCAAACACATCATAAGCAGAGAGATTTTTGTTTGTTTTAATTTTTTCCTTATTTTGCTACACAGTGTTGTTCCTGGGAAGTTCCACAATTTATACAGCCATGTAGGTAACCTTTGCCACTTTAGGGTTTGAGGTCAATTTTGGGTTGAGAGCAAAGTAGGAAGGTATATGAGAGAGTTGTTACAGGCTCCTCTGGCAGAAATGCTCAGTTGTGACAGAACAGCTGTTAGATAATAAAAACCAGAGCTGCCTCAAGTGTTTATATCACAAACTCACACATTCCTGATAAAACTTATTATACTTCTTGCCTCTTACTTTGGTCTCTTAGGAAAAAGAAAACAATTTCTGGCCCATATGAAACATTAAAATAGCTTCACATTTCATGGATAACTTTCCTCAATCTGAGAAAAACTTGACTAGAGGAACAGTAAGTTCCTGAATTTTTAAGCAAAATATTCTATTATTAATAATAACAGTACAAATTCCTTTCCCTTTTAAATTATATGTAAGAGACATTCCTTAGATCAGAATTATCTGCCATTTAGAAATAGTCTTCAGGCTCATTTTATCACCAGTGAGATAAATTAGATGATCTCTTGAGCCACACTTTTCTCTCTCCAATATCCTTCAAATCCTGCCTGATGGAATTATCATTTGCTTTTGTCCCAGTCTCTTCATTAAATGAACACTATTTTTTTCTGCTGCCTTCCTCTCACCCACTTTGTTAAATAATATATATCCTTTCATACATATAACTTATTATCTCTATATTCTGCACAATCTTTCAATAATATATTGCATGCCTGAAATAAATCTCATTTCTCATTGCTGGTACTAAAAAAAGGTTTATATTTACCTTTTTGTCCCTCCCTGAAATGGGGTGCAAGAGCTTGTATGGAATTTTGCTCTTAATTTGCTTACAAAATATTTTAATATTGCTACTTGCATATTCCCAAGTCAGAGTTTGGTTTTCAGGCTGAGCTGTGCTAATGTATATAGCACATTTTGCCTATGTAGTATAGCTCTGAACATTTTTTATAGCATTATTGCATGGTTTGGGTTGGAAGTGATCCTAAAGATCATCTGGTTCCAACCTCCCTGCCATGAGCAAGGTACCTGTCATTAAAGCAGGTTGCTCAAAGCCCCATCCAGCCTGGCCTTGAACACTGCCAAGGATGGGGCATCCACAGCTTCCCTGGCCAATCTGTGCCAGTGCCTCACCACTCTCACAGTAAAGAATTCCTTCTTGATATCTAACCTAAATCTACCTTCCTTCTGCTTAAAGCTATTCTCCCTTGTCCTATCACTATCTGCCCTTGTGGAAAGTCTCTCTCCAGATCTCTTGTAGCCCCCTTCAGGTACTGGAAAGCTGCTATAAGATCTTTCCAGAGCCTTCTCTTCTCCAGGCTGAACAACCCCAGCTCTCTCAGCCTGTTCTCATAGGAGAGGTGCTCCAGCCTAATCCTCTTCCTGGCTCTCCCCTGGGCTTGTTCTTACACATCCACATCCTTTTTGTGTTGGGGGCCACAGAGCTCTTCTAGGTGCTTGTAATGTTGCTTTTGCATAAGCTGTGCTGGTATGCTCAGGAGGCCAAACACTGAAAATGGTCACAGAAACTGCACTTGGTAACCAGCAGGGGATTAAGAGCAGCTTCTGCTGTTAGGAATCCTAGCATCTTTCTGCAGAAAAACAGTTGTGGACTTAGGCTGGAACCCCTGGGGCCACCATGCCACCTAAACCATCCTAATGACTGTCAGAGAAAGCCTGATAGACTGAAACTGAAGAAATTGAAATAGCTATCCTCAAAAAGAGGACATTTTGTCTGGAGGAAGCCTAAATTACATTCTGTTCCCCAGTGAGTGCTGTCATTACCCTGCATGCTGCTAAAAGTCACAGCAGCCCCTGAGCCAGAAAAACGCCTGCACAGGGATCCTGAGCATCAGGATTTGGATCTGAGCTTTGGATTTTTCATGGTTTCACAGCAGTCCCCAACAAGTGCTCTGGAGCTAGAGGACCTAGAAGCCTGAAAAATGTGGCTCCAGGATCCTGTTGCTGGAGGGAGCACAATATGCAGAGGATGTGGAAGTGACTTTTTTTTTCCTCTCTGTGATTAAGAAAACAAAACTGAAAGGAAAAATACAACAGATTATACAAATTTCTTTGAAATTTACTGTTATGAAACCATTCTAACAGAAAACTCCCAGCCAGCTCCACCTACATGCACTTCATACAGCTCACTGGTATTTGCAAAGGCTGCCTACAGCCAAGCCTGCTAAAGTCAATAGTGGCAAATCCCATCCTGTTTGCCGTTTTGAGTGTAAGTCTGATTTGATCAAATTCTTTTCCTTGGCTTAAGTTTTGTTTAGAGGGCAAGCCTGATTCCCTGAGTATCATTACATAACAGTAATATCTGTTTTTCCAAAAATTTTATAACATTAGCATATTGGAATTTTACTATTGGAATTTTACTCCAGCATGGAGTTATCAAGTGATTAACCTGAAGGCAAGCAGAGAGTGACTGACAGAGCTAGGAACAGTCCTGTCATGTCCTGATATTCTTACTACATTTACACTTAAACTGACCTGACTTTGTGCAGAAGTCAGCAGTAATTATTATACCATTCAGTAATCAACAAACTGTTATCAGCAGCAGGGTTTTGTCCAAAGGAGGTGGAGCCATATGGGAGCAGAAAGCCCAGAGTGTCTGAACACAAAGCATGTGAGTTAAGGAGGGACCCAGACATGAGCAGCTCAGCAGTTAGTGCTGGGTATTGTGAAATTTTTTTGCAAAGCCCCATGTGTAAAGAGCTCTTCTGAATTCAGACAACATCTGTAGTCTTCACTTGAAACAGAGCTTATTTCCTAATGTTGGCCCATGAGCTCGGTCGGGTCCATGTCTCTGATGTCAGTCCAAATCTCCGATTCCTATGCTTGTCCCTTCTCTCCCCAGCATGCATCCACAAGGTGAGGACACCCCAGGTTCTCACAAGGTTTGCCAGCAGAGAAGAACTGCCATGGGGGAGGACTCAGATGGCTCTCCAGAAACATCCTCCTTTGGCAGCTTGGCATAGCAGCCAGAGATGGTTAATGCCTAACACAGAAGCCCACAGAGACTAACTGTAGCCAAAAGCATAAGGATATTGGCTGCCAAAATATTTTTAGAATGGCTGTAATCCTCCAAGAGGGAATGAGGTGAGGGATTCCTGGAGGCCATGGCTCAGAGTGCTCAGACCTGCTTTTCTACTGCTTCTCATAAGTAGTGCACAGGGCTTTCATACCAGCCTATGAGTTTGGCAGTGGATTTGATACAATAATCTGCATTAGGAGTGTCAGGCTATCCTGCCATCCTGAGGCAGTGTGGCTGTGCATTCTTCTCTGCTCATTAGAGACCTTCTTGTATCAGGTCACACACAGTATGAGGTATGAACCCTGCCTCCAGACTGATTCTTTAGGAGTCCCAGTGTTCTTGTCTGGCTCCTGTCTGCCTTCAAGGTTCTCTGCATGCTGGGATCATGGGCATATCATAAATCTGCTCATAGCATCATAGTGTTTGTGAGATCCTGTAGTGCCTCATAGAGCAAAATGTGTAAACTGTGGTGGGAATGTCCTGAGACACTGCTGACACTCTCTGAGCCTACAATTGTTTCAGCACAGGCTTTGTTTCTACAAGGAGCTCAACTCAAAGTGATGGTACTTATACTCAGGAAAGAGCCTGGCATCTCCTGATGCTGTTCTCAAGAGCAACTCTCAGCTCAACATCTCCTGAATAAATGGAGCAAACACTGCAGGATCCAGCATAAAGAAGCTAACATTCTTTCACACCTCCCTGAACATCCCACCTCTCCTGCACTGGAGAGCACTAATGACTAAGAATCCACACGAAGGAGCCCAGCTGTTCTGCTCCAAATTCTGGCAAGAGCTGGATGTGAATGGGAGCCAGAGAAGCTCGATGGCATTAACTTTGCCACGTGATCTTCATTCTTCCCCACAGCAGGAACAGACTGCTGGGAGCTGAACAGCTTTAGAGGACAGGTGGTCTTGGTCAGGACTCTGAAGAAAATGCTTTCTGGGGGTGGTGTGTGTTTACACGGGCTGTGTCTGAGGGGGCTGGTGATGACTAGAATGCTCGCTTGTCTTCTCTGACTCCACTCAAAACTTTTACTTTTTGGAGCTGACAGGCTCTGCACTTTAGATGAAAAAAGAATGTGGCTGCAACTTTTAGAACCAGAAATTAGATGGGGCTGAACAAGGAAAGCCAAGAGTGCTAAGGTTTGGATTGAAAACTAATTTTTTTTAAGCAAGACTCTCATAGCAGAGAGCAAATGATTGGAAACACCACAGTAGGTCCTGTACAGGAAAGGGCATGGAAACTAATGTGATCAAAAGGGCTTCACAGGAATGGCAGTGTTTTCTGAAACAGCTACAGCCACGTATCAAATGAGCTCTGCTCTACTTGGTCATGCCTGTCACCACAGACTCAGCAAGGAGTGGGTGAGGCTCTAGGCAGGGGTCTCAGAGGTACCTCAAGCCTCTGTGTTACCACAAGCACTTATTCAAGTCTAGGTTCCACAGAAGTGCTCATGTCATGGTGATTGCAATAGCTAAAAGAGCCAGTATCCCTCAGGAACTTGGCCTTTAGTATCAAGTACAAGTCCTGAAGGAGTAACAATCATTCCCCAAAAGTGTGAGCGTGCATTACAGTAGCCTCCATTTAGGTTTTTGGCAAGGGATGATTTTTGATAAACTATCTCTGCCCTCAGTCACTTGTGTTACAAAAGAGAGGAAGCACTCTAACCTTCTTCATGCCTCCTGTGATGTCCCAGGACACATCCTCCCAGCTCCATGCCCAGCTCCTGCCACAGCTCATGCAGAAGTGCTGGGACAAGCTATTCATTACAAAGGTCTTTGGCCTTAATTTATTCCCCATGAAAGAGTCCTGGAAGTTCAAATCACCTCTCATTGTTGCATTTTGTCAGTCCTCACATTACTCTTGGAAATGTCAAAGGAAATCATAACAAGAGTGGCTGATCAACCAGCTCCAAGAACCAGAGAGTAGGTTTCCAGTCCTGCTCTCTGGGCCTCTTTGCTTTTGCAGTAGTTCCACCAGCTAGGAATAATTACACAAAATTATGACGTAATCCCTACTGAAAACCAAATCTTTTCATTCCCTTCCAGCCAATTGGAAGTTGCCCCTGATGTTTTCTAACTCCCTGCCTCTGTGAATGAGACCGTATCCATGAGAAAATATGCTTGGATCACTCACTGTGATTTATTCATCCGGAGGCAATTTGGAGGCTGTTGCTTACAATTAGCCACTTGATCTTTATCAGCATTGTTCTTAGCCCTTAGAAGGCTGTGTCTCTGGATACAACCTTTCCGGTACTTGGATGGCCTATTTAATTACACAACTGGACCTGTTTGTGCATGGGATACTGGAGTGAATGAAATCCTAACAATCCTCAACATTCATTTTCTCTATCAGTAGCAAGAACTAATATTTACCATAAGTTCTCTAATGTGTCCCTTGGAAAAAAATCACAATATCATCCTGCAGGGGAGAGCACTGTCTGCTCAGGGGGAAGATTATAGGGCAAGAAGCAGGTGTGCTCATTATTACATCAAATTACAAATGAGAGAGTAAATAATCCTGAGGTGTTTCATTGTGGAAATGTCATCTTTCCAAATAAACAGGGACAAGCCCAAGCAATACTGGATGGAAAAGGCACTCTAAACAAATGCATATTGCTGTGAAAAAATGTTTCTGAAGGTGCATTAACTGAAACAAGAGAACAATATATAATGATATAGATTCACCTTGGCATAGCTGACAGAATATTTCATTCAGCCTTTTAGCAGGGATCTGAGCTGAATTTCATACAGGAAGTAAGATCTGGCATTGCCCATTTTAGAAAAAGAGATTGCAATTACCAAGCACTGAGATGAGAGTATAGGGAAAGGAAATGAAGGGAACTGAAAAGCAGAAGAGTACTAAGGAAGTAGCAGGGCAATTTGATTGGCTGTGAAATGCAGTTTCTGAGCTCTTGAAGGAACCCAAGTGGAAAGTGGGAGTCGTAAGAAAGCACAAGTGGGATTCTGCCTGGTTGATGTTGTCATCATTCCTGCCTCCTGGGGCCATGCTGCCTTGGCAGTGTTTTGCATCACCAGCAAACAGCATGGAAGACCATGCAATGATTTTCGTGAAGGGAAGTAAGGCAGTTGCCTCAGATGTATTTGAGTGTATAATCCTCAAGGAAGAACAAAGCCTCTTAATGAATTTGGAGGGAGGGGGAAGGGAAAGAACAAAACTGTAAGCATTGAAGAATTCTGATTATTTCAGCTAAGTCTCACAGTAGTTTTAAGGTTACCCCAAAGCACTGCAAGAGCTGCAGTCTGTATGCTTGCACCCCAGAAGTACAAACAGTGTATCAGCAGTCTTCAGAGAGGACTGAACAGAAGGGCAGGAGAGGGAAGAAAAAAAAAGCAAAGTTGTATTTTGGGAGGGTTCCTGCAAATGAAGCTTACGACGACGTGTTTTCAGGCCATAGACACTGGAGAGAGGCCAAGCAGGAACAATTATGACCTATTTTGTACTTTTCTTAGGGCTGTGCTTTGTTTTGGAGGGTTAGCAGTTGCATACAACCCATCACTCAATTCTGAAGAGGTAGGTTTGGTGTTGGCATCTGTTGTGGGGGGTGGGTGGTTGTTGAGTTTGGGGATCTCCTTTATGTCTTTGGTGTTGTTTATGGTTTATTTGGGTGGCATGTCAGTGGATTAAGTTTATTCTTTTTCTTTAGTGGCAGATCCTTGTCAGATACTTGGGGGGATTGGTTGTGATGGTGTGGGAATAGTTTTAGTTCTTGGAGGTAGTTTTTGGGGGAGTTTACTGAATGCTGATAGTTCGGGGTGGCTGCTGTTGATAGTGGGATATTCTTTCTGTTCAAACAGATTTTAGTGTAGCTATGATTTATTCTTGCAGGGTGAGGATAGTTTTGGTGGGGGCTGTTACTACCTTTATTTGTTGTTTTGGAACTTGTGTGAGGGTTATCTGACAGGGTCATTCAAGCAGTTTAAGGGTAGAAATCAGAGAATAGTTTGATGCAAAATACCAGCTTTGAGAGTTGGAGATAGAGGTTTAAATCCTTTTTTTCTGAGGTGATTTGTGGAATTCTAAGAAGAGGTGTAGTCTTCACTCATTGGTTCAGAAGACCAATGTTTTTTCTAAACTATTAGAGTATTTTTAGAAATTGAGTATTTTGTTTTTCTAGAGGTCCAGTAATGGGGAAGAGGATTAGGATGGTGGTGAAGTAGGTGAGGGAGGCTAGCTCACCTAGCCAACAGTGATGAATGGTTGATAGAGACAAAGATCCCAAATCTATAATCTACTTTGGGCCCTTCTCTCAGTTCTTCTAACTCCAAAAAACCCAAAAGTTACATCTCACACTCAGCTCAGAGGCAGAAAGCATCTCCATCAGCAAATTAGCAAATGTTCCATCCCCCTACTCTGTGACCTTTGGAAAAGGTGGGGGTGAGCTTGAAGTGTGCCAGTGGTGCAGACTGGTTTTTGGGCTGCAGGCAGTCATTATGTGCTGAAGAGCTGGTTTATGCCATGCTTTAGAGGAGGCTTTTCAGAAAGACTCAGCCTCCTCAGTGATTCAGTGGTGAAATGACAGGCAAAAGTATCTTTGTCCCATCCAGTGTGGGGAAATGCCTGAGATGTAGCTTGGTCCAACCTGTCCTCCTGACACTGATTCATCCTTCCACATGGCAAGCCATACCAGGGAGAATCCTATGGATGGTTTCATCTCTAAGATGCCTTAGCAGGCTGAGGAAAAAGTTCAATATTGTTTTGAGGTGGGCAAAGAGAGATGGCTATGAATATATTTAATGTAGTTTAGAAATACACTTCTTTTCCTGTGGCAGGCCTGTCCTTGGATAGACTGCATTTACAAAGAGACAATTTCTTGTTTATTTAGATGTTGGCTATGCCTGGGGCTGTGCTCTGGGCAGAATACCATGGAGTTTTACTAGATATGTTTCACTTTCTGAAAAACTAAAAGAATTGTCTAGTTAATTGACACTGAGAAAATAACAAAGCAACAAGAGGAGTTCTCAGTAAAGCAGATGTTCTGTCTCTTTCAGCCTTGCTGTCAGTGACACTCACTGGAGTTTCAAGACACTATAAAAGTATTATGAGATCAAACACTGGTAAATGGTATGAGCACCTTCCTCCCAGAGAGTGTGTGATTTACCCAATCCAACATTCTTACTGATGGAACTGAGGGAAGGGCCAGTCTTGGGGACCTGATTTTTGCAGGTTGATTTACAGCAGCTGTTGTTTAGTGGCTGTTTCAGATGTTTGTAGCAATATCCATCCTCAGCCAACAACATCATTTTTCTCTTAGGTGTTTCTGTCCTCCCATGAGGCATCTTGGCTGTTTGTGTAACACGAGCTGCACAGCTTTAGTTTATTGCTCAGTGAATTAAGACAACCCAGAACTGATGTTAGGATATCTTAAATCACCACACATAGTGCGTAGTGGTTTGGCAGGTGGTTTCTCTGTGAGCATTTCCAACATCTTTCTAACCAAGGGAGAAATCTCCAGAAAATATACTGAAGTGAAAACTGGGAGCAGAAATCTCTACCTCCATCTCAACACAAGCCCTTCAAATTCCTGCACTGGTCACTAACCAATACAGATTGCCTTTTAAGCACATAATTTTCCTGGAAAGGAGTGTACTGTGGGGCAGTGAGTATGTTATTGGGCAGGATGTATGTTTGCTAACATCCTAGCAAACATCTACACAGCATCACAATGTTCTTCTGAACAGCTCAGTAAAACAAGAGAGGGCATTATGCCCCCAGAACTGAACTCTGAAGTGATTTATTAAAAACCTCTCTATATTATGTTGCCTCTCAGAGGCAGTTCCAGGAAAGTTCTGGAAAACAGCCACCTCTGAGACCATTCTGTGGTCACACTACAGAGCTGCTGCATGACAAGCTAAAGGGTGGTGCTGTGTTAAGCTTCAGCCTGCAGCCCCTAATGGATCTGCAAAACCTAAGAACTGCCACACTGAGTGAAAGGTTTTTGTGTGGCTCTCAAGACACACAAAATCCCTTGGATTGTAACAGTGAAAAAAAGCCAATAGCCTTAGCGGGTATATATGTCCTTCAACAGTAGAAGGAGGGTTTTATTTCCTATCCCATACACATATCCCAATAGGAGGGACAATGGAAATGTGGTGGAGAAGGAGTGGCAATAATCTCATATCTTTGACATGACCACACAAAAAATGTGACCTTGACACAAGTGAGGAAGAACTCTGTCCCTTTAAAAAAAATCTAAAAAATCCCTTTAGAAAACAAGCCATTTTCCACTGGAAAATTCAAGTGAAGCCCAACAAACAAACAAAACAAAACAAAAAAAAAAAAAAAAAAAAAAAAAAAAACAAAGGAAAAAACCCACAAACAAACAAAAAACCCAACCAATCAAACAAACAAAAAAGACCCAATGGCAATCCCAGGAGCAGGAAAATTAAGAGTCATATTTCTATTTGGAACATTTTCTCTAGCTGGAATAGGACTAATTTCTAGTACAACACTGCAAGAAAGGACTCAGGGGTTTTTATTTAATTATACCTGAAGTTCTCCATTGTAATCATGCAGTGTAGGTAAGGTATAACACATGTGAGCTGTAAATGGTGAAGTGATTACACACTGATATAATGTAATTATACACTTACACAGTGATTATGGCACTCCTTGAAATCTATTACTAAGAATATTTCTGACAAAATTATATTAAAAAAAAACCCTCCAAGCATGCTATTAGAAAACTCTGCATTACATATCTAAAGTTAGGTAAGAAAACCTAAACCTAGGTTCAATGCCCAGAACCTCTCCCCAGTGCCTCATCCTCAGCTCTGCTGGATTTCAAACTCTGTCGAGCTTATGCCAAGCACTGACAGCTGGGCTCCTTTCTCCCACAGCAGAACAGGGGTGAGGTGTGGTTGGTGGGATGTTATGCTTCCTCCCTATTTTAGATATAAGCAGACTCTGACAGGATGAGCACATCCCTAAGAGCCAGCCCAAGTCACAGATATATGGGGCCAAAAAGGATGGAAGTGGATTTTATCAGCTGTGGGGAAAGGCCTGAAAGCTATATTCAGGGGCCTGTTGGCACACAGTAAGGCCAGCCCTAGCAACATCAAAGGCTACAGCAAGGAGTTAGTTTATACAGTTCTGTCAGTTGGATTAGACTCTTCATTAGGATGCAGAACAAACCTCTCCTACTTGGCAGACAGGAGCAAGAAACAGAATAAAAATGGAAATCAGATCTCAGCTCTGAATTCCCCATTCAGTGAAACTCTACTTATTTGCGTAGGAACTCCAGTTTGCCTGGCTTTGTTTGAAATAAAGGTAACAGGAAATTTCTGGGCAGGATGAGGTCAAGGTCCCTTGCTTTGGGGCCAGCAAGCCCTGGGAGGACTCTGAGTCAGAACAGCCCGTTCTAGGAGGAGGACAAGCACAGGGCAAGAGCATTTGCTATGGGGTACCAGCAATACTGTCTCTACAGCTGCATCCTCAGCAGGCCAACTCAACAGGGCAACTTTGGAAAAGACCTTTCTTAGTTTGAGTTGGGCAAGTAGTTGTCACACTGCACAGAGTCATGGGCATTCTGACACAAGAGTGGATGGTTTTTAGCAGGCAGGTTGTGCACTAGTCAGCTTCTTACTTTTCCCCTGCATCTTTTGATGAAGTTGCTGGTTTGTCTCAGTGTATTTGTATGCTAGAAGAACAAGATTATCTAATTTCGTGGGTTCCTAATGCCTCTGACAGCATTAGAATATACAAAGGTCAAATAGAAAAGCCTGAGTTTGCTCTCAGTCATGTCAGCATGGCTAAGGGGTCACGGGGAGGGGGATGTAGGTATACTGCAAATTCATTTTAAGGTCAGAAAGAGCCCAAGTATTTAAAACAGGAGTTAGTTTTATCTACCTACTGTATCATGACAGCAAAGTATGCTTATTTTAAGAAGGTATTTCTTGCTATCTTTAGGATTTGTGTTTATTGTGTTTTGGGTCAGAAGATAGAAGGTTAGCATTTGTTTTACAATTTCATATAAATTTTTTTAAATGCTCTCAGGAGTGAAATAATACATATCTATCTAAAATATTTCTGGCCCCGAAACGGGACTGACTGAAATATATTAGCAGCTGTCAGAAAGATAAATGCCTATGTTTCACTCCATGCTGTTGAAACCTTTAATTCACTATATTAGCCCTTTAAATTGTAAACAAAATGTTAATTTCTTGGCTGCCATAGTAGAAGATAAAAGAGACTGCTAGCTGTAAGTAACCTGCACCTTGGATTATTTTATTAATATTGCAGATTGTAGTGGCAGGGCAATTAGGGTTAAATATGACCCCAGGAAAGCAGCTTGACCAATGCTGATCATCCTGCTAAATAGATGGAATTTAATTTAATAGAGGAAACAATAGGTTCCCTGTGGTTTATCTCATTAAGGTGATTTCCATAATTCCAATAGTGATTCCTACATCTTTAAAATTAAACTTGGTAACAGACAAAAAGATAGAGCTGCATTGGAATGGTAAGGGAAAAAAAACCCCATTTCTGATTCTGTCATGAAATACTCATTGCTAAATTTGTTTAATTTGGCCTTAACTCATTCCTGAGATAATCCCACAGTCTCTCTTCATCTGAACCATGTCCCTTGGATTTCTTTAAAACCCTCCTATTTCTCTGGGTGCCTTCTGTTCCACCACCTCAGAGCTTCTACATGCACTTAACATTAAGGGGCTCTAATTTTCTTCTCTCTTATGCTTATTTTTCATCCATTAACTTTAATGGGATTGCACCTGGTTTCAAGAAAACCAGACTGAAATAAAGTCAGTCTTATAGTGCCCAAACTCGTGTTCCATACTCCAAAAGTGACTATTTTATGACAGATTTCTGCAGAAATAAATTTATTTCTTTTGTCTCTACCTCAAAAGACAGCACTTTTGCTGAAAGACCTAACAGAAAGAAAGATTCTGAGGAAAACACATTCTCTCTTTAACATTTAAACTAAAAGTCTGTTCAGGAAACCACAATTAGCTTTGTAAGAATTGCAGCCATAGATATTTTTCCCCATTCTTCCTTTTGTTCTTAAAAAACCAAATCAAACTTTAATTTTCTGGCTTTTCTCCCCATACATTGGAAAATACTTAGGATGCATTTTGGCAAAACTGAAGGAAATATCTTAAGAAAAAAAATGACTTGAGGCTGGAGAGAAAAAAGATTTGCCATGATGTTTTCTAACTGTGAGGTTTGCTATTCACAGAGAAGGCAGTAATATAGATGCTGGAAAACAATATTATGCCTAGCATAAGCAAAAGGCAAACATATAGCCACAAACATCATAATGTAGCAGAATTTTATCCACCAAAGTTGTTCTTTTACAAATCAAATTAAAAGATTCTCTTTAAGTTAAAAATCTTACTGTCTATATGTTTAAGTGTCTCCTCTCTTTCATCCTGTTAGTACCTGTACCTTTCATTGCTTACAGTGACAGAAATCCCATCCTATTGTTTTTCAACTATCTCCCCTGTTGTTTGCATGGGTGAAGCTTCTACACTGGAATTACAAAAGAAAGTCAGTAAAAGAATCTGAGCTTCATTCTTTGCCTTGCCTGTACTGTAGAGCCTGCCAAAACTAGGGCTGAGGTTTGCTGGAAATGTAATTATTTGAAATTTTGGTTGGTTCTGAATCAGACAGGAATCTTTCCTTTTTTTTTTTTTTTTTTTTTTCCCTCACTCTGTTCTAAAGGAGCAGAACTAATCTTGCTGAGCAGTTGCAAAGAGCTCAGGAGTTTCTAGTCCCTAAATGACCTGCTAAACAACTACTCACAGGAAAGAGGCTGTTAGCAGAAGAGCCAGACACTCTTAGTCCTGAGGTCAGGAACTTCCACTTTTTAGCAACCTCTTCCCTAAAGAAAACATACCAGAAATCTGTGCAATCTGTTCAGAAACAATTTTTTTTTCAGGTTTCTGGAAAATATGAAGCAACCTCTCCTCATGTCTGAGCTACTTCTGCATGTGTAGAAATTGAAAAGTCTTTTACCTCAAAATGAATCATCAAAGGAGATATCATGCCACTATGATTTAACTGCCCTGATGAGATAAAATAAATTCCAGGAGATAAATCCACTCCTAACAATGGCATACATAGGGAAAAGATTTTGAAGTGAAGTTTGGTGTATATTAGTTCCTTTGACATAGAACTGAAAACTCTGCTTCCCATTACATGCACTTATCTGTCCCTCCTGTTTTCATATCTCTATTGATACAATGTCATTTGTGTGCCTTAGGGCCAGAGGAATGCCACAGCAGGATAGCGTAAGCCATGCTTTCTGTCTTGGGCTAAATATGATCCCAAGTGGATTTCACCACTATCAGTGAAATCTTCCAGGATTAGCTCAGTGACTTTAAGTATTGCAGAATGTTCCTTTCAGCTAGTATAGATGATACAGCTTTTATCATGGCATATATTGCAAAATTCTTACTCCCTCAGGCTCTTTTGAGCTCTGTTAGAGGAAGATATTCTCATGCAAGAAGAAGTAAATCACTGGAACAGACAATTGATTTGAATCCACTAATTTTACAATTCACTTGTCAGGACAAAACCAGGTGTGTGACTATAGGTGCAGATATGAACAGAATCTACCCTTTTCCATTTGTTTTGATCCCAAATCTCTTCCATTCATGGTGCCAAAATTCTGCTTTCCAGGGGAATGTGAGGAAAGATGAATTTCCTATGACTAACTCAGTCTAGAGCATTAAGTACAGGGCTCAGCTGGGGTATGTGTTTTCAGTAGAGAACAGCTGATGCACATAGTGGAAAGCAGCAGGCAGAGATACTTCTGTCTGAAAAGGCTAATCCATTACAAAGATTTCTTGTGTGCAGTTTCCTGGCTTCAAGTCTGTTTTACTTTTTTACACATTGACATAAAGCTCCAGAATGACTGAGTGGAAATCTTCATGAACTGCAAGAAACATGTCTTTAAAAATGCCACAAGAAACTCAGTGCCTTCTCTGAATCTGTGACTGACCAAACCTACACACCACCAACACTCCTTACAATGAATGCATCAGTGAGCCCTGGAGGCTGGTCATGCACACAGTGCCTGTACTCACAGTTTTCACAGCGACTCCCTGTATAGCCAGCCAGACAGGCACACTTGTAGGTGCTGCTTTTGTCCAGAATGCATGTCCCATCATGAAGACATGGAGATGAAGAACAAGCTGTAAAAGAAAAGCAAGAATGCTCATAGTCTCTCATAGGATGGGGAACCTACCTGTTTTTCCTCATGGTGGCTGTGTCTTGGGGTAAATTACATATTATCATGGTTAGAAGTTAGAAAGACACAGTAAAGGGCCTGAGGCATGTCAAAAAGTCTTCTGCCCTTACTTACTAGAGGAGGGATCTAATAGGGATAAAGCAGTTCTTTTCCCAGCACACGTTACTTTTACCATTTTCCTTTAACTGCAGTCAAGTGGTGAGAAAGATTTATGGAACACAATTAATTTACATCAAGTTCAATTAATGTTTAGAGCTTAGACTAAATTAAAGTCTAATATCAACCTACATTTTTCCTGACATTCAACCTAGACTTTAGGGATCAGTTCTGGGATCCATGGTTTTTGTGGTCTTTTTTTGTGTCTCAGACCTTGTTTTAGATTTTGGGAGTTGCTTTGTCCCTGGGAAACTCTTGCATACAACAATCTAACAGTGATGCACATCGAACTGTATACAGTTTGTATACACCAGCATAACTTAATATCAGAATGTGTAACTCTGCATTAAATACCAGCAAATTCCCTTGTTTTTCCATTCCACATGTTTTTTGATGTCTGCTCTAAGAAGAGATGAGCCAATAGAACTATTGTGGTTTAATCCCAGCTGGCAGCTAAGTACCATGCTGCTACTCACTCCACCACTGCTGGAGGGGAGAAGAATTGAGAAAGAAAAACAAAACATCATTGGTTGAGATATGAACACTTCAATAATTGAAATGAAAAAAAATATGATGATGATGATAATAATAATAATAGGAATAATAATTCCATTGAAAGGGGGAGAGAGAGAGAGAAATAATGCTGGAGAGAAAAAACTACCTATTCACAACACAGCTGTTCACCATATCACTGACTGAAGCCCAGGCCTCCCCAGGCAGCAAACCATGCTCCCAACAAACTCTCCCCAGTTTTTACAATATTCTGTGGTATGGCATATCCCTTTGGCCACTTTGTGTCAGTTGTTCTGGCCATGCTCCCTCCCAGCTTCTTGTGCATTTACTCACTGGCAGAGTGAAAGAAAATGAAAAGTCCTTGATTTAGAGTAGCACTACTTTACAATCACTAAAACATTAGTGTGTTACCATACAAAATCCAAATCACAATATGGCCCCCTGAGGGACACCACTTGTCACTGATGTTCACTGGGGCACTGAGCTGTTTACCACCACCCTGTAGCTCTGACCATCCAATTAATTCCTCATCCACTGAACAGTTCACTCATCAAATCCATCTCTCTCCAGTTTAGCCAGAAGGATGTTGTGGCCATGTCCAAAGGCCTCATGAAAGTTCATGGACATAACATATGTAGCCCTTCCCTTGTGCACTGGTGTAGTCCCTCAACTGTAGAAAGCCACTAGATTGGTCAGGGCAGGACTTGCCCTTGGTGAAGCTGTTCTGGCTGTACTGAATCACCTCCCTGCCCTCCATCTGCCTTAGTCCTCCTTTTGGGAGGACCTGTTCCATGAACTTCCCAGGCACAGAGGTGAGGCTGACAGGTCAGTAGTTTCTGTGGTCCTTCCTTCTATCCCTTTTTTAAAATGGCTGCCTTTTTATCTCCTTTCCAGTCACCAGGGACTTTTCAAATATCATGAAAAGTGACTTGACAACTACATCAGCCATTTCCTTCAGGACTCTGGGATGTATGTCATCAGGTCCCAGAGGCTCATGTATGTTGAGGTTCCTCAGGAACCTCACTCTGAACACTGATCATCTCTTATGGTGGGAAGGAGTTTGCTGCCCCAGTCCTTGCCTTGCTCCTTGCCTCAGCTCAAGGAGTGTATGAAGAGAGGTTGCCAGTGATGACTGAGTCAAAAGAGACAGGCTCTGGCCCTCCCTGCAGCCAAACCTGCATGTTTAATGTGGCTCCATGTTTATGTGGCAGCCCTGCCTGGGTCATCACCACCTTCCTGGTGCATGCAGAGGACAGGTTCCTGCCGAGGGGACACCACTGCTGCACCCCCTCTCAGGGGGTGCTGATTCCTGCCTGGCTCCGCACGGCAGCTGCAGCAGGACCTTGCCCTTCCTGCACTCCCAAGGCGCCAGGAACTGCTGCACACCCTGGCTGCACCCTGAAAGGCACGGGGGTACAGAGGGGTGCTTGTTCTGGCACTGTGCAGATCTCCTCAGCGCCTCCCACAAGCTGCTCAGGTGTCTCCCAGCTCAGGAAAAGCCCCAGGATGCCAGGATCTGTCACTGCCACCATATGGACCAACTTCAGAGCAGCTTCTCTCAGAGAAGTTTCTTATTATCCAGATGGCATGAGGTAAGAAATATATAGATGCCACATATAGATTTCTCTGGAGGTTTCATGTGGTGATATGTAAGAGCAATTTATACATGGCCAGGCAATGAATATCTTCCATGTCTCATTGAAGATTAGGGCCTGAATAAGGACAGTAATTCATTCTTTAAAATAAAATATATATGTAGCAATTGTACTGTATACAACTTATGTAAAATATCACTGAGAAAGGGAAGGAGAACTAGAAGACTCCTTACAGACTGATATTTTTGTAGTCGCTGGTTAAAGCTAGTGAACTTTTATCTTTGTCCCAGCTTTGTGTCCTGATTCTGGAAAAGTAAGCAAGTCAAGTGAATAAGGGTAAGTGTCAGATACTCTCCTATAAAATGCCTGATACTAAAAACCACTAAATATTTTTTCTGTTTTAAGGAGTCTTGATTTCCTGGCTTAAGTCAAACAACAAGGGACAATACTACAAATGTTTAAAGTCACTATGTTATGTCCACTAGCTTGTGTGTACAGAAAGGAAAGCTTTATTGAAAGTCAGTAACTGGCTTTCATCTAACTGGATCCAGCATATGTCTAATCCTTAAGAGACTCTGATAGTTCCCCATCTGGCCTCCCATGCTTCTCATCTGAATTCTGTTCAGTGACTTCTAGTCACTCATGCCAATTACTGGTTCCCATTTCACACTTGGCATGGGATGGGATACAGCACCTGCTTCCAGACTAGGCAGCACAGCAGGTTGTGTGGTTTCATCCTTTCATAACTATACACACAGTGACCTTTCCTAAAGGAGATATAGGCTTTGCAGCTTATTTTGTATCAATCAAGACCTTTCTGGAATTTGAACCAGTGATCTCTCTGCAGTCAGTGCCCCTGCTTCAGCAAACTATGGATTCTAAGCCAGTACAGAGCTCACCAGAAGAGGAGGCAGAAAAAGAAGGAATTAAATTTTGACATACTTCTTCAGTCCTTTCCACTACACCACTAAGGTGCTGGGGGACACCAGATCACCTTCATGTTCTAGTCCACATCCTGTAATCACCTCTGTTGCTGCTGCTCCCACCTGCAGCATAGGGAATTGCTTTAGTAAGCCCCGTGAAATCTGTTCTGCGGACCTTGGCTCTTCCACAGTGCTGTGCACAGAAGGAAATTTCAGGGCAAATGCTTCAGTTTTCAATGTGCTGCCAGAGCTTTCGATCCTATGCTGCCCCCACTTTCAATTCTATGCTGCCCCATGCACACTCTATTCTTCCCTTAAATGGTCCTGCTGGCCAGGTTAGTGCTTCACATAAAAAGACACTGGGAGTGTTTGAAAAGCCTTTCACTGCACTACACATTAGACCAGAACAGCCTCATAATAAAGTGCACAAATAGAGCTCCTCACAAACTCTGAGAAGCCCTTTACAATGTGCTCTGTGTGGATTACCACACTTGCAGCCTCACAGCCTCAGAATAATTACCACTCAAAATGGGGCGGAAATAAAGTGCTCCACAATATTCAAATACCGAGTGTTCCCTGCTGGGCAGAGAAAACAGAACCAATTCAGCTTGCACCATATGGAAAATGTTAGTTCCCTGAGTGTAGGCAGCCCTTATGCAACATAGCCCACGCCACACTCATTTGTTCTATATCACCTCTCCTGCTGTAAGCCCAGGCAAACTATCAATAGCTAACTGCTCCTGCTAGCAGGTACTAAAGGTGGCATTTGGAGAGCAGGGCAGGCTGAGAAATGGCATAGGAGCTACATCCAGAAGTATGAACATTTCATATTGCTAGATATACCTCTGATCATTGTTAAGAGTCAGGTTTGTGTATTTATGTCAGTGTTATATAAACTAACTAAATTTCCTGAGCCATATATACCCTGGATGGCCTCATGAAATGTGGGTCACCAGGGTGTACAGAAGGCAAGTTATGGTGAGTCATAGATCCTGCAGGGTTTATCTATGGCAAAACAGCACAGTCTGATTAGTCTTCTGTGCCAGGAGTTCTGTAGATAGATTTGACCAAAATTCCTTACATAGCTAAATAAGGAAGATCCAGGAAGAGCGTGGAGGCTGCTGCTAATCCAATGGCAAAATTACAAGCCAGCTACACTTGCAGTGCTATTTTGAAACTATGGAAAGCAAGGTAGGGGACTGAAGCACTGAGTAGTAATGAAACCAGTAATTCTGGAGCCCCACTTCTGTCATTCATAACACTGAGATCATCACAGAATGGGAAACGCCTCTTCATTTTTTTTCCTTAAAGAAAATAATTTGTTCTGTGTACACACTTGGGGATTTTTTGTTTGTTTTGGTCTTGGTTGGTTGGGGTTTTTTTTAATTCCTAATGGTACATGAGCCAACACAAGAATTCTGTCAGGGCATTTTCACTGAACTATCTACGACACTTTGCATCAGGTTTTTGCGGCTTGAGACAATGACTCTGCCCCTGCATACAGCATTGAGCAGTTCTGCCACTGCAGATACACATGCTCCTTCCCCTACTTCCTCTGTGCTCTTAATTCTTCAACTTAAACAGAAAAATCACACAAAACAGCAGCTTTTCTCTGCTGGCTGATGTGATTGTTCTTCACACAAGTAGAAGGAATTCAGTCTTTTTTAGAAGAGCCTCACATTCACATGCCATCTGACAGCTTTTGAATCTTCCCCACACTGACTTTATGTAAGTTGCTGTTGGCAACACAGCATGAAAGTTTTTAATGAAGCAAAACAGGCAAAGAGATTAGTGAAATTGAATTAATGAGAATGAGTGGCATGTTCTACTTTTAGATTAGGTTACCTGTAATTTCTTCAAAGACAGCATGAAATCCATCAAAGTTCTTGGATCCATCAGACTGGAAGAGGACATGGAGTGAAGACCCAGTGCTTTGGATGGGAGGTGGCCTCTCATTTCCACAGAATTTCTTTATTATTTGACTGTCCAAATTGTCCCCATCACGAATCTCCACATAGTCATACTGGCACATATAATCAAACTCCAGGCTCAGCATGGAAAATCTTAGGGAACAAGAACAAACAGTCAGACTGCTTGCCTGGGTACCCTGAATACTATTTATTTGGGCATTTAGGTATTTAGGGCATACCCCCTCAGTGAATCAACATGCCCTTAACCACACAAAGACCTCTCACTCATCTCAATTTTTGCATCATGATGCCTAGAAGCTGGCTCAACTCTATACAGTTGCTCCATGAGAACATACAAGTATCAGAACAGTGAAGTCCAAGTTGAAGTCATACAGTCTATACATGTGCGTCAGGTCCCTAGCCATAATACAATGTCAGAACTTTCATCCAGGGTCAGGCACTGCAGGGGGCATATTTCTACTGTCATTGTTTGCTAAAAAATGTTCTATTTGGCTTAAATAAAGTTCTAAGTACTGAAAGTTACAGTATAAAATAACAAAGCTTCAAAAGCTGTCACATTCAGAAGTCAGCAATTAGGGATACAAGGAGAGCTTGGGGATGTAACAGAAGCAGAAACAGCCACAGAAACAGAATCAAAATACTACAGCACGTTTTGCATTAGAAAGCAAAATGGTAGTAAATCCCCAATGTGTGGCACTTGCCTGTCTTTTGAGAGCAGAAATAAGGCACAGGAATTAGTGCAGAAGGGAAATACTTAAAGCCTTTTCCCACAATGTCTGTCCTTTCCTAGCTTCGATCCAGCCACTGTGCAAGGCTTTTGTTCATTAACAGCCATGCTATATGCTGCCACTGGAATTCAGGTGGGCACAGAGCCAAAGCACCCCACCAGAATAGGAACGAGAAACAGAAGGAGCAACACCAAGTGCCTCTGGAGAATGTGCAATGGTCAGGGGGCTGGGCTCAGCCTTGGTACAGCAGGAAAAGGAGAAATGGGCATGGGAGAGGCTGTGCTACTAACTGTTCGGCAGGATATTTTATAAATGAAACTCATTATGCACTCAATCTTCCTGAAGACTCCTAACACTGCAGATGTGTATTTAGGATGAGGCTGTATCTCCCACATTGCCTATTCCAGTGTGGGCCTAGTGGTTTGCAAGGCTGCATTTTCACACCAAAGAGGTGAGACAAATTTTGGATCTGCTCCTGGACCTCATAGTCTGAAGGGAAGAGAATTCTGGAGCCTGTTTCACACTATACTTATCTTGAGACTCAGGCGTCCATGTTAAGGAGGCCTCCATGTTCCTCCACCTTCCCTTGACAACTCATGAGCTGACTTAAGAGGCCTCTGCACTCAGTCACCTTTGTTCAGGTCATACAGCTGATTTTTGAACATCAGGAGTACACTACCTACAGAGAAATGACTGAGCAGTTGTAGCAAGCTGCACCAATGGAGCAGAGCCCCTCATTTTTTAAAATAATTTGATGGAATGTAGAAGAAAAAACAAAACATCTGCTTTAAATATGCATTAGAGAGAGATAATTCAACTTTGCTTTGCATAAAATGCATGAGTTGAATTCTAGTTCTGTCAGGTCTGTCAGAGACATCCTCACACGTATCAGGTTATACACTACATTTTCAAAACATTCTTTCACTGGTGAAACATACCCCAGGGATCTAGCCTTAAGGAAGTTACAGAGCAATACAAATTAACCCATTCATCTTTGTCATACTTATCGGGCTACAGTTTATCCTGACCCAATCCTAAAAATACTTTCTGGTTTTCTGAACTGATACATTTCTGATTAAAATTAAGTATGTGTGCAAATATAGAAGGAAAATTTCTGGAATGCCCAGTATTATTTATAGATGTAAAGGTAAACTATCTCTTGATGCGTGTCCCTGAACAGAGAATATCAAAACATAGGCACAGAGAATGAAAGAGCCATACAAAAAATACTGGTTTTAATTTTTTGCTTTGTATGTTTTAAAAAATTGTGGAAACAGAGTGGAAAATGTGAAAGGCATTGGAGTTCTGACTTGCATTTTATTTAACTTGGCAAAGAAGCAGATAGGCTGTACTGACGACATGGGATCCTGTGATTAAGACTCAGAATTGGCAGGTCAGGAAACCTGCCAAAGCTTTTAAAAACCTCTTGGCTATGGCCCAGCTGACAGGACCCTTTACAAACCCTGAGGTCTATTGCTGTTTGAGCCTCAGGTACACACAATTCAACAGACCTCAGTTTCCTCACTAGTGAAAGCATAATTATATAATAATTCTCTTGAATATTATAAAACTTAGCATGCTAATTTTGTGCTACAGGTCATCAGATACAAAATGGAATGAAAAGTATTGTCTTGATTTCATCAGTGGCTGCAATGGGCATATATTGGCCAAGCCATCTGAGGAAAGCTTCTAGCCAAAGGACATATTTAAAACTGCATCTCTGCTGAGGCACTAAAGAAAAGAATTGGAAGTTGTGAGCTGCTTCCACTGTGATATGATATCCTTGACATGACTCAGGCTGAGGGAGCCTATACATCACAACCCATAAAAAACCCCCAAGGCTGGCAAAAAAAAGCAGAGAAAACAAACTACCACCACAACATGGACACTATTTATCAAAACAGCTCTACTGAGCCAACCCCCAAAGGACTGCATGGCACAGCTTAAAGCAAGGGAAGATTTATCTGTGCTCCTGGGAGTGTTACTCTTCCTGCCCTATGCAAGTAAAGACGACCACTTTGTTCGCCTTCTGTATTACCCTGTCCCCATCCCTGCCCTTGCAAGCCAGAGTGGCAGCAAACAGGATTTGTGCACAGAGAGAATGAAAAAAGGAGTTTTTTGTTGGCAGTTGTGCTGATTCAGCACAGGGTTGGCTGTGCATTACAGCTCTAAGCAGTTACCACCCACAGAGGGGATCAGCACGTTTATATGAAAATAAGAGAAGGAAACATGGATGGCAGACCCAGGAGCCAGGCTCTGTTGGTTAGCTTAGGTAAGTAAACCTGCCCTTCTGTGTAGGAGCAGCCTAAAGGTGAAGTTTTAGATTAAATGTACACATTTTCCACAATATCTAACTGGTGAAATACCTCAATGGACAGCTCTGAGGTGATGCACCTTGAAGATGTCAACTGACTCAGAACACACTACAGGGTTACCTTCTATAAGGACCTCCTGTTCCATCTTTGCCAAGAAGGTTTCCTCTATGACTCCTGTAGGACTTGCAGGGTGGCAGGGTTAAGTGTGGACATTCAGGAGAGTTCCTGATCTTTCACTGGGAGGGCTATGTCATCTGCTGAGATTTCTAGGCAGTCAGACATTAGGCTCATCATCAGGCAAAGGACCCTAGACAAAGGGCTTTAGGATTCTCGAATGTTAGTCAACTCAGATAAATTAGATGCTGACAACAGAAATTTGGTAGTTCAGGCTTCCCTCTTGGAAACCTTCACAGTTGAAATGTAACATTATTTTACATCAGGGTGATACCTAGTATTATGTTTATTTGATTGCAGGAAGGAAGGATGGACATAGCAAGGAAGAGAAAGGCACTCTTGTGTTAAAGTTTTCCTTTTTCTGTAACAGCAAAGTTGAACTGTGAACTGTGAACCATACTGTGAACTGTATGGATCTCATGTGACACATCTTCCTAGTCTGCGTGTGAGTGGCCCCCAGGGTCTAGAGTTAGTACATCTCCAAAGAGTTAGTACATCTGTTAACTACAGCACTCCCCACTCTACTGCTTTGAAAACAGATTAGAGTCTCCTTTGTGCAGCCACAGCAAGTTCTGCTCTTCAATATAGTGTTCTTTGCTAAAATAACCTCTGGTCCCCTTCTTGTGCCTGATGCCATCTGGCTGTAAAACTTCAGTCAGAGATAGGTGCATTCAATAATTATGTGCATGAACAGGATCCATTTCCACTCTCACACATCCATCCCCACAACAGCAAAGACAGGGTGATACCTGTAGCTCTTGAAGCACTTTTTAAGCCTCAAAATTAACAAAGCCCTTTTAAGAAATGCAGAAAAATATCACCTCCCTAAGCTTGGGCTGTGCAAATCATACACCTCACCAACAATATCTCTTAAAAAGAAGGCAGGTACAATCCATGCTGACGGACACTGATGCAAAGTTGTGTCATGTGCACAGAAAACTCTTCCTCACAGCATTCTTCCTGTGTCTTCTATACAATGCTATCTAGGCAATAACAGCTCAGAACTACACAATAGGCTTGCATTTGCAGGTCTGGAAAAAGTGCATTAGTGTGGGAAAACCACAAGCTCTTCTTTTCAACTAATTTGTTGTTCTTCCTCCCATTAAGTTTCTCTGCAAGCATATTTAAACTGCTTAAACGTATTTTAACTGTTTATGTATCTAGCATAGTTCTTTTCCGGGGCTCCAAAGTCGGTAAAATATTGATGTGAAGGATTAAGCTATTCTTTTTATTATATTAGCTAGTGTGTTTGGAATACCATCCCCTGCCATACTTCCTGCTGCATGTGTGAGCACCCTGCTGTGTACATTTGGAAACAAAATTAATTACCCCAACAAGAGGCTCTCCTGCACTAGGCAGGAACTGTGAGCTTGAGGCATTAGGGTTGGTTAACATTGCTCTCAACAGAAGAGCAATGACATGACAATAGGACACAGTCTTGGACTGTGTGAGTGGAAGTTTAGGCTAGACATTAGGAAAAAAATAATCACTGGAAGAGTGATGGGGCATTGGAATGGGCTGCTCAGGGAGGTGGTGGAGTCACCATCCCTGAAGGTGTCTAAAAAAAGATTGGATGTGGCACTGAGTGTCATGATTTTGGTGAGAAGGTAGTGTTAGGTCACAGGCTGGACTTGATCTTCTCAAAGGTCTTTTCCAACTCAGTTAATTCTGTGATTCTGTGACTTGCAGGAAAACCAATCACATACTCCAAGCATAGGAATGGTGAGAGGAATAACAGAGGCTGATAGAAAACATGGTTGGTGAAAAGAGTGAAAAAAAAAAAAAAAGAGGGAAAATGAAGGCTAAATGCAAGGTAGGACTCATGGGCAACTCTCTTCTTGCATGAGACATTATATAAAAACATTCTTATGTCTTTTCTTCAAAGAATGTCTTAGTTCAGCCTGGTACAGCTTAGTTCAGAAAATATAGAGTGCTTTGCTGTCAAGGGCTTGAAAACTCCTCTAAAGACACACATTGTGCCCAATGCCTGAGAAACTCTCCTCAGCATCCATCTGTCCTTAATGGGAATTGAAAGCCCAGCTCTGATCTGTCCAGCGCCTGTCCATCACAAGCCAGACCAGGGGAAAGAGCTCTGGTACCAAAAGCAAAGTGGTTGCTACACCTTCACTGCCCCAGGGCTCACAGCTGCTGACTCTCTTTGACTCTTGGTTACCCACACACCCCAATGTCCACCTGAAATCAGAGCTGGCTAAAAGTCAACAGGACCCACCTTAACTCAATGTTAAATCCAGCTTGAACATGGATTGTCCATTCACATCGTGCATTCAGTGGGTAACCCTCCAGCAAAATCTGACCTCTGGAGGCCCGGAGAACCTGCCCACACCCTGGGGAGAAAAAGAAGAAAAAAATTGTGTGAAGGACCTTCAAGAGACATTTGAAGAAAATATAAGTAGAAATAACACCAGAAGGAGATGACGTGTGGCTTAGGAAGATACACTCTTTCTTACAAGACAATGTATAAAATACTGGGACAGCCACACAATGGCTGTGAAGAGTTAGGACTGTATTGGAGTATTGTCTAGGCTAAGAGTACCCCCAGGAAAATTGCAGTTGATTGCTTCTCCCTGGTTTGCAATGCTACTTCATGAAACCATTTCTTGCAGCTTTTGCCTCTCTGTTAATTAGCCCACCTACACACCTGGCTGACGCTCCAGCTCAGAACAGTTTTGATGGAGCCCATGCTGACATTTGCAACCATTGAAGCTGAGGAAGCTGGTGGGAAAGTGACAAAACTACAATGAACACCTGAATTAGCTCAAGCAAAAGAATGAGACAAAAAAATCTGTTGCACCCAAGGTCATGGTTGCTAGTCCTTCATAAGGAGACTCTAGGAGGAAAAAGAGCTGATATATTCATAGAGGACAAGTTTGTCCTCAGGATTCACTACATCATCCTTGCATATTAATGCCACCATGCCAATGAAGATATATAAACATCACAGCTCCTCTATCATCAGCGTGACACTGATGACTCAGTGTGACACATATAGAATATACAGCCCTTATCTCTTCTTTCAGGTTCATTTCTTGTCCTTCCTCTAGTCTTGTTCCACTCTGCCTGTGCTGCTCTCAGTTTTTCACCATACTATGGAATGTACTTCAGCACCAACAGGACAAGATGAAGTGCTCCAGTCATTTGTGCCCAATCTAAGAAAACCATCAGAGGACAATGAGCTGAACAAATAGCAGACAAGGTCACACCAGGGGAGCAATATCTTTTCATGAAAATCCTGCAGCTGTCCCTAGGCATCTGTCCAGGGATAGTTGTCCTAATTCCTCATCTTGAATGCTGAACATTTTTAGCCCAGAGAGTTCTCTCACCTTCAGTAACCTCTCCCTTTTCCCCAGCTATAAAATATGGCTAATTATATTTTCTTCTGTGGAAGATGCAAAGTTGTTTAGTGATTTTTTTCAGAGCTTACTGTGATCTGCACATGCACATCCTAGCAAAATGCACAGTTAAGTCACTGTGTATCAGACAGAGCTAATTTTTCAGCTCCTGCTTTCCTGACTACATCTTTCTGAGTGGAGTCTTGCACATGGCCACCTCCCCTGGTAAGCCTTCTGTTGCTTTGCTGGAGTATGAGCCTGTATCTGCAAGACAAAAACTGCAATTCAGTCTAACAGTGTCACCTAATCAGGAGAGCCTACACACTGCAGATGAGGATAAGCAAAAAGTTGAATGACCCAAAAGACCTCCACAGCAATTCTCTCACTTCTTTTTTACCTCTTCAGTCTAACAGAAAGCTCTGCTGCTTCCGTCTGTTTCCCTAGAGAAACCCTAAGCTTTTAACCAGCAACCCAGGATGAATGTTTCCTACTGAAACAGAGGGTTTTAACACTTGCCTCCGGGCCCTTCCTTCCCGAGGGAGAAAGGGTGACAGTGACCTGATTTGGTGAAGTACCGAGCATCTGTGGTTCCCATTGATCATAGTGTCTGGAAATCAATCCTGCTGCAGCTGGTCTATGGGGAAACATGAAGACTGCAGGTCAATTCCCCCTCTTTCTTCTTAAGAAAGTGTTGCTCAAATGAAATACCCTTTGTTCATTTACCCTCGGTTACCCTTAATTAAGCAGGACCCAAGGAAACAGAAATCCTGCTCAGAAGAGTTCCTCAAAAGTGTTTCATCCTCTTCTGTGGCTCGCTCAGTTCCCTCTGTAAAAGGCGAGGATTAATGAGTGTGCCCAGCAACCACATTAGGATTCATCGAGTACAGCAGGATCTGCTGTGGTGAAAATGATAATGCTCCTTCCCACAGCAAGAAACAGGCCCTTGTGCTGCCATTGGCTCCTGCCTCAAAAACAACCTGGGACAAAGCTGCTAGAAATCTTCAGAGGGTTTGACAGGGGGCTTGGACCACCTCAAAGAAAGTTTTCCTTTAGTCCTGAAGGGCTTTTGAGTTTTCGATGCCTTTAACAAAGGAAAGCCAGAGAACTGGTGCAAAGAGATACTTGTATGCATGGCATACTAAACACACTTCTCTGTTTGCCGTGGTACAGCCTGAACTCTCTGAACACTGGCGCCGAGGAAGTAGGTTTGGCCAGCAAAGCAGGTGGTCCAGAGACTAAAGAGGAGCCATTCAGTGACTCTCTCCAAAAGAACGTTCTCAGGTTTGCTCCCACCCCTCTCTGCACGAAGCACCTTTGCGATCACATCAAATCTGCGCTCTTTAATCTCCAGCGCTTCTAGCAGAAGTTAGGCTGACTCCCCAGACCAACAGTTCAATCATATGTTGATCAAAAGGAGCCTTTTCTCTTCCTATTCTAAATCTGCAGGAGACCTGGAAAGCCCTCAAAAATAATTTACATCATAAACACAAATGCTGGCAAATTCTGCCTCATTTACAAAAAAATAAACCACTTTGGCAGAGTATCAACATCCTTGTTCCGTTCCTGTTCCTGAAAAAAAGGCAGCTTTCACGGCCACAGTAAGATTTCCTCCAAGGCTTGTTACTAACAGAGAATAAAAAATTCAGGAGACCTCTGAGTTGTAGCCCCCAGAGACCCATGGGTCTATGGAGGGAGAGGTCCTGAGACGACCTTTGGTAAGGACACATTATCTTCTGTTTGAGTGCTGCATCTCAGATGTGAGGCTCCTTCAAAGGTCAGGACGACTGAAAAGAAGAGAAAGACAGTAGAAAGGTTTCTGCTATTCAGAAACAGGCTGATATGGGAAGGCAGCTGTCACTTGTCACAACTTGCTGCTTCCTGTTGGTTGCCGGTCACCAGTATTATGTGAAACAGTAATGTTCAGAAAGTTTCAAAAACTACAAGTACTCTTGTCTGGCACAGGGTCCACATTTGGACAGCAGAGCTGAGAACAGCTGTTAGAAAACACCACTTTCTCCCCTGTTTTAATGGAGCATGTGCCTTGAAGTGACATTACAACTTGGGGCTGGCAAAAACTGTTGGAGTGCAGGGTACAGAGGAAAGGGTTCTGCAGGGTTGGTTTTCTCCTGGTTTTAGAGTCTGATGTGCCTTTTAGGTCATGATGATTCAATCCAAGAGAAGTCCCATTAGGAAATATTCTAGCACCCAATTAAATCTAGTCAGTGTGCTTATTTCCTAAGAGCACTTCTTTGGCCTACCCTATATCATTTACCCTTTTACCAAATGATCTGGTATCCTTTGGTGGGTTTTCAGCCATACCCATGCTTCCAGCTATGCTAGCGGATACTACAAACCGGACAGACCCATGGGCCATGCCATGGTACTTCTTCCTTGCCATGGCTCTATATCATTGCTACTTTTGCTGGCAGCCCCCACAAATCTCTCCAGGGGGCTCACCCTGAGCTGGCCAACGCTCTCAGCCCCTGGAGCGCTGCGGGGCCTGGGCCTCGTTGTTCTCCCCGAGGTACCCAGACGGTGCCACAGAGCTCCCCCCGCCGCGTTCAGTATCAACAGGCGCTGATCCTGCCCGCAGATCCCCCGCGCTACCCTCCCGGTGCCCATCCCGCGGGATGACCGGGGCCTCACGGCGCGGCCTCCGCGGGCCCCAGGCCGCCCCCTACCGCCCGTGCGGGCCGGTGCCGGTGCCTGCGGGGCCCGTGGCGGCCGGGGCTGCAGTGCCCGCCGGGCCGGGCTGCAGTGCCCGCCGAGCCGGGCGCGCTGTGCCCGGGGCGCTGCCTCAGCACGGCAGTGCAGGGATGCGGCCGGAGCGGCGCTCGCCCTCCTGCCCGGCCGGCCCGGCCCGGGAGCCGCAGCACGGCGGCAGCGCCCGCCGGCCCCGCGAGAGGGAGACAGAGCCCGGCGGGAGCTGCCGCCCGCCACCCGCGCCGCACGGGAGGCCGCGCCGTGCCCGGCAGCGCTGGCCTTGGCAGCGTAGAACGGAGTAGGCAAATTGTTTACATCCCGCTATTACCGTGCTGGCGCTTCTTTGTCATTCCGGGATTTCTTGGCCCTCTGCCGCTGGCGAGGCACCCGGAGCTGGCTGCGAAGTTTGAGCTGTGATACCGTATGCAGGTACCAGAGATGGCTCCTCCTCCAGTGCTCTCCCAGCTGAGGTGTGCTAGCACATCCACGGCTCCAGCAGCCTGTGCCTGCTGGCATTCCAAGGCTGCTTGCTGGCCGCCCTCCAGACCCAGAGCCACATCGCTGGGAGGGGCAGTTCGGCACCCATCGTGGTTGTGGGCTGCTTTCCAGACATGCGGTTTTCTCCATGCCTGAGCCACGCATCAAGGCCAAAATTGAGTTAGCCACAAAAGGGGAGCTCAGGATGTGTTGGCATCACAACTGTCCTCTGTGTCCCCAATGTAAGAGTGGAAGAGACAACAACACTGTCTAACCTTCCTACCCCACCTCTCAAGTACCACAGAACCACATGAAAGAGAGAACAGCCTCAGTGTCATACTGAGTCCCTTGAAAGAGCAGGTAGTAAGAAAAATTATGTAAGACAAAGCTGTCCAAAATTTCAGTATGCAAAAATATCCAAATAGACCTCTGTGTGAAGGTGTGTTTTCTTCAGTACAAGTGGGAAGAATAAACTGAAATGTACTGTAGGCAAGCAATGTATTCAGGCAGATGGAGGAAAAATTTGATGAGCTAATGACTCTTTCTTGGCTCTTCTTTTAAAGAAAATTCCAGAGAAGCTCTAGCATGCACCTAGAGAAAATGGTATTTTAAAGTGTTCTCAGAAATCACACCGTAAATAGCAGGGGACTCAGTTGATCAACTTCAAAGCCTCAAGGCTGAGATAGCTCTGTTGCTGAAACATGTTGATTCCCCACATTCTGCTATTTGAAGCAATGATTTTATTTTATATGCTTTCACCTCCTGAATGATCATGGGCAGTGTTGTGAAAGCGAGTTAAATTGTTGCTTTAAATTAAATGACTAAAAGGACACAAGCCTAAGGTATATAGCCCAATAGACAGAACAGAGTAGGGAAAGCAGAATCTGCTTTTATCCCTTCCAGCAAAATATGAACAAAGAGACAGTCAATAAAAATTGAAAGAGAGCTTCACCTTCACTGGTGGGAAATTGGTGAAGGAAATACCAGTCTTAAACATTACACAGTTACCTGATGGAATTCATTATTGAAAGACAGAATTGGGATTAACAACTTAGCAAAACTAAAAAGCAGGAGCTTTTGTACACTGTCAGGAACAAAACCTTTAGATATTGGTACCGGGGCCTGAAATACTCATTGTTGTGACATAATCAGAAGTTACAAGACAGTGTTTTCCAGAGGCACCTTGAAGTGTGTTGAAGATGTGTGGCAGAGGAAGGAAACCCTGGGATATCTTTGGGGCTGGCAGGGTTTGAAGGAGGACAGAGGGTAAAGCCTTTTTGATAAAGCTGCTGCTCTTGTAAATGTTTATGCTTGTGCTCAGGGGCTATGATGACGTGAGTCCAAGAAATGCAGATTACAGAAGATTTCCGGAGTCACGGTAGTTAAAGTTTTAAAATAAACCAAACCCAAACTGACATTTAGTAGGGTTCTAAGTCACCATGACATGAGCCCCAGTCCAATTCCTGGGCCTCAGGCAAGCACTGGGAGAGAAGTTTTTTCCTAATTGTAGATCTGCTTACTGCCTGGTTGTGTTTGCCTTCTGCTCATGCCCTTTGCAAGAGCTGCTGTGCAGGAATAGCTGGAAAGGCACAGCATGGCCCTGGCTCTCTCCCGCCACTCCCTGTCCCTGCCATCCCTCCCTGCCCGTGCAGGACACTTACTCATGCAGTCCCCTCCATACCAGCCAGCTCTGCACTCTGCACAGTAGATTCCCTTGATGTAGAAGTCGTCGAGTGTCCCTCCCCAAGAGCCATTGCGACAGGACTTGCAGTTCTCAAAGATGGTGCAGCCTAAAAAGAGAGCCACTGTGTTAGATGAAAGCCAAGGTAGATTGTCCTGTGGGAAAAGGAGCAGCCTCTCTGTCTTTTCCACAGAAAATGCCAATGACGTTCATGACTGCAGAGTTGCTGACAGCTCTCCCGCTGGGAACCATACCCAACCTCCACGCCCTAGGCAGCTCACACTCAGATTTGGAACCAAACTCCTGGTCTGACTTGCCCAAACCTCTAAATCTCATTGCTCCAACTGTAAACGCCTCTCTCAGGAGTCTGAATGTGTGTGCTGATGCCACTTGGGCCCAGCCTAAATTATTCTGATGACTTCTAAACTGGTCCTAGCTCCTCCTGCTCTCTCCTCCTATCCCCTTTCACTTTTCTTTTTCCTCCTTGCCTGTGGCACTTCCAAGTTATCTCTCCTCTTTTGCTTTGGGGATGCAAATCAACCAAGAGTAACACCAAAACACTCCTGGTGTGAAGCCAGCTGTCATGTCACCCTTTGGCAGCTTCCAAACCTGCCCAAGACATCCTGACAACACTGCTAGTAGAAACAACACTGCTGTTGGGTTTTTTGGCCAGTGATGCTACCTGCTTTGGGGGAACCTTGCCAAGTGTCTTGCTGCTGTCAGCTGAGTGGCAGATGAAGTTCCTGCGGAAATGCAGGACAATCTCATGCCTCAGTGAGATGTGCTTGTTCACCACTGCCCTGCCCAGCATCTGCCATGATGCCTTGGCCAAAGATTTGGTGTGAACACAGCATGGTCACAAACACACCTGGGTGGATTAAGCAGGAGTCACACTCATTCTCCTCGTTCCTGCAGCAGGGAATGGTGTAGCCCACTCTTTCTTTCTGTCCTGGGCAGATGCACTCGATTTGGTCGTATTCGCAGCATTCCCGACACATGATATTCCACTCAGCTCCTGGGCAGTTTTCATTGATCACTGTGTACTCTGCAGGGAACGGAGAGGAGGACACACAATCTGATGAGGACTGGCAGGATCTGTTGTCCAGTGGTTTGTCAGATCATGATGCCATGAGGCTGGCCAAGGTCTTCAGCCCAGAAACACCCAAACTACATGGCAACATGCACCTGAAATGTCAGCATGGTTTGCATGTCTAAGGAACACACAGGAGTTTCACAGTGCCAGCCAGAGGAAGCAAACAGACCAGAGGAAAGGAATATGTTCACTTTCTCTGCAAGGCCTGCCCACTTCTGTGGTGAGAAAAATAGCTTTAAAAAAACACAGAGGATGATATCACATGAGAAAGTTTCTTCAGATTGCAGGACTGATTTAAAGCATCATCTATAGTATAGATTATTTAAACTATGATAGCATGTTTTGATTGTATTTCTGCTTGTGAATTTGCTATTCTTGAAAACTAGGGGGCCCACCAGGAAAGGCCATTTTTAAAGTTGGTTTTTAGCTGGCTTTACTCCCTATTTTCACCCAGAAGTACATGTTGTTACATTTTACTTCACTGCCAAAGGAAACAAGATTTTTTGTTATTTTAAAAGGTTCATTTTGCCTGGCATTTCTAATGTGGTAACACCTTCCTATTATTTAGCATAACCTCATATGATATCTAAGCTATGCTGGAAGTACCCTTTTAAGAAACAACCTCAGACTGTGACTCAGGACTGCCACAATAAGTGCAGATCCTGCCTTTCTCCACCAGTGTGCTGTCTAAATTCTACAAAGAGAGATCCAAGGAGTGCACAGAGCTGTCAGCATGCCTTCTAAGCAGCTGACAGCCCTGATGACTGCTTTCATGGAGTTTGATAGTAAAAAGAGAGAGCAGACTAGAAAGATGAGACATGAAGGAAACTTAATGAGACTAGCTCTTTCTTCCCCTTCTATCCTCCTCTTCTTTCTTTTTTTTTTTTTCCTTTTTTCTTTTTTAATTGTGGTTAGGTAAGAACCTTTTTCCTTGTGTATTAAACTCTGAGTAACAGGGTTGCCTTGTCATGAAACAAGCCATATATCTCTAAGGTGAAACACTCCCATCCATGCCCGTACCTGTCTGCCTTCTCACACGAATGTTTTTTTGTTTCATTGTCACTGACAACCTAATTACTGTGCCTGCTGGAGCTCCCCACCACTGAGCCTTGCTGCTCTGTCTCACTTGACTCTCCATGACCTCATGAAGCCTGGTTGCTGGAAGCTTATCTTCTCTCCTAATGATTTTTACTGACTCCATAAAAATGGACCACCAAACTGTTTCTTCTCTTCTTTTTTTTCCCCATTTTGGCTGGGAAATGAAATGCAGCCCTTTGTGCTCCTCAGAGCTGAGCCTATCCCTTGTGCCTGGTGTACAGACCAGGGAGAGTCCACTGCTGCTCTAAGTTTAGGAAAGAGGCTGCTGTTTGTGCTGAAACCTTTCCATCCCCTCTGTCTGCCCCTATAATAATTTCAAAAAGAAAAAGTTGTTCCTTCTGTCCAATAAGATTCTGTATTTTTTTTTTATTCCAGTAGTGGAATCTTGCATTGAAATAATCTTATTGTTCAGCAGTTGTACACCCTTTTGCCTGTAGATCTTTACGAAGTCCTCTTTCCAGATGGGAAAATGAAGCACAAGGGAGGTGAAGTGACTTTGCTCAAGGTCCCAGGGAAAAACAATGGTAGAGTGGGGAATTAAACTCATGCCTTCTAATTTCCAGAATGGCAGTCAATCATCCTGGCCAGGCTGGGGCTTCTTAACCTATGGCTATTATTCCCTTTTAATTAAGCCTTTTATCTATGAATTATATCTGATTCAGATTCCAGAGAAAATTAATTACACACGTTTAATTATCTCTGTGGAACTGACACTCAGTTTGATACATCTCACCATACAAGGCAGACAATAGCTGTGTCTCTGGTGTATGGGGTGGGGGTCTCACTCCTTCCTGAAGCAGCACTCTTTAAAGTCTGACTAATAAATAACTATCCACCCCTCAGAGCTTTTTTAAAGCATCCTCCAAATTCTCATTCTTTTGCTAACTCAAGATAGAAATCTAATTTATCTCAAGCTTGCTAAAGCCTATTAATAAAGTGGATATATTATTCAAGAGAATTTTTTGTCTGTAAAATGATCCAAGTATTCACAGGCAAACTTGCATTGGGGTGACAAAGGAAAGTCTCCATCCTTGCAGAAGCTCACATCCTGGCAAGGTGAGGCTGTGAGCAACACAACTTCCAAGTTAGCACCAAGAGATGGGCTGGACCATGTGACATCCAGAGGTCCCTTTCAACCTAAATTACTCTGTTCCTCCCTAAAAGATTACATATGTATTTCCATGTAGGTAGAGAGTGTGACTGTGTGCATATGAATATTTATTTTCATATGTTGAGCTTGTGTACACAACAGACCTAAAAAGCAGAGGCCACACTTATTCTTGGGGGATCAAATGTGTGTATTTGTAGAATAAGTTGACCTTGAGGTAATATTTAGTGTTAAGAAGGGAGCAGCTGATCTTGGCTCTTAAAAAAATGTAGAAATATACTTTCTGCCACCTAGAAATGCTTTTTGCTCACTTCTTTTGTCTCAGCTTAGACAATGAAAATGTCTAAAAAAGTATCTTTTTGCTTACTGACAATCCCCGTTCAGGTTCTCAGCTTCTGCAGCTTGGGCAATTTATATAGCCTTGACAAGGAAATTTTTGGATTTGAGATTTTTAAGTGGCCCTTCTAGGATTTTCTTCACAGAAATCATGGAATCTATTATTTGGAAGTTCTGTAGAAGCTATTCTTTAAATAAATATGATTGAAGAGTTTATGCATTCCTTTAATAACAAAAGGATCCCTTTTGTTTTATCTCTGGGCTACTGAAAAAAAGGCAGATAAAACCTTTGCCTCAGAAGTTTAAGAGGGATATGCAGAGAGTCACTTAAGTGTGTAAGCAATGTTTGTTTGTGTGGCTGAGCTCAGCCTGTGCTCCAGGGAGGCAGAGGCATAACCCTGCTCCCCCTTGTGTGTTTGGGGATGGGCAGCCACTGGCAGCTCCCCCACACACACTTGGCCATTATTACCGCAAAACAGAAGAGAATGAGGCAGAGAAAAGTGGGGGAAGATTTATTGACTGAGTAAAATGCTGAAAGCAAGGCCTCGGCCAGCTGTGGCAGAGATAATTGTGGGGTGTTTTGTGAGCTTTACTTTGATAATCTTCCAAAGCAGGCAGTCTGGCTTGCAGGCAGTGACTGGGTCTTTGATTTTGGGACAAGCCGGAAGAAGCTGCTTGACAACCCATGCAAAATATTTAACTGCAAAGAACAAACAAGATTCTGGACAGGCAAATAAACAGTGGATTAATTTATGAGATTTTAATGATGGAAGAAAAGCCCATTAAATCTAGGCATAAACAGCTCACATGGAAGCAGCTCAAGACCATGGAAACCATGCAAGAAATGCCTGTGTTGGGAAAGCACGCAAGCGTCCAGGGCGTGTGCTGGAGGGAAGACCTGCTTGGCTCAGGAGCCTGGCACAGCCCAGCACAACACTTCACCTGATGCTTTGGGTCCAGCCTGAGCAGGACTCTGCAGTGGGAGATCAACATTTTCAGGCTCAGAGGACAGTGCAGTCATGCTTGCTACCTACATCTGCACCTAGCAAGACCTCCTCATCCCTACAGCATGTCAGATCCTGGAGGAGCTGTCGGTGATGGATTTTGTGAAACACCAGTTGGAGGCGATGCTCCAGACAATGTTCTCCTTGTTGGCAGTGTCAGTCCAGCAACAATTCACCTCAGTGATGCTGCTGCCTCCCCTCATGCCCAGGGCTGAGATGAGGCTTAAAGCTTTGGTGATTCAAGAAGAGATTCACAAGCACATTGTTGCCTCAGGGGTGGGTCAGGCCGAGCATCATGGTGAAATGTCAGCTTCAGCTGACTGATCTTTTGCCATGGTGAGTTTGTATATCATAGACACCTCGCTAGATGGAAAGGGATTTCTGCTCTGAAGATCTGAGAACTGGGAAAACTGTGTAGCTAAGAAGTAAAGTGAATTGAAGCAAGTCCAATTATACCAATTATTTCTTGAGTCTTCCACTTCTTTAAAAGAATGAGGATTTTTTAGAGTACAGTCACTTTAAGCTGATATAAGGCCTTGCTGCTGCTAAGATGGGACATTTTTCTCCCCCCTCTCCCTGACTTCCCATTCCCATCCCTGTATTTGTGCTGACAGTAGCTGCTATTTGGAGGGATCCGACAACTGATTGAGAAAAAAAACAGTTTGCCATATCTGTCCTTGGAGGGAACTTCCTATACTGCAAGCCCATTCTGTTATCCTGCAAAAATTGTCCTTCCATGCCTCAGTTTATCCATCAGTAAATTGGCAAACATTACTTAAGCTCAAAGAAATGTTATTTCAGATTGCTTTGAAAAGTGCCATTTGCAGTAACAGTGCAGTGTAAGACCGGATACAAAAAGATAGATACATCTCTCGAATTTGAGTCCTTAGAGGATGACTTTTTGAAGTGATTATTTAACCAGTTTGTGTTCCACAGATGAGAATATGCCCCTTTGTGTTTGATTTCATCCTTATTTTTCAACATGCTGCTCAGCGACAACTACTGTCTTGAAGAAAGGAACAAGCAGTTGAATTTGAAGGAGCAATTTCTTAAGGCTGTTAGTAAAGAATGTTTGGCCCTGTAATAATTCTGAAAGGATTCTTTAACTTCTCATTAAAGAGAAGACGGCTTCAACAGAGATGAAACCTAGTAGCAGCTTACATTTAGGTCCATCTCATTTTTCTGCTCCTTTCTTACTTGGCTCTGCTGCCATTGCACAGGTATGCAAGCTGGGCCTCACCCCACAGCCTCAGGTGTGTGGACATTGACAACAGCAAATGCTCTGAGTGCAGCACTGGCTGAAACTGTGGGTCCATGGTGATGAATAGTAAAATTCTCCATGTGAGGCCAAGAGGAAGACACCTTGGAAGGGAAGAGGGATATTCCCTTTAAAATTATGTACCCCAAACCCTTAATAATAAAGGAAAGTGCAGGTCTTTATTGTTGACCTTTTTGCCTGCGATAAACTACTGTGCAAATTGTGTCTGTCTCTTTGATGTGTTAAGAGGATGAAAGGGATAATGCTGTCTCTAAAACCACTTGCTTCTCTTTAGAAATTATGTACCTATTATTCTTTCAGCAGCTGGGCTAATTAAAAGAGGAGCTGAAATAGATCCCTGTTTTAACTTTACTCAGTGTGCTTACTTTATGGTCACAGATCTTTGCTGGATAATTAAACTGCTGATTCTGCAGAGTCAGTTAGCAACCTTTTCTGCCTGTAGTGTGGGCTTTCACACAGTGGCAAGTGGGGAGAGGCAGAAAGAAAGGATCTCTATTTTAGAAAAAATCAAAGCCAGTGGAAGAGCACAGGAGGAAACCTACAATACTAAGTGGAATCTGCCCACTTAATAAATGCACACTAATTTGACTGTCTTTTTAAAATAAACTTCTCCTTTAGTTTCTTCTCAGTATTTATGACCTGGCATTTGTGATCTTATTATTGGAACTGTGGCCTTTTGTCTTATTTGAGAAAAGCTGTGGCAGGAAGAAATATCCAGGTTAAGACTTTTCAGAAATTGCCACATCACCCTTCAGGCTTCAATTCTCTCTGGGACAGAGGATCTTATTCTGGGCAGAAAAATTTTACTAGTATGATCAGGAAGAGAATTTGTCTTCTCTGTGCTGTAAGACAAGGAACAGGAACAGGTAATGAATGTAGAATTTTTGAGTAAGTGACAGCATTGATGATGTTAGGCTTCTGCAATAGGAGAGAATGTTTGGAAATCTGTGGAGAAGAAGCAGCTGCAGTATTGAAATTAATTCATGACCACATCACATGAGAATGTGCTCGTGTCCTAAATGTAGAGGAGTGGAGCTGGACCTGTCTTGAGGACTTGCCTCTTGTAATGGTGTGAGACCTGCAACATGTTGACAACTTTAACTTGCAGTTAATGTTGCCCAGATAGAAACAGTCCACACAGACTGCTGCAATCCTCCACAAATTTTAATCCTTACGGCTCCCATGGAGCGTGTAGTCCAGCCCTGACCAAGGACTGAAGATGCTCTCAGTCTGCCAGGCCTCTGTCCCTGCTGCTGGCTTGCCTCCCTCCCTGTGGCCTTCCTTCCAGTTTGCCCCTCACCATTGTCCCTGTTCTTGCAGGAGGGAGAGGGGCATCACATGCTCAAGGGAGGTCCTGCTGCTGACAACTGCATCATCCTGTGGTGGTCAGGGGTCCTTCAGGGCTGGTGGAGAGAAAAATCCTGGGCATTGGCAGGCTTGCAGGGACTCCTGGGAGCTACTTGAAGAGACCTCAGGGTCAAAAGTGAGTAACCCCAGCATTTTTTCCAAAATAAAAAGCAAGTCTCTTCCCCTTTGTCCATGCTAGGAACCTAAACATGTGAACTGAAGTAACCCATTTGCTAAGATTGAATGCATCTGGATGTGTCTGAGTGCATCTGGCCTTCACTTCTCTAGACAGAGGCTGGAGGGGGAGGGGAAGAGAGGTTGGGAAGGGTTTAGATAGGCAGAAACACACAAAAACACACATATATTTTTAAGGAAACATGAGTCACTTGCACTCCAAGTTTATTCCAAAAAGTAAATTCCCAGACCGCCCTGACTCCTGCCCCCAGCTCTCGAGGCAGGCCCTGTGCAACTGGGTGTGATAAATATGGATAAAAATTGGATACATCTGTGGGGAGGAGACAAAACGCTATTTTCCAACCTGCCCTGACATGTTAAGGCCACTGCACTTCTGAGTTGCTCCCCTGTCTCCAAGAGCCCCTCTTGCTGTGGCTGGAGGAGGCCCCCTCATGCTGCCAGCTGTGTGCCAAGCAAGTGCCAGCAGCTGCTCCACCACCAGCAGCAACAGGGCAGGGGAGGCATGGCAAGGAAGGGCAGGGGACAAGGGGGACAGCTGACATCCATGTGTCCCACAGGCTCTTCCACACTGCTCCTGGTGTGTGAGGAGTGGGTGTAGGGGGAACTAGCACCCTCCCTCCAAAGCTCACAGCCCTTGTGTCTCACTGGGCATTGCTATGCTTCCTCCTGCCTCCCCTTGTCACTGCTGCCAAAGGGATCAGTGCTAGATGACTCTGCAGGTCAGAGAGAGATGTGCTGCCCCTGCAGCAGGAGGGGTTTATGCCCACCCAGCTGCCTGAGAGCCACAGCCTGTGCCCAGGGATACTCTGCCACTGGCAGGGCTAGTTCTGTGCCACTCCAGCACATGGCACATGCCATGGAGCCACCTTGCCTGGCCAGTGTGCGAGGTGGCACGTGTCTGAGGGACAAGCCACTGCAGGGACAAGCCAGTGCATGTGGCACAGAGGTGGGGAGAAGCTCTCTGTGCTTGTGAGCCAGGGGGAGCTTTGGCAGGAGGCCAGCTTCCCAGGAGGGCTGCAGGTGCTGCTGGCCAGCCTGGTGGGCAGATCACCCTGGTCATCACCCGTTCCCTGTGTCCTCAGGGTTTGGCAGGGAAGGGCACTGCAGAGGCAGACTCTGCTGCAGCCCCTGCTGAAGCACCATCCTTGACACCAGTTCTTCGCAGCCATTGAGATCTGAGTGCCTGCAGATCTGACAGCTCTCCTGGTAAGAGGAGTCAGCAGTGCTGAAATATGCAGCAGCTTCAAGAGTGGGTGACTTGAGGGCACCTCACCTCCCAGTCCTTAGGGCTGCAGCTCCCAAGAAAGCAGCCCACGATGCTGACAGCTGGCTGCTGCAAGCAGGTCTGGACACCTCCAGGTGTAAACAGGCCAGGTTCGTGGCCATAACTACAGCAAATTTGCACTCAACAGTAAATGCTTTCTGCTCAACCTTATCAAGATAATACTTGCTGGTTCAGCAGAAACTGGGATGGGGCTTGCGAACAAAAAAGATCGTTCTGCTTTAACAAGGCTTCCCCTTCGAGAGAATAATATTGGAAGAGCTAAATCCCAGATTGGAAACAATGTGTGGGTTTTGTTTTCTTTCTTTCCTTCACTTTTTTCTCCCTTGCCTTCATTCTTGGTGTTGAGGCTGGAGAGGAAAATCTCTGTCTTGCCAAACTAAACAAATTACGCTTTACAATTCAGAAAGTTAAATGCCTCTTTTTATCATCATTTCCGTAGCACTGAGTGTTGAGAAAATAAAAGGAGTAATAAGCAAAGTGATTGCATACCTTTTTCTTAATGGCCATTGGCAAACAGATTCAGCCAGTTGTTTCTCTTTAAGGCTATTAAGTTTGCCTGAAAATCATTCCTGGGTAAACCTACACACACACACACTCCATGCTGACAAGAAAAAAAGTACATAAAGCAGAGCCCTTTCTTTCTATTATTGCTGTCCCTGCAGATCTCTCTGCTTCCCATGACAGCGCAGGAGATGAAACCCCTCTGACCACACTGAAGGAAGGGGGCTCACTCGACCGTGCCGGGAACACACACGCTCTCTTACAGTACCTCTTGGCAAGCAGGAGATGAGCAGGAGCTGCAGAAGGGTGAGTCCTACAAGTGTCCAGGGTGCTGGCTCCATGCTGCCCAGGCCAGTGCAGCGGTGTGACTGCTCGGGGAGGGAAAGCAGGCAAACAGCTTTTACTGGGACCTCACCAGCTCCAGGCTGCGAGGGATCTCGGATTTCAGACCTCAGCACGCTCCCATCCTCACCAGAGGGGAACTACCTTCAAGAGACTTCTCAGGCGTCCAGAAGCACACGTCACCCCAAACCTCTCCAACTGCTGCCTTAACCCTTTCTGGACTCTGGCAACAGATCCTTTCTGTGATGGCTTTATTGGCTCAGTGCTCAGAACACAGATAGCAGCTTTCCCTAAGTAAAGAAAGCTCTTTTAAAGCGGGGAGAAAGAGAAATGCAGATATCTCTCTATATGAGCCATCCCGGGTGAGCTGAAGTTGCAGGCATCTCCAGAAGGAGGCACTTTGTCCCCTTGGGCTTGTAGGGCTGATGCATCCCGGGGGTGCCAAGGCAGGGTGTGGGGTGGGTGCAGAGAGGGATTCCTGTCCCACACTCCCACAACTGGGCAGCCTGGCCAAGTGACACTGTTCACTTTACGACGTGCTTAAAATAGCCGTGCGTTTTTATGGCGGGGCAGATGAATGAATGAGGCTCAGTAAAAGTTCACTCCACAGTGGATGAAAACCACAACACACAAAAGGAATCACTTGGCACACGTGTGCTTGTGCTAGTCAAAACCTTCTTACTGTCCATTTCTGCCAGGAAATGCAATTTTGGCAAATTTGAAATGTTTTGTCGGAACATGCTGATATTGAGGAAATGTCTAATCCAAACAAAGGAGACCATTTAGTTTGGATTTTATCTTTGTGTCATATTTTGTTTTGCCTTTTCTATTAGCACATGCTACTGACTTTTTTTCTGGTCTTCAACCCATATTTTATAGCAGCATACTTAATTTTCTCTAAATTTTTCCTTGAACAATTTTTTAACACTTTCCATAGGATGCTTTTTACCTCTAAATCATACTTTCTCAATTTGATTTCTATAGCAAGATTTCAAAATTAACATATATTGTGAGGGGGGGAAAATTGAAAAATTGGCATTTGCTTTGGAGTAGGAAATCAAGTAACCCAAAAAGCTTTAACAAATACCAACAGTTTGTAAAACTCAGGCATGTTGAGCAGCCTCAAAAATTTGAGAGCCATTGCCAATGGAAGCCTTGAGTACTTCAGTGCAATGCAAAATCGCCTACACCTTCAGGTGGTCTTTCATGGGCTGAATTCCTTTAACCAGACATCTCTCTAGTTTAGGCTTGTCTGTCTGCCAACCTCTTCACTTGACAGTGTGAACAGTCTTTTCAGGGTTTGTGCACCTTCCATATAAAACAGTACCAAAGTATTTTTTTCCCAAATCTTTAACACTGATACAAACCTGCCATTGAGAATGTTAACAGAAGAAGACCTGAGATGGGTGTCGAGATTTCAGCCATTATGGCACATAATCCTTGCTGAGCTAGTCTGGCTCCTGCCCTGGATGCTTTTCAGCTCAGGAGGTCACCAAAGCTCTCCAAGTCCCACTGGGCCTTATTATGGCTCAGTTACTACGTTCTCCTGGAGCCCTTGGTGGACATCTCTTGCCCCAGGGCCCTGAAACTCTGCCTTGGTGGTCCCTTGCTCCTTTCTGATCATTCATATATATGCTCTAAACTCCTAATTCCAGCCTTAGGCTCCTCTAACAAGCCATTTCTGGTCAGTGCCAGGAGGAAAAAATCGGAGGATAAAATTGAAGCCCCCAAGAGTAGATGAAAACAGTGCAAACAGGAAGCTCTGACATCTTCACAAAGAAACACTAACCTATTTTAAAGCCTGTGGAATCATCCGTTTATTTCCTAGCCATTCTTTCCAGTAAGCAATTAAATTCTTTAGGCTAGTAAGACCTTTTTGGACTGCAAGTTGACTTACAGATGTCTGAGGCTTAGATATCTCTGAGGGGCACTGCTCATGGGGATGCAAACCGAAATCTGGGTTTGGTGTGTAAAGCAAATGCAAATCACAGAGCACTGAAAGAGGCTGGACACAGGGAAGCAGAGTTTTCATGCCAGACACAGAGGATTTAATACATGGTTTCATAAAGGCCAGAGCCACTAGGGAAAATATGCCCACAAGGGCCACAACTATTCCTTTCAGTCAATTCCTGTGGTGAGACCTTCAACATGCTAGAAAAGGAATAGATGAAGTTGTGTCTTTGCAGGAATCTGCTCTGCAGGGACACCTTCTGTTTTAGGGTAGAAAAGTGGCCCTTCTGTACTAAGGAGGTGTGAACTAAAGGGTTAACTGGTAGATTTATGACATCTTTTTTTCCTTTTATTTGTCTCTGAGGAAAAGTAATTATGCCACCAGAAGATATAGCCACACTCAGCATTACGGTGCTTAGCTTAGCTTGGCACCTTGCAAAATCAGTTTAGTTGGTGGTTCCACTGCCTCCTTAGAGAATGGCTCAGCAGCCAAAGAAGAGAATTCAGTCTTAAGCCCACAAGTTTGCACTGTTGGGGTGCAGCTTTAGTCCCTGGAATGACTATGGGCAACCTGCACAGTGCTCCTGAATGCCCTTCTTGCATTCCTATTAAGAGGCAGGGACCAAACCAGGCACAGTGCACCAGCCAAATATTTCAGGTTGTATGTAATCCCCCATGAAAGAAAGCTGAAAGCTCTTAACCATGTGTCTGTGCTGCTGAGGAATCTCACTGTAGCATTTGGCTCCGATGCTGTATCTGCCTTACTGTTGGATGTAAAGGTTTGGAAAGTACATTCCACTGAAACTGAATTGTAAAAGAGAGTGCTGCAAAAACTCATAGAGCTATTGTGTATTAATAATAACTTCCAAGTACCTAGCAATCCAGTTCAACTTAAGAGTAAAACAAGATCTTCAATAATTAATAATTGACCACTGAGTGAATAATTAATGTGCAATTAATATCACCAGCTATGTTTCTAAAAATTTCCCATGAAATCTTAAAAACAGTGTGTGGTCCAACCTGCAAAAGCAGAAAAAATGTCATTATTTTATACTGGGGAAAAGTGACATGCAGGGATATGAGCTGAGGCGCATATCCTGAAAAACAGTGGCAGGTTCCAACAGAGTGGAGCACAGACTTCATTCCATTTGGTACTTGTAGCTCTGGACTGTCCTGCTTGAGAGGACTCAGTGAAGAATAATTAAAGATGGATATATAGTTCTGAATAAATTCAGTTTGGACTTGAAATAAAAATTTTTGCTTTTCAGTCTTAAAAATTTTAGTAAACTTTTTATTTCCCCCCAACCTACAGAAATCTCTTGTTTCTATTACTGGAACATTGCCAGAAAAATTTCTGCTTTTGTGACTTCTGCTCAAATGATTCTGTCCCAAATGTTCTTGATCATTGTCCAAAGCTCCAGAGGTTCTGCTAAGAGGAAATCTGTGATTTCAATGTTACACACTTCTGCTGCTACAGAATAGATGCCTTCACAGGACCTCCTTCTTACAAGAACATTTGGAGCCCATTTCTTTTTTATAGGCAATATTCCCACTTAACTAGAGGAATCTTCTGCCAAAGAAAGAGTTTGAATCATCTGGACTCAAACATGCTCTCAAGAAGATTATTGGAATTGGGTCTTGAACTTTACTGACTGCCCAATAATACCCATGCCACTCTAACAGTATATGGAGAAACCACTGGAAAAACATCATAAAATAAAATGGTTCCCTTCAGAGGGTGGAAAGGGTTTGTGTCTCAGGGGGAAATGAAGTTCAGATGAAAATCAGATCTGGCACTTCAGGAGTAACAGCAAGAGAGGTTAATGAAAGATTAGCGCTTCTCCCTTCAAAGCATTGTTGTCCAATAGGGAGGGTCCTTTTAGAGGAGAGATTATAAAGTGTTTGCCTTTAAAATAAAGCTTCTAAACTAAATTCCCGACCTTACTGGAATATCTGAGGAACATTTTATAAGCTCCTAGGATTATCAAAAGTATACTTTGCCCTTTGGGCTTCAAGTTCTGCTGAGCATGTGCAATGCAAATATCCAGTGTTCATGAATTACATTGGAATTGTGGCAGCCTACCCACACAGGCACCTACAGATAAGGGCCCCTTTTTTTGGCATTTCTGGCCTGAGCTCTGCAAAATATTCCCATCTCTCTATGGGGTGTTAATCCTGTGACTGGAGCATTACAGTCCAGGAGAGCTAACTGGGTGTGAATAGAAGTGGCCAAAAGAGATAGGAGCTGCAGTGCCAGCACACAATACTGTGTGAAATGACCTAATGGCATGTAAAGATGTAAAGAAAATTAAAATGCTTTGTTAGAAAGCATTTGTATTTGATAATGTATTTGCTAGCAATATTTTGTCAGGAAAATTGAAACAGCTCAAAGTTTACAATTCCAAATATATTTCTGGATGGGTCAGCAGAAAAATATGGCCAGAAAACTATGACTGCTTAATGGCACCAACCAAGCAATATGCCTTTTTTTCAGTTACTATTACATGTCTTTGTCTGGATGGTTTTTTCAGTGATCCTTCTGTGTTTCACTTTTGTATGCAGTCTATGATAATCTTCACCATTGCAACGTGTAAGAAAAGAAACAGGTGGAAGGTTTGGCTTGAAATTAAAACTAGCCAGTAGGCAATCCTACTTAACAATCAGTCAGACACTGATATTACTGTCTAAGAGGATAATAAAAAAGGGCTGCAATTATTTATTTCCCTGTGTGGAAATTACCAGCTTGTAGATTCAGCCATTCTTGTGATACACATTTTTGGTCTGAAGGTTAAAAAATAAGGCTTTCTAGGTTAATGAATAAAACTTTTAGTCTGTATAGCAAATTCAAACTAATCACCAAAACATGAGACACAGAAGATTAGGAATTGTTTTGATTTTATTTAAGTTGGACTTATGTTTTATAGTCTTGGGTGCATGTGAATCGGGATGGAAGCCAAGAAAAGAGTAAGGTTTTGGGCTAACCATGTTCCACCAAGAAGGCCAACTACAGCATGAACTCCAGTCAGATGAATGTATGCATGAAACAAAGGTCAGAAAAATGTATGTGGGAAATAATTGGCGGAAGGTCAGCTTTCCATAGGTGCTCAGTATCTGATTTTTCAAACTGCAAATGTGGAAGAGCAGCAGTTCTGGAAGTGCACTTCACAAGCAGTGACTGTACTGTGGCTAGGTAATGGAGATAACAATGTAGGACTCGAGCAGTGCTGTCCAACAAACTAAGAGCTTAGCCTCAAGTACTGCTTTTTTGTCATCTCCTTTTCTCCCTTCATTGCTCCTCATAAACTGAAATTGAGGCTCACTTTCTCTGTCCCTATAGGTCAAATTTGCCAGAATGTCCTTAGGAAGGTTCTGTGAAAACATCTATCTGGGAATAACAGTGAAATTCCAATAACAAGGAGTAACAAAACCATTCACCATTTATGCAGTTGCTTTACATGTCATACAAGTAAATAATCATGAAATGTACAATAACACAACACACCATTTATTTTCCTGATGCAACTTTTGGGAGTTCTGCTGCTCGTCATTTTACACCACCTTACACTAATCAGTTCTCAGGTTTTTTGTACTTCTCCCTTAGCTGACTTGACTGACCTTGACAAAAAGGGAGAGACTGAAATAAGATGACAAAGATGATAAAAAGCAATATATATAATGATTCAGAAAGAAAGAACAAGATTACCCCGACTAATAGATGAAGTGGCTGAGATCTTTCAGACCAGCAGTCTGTTCTGAGAACAGTTGGACAAGGTCACCAGGGGATTGCAAAATTTGATCTCATGTTATAAAAATATATACTGCTCAAAATCCCAGACCAATGTGCAGTCACGTCATCAATTTTTATTAAAAAAAAAAGTCATTGACATCTTCAGCTACTGCAAACCCAAGTGCTGAGAAGCAAGTTGCTGAAAAATATCATTTTATCCACTTTTTCTGTCCCTACCAAGCACTGATGTGCCAAGTTGTCAGTCCTGATGGTCCTGCTCCCACACAGTTATCCTCCATGTCATCCTTGTCATCTTTGAACTCTGGTGTGCCAGACCACAGCTGCTGTTTCACTTAAATACTTAGAAAAATTTTCCTAACAATTTTTCTTTTATTATTTTTAGGCAGCAACCCTGGAATATGAGTCGGATCATACGTTGTTAAATATTGTCCTTCAGAAGTTAACCTGTGTATAATTCTGAAGCACAAATCCCATCCACTGCCCTTGCATAATTCTCAGGGGAAAATTTGATTTGCATCTGTGAAATCACCAACTGTGGCACTTTTCAGGAATGCAGCCTCAGCAGGTATAGGATATGTTTGTACCACAAAATCCTCCTCTGTGTATTGAGTACCACAGAAAAATACATCTTGACACAATTCTGCTACTTACATAGCTATATAAACTGGAGAGGTTTAGACAACTTATAAGCTGTTACTCAAGTAAAAATGCCCTGTATACAAAAAGTGTGAATAAAGTGTTTATTCAAGTTAATAGAAGATCTTGTGTAGCTCATAAGATGTTTGTTTAAACAATTGTTTAAGATAACCATGAAGATACTACACAGTGCTGATCGCAATGGTATTTCAGGCTCTGACCTAGTAAAGAATTTAAGCATGTGCCGAACTTTGGTTGCATCAGTAGTGTCATTGAATTCAGTGGGTCTTAATGACTCATTAAAGTTTTTGAAGCCTAAAAGTGCCAGTGGATAGCCATATCTGAAACTGGGAGAAGTGACAATGCCAAGGGTGATGTGGAAAGTTTCTGCCCAAGTCCTGGGGTGGCTGAGCTTCCCTCACCTGCAGAGATAAGAGGCATCACTATCAGTACTGCAGGTGCTGCCCTTGGCCCTCATGTTGCAGTGTGCTGCCTGCTTTGTACAAGAAATAAAAAGAAATAGATTCCATCAGAGTTGATTTCTCTCTGGGATTACCACCAGACCAGCACCAGAGCACTGCTTCAGAGACACTGGAAGAGTGACAGGAATTCTAATTTCTAAATCCTTCAGCATACATTGTTAATAAGTGTATCAGAGTTTTAGCAAGTATTTATGCAGAAAACTCCAGGATTAGAAATCAACACTGCTGGTTCACTTTAAAGATTAAAAAAACTCAGTTGAGACAAAAGTTAAAGATTTTTCCACAGTATGATTGCTCCCTTGGCTTTTAGCATTCAGTGGTGTGCAAGTTGACAGAGAGGGTATTGATTTTTACTACTTTGAACATTTCTTCCTAGAATGGGAGCAATAAAAAGGACTAGAAAAGAAATAACAGCAATTCTTGTTTTCTCCAGCAGGGCTTTGATCTTACAAGTTTGAGCAGTAAAATAAAGGAATAGTCTCTTCCATTGCACTCTGTCCTGCTTGAAAATCCACCTTTCTCCATCTCTGTTATTATTTCTCTATCTTGAAGCCACAAGAGTACATGTCTCGTGGCAGCACAGATTTAAACTTCCTGCATGACACCTTCACGAACTCCTATTGCACTATAACACAAAAAAACATTCAAGAAAAGAAAAAGTCTATAGAGAAAAATCTGCTTCAAGTAGTTTTAACTGCTTTAGTTTCTGCTGCAAGATTATTGACTTTTGTGGGGGAGTTATTCCTATATATTTGGTTCTGTCCACAATCCCATTGTTTATATTCAGTCACTGTTTTCTGTGTGAAGAATCTCTTGGCCACTGACATTTGGTTTAGATTTCTTTTCATGTATTTTTAATCAAAGGAAAACGTGATCCAAAGCCAGGCAGATTGTGCTGGTTTGGGTTGCACTCATTATGGGGCACAATATTGTCTGCTCCTGCAAAGTGCCTGTGCCAGAAGGGTGGCAGGATCTGGCCTTTGGTGCCAGCCCTGCTCTGCTGCTCTGGCAGAGTAAAGCTCCTTTACATGTTTTAGGATTTCATCAAGTAAAATAATCCACACGGGCCTCGCTGTAAAAAAACACATGGAACAATAAGATGCATGTGAAAGAGATCTGCATATTCCCTGCTATCTGGAATATATTTGGTATTGTCCTCTTCCTCCCTGTGGTCATAACTAAGGTAGACCCACTGCAATCTTTTACAGCTTTTCTCTTTGAAGTATAACTTAACAACTGCAAAAAGAAGAACAAAACATAAATCAAAATGCCTTAATAAACAGTACTCAGAAATGAGTTGGTGAGACTGTTTTTTACCCTGTGTGTAGGCACAGAGTAAAGATTTTAATCAGTTTAAGATTCTTTTATAAGGTCAGAGTGCTCAGTGTGATTAACTAGATATGAAATTTGGCAGGCAATACATTCATAATATGATCTAATAATGTTTGGTTGTGTGGGGAGGGAAAGAAAGAAATTGGCTGAGAGCAGATTGCTTAAAAGTTGGCAACCTTGGAAATACTGTAACTTCTCTATGGAAATCTCATCAGAATGATGAGCCAGCCATCTTTTCCAAGCTTGTGCAGAAATTTTCCTTTCAAAATATTTGTGCCTGAGAGATAATGGATGACTTCTATTACTGGATGGCTCCTGCAGTGCATTTTCAGGACTAACCTGAAGTATCCCCTGCTATTTCATTATTGGACCACAAACTGCTTTGCCAAAAGCCTCACTCCTCAATCCGTCCCTTTTTTTTCAGGCCTAGGGCTAATAGATCTGCTGGAATATTGTCACATAAATGCAGCCAGGCCAGACAAGATTAAGTATCCTCTTTATATAGCATTCTACCTCCAGAAATGACCAGATAATTTCTTATTAGTTCACCATATAAAACCTTAAGCTCATTGGGATAACCTTTCTAGCTCACAGTTCTATCTTGTTCTCTACTAATAAAGGCCATCTCAGCTCCTGAAGTGTTTTTGGTTTAGTAATTATGCTTCTTACCTCTTGCTCTCTCTCTATATATGTTTATTTCCTCTTTAAAACATGTTAATTTTTCCTCCAGAAATGTGTGGTGGAATTGATTATCTAACTTACTTTGCACACAAGAAAAATTTATCTAGTCAGGTTTGAACTTCCTACATTCTTTTTTATTAAATTACCCTTTGGTTTCTATAACCCAAGACAAAGAGTTAAACCACACCTCTCTAACATTTTCTTGACACACCAGCTTGGTATTTTTTGTTAAGACAAGGCTCACTGGCTTTTTAAATGCCACCAATAGACAAGTTTAGTGTTCTTTACTCTGCTTTTCTCCTTTTCCTCTCCATCCTTTAGTTCCACAATATCCATTTGAAATGCAGTGATTGGGATGAGGTGAGTATCCCACAGGGGTCATTCCACTGGTAAGATCAAAGCATTGCATCCCTCTCTTGATCCTGCTCTCTGTCCATACTTGCTGGTGTGCTGGATTGCAGCTGCCACTGTAGCCACCACCTCCTTGGCCTGCCCAGAGCAGGACCCAGCTCATTTGCCTGTTCTTTCTTCCTGTCTCTCAGACAGTTTGACCCATACACTTTGATTCTGAGCCATATTGGTTTAAATTTATTTCTGTCCTTCTATAATGCACCTCAGAAGAGGCTGCAGGGAAGTCTGAGCTATGACAACCACCCATCCTCTACCCACTGCTTTCCTCTCCTGCAAATTCACTGGTTTTTTGCCTTGCAATGCCCCTTGCTATTCTGAGCCCCGAGGTCCTCCCAGCACCAGCACAGCTGCCACTGCTCTCATCTGCTGCAGCCTCAGATGGTTCCTGCTGAACTTCTGTTTTCACCTGTGCAGTTCCATTATTTATGATGTGGATGTCCCATGCAGCCCCATTGGTATGAGCAATCATTGTGAACATCAACTACTTTTGCCACAGAAATTTTAATTTTTTTTTTATATATCTTCATGCCCTTCTTCCCCATAGGCTCAAATATGCAGGCACTAGGTTCCATTGCAATATCAGCATCAAGTGTCTGAAATTCTTGCACTGAAAATATTGCTTACATTAGAAATGAAAAATAATAGCACTGTTGTCAGTAAAGAATGATTCATCATTCTGTAAGGCTCTGGCAGTGGGACAAAGGGAAAATATTCAGGAAAAGAGAGTATTTTCCCAGTGTTGGTAAAATGTTCAATAAAATAAATATGATCTCCCTAGAGATCACAGGCAATGGACATCTAATTTCAGCATTTACAGGAAAGTGTCACTGTTTCTTTTATTCTTTGTAACTCCACAGAATAGGGGATGTATTTATAGAAGATTAATATCCAGATAGTGTTTTTCCCAGGAAAAATATTTACCATTGCTACACTCTCTTTTGGATCTTCATTAATTTACACACGTTCTCAGTATTAATTGCCAGACAGTTCTTTGGTGCAGCCTTGGGCACACACTATTCATAGAACCATGGAATCATGGAATCATAGTATATCCTGAGTTGAAGGCATCCACAAGGATCACTGAAGTCCAGCTCCTGGCCCTAGGCCATAAAAACACCCTGTATGCCCAAGACTGTGGTCCAAAGCTTGTTGAACTCTGCCAGGCTGGGTGCTGTGAGCACCTCCCTGGGAACCTCTCCCAGTGCCCAAACACCCACTGGGTGAAGAACCTGTCCCTAATGTCCAACTTAAACCTCCCATGATATAGCTTTGTGTCATTCCCTCAGGTTCTGTCACTGGTCACCAAAAAGAAGATTCTCACTGCTGGAGACATTCTTTAGCATTGCAAATTGCCTTTAATTCACCCATTTATCTGTTGTATTACATAATTTTAATTTATGAAGCGCAGAACTAAATTGGTGATGAGCCAGTGTGACAGTGAATGCCACAGCACACTCCAAGAGTGCTTTTACTGGAAGCAGAACCTGCTTTGGAACAGGTGCCTCAGTCCCAGGCATGAACCCTGGTGTCCAGAACTGCTCTGCCATGGAAAGTGGGGCTGTAAGCATCTCAACAAGTGCCTGCCAGAAAAAAAGGGGTGCCACTCATTCAGACCTACTGATAGCCTGCCTAAGGGAAACACTTTGGGAGGGAGGGCCGGCTAAGTGTCCATGAGCCTCTCCAACTTCTCTGCAAGAGAAAAGTGAAACATGCCTAACATCAAAACAAGAGGACCAGATGTTGGTGGTGGGCTGTATAAAACTGAGGAATTCCCAAAGGACAGGAAATCTTAGCAGGTGAGAGGATCAAAGAAATGTTTTCATAGCAGAAGGTCTTCTAATGTGTGGGAATGGGTAGTCAAAGCAAGCTGTTCAACAAGGAAGAAAAGCGAGAGAGAGGAAAAAACCACCATGACTGAAGAACAAAGTAAATTTTATTTATTGCTCAATTCAAATACCTGTAAAAGAAAACTAAGATACATTTTTTCTACTTTTTTCACTACTTTTTTTATGTTTGCTTTTATTTAAGTAAATCATTGTATTTCACAAGGTTTTGCATCCAAAGGGTTTGCTTTCTCTGTCACAGAGTTACAGTATTATCTCAAACACCCTCCAGGCAGAAATGCCAGAAAGAGAGGCTCCTGCTCCTGTGGCTGGCTGGTTTGGGCAGCTGCACCAAAAACAGGCAAACCCATCCTGTGGTGGATCATACACAGTCAAGAAACCTCTCAGAGAGATGCTTATCTTCATAAGGGTAATGTTCACCATTGAATGGCTCCTGAAATGCTTTCTGCAATGGAGATGGATGGAATATCTTATCAAGATCATAATCTGGTTTAAACTGCCCTATCAAATGTGAAGTTTAAAAAGTTTTCAGATGTCTCCAGAAATGTGGTTATTTCTGGCATAAGGGATTAGCTGTTGGGTTTTTTTCCTTATCCTTTGCTTTTTCTTTCCAGCTCAGCCTCTTATCCCTGTGTAATGGAAAGAAAAGACACGATCAAAATTTCATGGCTAATGATATGACAGAGTTCACAGGTGAAGGAAAATTATTGATCAGGCCAAGTGATACAGCTGGAAAAAACAGACAAGCTTTCAAGCACACAAGCATAAATGAGTCCAGAAGCTTGTCAGTTTGCCCCAGCTGTGAAACTCCTCTCTCTGTGACCTGGTTTGTATGGATCCTCTGGGGGCACAGTATGGAAAACCTGCTGGGAGCAAGGGAGCCCAATCAAGTGTCCTAGCATCCCACTCTATAAACTGGCACAGCCTTGGCTGAAGAGTGCCTTTGTTGCCCTGAAATCACTTTTATTCAATCCACAATAAAATCAGTTACAAATAAAAGCATTTTTTCATGACACCCAAAATAGATAATATTGTCTCAGAATCTATGAAAGGCAAAGCTGAAGCTATGGAAGGAAAACTAATTAGAGATTCATTAGGGAGGGAACTTCCTCCCACAGACCTTTCTCTCTGCCTTTTCCCAGCAGTTCATTTTAGCCTTTCCCCATGCCCACCTGGCAGGGATAATCCAGGGATAATTTGCCTTTCCCCTCAGATTTAATCCACAGAAGGGTTCAGATGGGCAGATTACCACAAGCCTCGAGCCTGGTTTCTCCTGGATGCCTTCCAGAGAATGCAGGCAGGTCAGATCCCTCTTTCCAATATCCATTTATTTCTTTTCTATCCAGGCAAAATCCGGATTATTCTTCATTAAAATATGGGTTGTTTGACTTTAACTGCAGTACACCAGGTGTTGTTTTCCACTCTCTGACCACTTGCTCATGCATTGTGCTTCCTTCCACATTCTCTCACAGCCATAAATGTGTATAACTTTGCACTGCACTGGACCTCACACATCACAGTAATTGTACATTAACAAGAGTGCTTGATGGAAGCATCTCTGTGAGATAACCCCACACATCTCCTGACTGGATTTTGACTGCAGGAGGACACAAAAGGAATTAAACACTTTATGGCAATTGAAGATTGGGCATTGTTGACTGTGAACATCTTTCTTCTTAACACAGTCAAGTCAGTATCCTGCTGTCACACCTCATAGCAGTAATGAATGCTTTCTCGCAGCTCTGAGCAAGGAGATGATGGCTACAGCTCATTTTTTACTTGAGGGACTGAGACAGATGGGCCGACAGATTAAGTTCACAAGTATATTTGTCAACATGGTCCAAAATTAGATGCTTAGACAACTTTTTTGTTTGCTTTTAAATTCTGTCGTTTCTTCTAAGAGCGCCAGAGCAGACTCCCACTGGCTTCCACTACTGCTGTTGGTGACCATCCTTCTGGTGGTCAAATGTTTGGATGCCAAGTGAGGAATCCTGAAAAACCAAATTCAAACAGGTGAAAATCTTGGCTTAAGAAACCCAGATGAAGTGTTTGAGGTTGCTGTGCCACTCTCTAACAGAACTGTGGATAAAATCTGCTGGATTCTGCCTGTTAGAGCAGAAGGCGTCCTCTCTTTCTTGTATTCCCTGATTCAATTCTCCACAATATAGCCAATTTCTGTAGGCTGTAAGGCTGAAAGAAGTCTGACCACTTCCTACCCTTGCTTAAACACCAAAAGGCAGCATTTTACAAAGCTCTCTCCCTTTGTGTCACTTTCTACAAGATAAGCAAAGCAATTGGTAGAAATGCTTGTTTGGAGGACGAGTGTTTGTTTGGGACTTTCGGTGCTCCCAGGAAACCCTGCTGTCTGAGCAATTGCTGTTTTGTTTTTGTTCCATTATTTTAAACATTCTGAGACATTTCAAGCCTGGAATAAGCTGCAAGGTCGGCTTCTCAAGGCTGAGGGTGAGACCCACAGCTGGGCTGCCTGTGACTTGGTGACTCTCCAGCCAGAAACTTCTGCCTTGACTGGGGCACCTTTCTGACATTTGCTGGGATATGAGGAGAAGCAGAAAGGAACAATGGCATAAGGAAGTGCAGGGTGAGTCTGTGCTGTCCTTGTTCCTTTCAGAGACAAATAAGCAAAGGCTTGAAAAGTGGGACATATTCTCCCTCCTGAAAAACCTCCATGCTCTTCTTGTTTTTAACCTTTCAAGCATCAGAAAGGTCAAGACTTATCAGAACTGCTATTCCTTGTGGAAATGCAAGGATATTTGTGTTGCTGGCTGTATAGAGCAGACTGAGATGAATCTGCAGCAAACTGATGGGTTTTTTTCCTCCAGCTGTCTTTAGTAGTGTTGCATTAAACATGTACTAACAAAAGCCAGAATTTTAAACAGTCAAGGTATAATTTCCTTTTTCTCTAAGTTATTTGTGCCATACCTTTATCATAGATATCATAATCCTATTAGTTCTTAAGCTGTCCAGAGGGTTTATCAGAAAAAAGAGTAGAGACAAAATCTGAATTTTTCATGTGCAAGGTATCTGCTGAAAGTTCTCTGAGAATATCTGTAAAATGCAAACACTTTCAGGCTTTCTTTATAGACAGAAGAATGCAAAGCAAAGACATGGGTTCCTCCCTTTGTATCATCTCCAAAAGCTGGGAAAAGCTGTGGTTAAGTCACCATGGAGGTATTTAAAAGGTGTGTAGACAAGGTGCTTTGGGACATGGCTTAGTGGTGCAGTTGTTAGTAGTAGGTTTATGTTGGACTTGATCTTTTATAACCTAAATGATCCTATAATTCTGAGAGTTTTCTGATTCCTCCTGCTCCTGCAGGCTGCTTTCCTTACACAAGAGGCCCACAGCTGATGCAGTGAAAACCAAAAGTCTTTCAGCTGTCAAAAGATGTTCATCTGAACAGTAATACCTCTGATCCCACTGTTATTTCAAACATCTTGGGTTCCACTTCCATGCAGAATGTACCAGGGCTGCCCCAGGGAACAGTGGCACAGGGATCCCCAGTGCTACTGGAGCAGCACAGGACCAGGGTTTGTCACACAGAGAAGCTGTTCATGTATGCACAAAACAGGCACTGGGGGAGGGGGAAAACACTGCACTGGCTTTTCCTCTAAAAGCTGCTGCAACACCAGAGCCCTGGTGCTGAACAAAGCTGTGTGAAATGTGCTCAGCTGAAATGCAGCATTGCATAGGATGAGTGTCACACACTTGAGAACTTTGGTCAAAAAGGATCCCTTTGTCTGGAAGGTACCTGGCTCTAGTTCTGAGGAAATTTGGATGTAATAATGAAAAACATAAACTGCTTTTCTTCTTCTTCTTCTTTTTTTTTTTTTTTTTTTTTTTTTGGAAATTGCTGAAGCTGAGAGAAGAGAAATCCACTGAGACAGGAGCCAAAGAAAAGAAAAAGGTTGTCATTATTCTCATCTACTCTTTTACCCTCTCCTCATGATGCCTTGCCAGGACACACATTGAAAAGTTTACTGGGTCCTTGAATTAAGGAACACAACTATCTTTCTGTACAATGAAATCAGGTATATTTCAGAGTGACACCAGGGAGACATATTCAACAATGATGTCTTTTGTACAAGTGAGAGGCTTTATTCAAGAGGAAGATAGCTGTGATGCTGATAAAAACAATTATTTGTAATTTCGATATGATGTTTTTCCTCCAAAAGACCTCAAAAAGAAGGGCATTCTTATCCTATCATTATAGCAAAAGGGAGCTTTTACAAGTAATGAAGGAACCAGTCTAAGATCAAATGGTAGATGGTGGGTGAGAAATAACCACTGTCCTGTTCCTGTCCTACATGTTTAGCCTTCCCTGGGAAACATGCTGAAGGTAAGAGTTGCTTCCTTAGTCTGATCTTTTGAGGGAGGAATTAACACTCATCAAATTTCATCTTCTCCCTCTACTGCTGCTGCTGCTGCTACTCTTCATCCCCTCTTGCCAGCCTGGGGATTGTTGTTTTCTCCAGCCCCTGAGCAGGCTGGACACAGAAGCAGCATCACTGGGCAGGGTTGCTGTGGCTGTCACTGCTGTGCTCTGAGCAGGGGGCTGCACACACACACGCAGGCACAGCTCACACCACGCACACTGCGGCTCACAGCAGCCTTGCTGTGTGGGAGTAGCCTGTCCTGTCCTCAGAGCAGCAGATGTCCAAGCCATATGTCTCCTCTTTAAGAATCCTCCCAGCCTGGGACAGCCTTACAGCAAGGTAAGGGCAAGGGCAGTGAGGAAATGCAATATCGCCTTACAGGAGGAGAAAATTCCAGTCTGGGAAAGAGATGCTCAGAGCAGCTGAATAAGAAACAGATATGTATTCAGTTGCCTGATATTCAGGTGTTATTGCCATTGAATGCTGAGAAGCAGTCTTGTGATGTCATTTTTTAAAATTAAATAACAGTTAAACCTGATCCATTTTTTATAAGGAAATATGTATTTTTCACAAAGATCATTTCCAACTTATTGTATGTCATTAGGGGATAGCAGCTACAGGAGCCTGGAAATCCAGGTGCTGGGCTTTGCAGTGCAATGTGCTGCAAGGGAACAGCCTGGCAATCCTTTACACAGCAAGTTCACCCAGTGATTATATGGAAGTAGCTTCACCAGATGAAGCCTCATTATGACAGATGCTGTGGATGCACAGGGAGACAATCCCTGCCCAGATGGGTTATGGTCTCTCTAACGTAGACACTTCAGAGCTTGAAGGCATAATGAAAGGGGATGTCTTGTCAAGGATCTCAAGGGAGTTTTGTGGCAGAAGTGCAAACACAATAAATTCAGATCTGCTGAGCTAAAGCCTGTGTCTTGACTTCAAAAGCCCCTGCCTTTCACTGAGCAATTTCATACTACTTTTTTCTTGTCTCTTCTCTCCAGATGTTTACTGGAAACTACTGTGGCATGGTGGTTAGAGATTCAGATCCACAAAGGAAATAAAAGAAACAAGAGAAACCTCCTTTGGGCTACTCTGGATAGAACTCAGGAGGTTTATGTATGGAAAATAGCTGTTTGCCAGGGATTTGGGGGTTGAAGGGAGACCTGTGAAGTGTCATCACTAGGGCCAGGATAAATGGAACAAACCCCAGCACATCCTGAACAGATACATCATTTTCAACAGAGTTGTCAATTAGTGCAGAGCAAGTCAGATGTCACTGGAGAAAAATCTCTGCTCTTCAGGGAAGGGAGGAATCTCTCCGTGACTCAAGAGCAGATGGTTTGGCAGCAGCAGCACAGCCAACTCCTAGCCCTGGATTAACAAATTACAGAGATATGCTTTGTATTTACAGCACATGACTGGAAAGAGGGCTCAGGAAAAAAGGATAATGTGAGAAGAACTCACATGTAATGTCAGCTGAGTGGCCAGAAGGGATTCTCAGCAAAGCCAGCAGCCTGCAGCAGGATGCTGCCTGTCTCCCTCTAGCAGATATACACTTCTATTGGGTGTAGGATCCGACCTTCTCACTCGAGACAAAACACAGCATTATAAAATGCTGATATTTCCCCCTCTCTAGTTCTCACTGCTTGAATTAATGCTGAGCCTGTGTCTTTAAGCCCCGTTTGCTTCTTCTCTTGTTGCCATAGCGTTTAATGTTTCCATGTTTGAGATTTCCTTTTTTTTTCCTTCCAGACATTACTCCATCAGCACAATTCCAGACCTGGGATTCCAGCCACTTTTGGCTAAAGGGAAACTCATTTTTGTTGCTATAAAAATATCAAGCCATGTAAATGCCTGTGGCTCAGATTTAGGTCCTGTGTCTAGGAATAGCAGCACAGCTGAGGGTGAATAAGAGAGGTGAGGAAGATGCAAACATTTCTGTGCATCTCATCTCATTTCTCTTCTCTAGGTCTACCTGTCCTTTCAAGGACAGGGAGAGGAAGGGACCTTTGCCATCCTCTGGCACAGCAGCAATCCTGATGCTTTTGTCAGGGTGATTTTTAGGGTGGGATATGCTTACCTCAGCTCTCAGCCTCTGGTTGTGTATCTGAAAACCAGAAGTAGTGAATGGATATTTAATTGCCTTAGTAAAGAGTCCGCTGGTACAGGGATGGAAGATATGAGCTAAGCACAAAGCACCAGCAATATTAAGCTATTTCTTACAGCATTATTAGCACTGCTTTCTGCAAAACATTGCTGTTGACTCATCCTGGCACTCAAATTATTTGGGCTGTACAATGTGTCAATCTGTCACAGCGCACTACAGATTGAAAGAATAGGATAAAGTACTCTGGGGAATATAGCATTAAGTTTTAACTAGCTCTAAGTAACTGCTCTTGCTAATTATTAATATTATACATTTCACTAAATTGCATTAAAATAAGAAAAAATTCTTATTACTTCAGTAGCTTAATTAGCTACTGTATTATGTCACTTTGTAATATATCAGAAGCAGCAGTACATGCTAGCCATGTGTTGAGAAATTACATTAAAAATGCAGATAATTTTAGCAATGGGGAAAATTAAATTAAATTGGAAGTAATTATTTTGCAAACAGAACATTTTATACAGTGTTTTTTTTAATTTTAACACTTTTTCATTCAAATTATACTTTTGACCCTCATGAATTTCAAGGAGAAGAAAATCTAATCTCAGTCCTGGGACTTTTCATGAGATTAAGAAGTGTGGTGCCAAATGCAAACAATTTTCCTGGTTTCTACCCACTTGTGGTTTTTTGTGGTTTTAGATGAATATTTCCTGAATACTCATGGGTTATGTTGCTCAGGGAAAACCCCTGAGAGAAAGGAATTTCAATAAAGAGCTTGTTGGCCTTACTAAGGTGATTTCTTTTTATTACCACTTCTTGAAGCAGTATCTTTTTGTGTTTTGCCTTTTTTTTTTTTTAACTTTGCACAGGAAAGAATGTTTCTGGCAAAGGGGAAACTAGTAAAATCCTCAGGGTGAAAGTGTCTCATTTGAACTGTCTTGAGAGTCCAAAAGAAAAGAGGGCTAACAATAGCAGCAACGCTGAGAAGTTGGGTAAGTCGTGGTTAGGGAAGCACAAAATGTTGATCAGCTGTGGGAATCCCCAGGCCTCGCTGCCAGAGCCCTGTGCAACAGTGCAGGAACTTGTTGCTGCAGCAGTGAGGAGCCACTGCTCTGGAAAAGCACAGGCAAATGTTCTGGCTTCCCTGTGGAGACCCTTCCAGAGGCCGATAAGGCAGGCACAGCACAAAGCAGGTCTGCAGCAGAGCAGGAATTACAGGTCCATTTGTTGGGCAGCTCTGGCAAATGAATGGTGGACAATACCTGACCTTTACAAAGGGTCTCTGGCTGGGATTTCTGTTATCTGAACATTTCCCATCACTGTGTCTCTCTAGCTTTGCCAGGATCCACAGTGAAGCCATTGAGCCATCAACCAGATGCACAAGTAACTAGTAAGGACTGACAGGCAAGGTGGTCTGCATCTTCTCCTTTTCCAGGTTCCCTGGCTATCAGAGAATGTGCACATTTCTGGGCAAGTCAAATTAGAGCCTGCAGTAAAAACCAAGGGGGATGTAAAAACATTTGCAAAATCAAGATGTACATCCAAGCAATATTGTCTGATGCTGCACAGCAGAACTGCAATTGTGAAAATCAAATCATGGCTTGAGAGGGGGAAGGCTCAAGCTGCATCTAAAATCCTAATGAGGATTTGAAAAGATCCTAAAGAAGATCCTAAATAAAGACCCATACAGGCAGATTCTCACAAAGATTAGAGACATAAAACCACTTATGGAAACTGCACATTGGAAATCCCCAGCTCAGCTTCTTATTAGCACAGGGCTGCTGACTTACCCCTGGCAGGGGGCAGCAGTGGATTCATCTTCCCTTCCCTGAGCTCCCTTCTGTACATGACAAGCTAAAAATGATTTTTTGTTCCTGCCTCCTTGCCAGCCAGCCTAATTACCCAGCAAATTGCCCCCTCACCAGCCAAGTTAATACACAAGCTAAATTCAATGTTTGAATTTGCACCAACAGAAATATTTTCGAAATTTAATAGCACAGCTGTTCTACTAAGGCTGCCTGAAGGGAACTCTTACCAACTTTTCTGGAGCAAAGGTTGATTTCATCTTCTGCTGTTTTATTTTAAAGGTCCAGATCCAGATGATGTCATCTTTTTGCCAATTGCACTCCTGTGTCAGCTGCATCCAGTCAGCTGCATCCAAGAATACAGAATGTCAAAGGCTCTGTGCTCCAAGAAACATCTCAGCTGGCACTTGACTCCCCTTGGCTTCTGGATGCTGAGTACATGTGCACAGAAGGCTTTTGCCATTTCATCTCAAATCTGACATCCCAATTTGTACAGCTCTCGTCATGAGGACTGATTTTGATTGTGTGGTTTTGACTTCCCCACTGACAGTGACAGCCACAAACACAAATGTCCAGCCCACAGCTGGACAAACACATCAGGTGATGGGATGGGTGAGCAGCTAGCTCACAGGATGGGCACAAAGGGTTATAGAGAATGGGGGGACATCAGATGGTGACCTGTCACCAGTGGGGTTCCACAGGGCTCCATCCTCGGCCCTGTGTGCTCCTCAATATCTTCATGAATTACTTGGATGCAAGACTTCCTCATCCAAGGTGGGGAAAAAGTTCTCATAGAGACAAGTTTTGAAAGAGCTGGGCTGTTTACTGCTATGTTGGTATTCAGACCATCAAGCCCTACTAAAAACAACAAATCATGGAATAACTTGTGTTTAAATAGAGATTCCTGGTGATCCACTGTCAGCATCTAAACAATTTTTGACATTTCAGAGCATTTGACCATGAGCAGATTCAACCTTGATGTTTGAAGATAATAAAGCAAATAAGATGGGTGTTGCACATTAAATATTATTTTGTTTCCCAGGCAGAATTCTTAACATGAGCTCATCTGAGCATGTCACAGCTGTAGTCTAAATCAGGGCCTGAGCATCATCCTCACATTGCATATTTCGTTTAGTAAATATTGTGCTTTCTTTGGTTTTGGCAGCAGGAGGCAGGAAGTTCTCAAAGTCCTTGTGTGGGCTCCTGAGTGCTGCAGCTCCTGATGAGAGGATATACAGAAGGAAGGTCCAAGGTCTTTACACAGGCTTTGTCCTTGTCCTTTGTTCTAGCAGGCAGAGAGAGAGCACCAAAAGTAATTTCAGACAATTGCTTCAGCTTGCCTGGCCATACACTGGCATAACACAGCAGCACAGAGTGTGGAGCAGGATCATGGTGATGTGACCCCTACCAAGCCACACTGCCCCTTGTTGGTGCTTAATTTGAGAAAGCTGTAAAAAGGCAACTAGAGAAGTGCAATGCATTTCCTTACACTTAGTTTTGCTCCAGAATAATAGACTCTGGTGTGGACTTTGTGAAGGGACCTGCAATGCCTGTGTCTGCCTCAGTGGTTTCAACATCCCAAAGCCAAACTTAAAGACAATTTTAAGGTAAGGACTGGAAGGCAGTGTGGGATACAGGTGGGTCCTGGTGATCTGAACAGAGGAGCTGACACAGCACATGGGCCCATGCAGTCGTTTGTCCAGCCCAGAGCCAGCTCAGCTCCTCCCTACCACCAACTTGTCACTTCTTCTGGGACAGATTACTTTAATCTCCATTTCTACTGCCACTCCATATCTGAGGAAGTTCAGATGTCTATTCAAATCTATCTCAAAGCTTAAAAATTATAATATATATATATTTATATATATACTATATAAAGTAGTATATTTTTTTATACACACATTTTCTGTATGATGCATTTGTTTGTTTGTTCTGTGTTCTCTTATCTCCCTGGTCTGTTTTCTAGTGACTAAGTTGAAAAACAGCTCTGTGATGCCTAACAAAGAGCAGGAGGAAGAGAGGAGAGTTCACTTCAGTAACTCATGACTGTGTTTATTTTTCTTTTCTTTGAGGGATTTGTTTTATGACTCTCACTAAACTGTTTACAGAAAGTTCAACAGCTACGCAGAAAGTCACTCACAAGGAAACTAGGCTAAATTAAAACAAAAATGTTGGTCAGCTTCCCAGAGGAAAGAAGATTTTTCTCTGTTATGTCTGTTCTGCTCTTCCTCTCCACCCACATACTGGAGAAGTTCAAATGGGATGAAATGGGGGACTGGGTAAAGATGAAAACTGAAAGAACTGTAGCTGGTCTGGAAGACAGTGAAATTCATTTATCCATCAAAATTTCTGGCTTTTTGCAATCTTTAGTTTGAGACCAGTGAGAAGGACACAGATCTACATAAACCAGAAGTTATGTGAAATGACAGTGTATAGCAAAATTCTGCTGCATTGACTGTCTTGAGTGTCCACCAGCAATTTCTAGCTCTCAAGGAGAACTCAAAGACCTCATTAGATATTATCAAGTAACTGATCTCCACAGCATCCCATTCTGCAAGTGGAGAAACCAACCACTGACTAGCTAAATGTCTCACCCACTGTTGCAGAGGGGAAATGCACAGGGCCAGCTGTAGAAACAAACACCTACATCCACTGTCTTGCGAAGCTCTTGGATGGAAGAAAGGTTAAGGGAGAGACTCCTGCTTTTGCATTTCATTGTTCCTGGTGTAAGGCACATTTTGTGCAGCACGTGGTATGCACTACATGGAGCTTCTTACACTGTCCATAAATTGGCTGCCAGGATTCCTGAGCCCTCCTCAGGGTTCTGGAGCAGGACAAGCAGCCCCTCTTTGCCCAGCGAGGTGGAGGTGGCTTACCCTACAGAGCACATGGAAGGCATGCAGCCCAGCTACAGCAGAACTATAAATTATCCGTATCTTGCAGTTTTACAGCCTAGAGCACCAGCCACTCAGACTCTTCCTGCTGTGCTGTTTGGCAGCAGCCAGAGACTTTGCAGCTTCAAGAACCTCAAGTACTGCTTTGGGCCACTTAAGTTATGCAGTAACTGAGAGGCTTTCCTGTTTGTAGGTAAACTGGATTTCATTCAGTTAAAATACATTTTGATTCAAAAAAAAGCACCATGGTATTTTTAATAAAGTTCATTGAATATAAAAATGTTCATGACACTTAGATATAGGGCAGATCTAGTTCCTGAGTGTAGTCCTTAAAATTAGAAGGGTCCTTTCAGAGTTGCTTTCAAATTGCATGCAATAAATATTGCTTGCTTCTGACCTTTTATTTATTCCCTGAGAGAATGCACATAAATACCAGATAAGTAAATATGTAACCAATAAGACATTTATTGAATGTTAATCAGGCTTAGAATTTTGAATGGTCACACTCAGATGCAGAGGGTGCAATGGGGAAAATTCTCAATGTCACCAACCCTAATCACAGAAAAATCATGAGCTTGGACCTTCAAAACTGGGTCACATTCATGACTCAGATGTGTGCATGTGTGTGTGGTTTGATTTCTGCTTCACACCCTGTCAGACATAAGAGTCCTGACAAGGAACACCTCCACTGCCCAATGAGCAGTGGTGTATGCATCTCTGAAGCTGCAGAGACACAAACCCATTAGGCCACTTGAGCCCTAATTTAGGCTAATCATGAAAGTGTGCTAAGAACTGAACCTGGGCTCCTGATTGGAGCATCATTAATGCAACTGGACCACATCCAACCTAGCCTTGAATAATTTCGGGAATGGGCCAGCCACAGTTTCTTTGGGTGACCCCTTCCTGTGCCTTTGGGTGATCCAACCTCATAGTAAAATATTTCTTTCTTTTTTTCCAATCTAAACCTACCCACTTTCAGTTTAAAGCCATTTCCCCTTGTCCTATCAGTACACACCCTTGCAAAAAGTCCCTCTCCAGCTTCCTCATAGGCCCCCTTCAGCTACTGAAGGCCCACAACAAGGTCACCCCAGCACCTTCTCTTCTCCAGACTGAACAATCCCAATTTCTGTCTCAGCCCATCTTCACAATGGGAAATCCAATGATCTTCATGTCCCTCCTCAGGACTCTCCAACAGGTCCATGTTTTTACTGTGACAAAGACCCCAGAGCTGGACATGGCATTTGATGGGGGGTCTCATAAGAGTAGAGAGGCAGCATCACCTCTCTTGACCTGATGGCCATGGTTCTTTTGATGCAGCCCAGGACATGATTGGCTTTCTGAGCTGAAGATGTCTTCTTATATCCAGGGTCTCATCCACCAGCATGCCCAGGTCCTTCCTGGCAGGGCTACTCTCAATCTGTTCATCCCCAGCCTGTGTTGATGTTGGGGGTTGCCCTGATCCAGGTGTAGCACTTTGTACTTGGCTTTGTTGAGCCTCATGAGTTTCCCATCGGCCCAATTCTTGTCCCGGTCCCTCTGGATACATCCCATCCCTCAGGCATGCCAACTGCATTGCTCAGGTTTGATGTGTAGCCAGGATGTCTCAAAGTGACCAGCTGAGGGCTCTCACTAGGTCCCCATCCCCATGTGGTGTTTCATCCCACAGCTTGTCACAGGCAAGGCTGGCATTATTCCTCTCCTTCTACAAGTCTAGTTTAAGCTTTGCCACTGAGCCCCGGCAGCTCCTGAGTGAAGACACTCCTCCTGCTTTGAGAACAATGAATCCCACCTGATGACAGGTGCTATGTAGGCTATTGCCCTGTCAAGATCTCCAAGGTTTTGGTGGTGACACCAGCCCTAGAGCCATGTATTTAATAAACTGACCCCATCTGTTTCTTCCAAAGTCACTGCTTGCAAGTGGAAAGATGGGTGAGAAGATAATCTCTGCTCCATATTCCTTTATCTGTCCCAAGGCTCTGAAGTCTCTTTTGATCACTCCTGAGCTGTGTTGTGACTTCATCAACCTGCCACATGGGAGAGCAGTAAGAGATAGACCTTACTCTTGTTTGAAGTCTGTAAGTGTCAGTCAATAACTCATTCCCAACAGCAGGAATGTGTAGAACAGCTATTACAATAGGTATTGCAGCCAGTCAGGGCTTCCAGCAGAGACATCTGCTGGATAGAGCAAGGAGGAGTGGAAATCTCATTGTCTGAGTCACTTAAAATTGAATAAAATAAAACCCTAGAGAATGTGGAAAAGGAAGAGCCCTCATGAGAGAGGAGTGAGCCTCTGTGTGGCCTGATGCAAAAGACTATACTGTCATGTGAGATGGAATTGTACCTGTCCCAGAGGCAGGGCTGCTCCCCACATGTGCCTAGAGGTTGTATCCTGTATCCTTCAGGATGCTGCACATGTTGATGTGTACCCTGCCTGCTGCACAGCTCTCACCGCCTTAGGGATGCCCCTAAGGACAAGCTCTGGGCTCCCTCCAATGCCTGTGTGGGTAAGAGGCAGAGAGAGCAGATAAACCCTGCACCATACAGGCACAGTGTGAGACTTCCTGTGGGCCAAAGGAGAGGGACTGGGACACTGCTCCAAATTCCTTACTGCCTCACCTGGCAGCTGCGTGTAGGGGCAGAGGATACCTTCAAGGAGGGGAGAGGCTGGGGGAAGAAAAGCAAATGTCCAAGGAATTCGTACATTTCTTTTGTCTGTGTCTTCCCCCTTCAGTGCTCTTGGCAGCCAAAGAGGGTCCTCTGGCCTTGGAAAGAACCCAGCTGCCTCTCCAGGCAACACATGAGAGAGAAGGTATTAGGGGGGTGGAAACTCAGTTTGCTGTTTAAGCTGGTCCTTTTCTCTGTTTCACTTAGAGACAACGGAACATCTGGATTTCCACTGGCACAGCTGGGGGTTTTACCTTAAGACTTATTAGAACAGTTTCACTGGCAGTGGAAAAGCTGCAGTTTTTTAGGACTTGCTGAAAATTTTAAGAAGTGTCCTGGGTGTATTTTTGCAGTAGAAGCTGAATGTTATGACCTTTTTTTTTTCCTTTTTGTGACAACAGTAACTCTACCTTTAGACCTTATTTTTCTAGTCAAGTCTGGTCCACTTCATTTTTTAACTGGGCCCATCACAGAGCTAAGTGCCTGGAGAACACATTAAAATGATGATATTTTTAATAGTGATGGTATTTAACCCCTGGCACAGAAGGTGATAGAGGCTCTCTATCTAAAAACAATACCTTTCCAAACCATACATACTTCTCCACATAAAATCATAAAATCTCATGGCTTTGCAGGAAGGCTCAGGAGGAAAGAAGGACCATGGGCTATTATCAAGGTGGTTTGACCTTCTCTCTTCTGGAAAGACACTAAATTTGGAGTTCTCCTCTCTGTTCTATTCTGCTACAACAGGGCAGGCTCCTAGAATTACTGTATTGAATAATAGACCTGTATTGAACAATATTCTTCACTCACATGTTTTGGCAGCCTGAAGGAGGAGAGAAGAAAACTTACTGATATAACTGACATAAATATTGTAGGCCATGGTGTCTTAGCTTTCAGGACACCCTGCTTGAAAGCAGAGGCTGTTACCTAATGTGTCATTTATCCTCTCATAGGGTAATTACCTTTTCTCTCCCTAAATCACCTCAGCAGTTTCACTTCAAGAGGTCTTGAACCTCTTTACCTCCTGATCTCAAAAAAAGGTATATTTTTTAACAGACACAAATGGCTAATGTTTCCCTCTAGAATGGACTGTATTTGAGGGTGAGTGGTGATCTCCCAGAACTGTTGTAATGTGCATGCTGAGAGTTTCAGTGAGCAGCTCACCACTGTGCAGCTTTGCCAGTTCAGATCAGCCAAGGATTTCCCCCCAAGCCATGAAAAGCAAGACCATCATGCCTGATGTTGCTCACATGAAAAATGCTCCCAGCTTAATCATCAGCTGTCTGGAGAGGCTGAGTTGTATTTGTATAATGGATGCTGCTGACCTATCAATTCAATTTATTTCTTTCATGACAGCTCTGCAGAGTCTGCTTGCTGGAGACCCTGAGAATGTCAGTCTGAACATAACACAAATGTCTTTCCATCTTTTCTGCTCACTTTTAATGGGGATGAGAAAATATCCCCTAAAAGACTGCATCATCAGGCACCTGACAATTCTTATGAACACTTTCAAGAGCCAGGCACAAGAGCTCAAGCACTTACTCATTTATTGCTTTGATATTAAAAACAGAGAGTCCCAGAGCACAGGGGAGATAGGTTCCATTCTATGTACAGAAATTGCCTAGCTTCATATTCTGCATGGTACATCAGATTGAAAAAAAGTCCACAAAAAACCAAAACAAAATCAAACGAAGCAAAGCAAAACAAAACAAAAATATATAGTCCCCATATATCTGAGAGCTTTTCTGTGAAATCAACAACAGAGTCAAAGCACCAGTAAAGCTTCCACATTTCTCTATTCCAGGCTGAGACAAGTTTGTAAATACTTCCAGAAATTGCCAACACGCCTTCAGGGTAACATCTCTAAAGTACACCTCCCTGACATGAAATGCAGAGCACCTTAACTTCTTCAGCCCTCCCCCAGTCATAGCCAGCTGAAAATCTTGCCCTTCAGTTGTTGGAATATCTCATCATGAGGGATGCATTTTTTAGGCTGAGAAATATAAATCCACCTTGACAGAGCCGGTCAGGCATACACATGGGCTGTGCTGCTGATAGGTTTGTACCAAGCACTCCCAGTGTGAGAATAACCTACAGTGACACTAAGCAGCTTTTTGCACACTAACTTGTTGCCTGTATGGTTTATTCCAAACTCCCCACCTTTCTCCAGGAGAAACAAGCTGTATTGGCACTAGAAGTGTTTGAAGATAACCCCAACAGCCTGCTGTAGGTAGCCTTGCAGGCACAACTCTTCACCCCTAGCCAGCTAGTCTAAGTAACTTCCTTGCAACAGGAATAATTGAAACACACAGACTACACGGGCAAGAGGATCTGAGCCTGCAGCAAAAAACGAGCCCTGCAAATCAAGTGCAGGTTACTGGGGTGGGGAGAGTAGATACTGCCCTGATGGAAGCTCCTGATACCCACATTCACCCTAACCCAGCGACTCAAAATGCAAAGAGAGGAAATGTCAAGAGACAGGGAAGTGCAGCACTGAGGAAGCAGGGGCATGGTTTTGCTCCAGCCTGTCTGCAGCAGATCCAAGTCCCACAGGTGGAGGCACACTGTACCATGTACTCAGTGCCCCTCTCCCAACAGCAATCTCAAGAGGTCCTTTCAGAAATGGCTCTCACTGGTTTGGGAGTTCACTGGCACCAACTCACTGCCAGGAGCCAGAGGTGCTAGACAGGGTGGGAACAAGCTATACATGCACAGTTGAGGAACTGCTGGATAGAAATAGAGGTGTTTGGTAACCTGACTGATAAAGACGAAAGAGTGCAGATAGAGCTGGAGTACTCAAGGTGGGATCAAGCTGTATAAAAATGAAGTGTAGAAAAAATGTGCTGGAACAGAATAAAAAGACTCTATTCCCATCCCACCCTGGGATCCTGAATCCCAGTGTAGAGTAAAGGAAGGGCTTCATGTGTTGTGCTGGTGAGAGAGATCCCCATGAAGCAATGGCTCAGGCTCAACCCCTGCAGTCTCCGGGAAAGGAGCTCACAGCCCTGCTGTGGTTGATGTGGCAGTCACCAGAATTGATAACTTGGCATTGAGATATGTTAGGTGTGGCTTTGGGTATGCAGTAAAACCAATGTTGAATAGAAAGTGTCTGTCAGTACTCAGTGAAGGAAGAAAGAATTTCATGAGCCTGGGAATTACTGGAGGGGACTGACTAATTTTGGTAGTCCAAAAAGGTCTGTGCTGGGAAATAACTTCCATGCAATGCCTCTGCAATGTGGGGGCGGAGGCGTTGTACTGAAGCCTTGAGCTGTGGGAGAGTATCACTCAAAGATATGCAATGTTAGCACAGGCCAGAACTCGCCTGAGCCAGAGGATGCCTGCTCATGGCTGAACAGTCCTCCCTGCAGCAGGCTACAGATCCACCCCCTCCCTGCAGCAGGCTACAGATGCATGCCCTCTGTCAGCCGCAGCTCCAGCCATGGAGGAGGCTCCTCCTGCCCTGGAGAGCACTGGTGCACCTCTGGGTGCTTTGGAGGTGCTAATACTTTCAGGATCTGGTGCAATGGAGACTCGCTCTGTGCCTGGTTTGCCAGCTTCCTTGCCAAGCAGAGACTGTTAGCAGAAGCAGGGCCACTCAGCTCCAGCACAGATACAGTGTCCAGAAAAATAAAGTCTCTATCTGCTTTCCCATGATCCTAATCCTATCAAAGCCCATTAGAGTTTGGCATTTGTCTTGAATGCAAAATAATTTTCACTGTAGGGGAGAAATCCTCAAGTCTCTGTTCAGTTCCTATTTCTTCTGCCTTTATTGGGAGGAATTGCTGTCTACAATGACAGACACTCCGCATTACTGAGAAGGTGGATACTGGGGTGCCAGGAAGAGAATGAGCAGAATAAAACCTTCACTAGACTGAAAACAGTGTGAAACACCAGCAGTCAGGTATTCTGTGAGCCTAGCTTTGCCAGGCAGCTAAAATCAAGTTAATATAAGAAACAACATGGGGAAGCCAAAATTATTTTGTTATCTTTTCTCTTGCTAGGATTCTGGGTCTGGACAGTAGCCAGCACTCCCTTCCCCAGCATAGGGCTGTGAAGCCTGGAGACTTTCTCCTTTATCTCTGAGCTGCTCATTGCAATGTCTGCAAAGCACTAACAAGACATCTGATTGACCCAAATATATCAGTGATCACAGTTTCAGGAATGCTTAACATGCTGTAAATGGAACAGTTTGGCTGATGTTTAACCCTCTACCAATTGTCTGGTTTTAAAAATGTTGCAGCTTGTAGGCAGGATTATTAGCCAGAGGGCTGGCTCAGCTAAACTCTGGCTATACTCCTTTCAAAGAGTGCAGTGAGGAGGCAGAGTATTTGGGGGAAGAGATGTTTTCCCAGCTATTGATTTAAGGGTGTAGTCACAGTATAGCCTGTTGATTAACTGCCTAACTTACAAGAGGCAAGCTGTAATTGAAATTAATGTCATGCATAACTTGGAGGTTATGTCCGCCTTAATAACAGGAAATCTAGTGTCCTTATCCATGGCAATGGTTCTTCTCTGGGGAGAAATCCCAGTGCAGACACTGGCAGCTGGATGCTCACTAGAAGCATAATTCACCTGAAAGAAACACAAATTCATATAAAGCAAAATACATGTCCAACCTACGTATGGTATAAAATTAGTTTTTTGCTTTCAATAATTTTCCAGTGAGCTAGGAGCTTTCTTAAACCTATTTCGAGCTAGAAAGTGGCAGAGAACAGAGGCAATTCTGTGTCATTTCTTGGGTAAAAATACTGTTGGATAAAAGCCTCCTGCTCAGAGCGCCGGCACTGTTCTCATCGACCACTGTGAAGTGTAGCAATCACCAGCTCCAAATCGCTTACCTGGCGCTCACCGCGCAGCTCCTGTGGCTTCAAAGGGCGAAAATGTAAAGCGTCATCTGGCAATAAGGCTTCATGGTGGGAGCAGCTCGGGACCTGAATTCTTGGGTAGCAAGAGGAATGTTTGACAGCTTGTATGGCCTTTGAGGGGCGCCAGGCTGGCGAGCATCTATCTCTCTCTATCACCGTGCCCGTGCCGGCGGTGCGGCCGGCGGCTGCAGCGCGGAGCCAGGAGCGGCAGGAGGTGCTGGTGCCACACGGCCGCGGCCGCACCGAGCGCCGGGGAGCGCCCGCTGCGCTCCGCCCGCGAGTTGGAGACAGAACACAGGGAAAAAAGACAGCGAATTCGACTTCTCATTTTCCCCCCTTTTCTTTGCGTTGTTTGTGGTGGTTTTGGGTTGTTGTTGGTTTTTTTTTTTTAGGTATTTTAAAATTTTATTTTGTTTTGGGGTTTTTTTGTGTATAACTGTGTGTGTATCTGTGGGTTGCTAAGGTGTGTTAGGTGAGTTTGAACGTTTTTAACAAAATTGTGAAAAACAGAGTTCCCTAATACTTATATTAAAAGAAAATAAACTGTATTCCATCCAACCTGGAACACTGGAGTGTGGCTGGAAAACGGAGTTGTTATGATACCTCAGGAGAGCAGAAAGAGTTCAAGAAACAAGAAAGGGAATTTTTTTCTTTTGCAGTAGTTAAGATTCTGCGTGCAGTGGTTTTGCTGCACTGATCCAACTTCAATAACTACTTTGGAGGATAGCCACGGCAATGATAGCAGAAGGGAGAGGTGTTCAATCTCATTCTGCTCACAAACTTGTCCTTTGCAAGAGAGGTGCCCAGTAAAATACTGAAAGAGCAGAGATAAGCATCTTTGCCACGAGAAGGCAGAAAAATTGAAATGGGGAATAGAAAAATAGCTACTCTTCTAAACACCTCACAGAGACACAACTTGAAAAGAAAGGCTGTCTGTCGCTCCCTCTGGCAGGATATCCCGCGAGGGGGGTTAACCCCTCTCAAGAGGGTTAAAATGCCAGGAAAAGGGGGTCCGTGACACACCTGGTGCTCGAGCTCTGCGCACATCCCGGTGTCAAAGGACGCGAAGGGCGCTGCCCTCCGTGCAGGCGGGCCCCCGCCGAAGCGGGAAGAACAGGTGATGCTCCGTGGGGTCTCACCACCGCGCCTCGCCCACGGTCACCGGCGGCCCCCGGCAGGGAGCGCTGGCATCACGCAGCGCTGTGCGGGTGGGTCCGGTTCCACGGCCGGGGGACAGGTGTCTGTCCGGGCGTGCACCGGTGCGCGGTGCTCGTGTTTGCAGCGATCCCTTTGTGCAAACCACCTGCCGGCTCCCGGCCCCGGCGCGGCGCCGAGGACCGGGCCGGGACTGAGGGGCGATGGAGCGGAGGGTGCCGCTCTGCCGCTGACCGCGGCGCGACCCTGCCGAGCGGCCGTGGGCGGGAGGCGGCGCGGTCGTGCCCGGGGCTCCGCGGCCGCCCGAGCACCGGCGCGGGGGGCGGCCCCGCTGGCGTGCGTACCGCCTTCCCCTTCCCCCTCCCCGCTTTCCTCCCTCGGTGTGCAGGCTCCTTTGTGCTGCCTGCAGCGGCGGGGAGGAACCGGCGGGCCAAGCGCCCGCGCCGCAGCGCTCTCCGTTGCCGTGGGCGGGCGCCCGGCTCGGCTCCCACGCCATCCGCGACCTCCCGCCTCCTCGACGGGACTCTCCGCCGCGTGTGGGACCGCCACCCCCGCCGCGCGGGCCATCGCCGTTTTAAGCGGAGGGCCACGCCGGGAGACGGGGCGGGCCGGGCGCGCCCCCCCGGCTCCCCCACGTGGTGCGGTGCCCGTGTCTCCCGGCCGCCGGCGGAGCCGGGCGCACACGGCGTGGGGCAGCCGCCGGGGCTCGCCTGCTCCCGTGGCCGCTGCCCGGGCAGCAGATCCGGCCCGCGGCCATGCGCCAGAGCTGCGCTGAGCGGCCGAGCGGCGGGGCTGCACCGCCGCCGCGTCCCGCGGTAGCGGCGTGAAGCGGCGTGAGGATGAAGCGGGCGAGGCGGGCCGCGCCGGGCCCCCTGCCCGTGCTGGGGCTGCTGCTGCTGGGCGCCCTGCCGGGGCTCTGGACGGTGCTACTGCGGCGGGAGGCGGCGGCGCTGCCGGAGCCGCGCCCGCCCGCCGGGCAGTCCCCGGGGCGATGGGGCTGGGGGCGCTCCTCGCCGGTGCGGGGCGAGTCCGGCGGCGGCGGGCAGAAAACTTTTCGGACGCTGCTGGCGGTGCCGGCGGCGGCGACGGACCGGGAGGAGCGGGACGGTGAGGAGCGGCTCGCTGTGACAGACTCGCAGCCGCCGGCCGACGCCGCCTCTCCGGTGGAGCGGGGCATCTTCTGGAGCCGCGAGCTGGAGGAGCAGGTGCCGCCGGGCTTCGCGGCGGAGGAGGCGGCGGCGTGGCTGGCGGCCGCCCGCGCAGCCCGCGTGGCCTCGCTGGAGCGGGGCGGCTGCGGGCGCAGCTCCAACCGGCTGGCGCGGCTGTCGGACGGGAGCCGCGCCTGCGTCCGCTACGGCATCAACCCGGAGCAGATCCAGGGCGAGGCGCTCTCGTATCACCTGGCCGGGGTGCTGGGCATGCAGGAGCGGCTGCCGCCCATGGCCCTCGCCCTGGTGGAAGCCCGCGGGCGGCAGTGGGAGCCGGTGCGCGAGGAGCTGCGCGGCTCGCACTGGGCCGAGGGTGCCGTGGTCAGCCTGACCCGCTGGGTGGACAATCTCACCGCCGTGGTGGCCCCCGCGCCCTGGGGCGCCGAGGCGGGCGCTGGCCGGCGGCTGCAGCCCCTGTCGGCGGGGGAGCTGGTCGGGCTGTCGCCGTCGCAGCTGGTGGAGCTGGTGCAGTGGAGCGATCTGATCCTCTTCGACTACCTGACGGCCAACTTCGACCGCCTGGTCAGCAACCTCTTCAGCCTGCAGTGGGACCCGCGGGTGATGCGCCGCGCCACCAGCAACCTGCTCCGCGCCCCCGACGGCGGGCTCGTCTTCATGGACAACGAGGCGGGGCTGGTGCACGGCTACCGCCTCCTCTCCATGTGGGACCCCTACAACGAGCCGCTGCTGCGCTCCGTGTGCGTGTTCCGCGAGGGCACGGCCCGCCGCGTGGCCGAGCTGCACCGCCGCCGCAGCGCCGCCGCCGAGCTGCGCCGCCGCTACCGGGCGCGGGAGCCGCTCTGGGCGCGCCTCGGCTTCCTCTCCGAGCGCCAGGCCGAGCTCCTGCAGGCCCGCGTCGACTTCGTTCACCGGCACATCGCCCACTGCCGCGCCCAGGCCGCCGTGCTCTGAGCGCCCCGGGGCCGCCGCGCTCCCGCTTGCTTTCCTCCGCTCCCGGGCAGCGAGGCGGACTTGGCCCGGCAGTGGCCGCGGGCCGGAGCTGACCCAGGCTGCCACCTCGATGCCCCGCAGTCGCTGCGGCTGCCGGGGACGGGGGAAGTGATGGGCTACCTGCCTGCCGGGGCTGCCGAGGAGCGATCGATTCGCTTTGGCAAGAACTCTGAGGATGCAGAACGCAATCGCTATAATTACTGCCCAGTTCCACTCCAGGACTCTGCCCCCAGAGTTGGAAAAATGAGAGGGTTCAGCATCTTCAGTTCCTTAACTCTGTTCGTGCACTCGCCCTCATAAGAGACCCCATAGGAAAGCAGTCGTCTTTTGTCTGGATTGGGGTCGAGTAACTTGTTTCCTTCCAACGAAGGCAGGCAGAAATTTTTTTATATATTACTCCTTTTGCAACGGCATATTTAAGTATGAATGTTGATGTTCATAGACCAAGAACTGATTGCACAATAGGGGAGCCCCCAACTAGCGAAACTGCCCTATTTATGAAACTTGTTTCCTACCAGTTTTCTTTAACGAGAGTGAACTTTTCCACTGATTGTTAAATCTTGTTGATGAGAAGTGTATAGGAAGCCCATATTCTTAGTTTTTTTGTGGATTCATTGGGTTAAACTGCTCTGATTTTTAAGGGTTTGCTTGTAATCTTCATAATCTCATCTCACCAGTAAAGTAACTGACTAATGGGTGGCACAAGAAGATCTCCCATTTTTAAAAAATACTGCTATGTGCTAAGACTTTGACACAATAGTTAAAGTGGAGGAAAAACTGTTTCATGCACTTTACTTTGACTTTTTAATATTTTTTTTATAGAAGACCTTTTTATTTTACAAAGTCTGCCTTTTATGTACATTGTATATGTTCATAAACTTTCCTGTAACATACTAAAGAAACTGATATTTCAGTAAAGTGTGTTAATGTTTTGCCTTTTGTGGCCTGGATGTTTGCCTGAGCTTTGACAGGGAAGCATGCATCTCCTCGGTCTTTCCTGCTCGCTGATGGAGGTCACCACTTCACAGCTTGTCACTCCACTGAACAGAATGAACTTTTACTCATTCCCTCTGAGGCAAGGAGTGGTAGAGTTAAGTTTTCAAACACTGCTCTCATTCCTAGGTGTCCCTGAAAGGGGAAAAGCTCTTGGAGTGGCTAAAGCAGTGTGAGTGCTTCGGCTGAATAGACATTTATCTGGTTTTCAAAGTCTGAAATGGAGTGCCTGGGCTAACCCCGAGATAATTGAAGCAGTTAGCTTCAGCAAGCTGACAGAGCAGGTGAGGGCTAGCTGCTCTCAGCCTTTTTGGGTGCTGGGCCTGGATACCAACCTGGCACAGGTCATGTCACCTGTTCCTGCTCCAGAGTCCTGTCCAGGGATGGCAGTTGCTTTCAGTGGTGTTCATACTGTCTTCCCATTTTGGTTATCTTTGTAATGAAGAGATTGAGGCAGAACTGAAGAACAGGAAAGCTTTTAATCATGCTGAAGTAGTTGGTGGGGGGTCTTTTTCCCTACAGAAGTTCTGTTCTAGAGCAAAGTAGTAGCAGACGTACAAAATAAAATATTGGCATCTCTTGCTTTTTTAAATGTACCAGTATTCATAGAAGTGGTCATTGTATGGCTTGAAATAATGCCAGAATAAGGACAAAGGATAAACTAATTCTTTTTAGACCCCAAATGCCAGTATATATCCTGGTATAAACAAACAGCAGCATAATCTCTTCTACATCTGGACAGGCAGCTCTTGATGAAGGCAGCAGCATGCCCCAGTGGCTGCTGTGCAAGTAGGTGCTGTTTTCAGTGTTGAGCACTAACCCTCCCTTGAACTCAGGGAGGGATGTGCATTCCGACCTGCAGGAGGTCTTTGGTCTATTAATATTCATTATTTAGATTAAACTTCACATAAATACAATTTTCCTTGGCCATGAGTGTTGTTGGGGGAGTTGGGGGTAGTTTTTTAATAAGACAACAGTTTTACAAACAAGAATAATGGTTGATTAATTAGAAATGTTAGATAGTGCATCTTTGTGTATGAGTATTTATTTCAAAATGTCCTAGCAGCTTGCAAGACTAGCTTTCATTCAGCTGCTGAACTGTCAAGGCTCTCTATTGAACTTGTATTTATAGTTCACTGCATTTATCTCTACGAACAATGCACAGAATCCCATGTGACATTCCCTTGTCATTTACATGATAATACACAACTTAACTGTAATTCTTAATTCTTCTTTAGCATTGCTTTGTAACTGGAATGCAGCAGTTTCTGTCGCATTCACCTCATGAAAATATATTTAAATAATAAACTGCTGGCATACATTTTAAACCACTGTGAAGAGCAAACTGCTGTGCCAAAAACATCTAAGGTTTTATTTCTTCTTAAGTACTTCTATAATCATGGCACAACTGTGGCTTTGTTGGCTAATGAGAAGTAAATCTTGTTTGCAATGTCTTTAGAGCCAGAGCCTAGCTAATTACCTCTTTCAAGAAGAAACATGATTTCCTTTTGGTGACTGGTGACTACCTCAAGTTATATATAAGTTTATATATAAGTTACATGTTCAAAAATGGTGTAGTTGTAGGTTGGTGTGAAACTAGAGATGCTGTGCTAGGGAAGCAATGCCGTGGGAAATGTGTTCATTCAACAAGGATGGACAAAACTAGTGCAGATGGATGACGATACTTCGTTCTGTTGCTCTATTTTATTCTTCTGGTGCAGATCATCTTCTGTAAAAGCTTTGAATTATCATTATATTAAGGCAAACTTACTCTTTTCTGTGTGATTTCTTTAATGCAAACAGTGCTTTGTAAATTAGTGGTCTCACTAATACGTGCACTTTTTGCATGTGTTTTAGCTATAAGTGCTCTGGTACATTTGACTCTCCTCCTGCAGAACCAACTGAAACTCTGTAAAACTTGATGTGTAATTTCAGTGGCACTCTTCTAACTCTGCTTACTTCCAGCAGAGTTTCCTTTGAGTCAGAGTAATCAGGCAGGCAAGGAAGGCTGAGAACAGGAAGACTTCAGGACCTGAAAGTTTGAGTAGAAGGTTGTCAGTAGTAGGATCAGCAGGCTCTGGCTATGCATTGCCAGCTGCTCAGCAGCACTTTACCTGAGGCTCAAGGAATTGTCTGCACAGCCTGAACCAGAATGGGGCTGTAGGGCTTTAGACCTCACTCAGCAGAGCACTTAAGGATGCACTTCCCGCTGCTTTTCACAGCCTTTCCATAAAGTATGTGTTGACAGGTGTGCTTCAATGGTGCCTTGGTCAAATGTGGCCTCCTGCACAGATCTGAAGAGGCTGGGTGAGGGTCACAGCCCAGATGTGGTCTGGGTCTGTCCCAGGTGTGACACAGGAGGTGCTTAATAAGTAAAGAAGGTAGGAGACCTAGGTGCTTAACTGGTAACACAAGCTTCAGGGGGAAAAAAACCAAACCAAACAAAAAAAAACCCCAAAACAACAACAACAAAACAGCAGTAAAAACCCCCAAAACAAAACAGGGAAAAGTAGCTAGAGAGGATTTAAATGCACTGCATTCAGTTCTGTGTTTCTCTATGTTTCCCCAGTTAAATTCAAAATAACTCCTGATTTTTTCTTGCATTGGCATCTGAGGAGGCTTGTAGGGTTAGGTGGTTGCTGCTATTCTCAGCTTGGGTTCACATGGGGACAGTGTCTAGCACAGTGGAGGGAGGACCAAGTTCACAGTTTCTGAGAACTAAAGGATATCAAAATTGGCTACTGTACCCCCAGGGTGCACCAAACAGCAAAGCCTGTGAATTCAGTGAGGCTCCCTCTTGGTGAAAAAAGCAAGAATGTTGTTTGCAGCACAAATCTCCTTTGCTTCTCTTTGCTTGCATCTGAAGTAATTTCCAGCATGGATTTGTTTTCAGTGTAGATTTCCCTTTGAGAATTTCCTTCACAGCTTGGGAGGCTCTTCCCAGGTGCAGAGTTCCCTTACCTCTCACACAAAGCAGCTGTCCTGGGGATGGAGCTGTGTTGACCTCTGGTGCCACGCTTCGCTGCCCTGCTGAGGCTGTGTCAGCCCATTCAAAGGTTGGGGAAATAGCTCAGGGCCAGTGGAAGACAGTGAAAATATAGTTAGTAACACTTTGACTCGATGGTCGTACAGCATGCTCTTGACATCACCAGTGTATTCTTTTGCTTTCCCTTTGAAGTTTGATGCCTTTTTTAATGTTAATAAACTTAGAATTATCTCACTGACATTACTAGGTGGTCCAGGACTGTGAGATAGGAGATTATATTAAAACCTAATCCCATTTTGCATGTTATTCCTACTTTGCAACCACAGCATGAAATTTAATCACTCCTTCAGAGCTGTGCTCCCTGGGTTAAATGTGGCAAAGCTCCTGGGAGAAGGAGCTGGGCTGCACAGTAAGCAGTGCCTGCTGGGCACCCACAGAGCTCCCGCTGCTCTCAGTGACCTAAAAAACCTTTTACCTTGCTGGCTTAGGTCCTAATAGAGCTTTCCCTTCAGACGCAATGCATGCTTATCTGAGCAGAAGTTAACTTCCCAATGGGGTGATTCATGTATTTTATTGTCAATCAACTGGTGTTTTAACAAACATTATCAGTCCCACACTCAGGGACTGTTTAATCTGAGTGTACTTTGGGTATGGGGCAGAAACAAGGTGTTACACCTGTGATGCCTTAACACCCTCCTGTGCTGTGGCTTCCACTGCCTGCTCCAGGGCTGGATGAGTTTCTGGGAAAGAAGGACACACACAAGCATGCATGAATCAGGGCTGCTGCTGTGTGCAGGTGTGAAAGGAGCTGTGCAGATGAAGGAGACTGATTCCATCTGAAAGCAAATCTGAAAGTGCTGTACTTATGGAAAAGAGCTCTGGCTGGATTATTGGAGGATGAACAAGAACAATAGGACTGAGAAGGGGGTCTGACTTTGCAAATGGATTGTCTGGTTTTGCATGATGCTGCTATTCAGCCGCTGCCTGTAGGTTTGGGTTGTGGGGTTTGTATGTGTGCCACTTGCTCAATTTCTGCAAGAAAACAAACACAAGAGAAGACTGACTGCAAAATGCAGTGATTGCTGATGCAGGGAAAATTGAGCAGACATCCTGAAGACCCAGACCCTTCCAGTTCCTATCCCAAGGAGGGATGCATAGGTAAGGGGATTTCAGGTGAATGCAAACAGAATGCAAGCTGGTTACAGGGACAATTAGACAGGGAAATTTAATTGTACTGCCAGGATGTCACCATGCTTTTCCAGCCTCTGTCACCTGGGCTTTTTAAAGTGACACACTGTCAAGCCAGTCTTTGGTCTCAATCCAGCAGAATATGTTTTATAAGGAGTATTCAAAGGCAAAAAAAAAGTTAAAAAGAAAAAAAGATTTAGAGGCACTTTAAAGCAGGCAGATGGTGGGACCAGGCAGCAAACATCCTTTGATGAAATTGGATGGCTGCAGAGATAGTGTGTCCCCCACTCCTCACAGCCCCTTTCTCTACCTTCTGTGACAGGTTTCTTGCAACAGCCTCTGAAATGGGCCTTTTTGAGGCAGTCTGTGTCACAGAATAAGGAGAAAAACGTGAAAATTTCTGGCATTCTGGTATGGAGGACCTGCCTTTTCCCTGTAGACCATCAACAACTAGTGATCTTGAAAGAATGGGCTCATTTTCAAACTCTCTCCTTAAATGATTTTGTTATCTGGCAGATTTCAGCCAGTGTAACATTATGTATCCTCAATGATTTTTATTGCCTTCAGCATTTTATTTAATCAATATTATTTGCCAAAACTCATAAAGTACTTCCCCCATTCTGAGTTTTGAACAGTTCACCAAAAACTCTTTTGATGCCATAGAATCCATTATATAACTTAATGCCCAAGTATGTAACAGTTAATGTTTACCCAAACTATTTGGTTGCTGTCACCCTTGGGGCATCCTCAGATCTTACACCTGCAGCTGTGTGCTGGTGAGGATTAAGAGGTTTGGGATCAGTGTGGTTTTGTGTGAGTGAGGCTGGAGTGGTCTCTTTGCTGCTGCCACTGGCTGCTCCTTATGTTCCCCAAAAGTATGTTCAGAACTTAAAATCATTGTTGGTCTGTATGGTCTGAGTTGATATTCCTGTTTTGCCTAATATGTAGCTGAAAAATAGTGTCTCCCAGAACACAAAAAGGAACTGTTTTAAGTGTTATTATCCACCATGTCCTCCTCCCACCACCTACCCCTCCCTAAAAAACTCCCCCTTCTGCCTAAAGCCTTCTCCCCTCATGATGGAATTTTTAAAAAATGCATTGCACTGAAGCCAGACAAGCATTTACCTCAAGTGATAGCAATGCAGTAATGCCCCCCAGTAATGAGGTATGGAAGAAACACATTTTTTATCAGTATCTCCAGCCTCAGCACAAAATAAGGGAGGTGTATTTCTGCATAATGTATGTTTCAGTCAGAAAAGTCATAATTATTTAATGTCCCTGTTTTGCCAGTTTCCTTTTTGTGTCCTGCTGTGGGGTAAAGGGCATTAATAAACTATGGTTTCAAGCTGCTGTTGTGAATATTTTTTAGCCATACATGATTTCTTGTAGGCAAGCTAGCAGTATGCTCCAGAATTTATTTGTTTAAGTGATTGCAGTTAGTTAATTTGCTTTAGTTTAGCTGGGTCACCTTTATCACCCAAAAGTTTTCAATGTCCTTTACTGTATTCAAGCTAAGGGGAGGTAATTTCTTCCTTTGTTTTTTTTTGAAAACATGCAGGATTTGCTCATCAGTAAAAGAGTTACTTTTTATTTTTTAACAGTGCAGTTCAAAGTAAGGTGGCAGATTATGGATGAACCTGGATGCAAGGATCTGAAGGATATTAATGGTATTATTTCCTTTCACACCAGCTACCCTGCAAGGCAGCTGCACAGTGGAGTTATTCCTGGTTTAATAGCCACCAGAGATCAAAATTAAACCCTCTGTTTGTGATTTGTTAAATGCAAGTAACACACTAAAACATTTTCTGATTTACAGCCCTGCGGGCATAAGAACATGAATTTCCCTGCAGTTTGGATGCAAAACCTGGTCGTGAGTATATCCACAATGTGTTATTTAAAATATGCTTTTAGAAACAACAAGGAGAACTGACAGTGGAGCCTCTTGCTCCTTTCTTTGCTGACTAACCCAGCAGATTGCTGGGATCCCAGCTAACCAGAGCCGGCTGTGAGAGTCAGGATGACAGGAGGTTTTGAGACCTCCCCTCGGTTGTGCCAAAATTGAAGCCATCATCTTCTAGCTCATAAAAACAATGAAGATGAGTGGTTGGAGCTGGTATAGTTAAATGGATGCTCCTGGGTTGCCTTCTGTTTTTCTGTAATCACAGAATCACAGAATGGACAAGGTAGGAAGGGACCACTGGAGGCCGTCTAGTCCAACCTACCTACTCAAGCAGGGTCCCCTAGAGCATGTTATTCAGGATTGTGTCCAGAGAGCCTTTGAATGTGTCCAGGGAAGGAGACATTCTTCTTTAAAAACACAAAATAAATAAGTACCCCTCCTTAGGTTTCTATTAGTGCTTCAGGTGATTAAAAATAAATTAGAAATGTAATTCACTTATCAGTGAATAGTCCAGATAATTATTTTACTAATATGTTGCTCCTCCCAGTCAAGATACATAAATGAGGTTTTGTCAATACAAAACAGTTTTTGTCCATAATGAGTCTCCAGGCAGTTTCATTTCCTAAACCTCTCCAACACAATCAGGGCAGTGCAATAACTACAATTGGTATTCCTTGAAATGAAGCCATACTGATACAGATAATTAAAATTAATCATGTATTTTATAAAAGAGAATATTTAAGATTTTTTCCTCATGAATCTGAACAAACAGGCTACAGTTTTTCCCTGCTTTCAGACTGTCAGGTTTAGCTCCTTTATGCTGAAGGCAGAAGAGACAACTGCTTCATGTGACAACATCTATTTCCAGTTAAACAGCACAGCAATCCCGTCTGGTTTTGCAGTGTTTTTGGTGACATCAGTAAGGTTGTCTCTGATCAAAGAGGCATAGGACAGGTAGGCTACTTACTGAAGTATGGATCTAAGGCTTGGTTGCTTCATGGGTGATGTACTGATGCTTTGTGAGTATATGGATAGTTTGGGTTAGTATGTAGATCCCTGTTGCATATGCAGTGTCAGAAATTGATGTGAATTGTGGCACTAGTGAATTCAGGTGTTACAGAGGTTCTGTTTTGCACTGGGAGAAGAAAACCCTTAGGATCCCCCCCAAACAACCATCTCTCTTCCTCTTCTTTAACCTCCGCTCTCTTCAGTTGAAAATAGATGTTTGAGTCACAGAGCAAGCCAAAGCAAATTCAGGCAGGATCAAAGTAGGTGGCCCATGAAGCTGCAAGGTCTGTGCTAACCCCAGTGTAATTCTGTGTCAGCACAGTGGCAGCTGGCGGGGAGGGTGGAGCTGGGATCCTCCAGGAGCAGTCACCCTGTCTGCCACAGCATCATGTCACAGCCCTGTGCTCTGTCTGGCCACATCATCAGCTGTGCTGGGGGCCAGGAACTGGGACAGACACAGCTCTCTTCCTAAGAGAGAAACTTGACACATGATCTCTAGCAGGTACCAAGTGGCAAAAAAAAAAAATTGTTGTTGCTGTAAATTGCTGATGCAAGGTATCTTCTCGCTCCAGACTTGGTGCTTTTCCCTGCCAGGATCATTTTCAGCACTTCAGCAGCTGCTCTTAAGACATAGTTTGACCTCAGAGGGGGGAAGCAAAAGTAGAAGGATCCATGAGGAAGAAGGGAGACATCCTGCAAGTTTAAGGCTGCAGCTGTGAGCAGCTCAGCTGAAGTTTGCCAGTGGAAAGGCTGGAATAGGGACTCAGCCAAAACACAGAGGTGGGATGGCTGCTTCTGCAAGAGGCTCAGCAGAGTCCAGCCAGCAGGGAGGAACAGGCTCCAGCCAACTCATCTGTTCTAATGGCATTGAAAATGCTTAAATCCATATTATCTGGAAAGAGAACTAGAGTGTATTGACTCCTCACTTTGTTCAAAGTGCTCAAGTCCTTTTCTTTACCGTCCAGGTAATTTTTGCTGCTGTCCACACTTTGCTTCAAGTTCTCAGATATCTCTGATGTTCACACATGCTGGTACATGTTATACAAGTCTGCTTGCCCCAGGGTCATGCTCCCTGCTCTTTGCTCCTCTGCATTGGGAGGACCTACCCACACACATGGTGCCCCAGAAACACCAGCTAGGGCGGTAAGAAACACATGACATGCTCTTTTATGTTGAAATGCAAATAAGTGTTTTTCTCATTGTAATTTTTCAATCTGCTGTCATTTTAATGATACTCATCCATTTATTTCAATTCCAGCAACTATCAGTATGTTCAGAATCATCAAGAGAATTTTTTCCTCAGAAAGAAAAGTATACTCGCTGAAGAACTTTAAAAATTATCCTGCCTGATATGAATTACTCAGAAAGCTTGTTAATATTTCAGTTCTCAGTTTGCATAATAGCTGAAAAATATAGGTGTGCCAGATGGAGTCTTTTGTGCATTAGAAATTACAGAATTTTGACTTCTAACACTTCAGGTGTGCATACATCTTTCTGAAATTGTTGGGAAAGGGCGTGTACAAAAAAAATCTCTGAACAAGTGCTAAGAATCAAAGATATAGCATGGATTCATAATAAAGAATAATATTCATGCTTAATGATAATGACATGGACCATTCAGAGACAATAAATTTGGTGCTAATATTGATGATATGCTTTGAACTTTTGCAGAACATTTCATGATGGATTCAAAGCATTTTATGAGAATCAGTTAGGCATTACAGTGCTCTTGTGGCATGTGTCTTTCTGCTCTCAGTTATAGAGAGAAAAACAGGTATGAAGAAACCATGAGAGGATGTTGCATGGCACTGGCAGAGCCAGAGCACCCAACTTAGCAGGAACACAAGGCCAGTGATGGGTGAGCTCCAGCACTGAAAGTGGAAGTGAGCAAAGGCAAACCTCGCACTCATGTGGCCAAGACTTGGACACAGGGTTTTTTCTACCAGCCCTGCTGTGCAGGCAGCAGCACTCTCTCACTTCAGTGGTGCTCTCAATGCTGCTGGCTGGCAGGAGCCTTCACCATCTGCCACGGGCAGGAGGGGCCCTTGTTCGGGGCCCCTCTGGGAACCCACTTCCCCAGAGCTGGCAGCTGGCAGCTCAGGCTGCCTGTGCTGCTGCCAGGAGCCAGCAGAAAGCTCGCTCCTGCTGCTTGGCTGCCCCCGCACCTCTGCCCTGGATGGAGCAGCACAGCCACGTTGAGGAGCTCCCCTTGTTTCCCAAGAATGCCAGACAGGTTTCAGGGTAAAGAAGAGGGATTATAGATACAAGCTTTATCCTTGCATAACTGCAAGTAAAAGAAAACTGCGACATCTTTGTCTCATATTTCTCCCAGAGTCCTTGTGTGACACATGCCTTGAAGGGCAGTGATATGAATTCAATGGAATAACCCAACTTCAAGTACTCCTCAGTATCCAGATGGATTATTTCTCTTCCCTCCTATATTTTGACCAGATCTTTCTGTTCTTAATGACCACAAAGGTGGCACCAATGTCTCACATACCTACATCTGTTTTCTTCTGGGATCCTGACCCTGGAAAGATGGCTTAATACACAGCATTAAAGTAGGCTATAAAATCCATGAGGTTTTACCCAGCAGTGCTGTATTAACTGCACACATATTCTGAGAAGACTGTGCTGTTTGTGCCTGCCTTAGCTAACAATCAGACAGAGCATCTTTAGATGCTGTATTAACAGAAGACCAAGAAGAAGCTCTGTGCTGGTGAAGCCGTTCAGGTGAAGCTTTTCCCCTCTTCATACTGTTGACCCAGGAAAGCTTGTGATGTGCAGGTGGGAGCTTGCACAGTGGTTAGTCCAGTGTGATGTTCTCATCCCTCTGGAGTTGTCTCTAGGCTTCTTATAGAGGGTGGTGTCCACTCCTGCCTGTCACTGGCCTGACCGTGAAATGGGTTTCCTTTACCTCAGCTGGGGCACATGCAGCCCCACAGCACAGCTGATTCCAAGCTGCTCTGGAAGAGAAGAGTTTTAAAGCTGAAATTTGAAAACTTGTGACTGGAGGAGTCAGTGCAATACTATATATTAGCACAGAAATGTTCACTTTCGGGGCATGGTAATGACTTGAACAGATCTGGTATTTCAGTGCCCTTCGTTCATGTGGATAGATATTCACCTAGGAAATGGTTTTTCCACTGCCTTGCTCTTGGTGTAGGAATTTGCACTTTGTGTAGATCATAATGACTGTAAAATTAAACCTAACAAGAAATGTATAGTTCAATGCATTTTACTCATACTCTAGTTGTGTAAATAAATCCCTAGAGGGAAAGCAGAAGAAAATCAGGTAATTTTACGTTGTTGACTACCTAATTCAATCACTTCAAAATAACTGGGTTTGAAAAAGAAAACCAAAACCTTTATTAAGACAAAGGAATGAATTTAAATCACTAAACATAGGTGAGCCTTCTGTAGATCATCAGGTACCAAAGACAATTTTATCACAAATGTCACCTAGTATTAGCAAAAATTTCGAGCATTCAGGAACACAGGAAGGACCTTCTTTTGTGTTAAACCACTGCAGCTTGAAAACTGATTTTCTAGCTTTCTACCAGTAGAAGTCAGATCAGAATCATATTTAGAATATTATTAGACCGAAATATAAATGTTTGATAATGCTTGGTAGGTTTTATCTTGTTGTTGTCATTTTGCTGTGATTTTTTTGTGTGTTTGTTTATGGGTTGGGGTTTTTCTGGGTTTTGGGGTTTTTTTTGGTGGGTTTCTTTTGAGTGAGGTATTGGGTGGTTTTTTCCTATACTTACTTTTTGAGACTGACTTGTTTGAATGTTTGTCTGTTGAGAGCTGCTGATGAATCTGTTAGTTTGCATTAGACTGTGAGTACTGTCTGCTGAAATAAATCTGGCATTCATATTCTCCTCACAGAGCCTCAAGTTTTGCTCTATCAACACTTTTCTTAAGTTCACTTCATTAAGAATTCAATATGACAGGTTTGCACCTGGGGGCAAAGCCTGTTCCCTTCCCTCCCCTCCTTCCCTAAAACCCCAAGTCTTTAATTTTCCTTTGTTCAGGATAAAATGATATGTAAAGTATGTGTTGCCATGGATGCAAAACTGAGAGCCTATTGATCCTCCCCTTTACCAGGTGGATTTCAAGCAGAATATTTAACATCAGAGGGCACTATGGTATGGATTCCCAGACAAAGACAGATTGGGGCAGGAAGAAACGACTTTAAAATTGAAGTTCCCATAGCTCCAAAGTATCCTGGTGAAATAAAGCAGCTCTTATGCCCCCTGGGGAAGCTGCTGGGCTTGTTTGCCGTGTGCTCGGCAGCATTCCTCTGCCTGCACTCGCTCCCCTCCTGTTTGCATTCCCACAATGCCAGGGACATGGTTCATTCTCATTTCTCCCCCAGACCCACTCAGATTTGAGCTGTATCCCAGATAAGAAATCTGTTGTGCATGCCACAGATGGTGCAGCAATGGTGTTTAAATGCTGTGGGAGAGCGCTGTGAAGGGGAATGTCTGCGAGTGCTGTGGAGGATCCCCACTGCAGAATAACCCATCAGGGTCAAGCTGCCCATCCAGCTAGAGCAAGCAGGCAGGGAGTGTGGAACACACTGCCACTCACAGCTCAGGGACCTCTGCAGACAACACTTCTGCTGCTGTGTTTTTCTCTTGCAGCAGATGAGAACAAGCACCTGGATTTTATGCACAGAACGTGGAGTAATGTTAGCCAATGTAAGAAGCAATCATCTCACAAGAGTGTTATCATGCCAGAGAGGGACACAGTTGGGCTGTGATATAAATAAATACATTTCAAAAGTGGTTTACAATGTTTCCCTAACTTAATTTCAACCTTGTTTTTTTATATCTATTGTTTATGCCATGGCTTCATACCCTTTCCTTTCAGGAACAGCATACTTAACATCAATTTTCCATTGTAATTACGTTGGACTGTGGCCTCCACAGAACTCCTCTAAAATTGTTGTATTTAATTTTGTCTAAAAAGTGTAGCATTGCTTCCACAGACTTGCACCAAAATTGACTCATTCTGCTTCAGATTAGTTTTTTCCCCACAAGATTGCATTATTACAGCCTGCACTTGTTCTTTGTTGCCATAAGCACACGCTTTCATCCAGCCTGGGTCATGTGTTAAATGCCTTTCCAGGAGGGTTTATATTTTTTATTGCTGGGCAAGCTCTGAGTACTCGTGGGCAGAGCACAACCAGAGCTCTGCTCAGCAGTGCCTGGTTCAGAGTAGAGGAGGCCAGAGGTGAGCACCAAGCTGAAATTAGCTTCTCATTCAGGCAGCTCCATGTCTCTGGTATTGGGGCAGAGGAAGGTGAGGGCATCTGCAGGAGCAGCAGGGACCATTGTTTCCCTTGTTTCCAACAATCACTCCGTTGTAGGGCCCTTGCTCCTTTGTCATTCATAAGAGCCTCTGCTGCAGAAAGGCACTTTCTTTTTTCTAACTGAAAAGGGCTTTAATAAAGCTATTGTATTTGATCACTGGCTAAGGAAACAATAATTTAGCATAATAGAAAAAGATCATTAATGTTCAATGAACCTAACACTCTGCTCCAGTTTTTTGTTGCCCTAGAGAGATGGAGTAAACTCTTCTTCCCTAATTGAAGACTAAATAGAGTACATTTCATTTTTCATTTCCAGCACTTTTTCCAATAGGCTTGTGATGTTTGCTAATGTGTGCTGAAAGGGGTGGACTGCCTGGCAGCGGCAGAGAAATTGGGTGGGAGGGTTTAGAGCACATAAAAACTCGCTTGTTCTTCATCAGACAGCTCTCTAGGGCCTTCAACTTCTTTCTTGACAAGCCTAATTTCTAAAGCCCCTAAGGACTGTGCCGAGGAGATGCAGTAGTCCATTACATTACAAAATAGAGAGGAGCAGAGGACAACGCTCACGTCCCCAAATGTCCCACAGCCATCTCTCCATGGGACACCTATCTCCAGGGACACTGCTAAAATTGGGGTCTGGCTGACATTTTGATTGGAAATGTAATTTTGTATGAAACCAAGCTGATAAAAGCTTACAAGCGTAAGGTTTGCAGCACTGCAGTTCTGGATTCAAATCCAAAGCCCACTCCCAGGAAAGCGCAGCCATTGTTCTTTGCACTGGAGACAGCTCAGGGGTGCCTCCATCTCTACAAATCACTTCAAACACTTTAGCATTGTCATTTGCAGTCACCTGCACTCACATCCCCTTCTGGAGGCACAGCACAATTCCTGAGCTCTCTCCTCACAGGGGCAGGAAGGTGCCTCTGCATCTCCTTTGTCAGAATTGTTGGCTGCAAGGTTGGCTCTGGCTGCTGTGGCCAGTGTGGGAGTGAGCTCTGGATGTTCACCTGTGTAAGATGAAACACATGGCAGACACTGCTGTTTCAGCTCTGCCCAAGGAGCTTGCTGAATAAAATGCCTGAGCTCAGTTGTCATGAAACAAGCAACTCCACAAAAAAGCTGTGGCGCAGCTAGCAGCATCAGTGTTGCCTTCATTTAGTGCAATAAAAAAGGGCACTGCTAAAGACTGGTTTTCCCCAGGAGTGTTCCTTGATGGATTTTGCCATCGGAGAATGCACCATCCTCATTCCCTGATGTGCAAGAACAAAATTAGAGGACACAACAATTAGCAGTAAGAAGCAAACTGAAGCAGCCTGAGTAGTGGCACTGCAGGAAGAACTTGCCCTACAAAAATAATAAGAGGCTGAACAACGCATGTTGCTACATTGCCTGATGCTCAGGCCAGACATCACTGAGAAGAGCCACGCTAATTGCAGTGATAATTAACAACAAGATTAATGATAGTTGCTTGTTCCGAAGCCTCAGCGAGTCCCTGGTGATGCAGAGTGGATTTGCTGTCCCTGAGGAGTCGCTGTGTGGGCATTGGGTGTCGGAGCATGCATTGCAGAATGCCGCATGTTTGGGGTGCAGTTTTTGGGGGTGTCAGGCTCTGCTGGGCCATGGACTCTTCACAAACTCTGCCCACCAATCCTGGCAGGCAGCAATCCCAGTGTAAGGCCTGGATCCGACCCTAGCCCAGTGCCGCAGCGGGAGCACCAGGCAGGGGGATCATGGTGGCCCGTGAGGCCCTGAGCGAGGCAGCTCTGAGGCAGCACTGTGGCCTGTGAGGGAGGCAAGATGTCACCGCTGACTGCAGCGGGTGCTCCCCCTGAGGGGGACAGCTGGGAACTCCTGCCACAGCATATTTGTACATGGCTCCTGATAACCATCAAAAGTTATTTCCTGGATGTCTGTGCCACCCAGCCAACCTCTCCTGAGCACCGCCAGCCCGCTGCCATGTCACTCCAGGAGTGGCAGAGCCTGCAGGCCTGCACAGAACTGTTCCAGGAACCTGCTGGCACAGGACGCCATCATAAACCTGGTAGGTCTCTTTGTAATGTCTCCCAAGAAATAGCTTGATGGCTGCTTTCCTGGAAGTCAAATGAAAGGGCAAAGCAGTGGGAGGCTTTTAAAGTAATAACTAGACATGGGCAGGGAGGACACTTGGATGAAGTTCCAGGGATTGGAAGTTCATTACTCAGTCATATTCATTAACAGACAAAAGAGTCAGTGGAAGAAGCTAGCACTCCCTGTGTTCTCCCATGTTCCTTCACTGCTGGATGCTTTGGGAAGTTCCTCCTCAATCTAGTGCTAGTGAGGGAGGGGAATGGAGTGGTTCAGGGTGGGCTGTTAGCAAAATATCAATCCTCAGGCCTTCAAGTTGCTTCCAACCATAACGGGCAGCTGCTGCCATGTGATGATTGCTATGGGTAGTGCATACACCATAAGTGCTGCCTCAGCTAGCAGGGTTTTCAAAAAGGCTAATGGTGAAGGCTTTTTTCCAACTGCTAGATTAAATCATGGTGCAAAAACATGCTGTTATTACTTAACATATTTTGTATGTAAAATTGGGATTTCAGTATTCAGGTTTTATAAGAACAGGCTCCTGTTTTGTGCCCAGGGTCCATTGTGACTCTAGTGGGAATTAGGCATATTAAACTTTTTCTGAGAAATGAGGGCTGCTATCTAGGGGAATTGAAGAAATGTAACATGAAGTCTTCATCTAGGGAGTAGGCTGTGGTCTTTCTTTAGTGCTTCAGGTTACTCCTGAAGATCACAACTTTTCTTTCTTTCTAAAGGAGGTGTCACATCACAGACCTGTTCATTCAAGCAAGATTTCCGTGTAGCTGTAGGTGTTCTTGTTTGTCCATGTCTACGTTTAGACATTAAGCAAACCAAGAACTCCAGGAACCTGGCTAGCTGAGTCGGGGTGTTTTGGAGGAGGCAAGGATCCCTTGTTATATTCTGTGCTTTGGTTCAAAATACTACTAGAAGAATGCTAGAGCCTTTGAGACAGCCTCACCTTCTTAAAGTCTTTTCTGGAGTCTGGTTTGGAGCAAAGTGACCTCTGGCTGGCTTGGTGTGGCAGTAAGATTACTGACAGTCCTTTCTGTCACTGCATGCCCCCTGGAAGTTGTTCATAATCTGCCTTTGATCCATGCTGACTCTTACTTATAATGTACACAGGTTAAATTAATTGAGTGTTACTGATTTATATTTACCGAAATTTAATCATTATCCACCCATCTCCATTACTGACAAGATAAATAGTTGCTAGCTAAAGCTTTAATTTCCTTAGAGTACCATTTTTCTTGAAATGAGTTTGCAAGCTGGTGTTCATCATGTGTCCTCTGACACCTTCCCAGGCAGCTGCTGCCTGACTGCACCATCTGTGTGAGATGGGCTGTGGCTGAGGCCACTCAGGTAAAATTGTTATGAGTGAGAAGCACTCTGCAGGACAGCATCCACATCTATGTGTTGGTAGGTTCCTGCTGAGTGGAGTGAGGGTTGGTCCCCAAATATGAGGGATTTGTCTGCGCTGGAAAGGTTTTAATGGCCAACATGTTTTAGCACTGGGATAGATCACAATATCTGCAATGTGTGTGTAAGCCTAAAGGACTCACCTCCTGTCCTAGCAAAGAAGTGCCCCTGCATGTCGTCCTTGTGCCCACTTATTAGTTTATGACTGCTTCCTTTAAGGAGTACAGTAATGCAAATCAGTTGGGACAGTATCTCATCCTGCAGAAGAGCCTTACAGCAAGGGAAGCCAAGGGTGCAGAGGATGCCTCCCACTGATCAGTGGTCAGAGCTGTGGAGCTGCCAAAGTGGAGCCAGGTCACAGCTGAAGCTGGAGTCAGGTGGAACTTGTACATAAATCTCCCTGATTTCATGTTCAGTGTCTTCAGTGTCTCTTGAGAAAGAGAAAAGTGTTCATGTTTTCTCCCTCTATCAGTCACTTCATGGGGATGTTAGTGACTATTGGGATTCTTCTTGGCTCGTTTAAATCATTCTGTTTTCTATCTTGAGTATTGCAAGTCCCTCAGGATACTTGACACCAGTGGTGCTTGGAAAAACGAGTATCTATTGGGAAGCAATTCTGCCAGCATAGCATCTGTTAGAAGTTTATGGTTTCCTTTGCTTAGCAACTTGGGACACCTGTGTTGAAAACATTGTGGCTTTTGATTTTCATCTTTTGCAGCTCTTTATTCTTATTATGTCACAAGCTGGTTGCTCAAGAGATAATTGTGCTGTCCACAGTGGAGGATGCAGTTCCTAGCAAGTGCAGTGATTGGCACTCCAGAAACGTCCTGACACTTAGGGTGAGGATCAGGGGAAGTTCATTCATTTCCATGCACCAAACCCCAAATACATGTGAAATGGGATTTTATTTTGTTTTGTGACTGTCTGGTAAATGAAGTTTAGAAGGACTCTTCAGAAGAGGGATGAGTAACTTGAAGAAAAAAAGTCTGGAGGTAATGGTAATTGGCGGTATGACAAGGGGGCATTCACCTGCATCAGAAGGAATTCTGTTAGTGTCAGACAAGGTGCATCCAAAAAACCCCAGACTGTTGGTTCTGTTTGTTGGAAGCCGTCAGTGCCAGTGGGGGATGATCTCCTTTCCCCTTCTCATTGTCTCCTGTGGTACAGTTAATTTAGTCTGGTCTTTGCCCCACACTCACTTTGGAAAACTTCCAGCACTGATTCCTGACAACTGTGCTGTGACAAACCCCTGGAAGGTTGAAACCATGGGTAGCCATGTGTCGTGGTTTGACCAGGAAGGAGTGGGAATTCTGGGAAGCTGTGGTCAAACCAATGAAGGTTTTGGGTTTGAGACTGGCGTCCGGTGTGGCCAGTGGGGTTTGGACACACCTCCGAGAATACACAGGGGTTAAAAGCAGGGCACTGCCCTTGGCACTTCCTCTTTGGGACATCGTCGGGCGAAGAGGTCAGATCTCTCCCCCGTCCGGCCCGCTGCTGCTGGGCGGGGGAGGGGCCGGCCATGCGGTAGGCCTGGGGCCTGGACAGAGATGGGGTTGAGGGGGCTTCGGGGGGGCTTCGAGGATGGAAGGGTGGAAGGTCCCAGAGAGTCAGCCCTCGGGCAGCCAGCCTCCCCCCCCCCCCCCCCCCCCAGGAGAGCAGCCAGCCAGAAGGAGAAGGGGGAGGAAGACTGCCCGGCCGGAGCGGCAGCGTGTGGGCAGCGTGCGTGGGAGTCGCTCCGGGACCGACAGCAGAGACTGAAAACTTTTAACCCTTTCTTGCATGATTGGGGCCTTGCAAAAATGCTAATCCTCCTCGAAGCTGAATAAGAAGGGAGATGAGAGATGAGATGAGACAAGGACTTTGGCCCGAAGAATGTGGAGATGATTGGATGGGGGGAGATGATTTGGAGTGGCCTTTTGGCTGGACTTTTTCTTGTAGCCATGGACTCAGTTGTTCCTGTGACACAGACTGCATTTAGGGGGAGGCAGTGCCTCAAAACCAGGAGGGTTCATTCGTGAGGACCCCCCGGCCCCAGGGGGTTGGAAAAATATGGGGGGGACAGATGTCCCAAAAGCAGAGACTGTGCCTTTTTGGAGTGAGACAAGGCATCCTTGAAAGACAACCCTAAAAGCAGCTCTGGCCATGTCTCAGTGGTGAGAGCACTGGGCATGGAAGGAACATGTCACAAGCGGCAAAAGGACTTTTTTTTTTCCGGGCGGTGCCGAAGTGACAAGGAAGCATCCGAGGTTTCAGTGTGTTTCCAAGAGAAGCCTATGGAACAAGAAGGACTCCTTTCCTCTTCATGAACTGCAGTTTGAGTATACTAAAGTGTCGTGCTGGGCTGGGCAGTTGGTGTTTTTGAGAGAATGTATTGGATTGGGAAAGTCAGGTAGTGGGGAGGAGGAAAAGTGGTTTTTGTAAGGTTTTCAATTTTTTTTTTTTTTTTCTTCTTTTCCTTATAGTCTTTCCCTATTTTCCTGTAGTTTAGGTAATAAAGTGTTCTTTATGTTTTAAGTTGGAGCCTGTTTTGCTTATTCCTGGTCACATCTCACAGCAGACACCAGGGTGAGGAATTTTCATGGGGGGCACTGGCTCTGTGCCAGGCTCAAACCATGACACCATGGCATCTACACCACTTCCTTGTATCCATTGGGAGTGGAGGTAAGAACCCCAGTGCCTGATAGCAGATGATGCCTGTTTGGGGTAGCATTTTCTTTTTCATGGTGACCCATAGTGGAAGGATAAAGCAAACAGCAGCATCTTGATGTAAAAATCCAGTAGTCTTGTTAATACGTGGCCTGGATTGCTGGGCAGAAACACAAAGAGGACCTCCAGCATTCTTTCTGTTCTTCAGTGTGTGAGCAAGAGGGAGTTTGTCAAGAATGATATCTATGAGGGGCTAGATTTAGCAAGGAGCCTTAGCTCAAGTGTCACATCTCCCAGCTTTGGAGTCATTAGGCAGCTACTGTAATACCAAATGCTCATCTGATTTAGGGCCTATGCTTCCCATGCTATGTGTGGGAGCAATTACTGCCTGAGAGGATGATTTAGGAAACCCAGAATGTGGATCCATGAGGTCAACAGATGCTTAGGAGAAATATATAGTTTAAGCTTCATCCTTTGTCTTCCATGCCAAGGAGAACACCTGTTTCATCTTGGAAAATACAGCAATAAACCCTTTTTTGTATTCCAACTAATTATTTATGCAGAGAGGAGGAGATAGTGAGATATTGAGTCCTGTCCCAGAAGGGCCAGCAGACCAAGCACTGGATCACTTCTCTTTGAGAGGACCTGGATTCAGGTCTGTCAGACAGCATCACTGAGCCTGACCCTTGTTAGAATGGTGTCAGCTATGCAAGAAAGGCCATCATGAAAGCATTGTTTAAATTTGTTTTACATGTGGCCTGCCTGTGGCAAAGGCAAAAGAATGGTTCAGTGGATGAATTAGATGGGAAACAATGTGCAAGGCTGCTGCCAGGCTGCTGGGTCTCTGAGACTTAGGCAGTTTCCTTGCTAGAGGAGGGAAAAAGAATATCTAGAGTATTGTGTTGGTAGATGCTAAAATGTCTTTAGGATTAGATGGGAGTTGAGGATTGACATTTTGGAAGTCAGCATTTGAATCAAGGTTTAATTATCTAAGCCTCCCTCTAGCAAGGTGTCAGGACAGAACAGGATTCTGTTCTGTTAAATGCTGTAGATGAAATCAGAAATTGCTCCTGGAAAACAGCTCCACTAGACTTTGCCTCAACCCTTTCATTTGCCAGTAAGCTGCTGCCTCTCAAATAAGAGCACCAATTTTTTGCAGGGAGTTGTTGAAGCAAATTAAACAAATATTTCAGGTATTCCTAAAGTGTCTCACACTTCACATTTTCTCTCCTGAAGCATGAATCCTTGATTGCTTCCCTAATTAGTACTTTTAAAATCTCTCTACTTTCCCATTTATAAATAAATCAAAATAGATATTCAGAGTATTAATTTATCAGACACTCAATGTGCACCCTAGAAAAGCAAATTTAACACCTGTGCATGCAAGGAATGAATGCCCCCCACAAACTCCTGAGCCACTGACTTTGTTGGTGGCAGTAGAGCATCCAGGAACATCTCTTGTAGGCCAGCTTCATTAACAAGGATGCAAAAAAGCTATGAGAAAAATGAATTGCCTATGCAATTACATTTAATTTTCTTTCTAGAAGGTTTCCCAGTTCACTTGGCAGCTATTCTTTCTTCCTTTTTTTTTTTTTTTCTTAGCCAATTCATGCTTTCTTTCATTTTTTCCATTCTTTCTTGGTCCTTTTGACTGAACAAAAGCAGTCCCACAAGGGCAGGCTAATGTATTCATAGTTTTGCTGCAACTTGGCTGATAAAGTAAGCTGAAAAAAATGCTGCCTCCTATTGTTTACTGAGAATCTTTGTTGTGCTTTGTAGAGTTGAAATGAGTGCTGTCTCGTGCCCTCTGCTCCCCATCCTGCCAGAACAGAGCCTGTTGTGTGGAACCTGTTCAGGCTGGAGATGGTGGGAAGGCTAAAGTTCAAGTTCACAGACCCAAAAGTAAGTTACAGAAATGATTGCTTGTTCGAGCGTTCGCTTGCTTGCTGCTGCCTTTCATTCTCCTTGATCTAAGCACAGTGTATTGTTAATGCCCATCTGAACATTGCATTAAACTCTAATTAAGCCTGCCAATCAAAAAAACTCAGGAAGCAGCCTCCAAATGTGCCTAGCAGTAAGTTGTATTTTCAGCCTCAATTTTCTGACTGTAAACATGTAATGGGTTTGTGAGGGTTTGTTGTTTTGTGTTTTGTTTGCTCATTTCTCTCTCAACTGTAGACAAATAGTTAATGAACTTATACCCCAATGTTTACCTTAATGACTAAATTTCTTTGTAGAATGGCTTTGAACAGCATCACATGAAAGGTCCAGACCTTACCAGGCTGTAGCTAAGGTCACACTGAAGGATCACAGAGATCTGAAAGCTGTTAGCTCCTCATGCAATGTCAGAAAACACGCTAGTGCTAACGTGATTGGAGCAGGCAAATATGACAAATCATTCTGTAAGGCCTTTTTGTAAATACAAGAGTATTGGAGTATTGGATCCTCTATCTGACATTGGAGCAAGAGCCACCAATAGCTACAGCTAATGTAAATCCTAATTTGATAACCAGAATCCAAAAGTGGAAGTTTCAAATGATGTGGCTTTGGACCTTCCCCTGAGGCATCAGGGGATAGGAAGCTGTTGGTCAAAGCCACCCTCTAGTAGTATAATTTTGTAAACAGCCCTAAAAGAAGAGAGGTGGTTCCTAGTCCCCAACATATTTGTCATATAAAGCATATTGGTAGGCTTGAGATAACAGTATTTGGTACAGGATTTTCATGACTGTAAGGAAAAACAAAAAGAGTTTGCACATTACAAGAAAAGTCCCAAGCCTCAGTCGCTAAATTCCTTTCAGAAAGACACCAGAAGCTTAGCTGCCTTATTTTGATATAAATTGAACAGGATAAAATAATAGCATAAACCAGAGACTAGAGTGAGACTAGCCAAGTTACCCCAATAGGCCTTCCCCATCTCTTGCACTCAGCATCTGTTTTCCTGTGGTGCACAATGGTGATTTCTGCTGTTTGGAACTGCTGACTCTCATACTTGAGTGCTTGTGAAGATTGCAAATCAAGTGTGGAAATGGCACAGCATTTGCAAGCCAAAGCTAGGCAGAAGGGCCATGGAGGAAGGTTATGTCTGAAAACATGCTGCTCCTAGATAGGTTATCCTGGCTCATGGACCTCAATAAGAGATCTCAGACTAATTAAACTTTAATGCTATGATTGGGGAAGGCTGACAGCTCTGCTCTAGCCTGACCCATTTCTCAATGTGCTTCTGTGCCTGTCTAATTTTTTTCCCCTTCCTTTCCCTGCTGTAACGCTTCTGGAGCATCTGCCCCAGCCAGAAACAAATGAACACTTGTTCTCTGGATGCCTTGTCCTTGTGTCCTTGTCAATACTCTCAGGTCCTGAAATCCTCCTGCCCTTTGTTCCTCTGCCACTTTCCCCCACAACTCTGGAAGAACTGATTAAGCCAAACACTGAGATCCCGCAGGTGCTGTAGTTATTTTTAGCATTAATGTTAGAGCTCTGCAAAGGATAGAGAAGATTTATGATTTTGTCTCCTACAAATCTCGTGGCTTTTCCTATCTCTTTTTACAATTTGGATGGATTCCAACATCCCCCAAATACTCCAAATTGCCTTTTATTTCTTTAATTAAAGAGCTGTGAGAGCCAGCAGTTTTGCCTCATGACTGTGGGGCAGAGTGGGTCCCTCATCCTTCTGAAGTTCAGCATGTTGAGCTTCAGTCTGCAGACACTGCAAATCTTCATCCTGGAAAGAGCCTTTTTAGCACTTTCTGTGGTGAGCTGGGAGAAGAAAGGCTGCTTAAGCATCTGAGCACCCAAACACAACTTTCATAGTGGGTGCTTGTGTTATTTTCTACTTTAATGTGTTCATCCACCCTTCAATTTCCTCCGGTAGCTGACATATCAGTGCTTGACTCCAGCAGGTTCTGACTTTGTACTTGTAGAAGAGTTAGGAAATATATTTTTTTTTTTCATTAAGAAATGTCAAGAATTAATTTGTGTCTCTTTTTGCTTGTTCCTTGAATGTTGCTCTCCTTCCTGAGCTCTGCACATTCAAGCATGGCCATGGTGCTTCAGTATGACCAGGATACAGCTCTCTCCATGGATTTTTTTTTCCCCAAATCAGGCCTGCCATACACCATCCTGGTATGCCTAAGTCTCACATCCCAAAACCATGTTTACACCCCATTTAAAATGAATTTGATGCATCAGGGAGGCAGATGTTATAACCATATATTTTCCAGCATGTGTTTAGCCATGCAGGTGTGCTCATTTCTGCCAGATGGGAGCTTCTGTTCTCTCTGTGTCCTCCCCTGGCTTGCAGGCTTCCTCCTCCTTCCCATACACAGGGAGAGCTACATTCCTGGGCTGTGGAGGCACAGAATGTTCCTTAATGAAGAATTGATAAAAGTTTGCATCTAAATTATTCTGCAAAATTTGTTTTTAGTGCAACATTCTGTAAAACCTTGATGATTATCAGCAATGCCTAGTAATGTGCCTTTGCAGTGATGCTGGAGGCATTGGGAGATTTGGGGGGGTTTTGTGGCTCTGGATACAGGAGGAGTTGCTGTGTTAGAGGACTCCACTTCTTCCTCCACACGTGGCTGTGCTGTGGTGCCAGCCATTGTAGGACTAACCAGCTAGGGGTGTCTCCAATTATACATTTCCTCATACAAACATGAAATCAATATGCTGAAGCAATTAACTAGACTTCATAAACTTCAGCTGGCAAGCTTTCTGGAGTCTGTTCAAAAAGGCAGCTGCTTTGGCTGAGAGGGAAGTGAGCTCGGGGCATTTCTTTTATTTAACTGGTCAGGAGGACACAGGCAAGCTGAAAGGGAAGAAGATTTAATTACTTTATTTCAACCTCAATTTGAAAAAAAAATTTAAGAAATTGAAAATATCTCTGTATCTTCAGTGTTATCAATGTGGAAATTAATCTTTTCAACATCTGAGTAGGATTAAAAATTTGTCCTTACTCCCTACCATCACCTCTTTTTGGTAGGAACCAGTGAGTTAATTCTGATAACTTCTGGTTTTCCAAGTGGTGGTTCTTTTGCCTGAGGAGCTGAATGAGATGACTGCTCTTTTGACCAGCAGACCAAAGCTGTCAGGCTCCTTTTCCCTGTAGGTGACTATACTTCATATTCCTGGTGCCAGATAGTATTTGACATTTAATTTAGGACCCTCAGTGTCTGCATATAAAGCTTTACTATGATAATAATGATAAAGTGTCCGAATGTTGGATTTGACAGTCTTTTCCTTCTATCTTCTGGTACATCCCCATGCCCAGTTTGGGCTGAAAGAGCTGACTTGAATTAAGGAATTAAGGAGAGGAGGAGACTTAACCCTGATTTTTTTTTTTAGGAATTGACAAAGCCTTACTTGAAGATAAATATCTACATATGAATCTTATTCTATCTATGAGATCTTTCACTGGCTCCTTCCTAAGTTGGCAGGCAGAATTTATTCAGAGGAGGGAGTGGATGAGAGATAGGGTCAGCAGAAGGACCTTTGTATATCATTCATCCAATTACTCATTTTCTTACAAAATACCACATACTGTATTGATCAGTGGAGAATTTCCCATAGAAAAAAATCAGTGCTAATAGTATCCACAAGGCTGTGTTTGTACTGAGGAGGATATAGCTGGATTTTTTTCTGAAATCACGTTTAGCTGCATCTGCATTGAGGGCGCTTCAGTGTATCCTGCTGGGGAAAGTAGGTCAGGTCAGTAGCTCTCAGAAGCAGAGGTCAGTGATGCCATGGCAGCTTGTCCCCTTTGGGGAGCAGGGGCTGCTCTGTTCTGGAGGGAGCAACAGAGGAGCAAATGACAGGGACAATATGTCTGTCTTTCATAAGCAGACAAACTTAGAAGGAGCTGAGGTGGTGATGCTGGGCACAGGCTGTGTCAGTGGTGCATTGTCTTTGCAGTTCCTCTCTCTGGTGCACTTCCACAGGCTCTCTGCAGCAGCAGGATTTGAAGGCTGCAGTGACAGTGCCACAGGATCTTGAACACATGTTATTTTTATGCATAACATACACATATTAGCTGTCCTGCCCTCTGACTGCAGAAGGCTGATTTACTCAGTGGTCTTTCAAGTTACAAAAGGTGGCACAGAAACAATCTTGTCTCAGGAGATATAGGAACACAGTGGCAAATGAACTAATTTTTTTCTCCTTTTGCCTTCCACTATTTAAAAATGCCCTGTTAGTGGGTTCAACACCAGTGCTCTGTCACTTTTGTTAGTTGTGTGGTGAGTAAAAGCTGTGGTGAATCATGCTTTTAATGTGCAGACTAAAATATTATTCATTAGTGTGTTGGAGACAGCCCTGGTAGAAACCAACTGGGAGGTGAATTCTTACAGGAAGATAAAAATTGCTTTACAGAGTGCTTGGAATTGAATGTATTTCCCATGAAGAAGTTACACACCCAGTCCTATTGCAGGGACTAGAAAGAGTAGATAGATAGTATTGGAAGTCTTTTAATTTAAAGTGGTGAGGGTATGGCACAGTGTGGGGGAATGGATTTTCTCTGAGCAGAACAAATATTCTACATAACATTTTCAAAATACTGCCTGCCTGCCTGCCTGCATGAAGGCCCCCAGTTCCTGTGTCACTTCCAACCACGACTTCCTCTGTAATTGTGTGGAGTGCACTTGTTTCTCTCCAGCTCTTAGCAGTTAATAAGATTGCTATTTTAAAAAACCTAAACACCCAAAACTCAAAACAAACAAACAAAAAACCAAACAAAAAAAAACCCACTAAAATTGTCCCGTTATTCTTGGAAAATCCTGTGGCTGCTTTAGGATATGTGTGATGGAGAAGGTGTGTAGCTGTTTAAGATGTGGTTAAAGCATAGTGAAGAGACAGCTCACACAGCGGGGCTGAACGTTCACTGTTGAAACTTAGCTCCAGTGCATATCTGTATTCTTGGGAATGGGAATAGCCACTGGTGATGAGCCAGGATCCCCACTGCCAGTCTGCTTCATAAACAGTCTGCAAACATGCTGCTTTTTTTGCACATTTTTTGTGTCAAGGTTGCTTAGACTGCATTCCAGGGCTTTGAATGTCTCAGCAGATAGACTTGTCTGGGGGCTGGCTGGCAGGTCTTGCCTTGCCTTGCCCAAACCTCACTCAGGAGCTGGTTTTAAGCCGCCACCACCCTTCTGCAAAAGCTGTTGCATTGCATACTTTCTAGTTCTATGGCAAAACAGCTCCTGGCCATGGCTCAGGCTTTTAGAGGAGACACACCTCTGTGACAGCAGGAGAGGCTCTAGTGAGAACAGGAGCTGAGGCAGTGGGGCTTGCAGGGGGCTGTGTGCAGCAGGTTGTAGCTACTGCCTCAGCCATCCCATTGGTGTTGCCAGAGCAGAACACAGAAACCCACAAAACATTCAGATGGAAAGAAATTCCAGGAAGCATCGAAGTCTGCCCTTCACCTCAGGGCAGGATCATTTGTGAAACAGATATTTGCCTAACCTTATAATGCAAACCTTCAAACTCCACAGCCTCTTTGGGAAGTGAGTCCAAGTCTGTTACTACCTTGAGCATTAGAAAGCCTTCCTAATATCTTCTTTAAAATATTCCTTGCTGTAACTTAAACCCACTATTACTAGCTCTTGAGTATTCCTAGCACTACCACCTTCCCTTTTTCATTAAGAATAACTATTGCAAGTACTTATTCCTTATTAATAAGTGGCTTGTTCAGTGTTCCCACTTGCAAAAGTGCTTCATACCAGAAGCTCTAACATGAATTTCAAATTAATTCATTAAGTAAAGTGGGGGGAGGGTTAGCAGGATCTGGCTGAAGTGATCTAGAATAATTAGCTGTGCTATTAATATGTCAGGCACAGAGAAGCACTATATGATAGTGCCATTTATGAAATGACAAAGCAGAAAGAAGACATTTGCCAGTTTTTGATGGAATTGTGCAGACAGCTGTAAGATTTTCCTTGGCTGAGTGGGAAAGGCAAAAAGTAGGTGAAGGGGCTGATGAGTTGCAGGAAAAGGAAGCACTGGGAGGGTTACCTCACCTCAGGAACATAAGTGGATTTCAGTTCAACCATTAATGGTAAGAGAAGTCATCAGAGTTCTAGCCTTTTGAGAAGATTGAGTGAGGAAAGCACCACACTTTTTAGTGAACCTAAGGGTAAAAGTTACAGGGAAATAGACTGCAACTTGGAGAACAAAGGTTAAGTGCTAGAGAAGACTAAACACACTGAAAGCAGGTCCAAAGAAGCAGCAGATATGAAAATAGTGGTGAGGAAATGCTGAGGGCACAGAAGAATAGGGACTGTGGGAAAGATAGTGGAGAGTTTCTCACTAGCAGACCGGGAGCCCATACTTTTGTTGCAGCTGCTGTAGAGCAGAGCAGGGAGCAGCAGGGATTAGGTACAGCTAATCCCACACTGCATGGGTTTGGCATGTGCATGTCAATGTTTTGAGTGTTAATTATAACTGGGCAGCCTCACACTGCAGGCCTGCTGGGCAGAGCTGCTTGTAGACCATGTGTTTCTTTATCATTTCCTTGTTGAGGTTTATTATTTCACAGCAGAGAAATTAGAACCTGGTTTGGGAGGTTTATTATTTCACAGCAGAGAAATTAGAACCTGGTTTGGGATGTTAAATAAATAGATGTGCTCTAGCAAGACACAAAAGTGTCAGCTGAATATGTAGATAATTAAGAATTCCTCAGCTGTGTTGAAAAAGGACTGTTGACTGTTATCCCTGCTTTATACTGACCAATCTACCTGGCCACTCCAAGCAAACAGCGATCAAAAAGTGAAGTGCACATTGTGCTATGAAGATGCTGAGCTATTGTCAGAGACAGGTTTCTGAGGAAATTAAACTGTGTGATAAACAGATGAACTTGGATATATGCAAAAGACTCTTCCTGAAATTGCTGAGAAGGGAAAATGTGGTTTTAATTGCCTGCTTTTTACACTCATGAGCGTCTGGACCAGGAACAGAGAAATGTGTTTGTCCTATTTTCCCAACTGCCTGAAAGAGCAGGGGGCTGCCTCTGCCCTCTCTCAAGGACTGCAACGAGGGGCAAAGCGACAAAGAGAGGAGTGGGTCAGCAGAGAGTCAGGAGACATGACCTCAATGTCTTGTCAGCCATAAACTTGGTCTGGCCCTGGGCAAATCATTCATACTGGGTGCCTGGTGCCTGACATGTCCAGCTCAGCCGCTCAGTGCTGGACATGTCACGGCACCTCTGCTGAGGGAGGGGTGCTGTGGATGAGTCCTCTGTAGTCCTGCAGTTGCTTAGTGCAGCTGCTCTGTGTCTCACTCCTTGTATTACGTGATCTGCTGTTCTCAAGTGAAAGATTTCCTTTTGTAAAGTACAGTGGTTGAAGTCTCACAGGGCTGCATCTCAAAGATCCATGAAATTGAATATAAGCCTCCCTTTGAACAGACAGATTTTTTTAAAAACCTAGTAGAACTGTTGGAGCTATGTTTAAAAAAGCCCAAAAGAAGGGCTAAAAAAACCACTAAAACAAGGTGAGTCAGCTGTCCATCTGCATTTTCCTCTTTGAGCACCCAACAATTGTACTGCAGGCACGGTTTGAGAGCAAAGTAGAATTTGATGTCCTTGATTGCTTGCTGGTGCTGCTGTGTTTTCATTAAGGCATTAATGTGTTCTCAGGGCTTTTGGACAAAGGCTGAGATCTTTCTCCCCTCATTATTTCCCTTGTCCACTGAGGGGCTAAGACTCCTTTGACAATTTTATTTGGTATGTATGGAGAGTGTAGGCCAGGGTGGATGTGGCATTTAGTATCATGCGTGGACTAAAATACCTCCTTGAAACCAGTGAGGGTTGTTGTTATCCAGAGAGCAGGAAGGGGACCCTTGGCTGCAAGGGGCAGGATGCTTCACAGCCAGCAACTTTGCCCAGTGGGTCCAATGAACAATGCCACCTATGGATCTGGTGAAGAAGGGGAACCTCCTCACATGCTGCTGGCATCTGCTCCAGTGGTGGGGCACAGAACTGCTTCAGCAGGACAGACCCAGCTCTCTCAAATATTTTATTTTATTTTTACAGTCTGTTATTACTTGACAAGCTGTCATTGTCTTCTGAGGAGCACAAGCAAAGAAAGCAAGTTGCCTTTTTTTTGTTGTTATTTTCCTGTTTGTAAAGCAATAAAACTTGGAAGGTACTTCAAGAAGTAGAAAAAAGGCACTTGACTAGCTTGAGGGCTTTCCTCCTTGACACGAAAAAGATGGATCCTTTCCAGGAAGGTATCATTGCCAGACTTTTCCTAACAAAGATTGGGTTTATCTCTCATTCTGGAAAGTCCCATTTAGGCAATGTAAGTGGGAAGACTGTCTGCCTTTTTTCTGTGCATTTTGTTGTAGGTGTGAGTACTCTCTAATTTTCCAAGACAGTGCTGAATTTAACCATGCAACAGTTGGTGAGTAATGTGGCAGTCAAAAGTTGTTGGAAGTTACAGTAGTTTCGCAGAAGTGTTGGAAGTAGGTAGCTCAAAAAAGTGTAAGACATGGTGCTGTCACATTGCTGCCAATTCCCTGATTTCTCAGGAAGCTGCATGCAGTGCCTCCTGCAAGAGAGACATTTAATTTAAATTCAGATTGGAAATGCATGGTTATTCAGCTATCCCTGTGTTCAGAGAAAATTTGAAAGTATGTGCTACGTGAGCATCTGCAGCTCCAAAAACAATTAGCTGATGAGCACATACCCAGTGAGTGCCACTGAGAAATACCTCCACCTGACTCTGCTTCTTATTTTTTCATTCTCCCAAATGAAAAGCTGGACAGAAAATAGTGTGAGGATTGAAAATTCTCTCAAGGCATGGCCCTTACTTAGAGTAATCAGGTTTTATTTTGGGAAGAGCTCCATGCAGAGGGTATTTGTGGCACTTGGTTCCAGTTACCTAATTAAACTTCTTGAAATGACAACAACAAAATGCATCACCTCTGGAGCAGACCAGAATTTTGGAAAGCAGCCAGATAAATTGACTGGGAACAAACAGAGAAATTCCTATTCCAAGTTTTAAAACCTGGATGGGGTAGGTCTCCAGTGATTTGTTGCTGTTGTGCAGACAGGGCAGGACAGCCTCTGGCAGGAAGAGAATATCCCCTTGTTCTCTGCTTACCTTTCTCCTTTTCAAAACAGCAGCCATTCAGATAAGTGCCTGGAGTGAAGCTCCTGTCTTGATTTTTATTATTAGATCTCCACTTTCATTCTACTGCCCTGGTAAGTTTTTGCTGGAAGATGCCTTGTGAGCAGTTGTGAAGAGAACTTTCCACACAAGCTTCCACCAGTATACAACCAACCATTGTTAATTAGAAGCAAACCTGTAGCAGAGAAAGTCACCATTCTAGGTGCTGTTACCATTCTAGGTACCTTACCTATCAGTCAAAGTTAACCTGTGCCAGTTGAAAGGTGCTAGCATGACCTAAAAAGGGTTTAATTTTTCTGTCTCTGTTGCAATTGCAGTGAGAAATTTTAGTAGTACACTTATCAATGTCACCTCAACACTTTGTCCTAAGCAGTTCTGAATGGATTGTATTATTACCAAATAACAAGCATTTTGGCTGAAATATTCTATTTCACCATCCTATTATTTTTGTGATCCAGGAAAATAAAAAAGTCCAGCCTTTTCCAGCAACAGGACTGGAAGGAAAACACTGCTTTACATTAAAACAAATGGGCAAACACATTTTGGCAATGGCCTTCTTAGGAGCTAGAATGTCCTGAAAGCTTGTTAGCCAGTTTAGGGGTTTGTCAGAGGGGTGGCTTTTGGGGTCATGAGTGACCTTTTCCCTTTGTGTGAGAAGCTGCCCATTTTTAATCCATACTGTGTGTATGCAGCACTGATTACCAAGTTTTCTTAAACAAAACTTTAATGTTTTCTTAAACATTAAAATTTTCTGTTCACTGAAAGGCTAAACCTGTCCCCTCAATTACAGCTGACCAGCCTGCTGAGGAGCAGAGCAAGTGAAGATGGACAAGCTGTACATTAGTTAGAAGACAGGACAAGAGACAGCTCAGAAGCAGTCAAGCAAAAGGAAAGGCAGGACTGAGAAAGTGTGCCATGTCCTACATCCTCTGCAGAGGAACCCACAGTTGCTGTCAGCCAGGATCTCAGTCTGCTCTGCTGCCAGAGCTGGCAGTCCAACTCTCCCTCCCTCTTTTGCCATGTTCCTACTGGGCAATCAAGCTAAAATTACCCAAGTTTTCCCCTGCATTAACTGCCTGACACAACTTCCTATGACATGACATGACATTTCAAAGGAAGCAGGAGTACAGGATGAGGAGGTTGTACTTCCCTGCAGACACATGTCCTGTAGAACTTGCTGGCAGCTAGGGCATTTGAACTCAACTGGCAGCTTGTTTTATTCCTTCTCCAGCTGATCGATACAAAGGCCAACTACTGTTAGTTCTGTAGGATGGTATGTTTGTCCAAGTAAAGGAGGTCTGTGAAGCAAGTTGGAAGGCAAAGCATTGCCATTGATCTTCAGGGGTGACAACATGAGATCATTTTAAGGTACTCTTGTTCTGTGGATATTTTTCATAATTTCTTCTTGCAGTTAATTTTGATTTTGACTCACATATGAAACAAATGTAGAAACGATGTTATTGAGACTTCAGGTAGTTTTGACCATGGTAGAACTACTGTGACATTGATGAGGTAAGAGAGCAATGAAAGTTACTGAATCCCTTCATGTTTGTCATAAAGGCCATACTCTGTGGAGTGGGTGGAATAGGCAAGGAGAAAAAAATCCAATGATGCAATTAAGGCGATTACACAAGTTGGTATAGGGATTTCCTCCTTCCCCCTTCTGAAAATCCCTATGGATGCTTGAAAAATATCTCCTGATTATCCTAATATTTAAACATCATAATCCTCTTTTCACATTTCCAAAGTGCTCAGCCCTCTCAGCAGCTTCTTAGAAGCTCACACAAAGATACTCCTTTCATTTGTGACTCAGTTCTTGAAGTGAGAAGGGGACCCTGTTGGGAGGTTATGTCCTTTTGTCCTGAACACTGAGTCCCAATGTTATTACTCCTTTGTCCTCCTGTATGGACCCCGAAGAGATGAGATTTTACCTCACGTACTTTGCACAGCTCAAGTACATGTAGGTGAAGGAGGAAATTAGATCAAAGCTTCTATTTTGCTAAGTCTATGTTCTCTGTCTGTACAAGGCACAAAGATGGTCTCTGCCCTGAAGAGCATCGGAAGCCACTCTGAAGAAAGGTCACACTCCTTTTGTCTGGGGATTTTTCCCTGACTTCAAGTATCTTTGCAAAATCCACAAAACTGTAAGGATAGTGCACTGTGCCCTTTGAGAGGTGACCTAGGAATGGAACTCCAACTGCACTGAGTGAAAATGGTGCTGCATGCTTGCTTAGGTATCCACATTGAATGTACTAGGGCCTGGTATTACCAGTTCTGAGTTGAGTATAGAGGAAGTTTTGGTTAGGAGGATTGTGTTAAAAGACTTGACAGAGCCTTCTGGCCTGAATTCCTGGGTTCTAAGATGATTTTTCGTCTCATAATGAGGGAATTAAGATGTCCTTTAAGATGGCACTGTTGTGCTGAAACGGCTGTAGTCATGCTACTTTTTCCTGAAAGTTGCCCAGTTTGGACAGCCCCTCACAAACCAGGTCCCACCACTTAGATAACGTGGACAGCAGGTTCTCCAAGTTTCTGTTCATTGTCACATCTCACCTCACATCTTATATGAGCATTTTTTGACAGAGAAGTCTGAGGTCACAGGGTCCAGAAGACATGCTGTTGCCTCTACAAGCTCCTGCTCTTCTTCCAGAGGATGATCTGAGACTGTGCATTTTTAGGAACTTGTGAAATGCCTATGTGAGGAAAGGTGAACACAGTGTACAGGCACTGGGTGGAAACTCCCCTCTACAGACTAGAATAAAGGGGAAAATGTTTCAGAGTGCTCATCATGTTTTATGCTAAGCAATTTGGGCAATATTGGAGTCAAGACAGGAATTTAGTTGTAGAAAGAGTGTTGGTAATCTTCTTTCTCTAGTAGATTCTCATTTCCACAGAGAGGAGGAATGTTTTGTAGTTTACCCCCAGGATCTTCTGGATCACAAGACTGTCTGTGTCTTCAGGCTTCCTAGGTAACAGTGAAGACCTCTGGGATTTTTGCTTTGTTTCTGGGGCTACATCAGGGTGTGGAGCCTGCATTGCCCCTAAAGCTTTGGGGCTAGTTCTGGATATTCGTTATAAAATGCTAAATATGTGCTTGTATTTCCCTAGGATGTTTGTGTTGCCATCAAATGCAAGTGTTTTACTGTATGAACAGTGTGTGTTAAGAGTCAAAAATACTTCTTGTTCATGTGCCAGTGGTGTGTGTGGTCTTAGTATCAAGGTCTGAACTTTGAGAACACAGGGCTTTTCTTTGCTATGTACATATAGGCATGTGCAGGTAATGTTTAATTAATTGAAATACAAGGGACAAACCAAAGTGGAAAAATGTGTGGAGAATATTTTATTCTGATGGCTTTCAAAAGATGTCCTATTTGAGAGGTGTGAATTTATGCATTTTGTTTCAGGCTCCTGTTCAGAATGAATATTCATCAGAATTAGCAGCATCTTCCGCATGAGAGGTATCAAACCAGACTGCCAGCATAATGAATGCATTCCTTTTGTTCTCTGGTTTAAGACTCATTCTGTCAATTCAATACACATCCTTAAAACTTCCTTTTTATTTATGTGTTGCCAATTATCTGCTGAGGTCTGTAGACACAGGATAGATAGAAAAGGATGGTCAGTCACCTCACTGCATTCAGTAATGGTTTGATCCTGTAAGCAGAATGACCCCTAATTTGCCTCTGGCAGGAAAAATTCCCCTCTGTCAATCTAGTGAAGAGAGTTTTAGTTTGGCATTGACCCCGTGCTTTCATTTCCACAAATATCAGGACAGACACATCTTCCTCAAAGTCCTTTGTTTAGAGATATATGCAAGAAATTTAAAGTTTGTTTACGGTCTTGCATATTCTGCTTTACATGGGCAGTGGGGAAATAAGTGATAAGAGAAAACTGTTTATTCATATCAGTGACTCTGATGAAGCCAGAAAATCAGTCATGATATTAAGATTCATGTCCCTGGACCTTGTGACCCCGCACAGAATATACTCTGACAAGGAAGAAAATCAGTTTAACAGACTTTACTTTTAGGAGCATGCTGAATCTGCAACTGCTCTGTAGTTTATGAACATTATTTGTTTTCTTCATTATTTTTGCTTGGTGTGTTGTCAAGGTTGTGACAATCTAAGGACATCATTAATCCAAGGTTTGTAGAGATAATGTCTTATATTAAACCAGCAAGTACAGCTGAAAAAGTCAAAGATGCTTTCAAACACTCAGTCAGCACTTAATTATGACTAGTATGCCCAAAAGCCTTTCTTCTTCTCCCAGCTCAACTGTTTGGTTTTATCTGAGATTGTCTGATCACAAAGCCCAGTACTTAAAGGCCACAGGAGTCTTGCTGATTTCTGCTGGCTGCTGTACAGATCCTCCCTCTGCCCACTCACATATTTTTCCCAGGACAAAATAAACAAAATGGATTTTTCACTGAACAATTTTTTGTGGGTAAGGTAGGAAGCAGTGAAGACATGGTACAGTTTTGTTGGGAAAATAGTCCTCCACCCTGCTGCTGGAACTGTTTAAAACTACTTTTTACCATGAGCCCATTTTTTAATATTAGTTTTGAAACCTTCCCATGTAAAATCAAATTACTTTAATGAAGTTTCTTTTTACTATTTGTAGCCAAATTGTTAGTAATTGAGATATGAAGTTTGGAAGTTGCCATTATCTGGTAATTGACCGTGTCAGTTTAGTTAAGCCTCTGCAGCTTTAGCTTATCTCGCCTCTGTATTGCCCAGTCTCAAGCTATGCATTAATTCCTAGATAATATTTTTTTCTCCAGGATCTTTTCTTCTTTGCTTCCCAGAATATTCTGTAGGACTCTACATTTGGTGATGTTCTTCTCAGTAGGAACAGAGTCTCACAAGTATCCTGAAGCACTGGTATATTATGGATTCTGTCACATTACAGGGGTTTGCTTTCTTCTGGGTCTGGTAGCAGATCTGTGCTGTATCCCAGGAACTGTGAGTGCTGCATTCCTAGAGGATCATAATCCTTTTTCCAGAGGATGACTCACTCAAGGAAGGGAAGAATGAGTTTCAGGGTGAAACTCTCCCCTTGAAGGCACAATCCAGTGTGGACAATCTAATATGTACTCAGTTCTGAGGCCATGTCAGAGACTACAGCCAAAGTCCACTTACATGTTTCAGCTACACTTTTATCTGCAGCCAGGCAGTCCTTTGAGCACAAACAGTGTAGGCTTTACAAAAAGAGATTTTTCTTCTTAAGATCTGCAGGTAACCTGGTGAGGTTTTACGTATATTCAGCAGGAGCAATATTGACAAACTAGTAGGAGGACCAGAATTCTCTCCACAACCTGCAGGAAGCAGCAGCTCCTGCTTTTCTGACTGTCATGCTGACTGGACTCCGTGTCCCTGTGGCAAATCTGATCAGCAGAAACCTAAAGACAGCCCAACACCTGCCTTCAATGAGCTGGCTCAAACCTGAAGTAAAAGAACGCATGGCTTACTCTTCTTCTGCTTGTATCAGCATTTAATACCTTCATAAATGCCACTAAGTATCCAAGTTGATAAGCCATGACATGAGTAATAATGCAGGAAGCTGTCCAGTCACAAACTTAGATGCCCACATTTTGTCAGTGGTTATGGAGGGCAAAAAGCCAAATGTCTTCAGCCACTTAATACACAATTTCTGGTGTATTGTACACAAAATTCTTGAGTGCTGCCATGAAAGAGTGCTTTATCATCTTTATAACTCAGATGACAAAGAGAGACACCCAGCTATTCAACACTCACCTATAGTCCAGGAAATATATATGGCCCTCCTGGCTGCCAGGGCACTTTTGACTCATATTCAACTTGTCTCAACCAGGACCACCAGATCCTTTGAGTGGTGCTGCTCTTTGGTGTCTTGTGCCCCCCCCAAACTGTCCATACCTCCAGGGTTGCCCCATCCCTGGTGCAGAACTCAACACTTGCCCTTATTAATCTTCATTTAGTTGGTGGCTGCCCAGAGTGAAAGAATTTTGCAGAGGACAGTGAGACTAACAGCTCCAACTAACTGGTTTGGTTTTTTTATTCTTCAAAAATAGGCATGTCTGCTGATCATCATCCATTAATAACCTTGTGCTTAGAGCTAGCCCTATGTACAAACAAAAACCTCCCCTCTCCCATTGTTGCCCTCAGTTATGTTAAGGTTTCTGCATCTCTCTCTGAATGTGTTTTTCTTTCTGTTTTCTGAAGGGGAAATGGTATGCCTTCATACTTTTTTATTACCTGCTCACTTTGGTGCTAAGTATTGGATAGGTAATATTTGAGTTAGATAAACTACCATCCAAAATTCACTTATAGCTGAATTTCATAGCTCATTCACCTGAAGTAAGTCTCCTGTGACTCCTCTGATTCTATAATTTTGGTCTAAGCCAAAACCACAAAGATGTTTAGGAGATACTGTGGTTCTGAGAAGGAGAGGAGAAGCCTATCCAAACATTTTGGAAATGTACAGTTTGTATTTTCCTTGAAAAATTTAAAAAGCTGTGATGTGGTTTGTGTTTTTTCCCAAGCCTTGACTTTTCCACATTAATCATTTTACTCATCAATTTGGTTTTTTTTGTCTTCTCCTCAGCAAAAGCTTCATGAAACCCTTGCTGTTTATAGTTTCAGTACTTGTTGCAAGGTCAGGAAAAATTGCTCTCTTTAGGTCAGAAAGCAACCCAAGTGCTGGATACACATGCATGAGTCAGGGCTTCAGGTTTCCAAGCCAGAACTGTGGTGCCTGTTCTTCACATGTGGCTCCTGAATTGATGTTAATATTAGTGCTAAACCCATAAAATAGCTGTGCACGTGCTTGAATATCTGTTGTTGTCTTAGTGTGGAATTTAAACAAATTTTCATGCAGTCAATCAAAGTTCTATAAGGAGGGTGAGTACAGCTTGGTACTGTGCAGGTTCTTGGGAAGAGAAGAGAGGTTGCAGTTCAATATCAATATTTCCTGAAGGCTTTTATATTTCAATTGGAAACTTAGCATCTCAATAAAAGCACTTTTAATTCACATAATTCTTTTAACTCAGTCCTCCAAAACTCAGCTCTGACGAAATTCAGTTCATTGGACATTCAGTTCACTGGCGTTACAGCAGTAAAAGTTGTAAGAAACTCAAATTTGAAAGAGCCCAGCAAGTCTGCACTGGAACTTTAACTTTTCTTAATGCTCTAGGGAGAGGTTAATTCTGCTCAATCACCTTTTATTCACCTGCAGCATAAAAGGAACTGCCGACACTTTAATATCTGAATTGAAAGGTTGTTGAGTCACCATTATATCTCTGTAGGCTTTGTTCGCTTGCTATTTTGCAGCTGCTTTTGCCATTATTCACTGAGTTGCCACAGAAATCCCTGATAGTGGTACTAAGAGATTTTTATTTCCCTAGCAGTGGGAAATAAAGTGCTAATCCAAATCATTACTGCTAGCACCAGGGGGCTTTGCATTTAAAGTGCAGGTTGTACAGTAGAATTTGTAGCAGCAAGTGACTGCTCCAGGCGTTTGGAAGCATATACCGGGTTATGTGTGTGAGGATCTCTACGATTTTGAATTAGACTTTATAGGACTTCCATGAAATATACCTAGTCTGGGACTTGACCCCTTGCCTACTGCCATATTATAAGTCATTAATAACTTGGTAAGTATTCTGTCATAGCTTTACATTTCTGCTGTATGAGCTAAACTGGATTTCCTCTTATGTGCAAGCTGTAATTTGTGACTAGTACCAGATCAAGTTGCACTGTCCTGCTCATCTTTTAGAGGATGTCATGGATGAGTACTATATATATATATATAATATTAATTATATTTGTTAAATTTATTCTACTTATTATATTATATTTTGTGGAAAGGTATATAAGAAAGGCAAGTACTTCATGGATCTTAAAGTACCTTCTACACTTTGAAACAGTACACAGTCTGGAGAGTCAAGGAAAGTCAGAATAGGTGTTTGTTACCTTTACCATACTACATCAGGGTGGAAACCACATGGTTTTGGGTCATAAATGGTTTTACCATGTGGCCACCCAGTTTCCAGTACACAGACATGGGCTCAGCTCTTCCTGTATAATCACATTTGGTGCACTAAGGCCCCTATAAGTTGCCACACCATAAAAAAATTAGCAAAATAAAATAATCTGAGGGGACTTCTCCAGTCTGACTGAAATAAATTGATCCTTTATTCTGTTCTTCTTCCCCGGGTGTATGAAAAGAAGAGCAAGGCAGAGTAGCTGTGTGCTACACCAGCTCTCCCACTTATCAATATGGCGGCAGGGAACCATAGCAGCAGTGTTGCACAGTAAGTTAAAAAGATACTTGAAGCCATTTTTCCTGTTCAGGTGAGTAATATTGGATAAAAAGACACCATTCTGATCTAGAAGTTTGATAATTAGTGTATTTCACCATCACATTTAATTTCATAATCAGTTTGTGCAACTGTGAGAACTCAAAGCATGTTGTGTCAAGCCAGACAGGGCTTCTACAAACTGCTTTCTGACAAAGCAGTCAGTAGCTTATACAGGAGCTGGCCTGCTCTTTTCAAAACCAAAGGAGCAGATCAGTACATGCTTTAAACCTAGAGGTTCCAGAGTAGTTCTACCAGTGCCCCACTAACTGGGCCCTGACGTGTTAGGAATTTGGCTTCCCTTATGCTACACAAAACATTGGATAAGGTATTAAGCAAATTTGTACCTGGTGCCTAAAAGCAATTGATGATGCACAGGAGTACTGGTTTTATTACTCAAAAGTAAAGGAAAATTATTTTTAGAATGGGTTTGTGGGTTTGGAGGAGAGGTAGAAGAAACAAATATTCAGTATATTTTCCTCTCCATTCCAATAAATCCATTGATGGGATTCTTATGATGATGCTCGCAACTGAAGCTTGAGTGTCTCTGTAAAGAGACTTCACAGAGCAAAGTCATAGCAATGAAATGGATTGCACTTGTGCTCTGTGGATGGATCTCTTGTGCTCTCCTCTGAGCTTAGAATTAAAATGAACTACAAACAAATGTAACAGTGTTTCCCTTATCCATTTCTCCTTTGAGAAAGTGAAATAAGAAAGACACATAGAATAATAATGAAAACAAAACCGTGTTTTTAGAATTCTATCTCTCATAGCCAGCAGTCTGGTGAATAGTTTCAGAGAAGGAGGTTGATTTCTAAGAACCCAACTGGTTCTAGGCTGGTTCACAGGCTTTGTGTTTCACTCTGTATCTCAGGGTCTTTTGTAAGCCTTTCCCACCTACAAGGGTGAGAAACAGTAGGATGAGTGAATATATACAGCCAGATTTCTGTCCTTGCCCTGATGGATGGTGAGGAATTAGCAGAAAGAGCATAGTTTATGTAAATGCCTAAATAATAATAAAATTATCTGTGAGCAAAAATGTCTTAATGTAATGTCTTTCACACTGATGTCCACAAGGCTTCTGCTGGACTAAAAGGTGGTCTGAGCTTGAAGTGGTCTGAGCTGTGCTGAGCTATGCTGCACATGTTCAGTTTCTTTGTTATGCAAAGCATGTTAAATTGCATGCCTGCTTTGGTTTATGTGCCATAATTCCTTTCCAGATTGTCCAAGTACTTAGCAATCAATGCCTGCTTAGTGCAGTTCTGTCACTGTTTTCTGGGTGAAAACAGTGGAGAGAAGGGAAAAAGATGTTTTTCATGTGTGCCCACAGCAAGAACTCCAGTCTGCACAAATCCTTTGTGATTGACGCAGCTACCATCACCTGATACAGGTAATCTTAATTCTTTCGGTAATTTATATGGCTTTGGAGAACACTGTTTCTCCTCTGATACTTGCTTTAGACCTCTGTTTTTGTTGGCTCGACTAGAGTTTGTTCTTATTGCAATGGATTGTGAGAAGAAAGAATCTGTCCCTGTGTGTTCTACAGCATTTGCAGTTTAATTTAAACCCTGCTATGAAACAGAAATGGGATCTCTGAAAAGCTTGGTATCATAAGGCTTGTGGTATTTACACACCATCTGCTTCAATACACAATGGGTAGCTGATCAGCTCTTTTCTGTAGCAGCAGGTAACATGGTGTTCCTGTGAATGGATAATATTGGTCCCAGTTCTCTACTAGTGTAAGAGGAAAGAAAACAGGTCTTAGAATGTATACTCATTCTTCCTAAATTGCTGTGATCACATATTGTTGTGCCACCTAAATGCAGTAATAGAAGCATTTGGCCTCCTAGCTCCTTCATGGCCCAGCCATCTGCAAGGATGATGCCCTCAGCCATCAGACTGCAAGACCTCCTCTCTGCTAATGACAGCAGGATAAAGACTATCCTGTTGCTAAGTGTTTGGTTCACAAAGTAGAGTTTTCTAAAGTGCTGAATATAACACCCTTCACGTTCTCTCTTTTCTCTCTCTTCTTTTTTTTCTTTCTGCCTGCAGAGCCAAAATGCGGAATGTGGGCAAGAATACTTTTTTCCCCTGCTGTTCTATTCCAGCTTTCTTTGATATCTGAAATTCAGTTTTGAGAGAAGCAGCTCTTAGAAACTTGTATAAGCCAGTAGGGATGGTCACAACATTAATGTTGTAAAACCTTCTAATCCAATTTGTGCCAAAAGGTGCTTGTTGTTAAAATGCTCAAACACATCTAAAAGCAGGATGAAATGGTTTGTTCTTAGCATGTGTTATGCATCCATGGGTCCCATTAGCTTTGTCTGGCCCTGTGCTTTGACTTTTGATTATTTGGAAACCAGTTCTTACACTACCTTCTTTTATGCCTGTCAAACACATTTAGACTGGAGTGGGAAAGAAAGCTTCTCATCCTCAGATGAGATAAGTTCTTTACCAAAAGAGGTCAGAGAACAGGATCCCAAAGAGTTCCAGCATTGTTGTGTTTATTAAAGGAATTGTGTGCTTGACAAAAGAAGAAGCTGGCAGAAGGAAGTTTGAACTGGTGGACACAAAGTGTTTTAAATGTCTCTGTTATAAAGAAAAATTTAGCAAATAATCTTCTTGAAGTATTAGGTGTTTGTGGGTATGGGTTCTGCTTGCAGTATTACTTTCAATTTTATAGCTATATATCTAAGGAAACCCAGATAGATAATGACCCATTGGTTACTAGTATTATGTATCACCTATATTTAGTCTGAAATATTTTCCCTTAAAAATGAGGAAATTAACAAGCACAAGATGGTGAGAAACAAGCATTGTATATGATGCTTCCTACTACTTTCTATTTTTTATCAGTTTTTTTTTTTTTAGCATCTCCATCCTCTTATCTGCTTACAGAATATATGTTCTCAAGTCCATCTGCTAAGGTTGCATCTGAGAAAAAATGGAGACTCATCTGAAGAACATCTGTTGTGTCATTTAGGAATCTTTTTTTTTCTTGACTGATGTCAGCTCGTCAGCAATATTTAAGCTGCAAGTTTGTAAGCTGACCTGCAGAAGGGCTCTTTCTAGTTCTTTTTTTTACCAGATTCCTGCTGGACTTTTAGAATGCCTTGCTGTTCTGCACTGAACAGCCTAGTTTAAATCTGCATGGACACTCAATATTCTCAGCTTCCCCAAGGAAACTGGTAGCATTTATAGACCATCAGTCCAGCTGAGACTCAGGAGGGATGTGTATATTTCTGAGGAACCACTCTCTTTACCTGGATGAAATCTTGGATTATATCTTTGATTTGTGGATAGACTGAGTTGAATGCTGTGCTGAGAATGAGCTGGGGAAGGTAACCTTGGGATGGAGCACAAGCAGATCTTCCTGCTAGATCCTTGTGGGACTCTTGCTCTGGTACCATATGTTTTAATGCCATTTTGAGAGTAGAGCCAGGGAATAGGAAGGAGTGCTAACTTCTTAGAAGCCAGTGATGGAGTGCTGCCTCCGCAGAGCAGCCCTGCTACACTTGTTGGTGCTAATTAGTTTGTGTCTGTTGAGCTTCCTTATGACACAGTCTGTTCTAATTAACACTTCCCTGTAGATTGCAGCTGAACTCCAGATATCTCATTCATTTGTGACACACATTTCACCATCCCAGGGAGACAAATTTATTTTGTTGACAAAGGTGCTGATAACACTATCAGACTGCAGTTTAATGTGTGTCTCAGAGATGGAGAGAGGTGACAAGACAGCCTGAGTGGGAAAATGAGTTAAAAATGCCACTCAGAATTGCAGCTGTAATTTGTCAACCAGGTTGAATTGTTTGAGCCCCTGTATTGGCTACAGACAGTTATGGTCAGTGTTTATTCCTTCTATCTCTACCTCTTTATTCTATGTAATAAGATTAAAAGATACAATAGATACAATCGAGAGAATGAGATGCTCAGAAATTAAATACATATACTATGCATATATTTTTAGCTAAGCACACTACACACAAATCCCTCTGTATATAGTCTATATATATCATTTGCTTTAAAAAAAAAAAACAGTACCTACTCTGTAAGTTAAATATAGGCCTTGCAAATAGAATATAGCTGAAACTACTGCAAAATTTAGATCAGAGGCAGCAGCACCTAGGGACCTTGCAACAGGTTTTAGAAATAATTTGCAACTAAATATATGAGACCTTTTTTACTTGGGCTGTGGCACCTGTCAGTGAGGCTGGCTGCTGCAGAAGAGAAAGAAGTAATTGCAAAAAAGCTGTCTGACTCCATATGTACAAGGAAACAGAATTGGACAAGGACACCTGTGCTATTTCCAATGAAGCAAAGAACTCCAGAAATTCTGGAAAGCCTTCCCCTGCCACCATAACTCCTCCTGCACTCACAGCATAACCACAGTCTGTGCAGGCTGAAGCCCTATCTAAAAGTGGGAAATGTTGGCCAAGGGTTGGGTCATTTGGTTCATTCTGCTCAGAGTGGGCACCAGCTGGAAGGCACCACCTTTCTAGTTTGCGTGATCTACTCTATGGGAAAGTCCATATTTTATAGTTACAACCATTGAAGTCAGGAGCTTGTCAGCATGAGTTCTTCCTGAGATTGGCTTTTCCTTGGAGCTCATGGTCTTCTGTGCATCTTGCTCCCTTCTGAGCGGCTTTACTTTTTACTGCTGTTCTGTAGCAGGAAAAAGCTCCTCTGGAAATGCAAAAGGCAATTTTTCTGCCTTAATGCTAACTCAGAATGAGTTGACATCAATCCTCTCTGTAACATAACAAATATCTCATCCCATAGTGTGGTTTACTCTAGGCATTTTGGTGTTGGCTATGTCCTATAGTGTGGTATGCCAGAAATGATACTTTCTTACCACATTTTCTTTTTTCCTGAGTCCAGTTAGTAATTATTCTAAGCATCACATATGTCCCTGAAAAAGCTGAAGAGACCAGAGTAAAACTAACAAGGACAAAACGAGGCTTGAACAACTGGTGCAACACATGTAGAAAGCTTGCATGGAGTTCTCTGAATTTTTCTGATACTGATCTCTAATTCTGTTTTTTATGGCCATGGGTTGCTTTTGCAGCCCCACTTAGAAAGACTTCAATTTTGTATATCAAAGATGATCTCTGTTGTTAAAGTAACTTCCAAAAGTGACTTTGGACACCCATTCAAACCTGGACTGCCTTTGGGGAGTCCAAGCCAAGCTAAAGCTGTCTTCCTCACAATAATTAAATGTTAACAGGATCCCAGCAGAAGAATAAATCATGAACCAGAGCAATCTGCTCACCTTACACAGACCAGTACTGAGTTAATAGCTTTGCTTTGCCACTGGGGAGTGGTTATCCATTGACTCCCCATCTGCCCATCTTCTGTCTCATCTTGATTGGAAATGGCTTCAGATGTGGATGGATGTTGTAGCATGACAGGTGGAAATGGAGATTTAACTAATTTTAGTCAATTTAAAAACGTTTTTGCAAAGAATACCTTTGAAAAGTGGCTGTCTAAACAGGAAGCTTCCTGTTTCAAAGAGATACTTTTCTATTTCAGCTCAAGTTTTTCTTTTTTTTTTTTTTTTTTATTCAGCTTGGCTTTGCCCTTCTGCTTAATCTGAAAGGAAAATAGTAAATTATGGCAGATGTGGGGCAAAAGTCTACCAGCCCAAGCATGAAATCTTCCTGTCTTCCTGGGATCATGAAAAGGCAAGTGGTTTGCTTGATTTGACAGTCAAGTACTTACCCTATGTTTTACATCTCAAAAAGCAATATTGCAGTTCCCAACCTCCATATAATGCTCACTTCATTTTCCCATATAAGCCATACTTTGCTTTAGTAGTAAGTGGTGTACATAAAAAGGCATTAATAATTGGAAACTTGAGCAATAACTTCTTCGCAATGTGCAGGTACAAGAATACAGACCTTCAGTGTTTCCTATGCCAGGACTCCTCATGGAAGGATAGCTTAGCTTTAGAAACACCACTCTGCTCTTGCAGAGCTGATCAGCTTTCCCGTACTTGGAACAGAGACCTGCTTCCCTTCATGCTGAGGCAAAAACAGTGTAATTCAAAAACGAATGAAAGGAGTTCCCATATGCCACAGGAATACATAACAGGATATACAGGCTTCTGTTTTCACTTTAACATTAGCAGCATCTAATTAAGATAAGCAACATCTTTGGCTCTAAAGCATCATATTTCATTAATCCTTTGCCTGCTGCTGTGCATTAGACACACAAAATGCTTCTCCAGCCACTTTGTGGCCCAAAGAGCAAAACTGTTACTTCAACCACTTTTTTTCATTTTTTCATATTCTGGTCCATTGCTCCTTTGCTGCATTATCTTAATTTCAGTGCACTTGTGAGGAAGCACAGGCATGTGGCATGAGGCTAGGGAAGCATGGGATATGAGATCATAGTCTTTCATCATTCAAATAGATGTTGAGGCATTCCTGTAGGACTGACTTGTGAGGGCCTCTCACAGGGCAGATAAGCAGAGTCCTTTTCCTCTTCTCCTCTCATTTAAGAGAAAAGCATTTTGTATAAATTTAGGCAACTTTTCTTTTGATCTAATCTCTAGTCAAGCAATTCATTTTCAGAATAAACAGCTCAGTAATCACAGCTCTCACTGAAAGCTTCAACATGATTGTGAAAGACTCTCCTCCAAAGCAGTACATGTGAAGTGGCCTGTTAATTTCTTATTGTATTGATTTAATAAGGACAGTTTTCTTTAGGATAGTTTGCATTTAACAGAAATCTTCATGCTTGTATTTCCCACTAGCATCTTCAGTGGACTTGCCTACATGCTACAAGCTTCTTAGGCACACTTTTTGCATGTTAATTAAACAGGAAGGAATATCAGCATTCACAACAGAATTTTGGCAAAAATACCAAAGTAACAATACTTTGCTCTATGTCATGTGCACAGCTCGAGGCACTTTCCAGAAGACATATTTCATCCATTTGACATACAGAGAAATGGAGACTGGGAAGTTTTGTTAAATTTCTACAAGTAACTGTTGCATAAGCCAAAGATTTGAGAGTTCCTTGGCCGCATTCTCAGGAAATGAGCACTTATCTTATATCTGCATGTTCTTGCTTATGTTGTTCACTACTGCCCTTGAGGAGGAGAGTCTTTACAGTAGCTCCAGTTCAAACTTTGGTCCACTAAGGACAAAAATAATTGAAAGGTGTTTACAGATGCCACAGCTGCTCAGTTGTCTTCACAGTGAAAAACTCAATGTTACTGCTCTCAAGATGAAGAGCTAGACAATTGTTCAGAGCCACGGGCAGCCAGGCAGTGCATTGCATTGCTTTTTGAAGAACAGCAGAACACACAGGATGTGCAGCCTTGTCGAAGGGTTTCAGTAAATGCCTCAATGCAAGTCCCTCTGGCATGTGTGGGCTATCTTCCTTTTTGATGTTAATTGTTTATCAAAAGCAGCTCAGCTGTCAGGAAACCAACAGCAACTTGTCGTCTGTTGTGTTCAGGCCATGCCTTTGAAGCAACTTCTTCTGTGTTCTGAGAGTGCCCCAGTTAGATCTCAGGAGCACTCCATCCATCCTATGTGGCATCCTCTGGTGTGATCTGGATGACCCCTTGCTACAAATAGGCATGGTGTGTAGAATTACTCTACACATTTGAATGCTGAGGCAATTTTTAAATGAGCACTTTGTTTTCAGTGTTAAAATGTTGCTCAACCCACTTTGCACATAGTTAAGACAAGCATGTTACAAGGGCTTTTTCAGAGGGTGACCTATCAGTATGGATGTGGCAGAAATCCATAAAGATGGTCTGAGCTGTTTTAATTATTGGCTGGTGAAGTCTTTTGATTTGAGGAGGTTTGGTTGGGAGGCTGTTCCTGTTAACTGTGCACTGTTGAAGTGATTGTCAGGCTGGGCAGGTGGAGGGAGATCTCAGCTTTAGAAAAGGCCAAGGAAATAAATAAAAGACAAGGTTGGGGAAATGTTTTTATTTTGTGTTCAGTATTAAACATTCATGTAGTTTTAAACTTTCTTTGCTCCTGCTGTTATCATGTGGTTCAAAATAAAATTTTGTCTTTGTTTTGTGGTCACTTTAGTTTATCTGGGAACTTACATTGTGGCATGTTTGTCAAAGTCATCATTTTGTGTTGCAGTAGTTGCAGGCAGAGTGAAGTCTTCAATGAATTAATTTTTTCTCACTAATTTAATCTGATCATTCTGAAATGTCTGATTTTCCCATCTGAGAAAAACCCAAGCCCCACAGATTTATGTTTAAGTAAACAGTTAACAAATCAGATGCACAGAAAACAAGGTGTATTCAAAATACTTTTGTGCAGCCATGGCAGTCCAAAGCTGTAAATTCCTCCTGTCCTGCACTGAGAATTTCCTCTGAACTGAAGGAATTTGATTCCCCAAGCAAGGGATCTGTTCTCAGGTGTGCAAAGGTCTGAAGGCTGTAAGTTCTCCTATCTAATCCATATACTACAGCAAAAGGAAATTAAAATAAGGGCCTGCATCCAGCTTTCCTCCTGTATTCAAATCCTGTTTCAGACCTTGCATTAGCTGAATATGGCCATGACCGAAATACTTCTGCAGTGTCTTTAAAAAGAAAGTATCATCAGTACAAAAAAAATATCTACATGACAAATAGCAGTTACATTGCTGACTCTTTTTTTTTAAGACCTGAATGATCTTTTCTGTGCTACTGAGTGTATCAGGTCTAGGGAAAGTATCCTTTAAAATCATAGCCATAATTGTGCAGCATTCCTTGAAGTACACAGACAGCTCCTCAGGACGACTCTCAAAGATGCAGCTGACAGCACAATATCAAACAGCAGAAGGAAGGAAGCCTTTCCTCTCCCAAAGCTGCGGGGACTGACCCATTAATGGGGCAGGAGGAGCCAAGTGTGTGCAGCATCTGGGAAGGAGGTGGTGTAAGTTGCTGCTTAAAGCTTTCCTGGTCCCTTGACTGCAACCTGTCTCACTGGATCACTGTGGCTGCAGGAGGACACCTGCTTCCATGCTCATAAAACAAACAAAGGATATATTCCTGTCTTCTTAGCTGAGTTTATCTTTTCAGCTGCCTCCCAGAGGTTCAGCAGCTAAGGAAAGAGTCATTAGTCACCCTGTTGATGCAGAGTTTTCTGCTCTTCCCTCGCCAGGGGTTGTGTTTTCCATGTAGTGTAATAAAACAGGGTATTGTGGGAGAAGTTAATGGGTGGGTCAGGCCCTCTCAGTGTGAAGCCTTTTTTTGATTAAAAGCTGCTGCTGAGAAACCTCTGGACTCTCACCCACATGTGCCCTCACTAACAACACGATTTTCTCAGCACCTGAGAAAAGGGACTATAAAATTAGAGAGGTGGGAGAAAATAGATTTGATGCTCCAGAAGGTACCTGTGTGTCTTTTGTCTCTGCAATTTCTTTCCTAAGAATGGCTGAACTAGAGCTATTTAGTGTCCTGCAGCTGATGTGGTGTTATGTAGGATTTGAAGCAAGTGGTTGCATATATGATGCAGAAGGATCTTGTGAGGTAACAAGGCAGAGACACACAGAAGGCTGCCAGCTGCTCAGCTGTGAGCACTATGGTGACCATAGCAAGCACTATGATCAGGTCAGTCTCACATGAGGGTCTCACACAGGGCTTGCAATGTGGCCAAGACTTTGGTGATTTTTCTTCTTCAATTGTTGCTCTTGCATGGCAGACTCACTGGAGGCTGTTGACAGAGACCATGGGACGCAGACAAAGAGGACATCTGGGTACATCAGCCTTCTGTGGAACGGCTCTAAAGCCACACTGGAACCCTCCTTTCCTTCTGCCCTTTCTCCTTTCCCTTCCTCCACTTTGACTCTCCATTTTCACAGGATCCCAGAGGTTGGAGATCCCTTTATTCCTTTGGTTTCAGGCAAATGTCTCAGTGCCCTTACTTCACACCTGCAGGGAAACTTTTTGTTGCTAGGTAAGTTTTCTGTTGTTAACACATCTTGTGACTGTTTCCCATTTTTACCCTCTTAGAAATTTATTAAAAATGCATAATTTGGTTTCTTATTATCTTTCTTCAAATACCTGCTTTCTCCATTTTTTTTCCTCAAGCTCCCACTTCTGCTTGTCCATTAACAGTAAGTGCTTATTAGAAACGTGCTCCTTCTTGTGTACCGTTCCCCAGATTTATTGGAATATGTAGTGTCAGAACTACTCTTCATATCCCATTCTTGGGACTTAGTATGTGTCAGCTGAATAACACTTCTGAACTAAGAGCAAAGGTCTGTCAGTTATCCTTAAATTCCCTTTGGGACAGGGGAAAGGGGAAGCCCTCCCTGGACTGGCAGTTATCTACAATGGTCACCACCTGGATTTCCTGCACAATGCACCTGCCCAATGATTACTGACCCAAAACTGTTAATATTTTACTGAGGCCCAAATTACGACTTGTGCATCAAACCTTTTGTTGTAATCCCCATTTTCTGACATAGGCTCTGGAAGACCAGTATTTTATTGTGCTACAATTCTTGGACAAAGCATTATGCTTTTCTTGCAGAGGAAAGTGGAAGAAGAAGCTATGGCTGTATTTTACACAAACAAGGTGCCAGGTTTAGGTTTCTTGTTCACACTTGCCTGTGTTCAGTTTCTGAAGGAGCTTGTCAGCTCCATTTTGTTACTAGATGGAAATGTGGGAACTTTTGAAATGTATTTCTTTAAGACCAAACAAAAATGTCTCAAATTTAAGAAGGGAACTGAATGCTCTTTCTGAATGCAAGTTGGTGGCAGGACTGCAGGTGCCAGGTCATCTCACTGTGGCATCTCACCTCCCACTTCTGCCCAGCAGCATCCCTCTTCACTCTCCCTGTGCCTCCCCTGTTCTCCTGGCCTGAGGGGATATTCCTATAGACACCTATAGGAAACAGCTTTTCTTGGTCAGATCTCTGTGTCTTACTTTGTAACTCGCTCCCTGTTATTGCCTTGGTCCTTGGCTTAGGGCTGAGTGGAAGGACACAGGTATCACCTATGGTGCTTCCTTCACTGCTCTGGTTTCTCCTCAGCCAGCCCTCTCAAGGTGCAGCTGGCCTTGCCTTTGTAAGAGGTAAGTCTTATCAAGTCTCCTTGCCTCTGTGAGACTTGATGGCTCACAGGGAGCATGGTTTGGCTTCATGGGCCACTGCTGGGGCTGAGCTCTGCTGCCTCTGTGGTGCCTCAAGGACTGCCTCCCCAATGGTTTGGGCAGGAGAGGTTATGGGGGGGAGATGTGGAAGGTGGATGTGCCCTAACAAAGTGACCTACTTCTGACCACCCTGCCAGGATGTCTGCAGCTCCCACGTTGAAACAACAGACTCCATCCAAGAAAAGCCTCCCTGAGTTGCTATTGGTTTTACTTAATAAGCTTGGGTTTCTTGCCCCCTCCTCTTCCTGGAGTTTTACTGTTTGAGAAGAAGTTGCTGGAATTTGCAGAAAAGCAATTAATGAAGGAGTTGGGATTTTTGACTGACATAGTAATTATGCTGGAAAATGTAATTTTCCCTGCATATTAGAGATGGGATTATTTCAAGGAGATCTTATTAATGTGCTGTTCACCAACAAAGAGCCCAGTAACCTCTCCCTTAATAAGATTAGCATGGGGGTCATAATGCAGGAGACTGCTAGGGTGATATATTCAAGGTTTTGCCCTAAAGAAATAAATTATCTTCTCCTGTCTGGTGAGGGCATACAGGAGTTGATTTCATTTAAAAGACATATCCTCATTTTCTAGTAGCTAGTGGGTAACCTGAGCCCCAACTCCTTTGTCCAGATGCTGTACATCAGCAGTGAAATCCCAAGTTCAGAGGGGACCCTGGAGCAGTGGTCAGAGCAGGAGAGGATGAGCAGGCAGGTAGTTCCTCTGGCATCCCTTCTTAGATCAGTGACTTCCTCCTGTAACAGCAAGCACGACCCTCTACCGGCTGCTTCTCTCTCTGTCTCTAACATGTGGATAATAATTGTCCACAAGTCATTTTAGATTAATGACTGTTTATGCAGTGCTCCAGCTCCCATGGAGCAAGGTCTGCACCCCTCGTCACGGACTACAGCTACTGCCATCATATCTGACCTGCTGGGTCCTGAAGTGGGTGGGAAATGGGAATACAGAGGGGTGGAAAGGGGTGCTGTCAGCTTGGTTGTAGTTTGATCAACGTGAAAATTCAGGGTTTTCTGGGACACTATGTAGGTGATGCAGATGCTTTTTCTCGTTATACAAAACTTCTTATACTTCCTGCTAATGGCTGTTGGGTGTTTTTGGGTAAGCCAGAGAGTGACACTGCTAAAAACATTTCCAGGCAGCTTTCCCCTTCCTGACTCTGCTCACATCTGTCCACCATCTGTTTTGATTTTGCCTCTGTTGTGCTACATGTAAACATCATCTTGAAATGTTCAGGGCACAGAATGTTTGGGAGACCCTCCCTTCCAGCATGGGATGTGAGGTGCAGCCTCCTGCTGCTACATTGAACATGGGAGATGCTGCCCAGTCCCATAGAGGAAAACCAGCTGGCATTTATTATCGACACTGCTGGTCTGTGTGAACCTCAGTTATGGGTCAGGAGTCCCTGTTGTTGGGCCAAATGGTCAGCACACTGTCCTGTGCTAACCATTCCACAGCAAGCTCCGCCGCCATCTACAAATATTTTTAAAGTTAAAACCACAAGTTAACTCTACTTCAAAAAGGGAGGTATGTCCAATAGTAGAGTCTTCAATGCCACTATTGATTTTTAGCAGAAAGGCACTGATGTATTGTAATAGAGTGCAGTGGTGTTAAACTCCTTGATAGTTTACCAGGGGAACCTGGGACGTCTCTTGCATACAAGTTGTGTGCTTAACTGCTTTAGCACTAAAATAAATAAATGAAGCATTGCTTATCCTCTTCGTTCTTTATATCTCATTACCTTTCAGACAACATGAAGAAATAGGGATAGGGAGAGGCTACTTCAAATTTATGTGGGTTGAAAGTTTGCTCAGCACCGTCTAGTGAGCTGCAGTTAGGAAGTGTATTTTGATGCAGTTTGAGTTTGCTTATGAGCTAGATAGTGCCAACTTGTAACGTTAAGTTTATTATTCTTATACAAGCATAGGTAGAAGTGGTACAATAAACTGCAGACTTATAAAGCTTTCAATTCTGGGACATACCCTGGTCATGTCTGAAGGTATTTGTGCAAGGTATTGTGTGTTAAATGTTACTAATTTATGGTTTGAGCCAGGAGAAGGGTGGTATGTCTGAGAACATTGCTTTGCTGGACTTGGTGAAAATTTAGAACACAAGGTTGTCCCTACACCAAAGAAATGCTTTTTGAAAGGTATTTCATTCAACTTAAATATTTTGCAGTCTAAACAGATAAGCATGTTAGTGATAAGGTAGAAGAGCCCTGAGGTGAGTGGAGGAGGGCTTACAGTAACATTTCTTGGACAAAGGAGAGTAATAGTTTCTCTTTTTCCCCAAAACACTTTTCCTAAAGGCTACAATGAGTTATCAGTTAACTAAAGCAGTTGTATAGCTGAAGAAAACATCAAATCTTTAAAAAGTTTTTTTAATATACTGCTGTGTCTCAGTGGAGTTGAAAATAGGACTTCCATATTTCTAGTTAGGAAAATCATGGGAAGATATGGCCACACAGTCTTGATTACTTTCTTTCAGCCAGTTGCAGGCATAACAGAATCTCAGTTACGTTGCTGTATCTGCTCATCTTCTCCTTGATAAAACAGACTAAATAGAAAAGACTAATGGTCAGGGGGTTCATTGGTGACAGTGAAAGAAATTGATAGCCAATACAACTTCTCAGTACTCCTAAACCTCAGTTACAGATTTTGGAGGTTCTCACTTTCTTCCTCCTAAAATACTGTTGTTATGTCTTTTTTTACAGAAGTCTCACTTGCCAAATGCTATTGCATTTTCAGAAGGTAAACCAGGTCAGAGTCAGTATCAGCTCAGATAACACTCCCTTTAAGTAAGTAAGCAAAAACACTGAACATGTTTCTTTCCTATGAAAGCTGTATAAATTGCTTAATCATCCACTTGAATACCGGAGTGTTATTTATGACTTAACTTATGATTTCAATGCTAAGGCAAATTAATTCCACTGCTGTTTGTTAGGCAATGCTTCCTTAGAATAAAGGGAGTGTAAAGGCTCCACTGGATTGGAGTCATAAGAATAGTAGAGGCAAATAGCACAATTTCAGTGAGTTATCAATATTAACGTTAGAAGTGATGGTCAGATCATCCCTCCTGGGAGTTTTATCTGGTGCTGCTGCACTGGACCTTAGTTCAGCCAAAGCACATCTGTCCAGCAAGATCTCTGCATGGAGCACAGGGTTTGAGATACTTGTTCAAATGCATTCTAGCCTGCTCAGAACCAGAAGGTGATTGGTTGGTAATGCAGGATGGGAGGAGGTAAACTGTCTCATAAGACAAGTGATGCACCAAACTGCCTGACTGCCTTCTGCTCTCAGGGTCCTCTGTGTGTATAGTAGCAGCCACATCACTCTGGTCTCCTTTGGGCTCAATCCTTTCTGTGGCTTTCACAGTGTCACTTTTTGCCTGTCAAGCTCTTCGGAGACAGTACTTTTATTACCTGTGTCTTGTGTATTGTTGGATGTTCTCCTGTCAGTGTTTTACTGCCTGCTTTCATGCAACAAAGCAGAGGGAAGGATGTTACTGGAAAGATACATGTTTAGTGTTTAGATTGTTTTTCCCTCTTGCTTGTTTTACTGTCACAGTGAGACAGATATGGGGGGAAATCCACAAAATGTGTACTCAGCTACTGCTGTGGTTGGGCTGAAACATTGTAGAATATTCTTGTGTTTGAAAAACAGAACTTTTCAGACTGTTGTCATTTGACATCTGACCTCAATATCTGTCAGGATTTCCAAGCCGGCTATTTTTCTTTTTAAAACTTCCTACTAACTTCCTTTTTAGCAGCTTGACTCTGCAAAATTTGCAGTATTAGTGTGATACACTACTTGTGTGGTGCTGGTTGGGGGTGAAGTCTGGCACTGTGCAATTTTTTTGTTGTTGCACTTAGCAAGGAGCCTCTCTTGCCTGCACTTCATTTGCCTCAGTAGTGAAGCTGGTCTCTGAAAAAGGGAAAATTGTGTCTTGCAAAGATAATCTGACCATAACCCAAGAATTTTATGATTCTCCCTTTGCATCCAAAAGCTGGGCACAGGCAACAGTGGCTCAGAGTTTGGGCTTAGCTGGGCGCTTGGGCCATTTCTGGAAAGGTCATTGTTAGCCTCTGCCAAGGTGGAGTGGAAAGTCAGGCTCAGGTTCTACCCATTGACTTGGGTCTTCAGAAATGGAATAGGGAACCTTCATGGCTTTGTTTCAGAACATGGTGAGAGAACTGTGGGACTTGTTATTTTCTTTTATACTGGGTTTGGAAACCAGCAGAAAAAACATGAAACAGGATACCCTTTTTCATGAATTCACTATAGCAGTAATTTTGCATATTATTGCAATAGCAGCCAGTCCACAGCCTGCAAATGAATTTCTTGGTTGCTTTCTAGTTCCCTTTTTAGAAAATACAATGGTGGTTTTTTGGGCCTGATATACAGCTTGGAAGGAATGTGACAATTTTCTACAAAAACATTTATGTTGAAGCAAAGTGAAAGCAGAAAAGCAGAGGTACTGAATGAGAGCTTTTTTTTGTATTACAATCCTCTAACAAATATGAGGTGTTTTTAAGCTAGCTTACCAAGTTCTTGTGAAATTGATTGCAAAAGGAGTCACATTTTAAAAGCACATAGGAACAACTTCTTCCTTGTCATCTATTTCCTAAAGCAGCTTAAAACATGCACACCACTAGCTTTCATAGAAATTTAATGATACTTGATTATAAAGATTGCTTTTGTGTACAAGAGCTCAAACCTATTTGTTCCTAGCATCTGAGCTTTTAAATTTTTTAATAAAATTGCTGAGGTTATAAATGTTTTTGTTGTCAAAGCATTCTCTGGAGCATCGTCTTAAGACAGCACCAGCAAATGGTTCTTCTCATTTCAAGCACAAAAAGTAGAGTCTCTAGATCTTTTTCAGTTTATAGGGCAAGGTTACAATGTAACTCCACCCTCCAGCTGTGGCCTGTCTATGTTAAAAAAGGAGTTTTGTATCCCAAGGAGAAGGTAAGGGACAACATAAGAGGAGTAGGTAAATGAGACATTTTACTGTGGGTCATGAGTATTTAATAAAGTGCTGAAAGCACTGAGCCAAAATGAGCACTGGTGGCGCTGACCAATAAAACACCTGTTTTTCTGTAGTGCTGCACTCTTTTACTTCAATAGTTCCCAGGTGCTCTGCTTCCTGTTGGGTATTTTTGCCCTGAGATGTTGGGATGAACACTTGAGATGCTAACTACTTGAGATGCTTTAATCTTCCATTACAGGGATATGGAAAAAAAGAATTGCCACATGCTGATGCAACTTTTGCTGGTGGTGTGATTTGGTTACAGCCATTGCTGACTGGATAGTTATAGCATTTGCATGGGAAATCTGAATATTTGTCCCAGGAAATATTTTCTGCCTTAGTGCTCTGTGCATGCACACTGGCACAGTCTCTTCACATTTTTTGCAGTGAGGTGTACTTCATAGTAACCAATGCTTTGCCTTCAGTGAGATGGATTTAGTCTTTGCTGATGGTTTGATGTAACAGTAGAGATAAAACCTGCATGCTTTAGGTGTCTTCTAATCCTGATTGTAGATGAACAGAGAAATGAGATTTGGCTTGAGTTACAGGTGCCTGTTCCAACCCTTAACCTTTCTGAGACTGCATAAAAGCTTTTAAATTTTCCAAGGGAATGGTTGAAAGCCTCTCTTTTCAGAAGCCTGAAAATTAGGCTGGATACGGCAGTAGCAAACATCCTATAGGGAACATTTCAGCACTGTAAAGTGGTCTACATGGCTCAGATTCAGAGACAGAAAAAATCCATTAAGTACAGAGCAACAATAATTGTGCAGCTGAGGTGCTAAAAAACACAAGCATTTGCATTTTTCTTGTGGGTCTTTGAAGCAGCAGCTTGCCAGTAGCTGAGTTCCTCTTAAATATATGTGACACAGCTATTTCCTTATTATCACTTTTATAGACAAGGGATCCAGTAGCACATTACTTCTTAAATGTCCTGCTATTATGAAGGGATTTGCTGTTCATTGTAATAATGCCAATCATGAAGAATTCATTTTGCATTCATGTAGATGTCATGAGCACTTTAGATTATTTTCTCCCCTAATTTAAATCAGTAAAGGGACACTTAAAAGCAGTTTCTGTACACCCATTGCTCTGCCAATGAACAAAAAAAAAGCATGCCTGTAGATTCAGGCTTGCATAATCCCCTGCACAGCAGGGAAGCTTCCTCCTGGCTAGAAATTAGCAACCAACCCTTCTGGATTGATTGACTCTTCCTTGTGACAGCATGGACCTTAATCAATTTGTTGCATGCACAACGGGCACATCTGTGCCTGCCGAAGGCATTTCACTGTCATTTAGAGGCTGGCTCAATTTAACGGACCACTTACTGTATCAGATACCTGCTTTGAGGGTCTTTTGGAGCTGAGGAAGGGAAGGAACTCCCTGTATTTATCAGAAGAACCATCCTCTTTCTTTTTTTGCAGAGTGTTCTGGGTGCTTCCCCTCACATAAGTGCACTTTATCTGCGAAAGGCCGACGCTGCCATGATCAGCCTGTTGTCAGTGGATAAACTCTGTGGTTCAGTGATGCAGAATGTCTGCTCAGTGAACTGGGAGAGAGAAATAATTTGGTGGCAGATGTTTGGAGTTCAAACAGCGCTGAACTTCCAAGTGCTAATGTGAATTGCAGAGTGTGTGGGGAGGGTACAGGAAGGAAGAAGCGCCGGGGGACCAGAGGGCTTGTGCAGTGAAGAGAGCCAAAGGAAGGCATTTAAATTACTCCAGAGTTCTCCTACTTAACCCAAGCTCTACCGGGTCATCACAGTGCAAAGAAAAACATGCAAGTTTTTACATACCACACACTCACATAATTTCCAGATGCTCTCTAAGATTGTTGAAGGTCTGAGCGCTTCAGGTGTCTCTGGAAACCCACCAAAGCTATTTTGTGTATCGGTGGGCACATAAGTTACTCAAGTTTCCCAACACACTTGTGAGTCAGCTGAGAAAACAGGGGCATTGAAGAACTATGTGATCAGCTGGGGGTCATTGATGAGGTAAGCTACAGGAAAGATTGGAACGTTGAGGCTCCAATCCCCAGATTTCTGTCCGAGATTTACAGTCTCCTCTGTTCTTTTCCCATGTCTTGGTAAGTAAGTCTGGTGCCATTTTACTACGTCAGACCCAGCTGGCCCCAAAATATCTGCAACTTCACACCAGGACTATAGGGTTCAGGACTGTGTCCTGAGCACTGAGTCATCAAATCAAGCATTCAAGTATCCAACTGGCTGGTTTCATTTTCAGAGCCTGAAAGAGGGAAAGAATGAGAAACAAAAGAACAGGAGACCCAGTTTAAACCAGAGCAGCACAGGTAGAGAAAATGCTGAGTAGAAACCCATAGACATTTTTGATAATGCAGTCAGCATTTCATCATGAATAAAACAATGTGTTCCACTTGACCACTCCATCTAATAAGGATTCACCTCCACTGGATTCTATCATTTTCAAAATAATGAAATCTCTGCATCACCTTGAAAGAGATAATTTTGACCTTTGTGTTTATATGCATGTGCATGACAGCAATTTCTGGAGGCACCCAGTAGGTCCATTACTACTTACCTTTTTGATGCAGGAGAAAGGCTCTTAGGTTTATTGGTTCAGACAGCTAGCTGGGAGTCGTGGGCTCAAAACCACCAGTCTGCCCCTGCTGCAATCAACACTCTTTTTCCACACCAAGAAGGCTGTCGTGTGGTTTAGGCATAATCGCTTCAGACACTGAACTGCAAGGAGGAATTCCTAATGTGAAAGGGGAATGTGCAGAGAGGGAATGAAAGTAAAATAGCTGTTGTACTTCAGAAATAGATTCTTAGTTCATTTGGAAATATTCCTTTATGTGTAAGTTCTTACAGGTACTACTACCCTTTATTTTAGGTGGAAATTACAGTGGTTAATATCTGCTGCTTTGTGTCTATGCTAGAAGAGACTGGGAGGGGAACAATAAACCTGCCTGAGTCCTATGGTCACTTCTTCACATAGTCTTAGCATATCAAGTCAAATCAATTACTGGTGTCAAAACTTCCATATGCCTTATTTCATTCCTGAATCCAAGGTTTATAATTTTGGGAATTTTTCTCTCTGGTTTAGTAGGACTGAAGGGAGCAGATTTAGTTTGGTCATGCCTCTCTTGTTGTGTAATGTGTCAGAGCTACAGAGATTGATCATACAAGCTGCTATAGCTTTTGGTCCTGGCTCATTTTTAGGTTTTAGCCATTCTCAAAAGATGCCAAGTATCTCCAGCATTGAAGGATCCTTCCTATCTCATGTTCCAGTAATCACTTCAGTTGAAATCTAGGTAAATTGCACCTTTGGATGGAGATTGTATAAACCTTGGTGATTTTTTTCTTGAATAGCTTTTATGGTGGTTTTTTTTGGAAAGGTCTAAGAATCAACTCCAAATTCAATTTAGGAGCAGCAGCAGGCTGTGCAAACATATGTGAAGTTAGAGAGGAAAGAAGTTTGTTGTGAAAGGAGACTAGAATTTTTCACCTTCCAGTTGTGAGCAGCAGTGGCACACTGAACCTCGAGAGATTACTGTGAGTAAGAGTGTGACTGCAGTGCTCTTTGCTGATCATTTACTTGAGATGCAGAACTCCTTTTGTGTTCTGTGCTACTCTGCAAGATGAAAAAAAAAAGGAATTCAATATATAGGCCAATGTTTGCCCCATTATCTCTTAATTTAAGTTGTTTGGCATCAGTATTTACAGGCATGGCATCGAAGTGCCACTCAGAAATGCTTAGAAGATTACAGCTGGGAAATTACAGCCTCTCTTAAGGCCAGTGCTACACGGGTAAAGGACAATTTCCTAAGTGCAGTGACAGCAGTGTAAGCATCACTGCTGCTTCTGCCGCGAGCCTGCATTGCCCTAGAGGCAAAACTTAATGGTGCTCTTGCCTTGAGAACTTCCTCAGTGACCTGGTGGTGCCAGACTGTGAAATCTGTGTACAAGGACATTCATGGTAATTAATCCACTCTGTCCCCAAGCCAGGTGGTGGACTGAAATATGGTTTTTGTCCTGTTTTAGTGAGAAGTGGATTGTATGGGAAATGGAAAACAAGAACTGAATCTTATATTGTGTCATAGACTTGCTCTAGTTACTTTGTAGGGTTTAGTTTTAATTCCTGCTTTGGCTGTGCTCAGATGAACCCAGCCAAAGTAAGGAAACTGCACTACAAGAGGCCTGGAGACATTTCACCACTGGAATTGGGGAGGGTTTGAGGATAAAGTGTGGGAATCCTGAGCTGGCCGGTCTACCTTGAAGATGAAGAACAAATTATGAAGGTGAGATTAGCCTGAAATACCCTACATAGTTTCAAGGGAGGTATTTTTTCTAAACAATTTCTAAATGATTCTCAGCTTTTAAGAAATGTGTATTTTGCAAGAAATACATAGTACTCACTCTTCAAACAATAAATGTAAATTACTCTCTTTAGTGAAATCATGCATTTTTATATAAGAGAGAACATTTTCCATTTTAAAGCTGCAATTACTCCTTATTTTATCTGGTATAAAACCTTTGCATTAGCTGGCAGGATGGCTCATTAAACACTCTCCAGCTTGAGAGTGTGTGTGTTGGGCAGGCAAGGGCACATGCCACTGTCAGAGGTGAAGAACACTGTTCTGCTCCAGCTTCTCAGGAACAGCAGTTCCTACTCCAGTCCTCTCTGCCTGGAGAAACCTTTTTGCTTCACAGGGAGGTCACTACCCTGGTCTCCATGTCAGGATTCAGCCACTGAGTTATGGCACAATCCTGAAATATTATCAGGGAAGGGGCTTTATGTGCTGTGTGAGAACAGAGTTTTAAGACATCTGGATGCTGAGTTTCCATTGAAAATAGAAGTCTATGGGCATCCATATTATCCATATTCCCCAGGCAGCTTCCAAAACATCAGTTTTAGTAGTAGTATTAACTCTAATTCATTAGCATTAATTGTGGAAGTGCTTCCAGAAATGAGTCAGAGGTTTAAGAGGAGAAGAGTCACTGTTTCAAGGACCTTGGTTAGCCATGTTTATACAAGACTCCACTTGACCGCAGCGGGAATTTTGGTTTGTTTTGTTTGGGTTTTTGGACAAATGTTTGGATTTGGCCAGTATAACAACAGGCTCTTGCCAGAGTTTCACTGTCAGCTGCTTTTTCCAACTGTGTTGGAGTGCATGCATCTTCTGAGAAGCATAGCTGGTTCCTGCAAGCAGGCATGCTGACCAGCTGGGACACTTGGGCAGGGCTCTGGTGGACACATGGGCAAGGACTAGGCCTGGGTCAGCTTGCTGCATATCAGCTTGGTGCCTGCACACGTGTCAGCACTTCCTGTTGCATGTGCTATTTGTGTTGCTCTATGTGGCTAATCTGCAGGTACACTACCAATTCTGTCCTAGCTACTGTCACATCTAAATGTAGCTCAATTTTGATAAATAATTATTAAAAGTGATGTTGTACTTTTTTCTGTTCTGGCATCTAATGGTTCTGGGGGTAGGTAATTTTATTGTCTGGTCTAGAAATGGGAAATTTTTGCAGTGCTACTTTTTTATTTATGGTCCCAGATGGAAAGCACTCAAGTCCTGAAAAACATCCAGATGTCTCTGTGGCACATTTCCTCTAGTCTTCTGAGGGCATTTGAGAGGTGGAATTCTATCCTTCATTTAGATATAAATGCACTCCAATTTCCTCATTTCTTAAATACGCTTCCTGGATACTTAATAATGGAAAAAATACTGCTCAGTTTTTCTGCATTTCTTACTCTATAAAGTGAGTTGTTGGAAGAGACATTTTCTATTACAAAATAATCTCCACTAAACTCACTGCTCTAGAGGAGCCTGAAGACAAGCAGGCTGAGAGCTTGGGACAATATAAGGTACAAGACAGTTTAACTCTTGGAGCTGTTGCCCGTTGGAAGTGATAGAGAGCTTCCAGAGCTCGGGTTTGCCCGGGAGCCCCTCACAGCAGTCATAGGGCCTGTCCCAGGCTCCCTGGCTAAATGGGGCCCCATGGCTCCAGTGCAATGTGGTGTCAGAAGGCCTCTGAGGACAGGGATTCACTTTGACATAAATACATCTTTGTCCATTTCGTCCAGTGTTTCTGGAAGGAAAATTGCTAATGAGTCATGGTAATGGGTGGGAGCTCCCACACATTCAAGCAGAGCTAGTGAGCAAGCAATCACTGTAACCCTTTGTCTTCGAGTCTTCCTATCTCTTCCAATGTGTTTTTAATAGAAAAAGTGTTCCTGGTCCTTGTCATCTTTTATTATTGTTGCTCATTATGTGGGATCCTGGAAGACATTCCCATTTTTAATGTGAGCCAACGTACAACTTACTTATCAGATATTCATGGAGCTCCCCCTTCATCACTGAGAGGAAGTGGAAGAATTAATTATGGAGACAATCAACTGTTCAACCTCAAAGACTGAAACAATATCAGAAAGTGGTATCTAATGAGGAGTGAAGCAACATGAATGAGATTTGTTCTGTGATTTTTGCTTGTTCTTCTCAGGTTTCAGGTCATGTAAGTTAGAAAAATCTTATTGAGGATGGGTGCTTAAACTACAGTGAACATGACTGTTGGACAATCTCAGTCTTAACATTACTCTTATCCTAAGGGTGATTCCCACTTTTGACATTAAAAAGTTCTAAAAAACAGAAATTGAATTTTTAGGCCCTAGGTGTAAATTAATGATGTAGCTAAAGTAAGCACAAAAGTTTAAAACTAAGAGGAAAATTTCACGTCTCCCTAGAGAGAAAGAACTGTCAAAAATCAGCTTGAGCTGGACTCAAAGCAAAGGCAAATAAAGCAAATAGAAAAAAGATTTTGCAATCAAATAATTACAAAGTGAGGAAAGAGTGGGGAGGATGGGAGATGTTCTGTGCAATAAAGGTGGGTTACAATTAAATGTAACATTGGCGGAACTCCAAAACTAAGAAACTGCTCTGCCTTTCTGTTCAGGAAAAATTATTTTGTTGGACCTGATCAAGCCAATACTTTTCCACCTTTGTTCCATACTGGGGGTGAACAAAAGGAAGGTGACAGTAGCTCTGAGAGAGCTGAAGGAGAGACAGCTACCTTATTCTAGGTGGTGTGGAACTTTGAGACTTCGCAGACATGCCTGAGGAGTTTTTTATATCTTTCCCAGAATCCTGCTACAATTTGTACGTGAAGTCCTGGTATCAAAGTAAGAATTTTGTGGGTTTTTAAAATAAACATGTGAAATCTGAATTTACCCCATTTGACTAAACAACAGGAGATCTCAGGGATAGGCAGACATACTAATCTAACCTCAGCTCATATTCACTACTCATATTCAGTACTCAGGATTACTTAATGTGGCAGCAGAGACATCCACTGTCCCTTCCAATCCCACCTACACCTCTGCAGCCACTCCCTGGGGAGCTGCCAGCTCCCAGCTGGTGTTGGCGCTCTCTGTGTCTCCCCTGGCTCCAGAAACTTGCCTGGTTTGCTGCAATTCCCTGCTCTGCTGCAGGATGTGCCTGTGCCAGAGCTGTTTTCCTCGGCAAGTGACCAAATAAATACAACATCAGGTTTTCAGAGATTGTGCCAAATTTATATGATACCTTCAAGTAATGAAATAACTGATCATCTTGGCAAAGAAATGCAATAAACAGAAATTATTTGAAGCCACAATTTACAGGGTGTTGTAGAAACTGGAGAAGTTGGAGATTAGAAAGTAGCAGAAGCACATGGGTAACAAGGAGATGCCAGGAAGTGATAGGAAGGTTGGAGGGAGGTTATTGAGACTTTATCAGGGAATGGTTTGGGGACCAGTCTTGCTTAATATTTTCATTAGTGACTTTGGCTCAGAAAGTAGAGAGAGTTAATGAAATAGCTTTATGTTACTGACATGAAGTTGTGAGACACATCGATAAAAGGAAGATCAAGATACTGTGCAAGAAGAATTGGATGACCTTGAAGATTATGCAGTAGAAATGTTGTAAAATGGCATGGTACCAAGTACAAGGTTATTCACCTAAGGATTAAACATAATCTGCTTTGCTGGAAAATGGACTCATAACTTAGAGAGGATTGAGGCACTAGTGCCTGTGGCTTGGTCCAGATAAGACTAACAGCATTTGTTTAGTCTAGAAATTCAATTATTTTATTGCAGAAAAGGGTTGAGTTAATTTGTACAATATGTTTTTTTGAAAACCTGTACCATATTTTGCAGCACAGGATGCCAATCAATGTGATGCAGCTGGGGAAAGGACAAATGCAATCCTCCCCGTGCAGTTGATAGAGAGGAGCTTTACAGCTATTATGTACTTGGAACTAAGAGTGCAGTTCTTGTCACTCATATTCAAGAAGGATGAACCTGGAAATGTGTTCACTGATGGTTTGCTTTGAGGAAAAGGTAATACAAAGGGAGAAGAAGGTTTGTGTCACACACTAAAATGATAGCAAAGAGGCAGCAGGGGTTTGCCCTGTGTGTTGGAAAGAATAATAAGCTAACAGTCTTGGCACAAGAACAGCGGGACATAGATTATTGAGGAATACATTCAGGCTAGCAATTAGAAGAAAGTTTTTAACTATAGGAAAAGTGAGGCTCTGAAGTAGACTTCCACTTCCTTCCACTTAGAGAATTTGGAACAGGACAGTTTTGTTCCTGACAAAAAACAAAGGTGAAAATATGATTAGTTTAAGATGGAGCCTACAGAATGTATTTACCTGTGATGGATGGAAACAGAGCTTGGATCTTTTAGAAGGAGTCTTGGCATCCTGGGTTCTTCATTTTATCCCATGATGAGTGAATGAAGCTGCCCTGTGTCCCTCCAGATCTCAGTTTTGCACATATATAGTAGGAAACACTGCACACTTGTGCTAAAGAGTATTGTTTGACCACATTTGGTGTGGCACTCTGAGAGCTTGAGGTGAGAGGAAGAGATTTGTCTGAGGAGATATTTGGTGAAGCAGGTGAGGGGAGTGTGCCAGCAGGTAGGAATCTACCTGGCAGCAATTAAACAACAGATTTACAGCAGTCTTTCTAATGAGACCATCATTTGAAACCTTGTAAAAGCACATGAATACATGATCAATCACTACTCAGTTCTCTATAGGGAAATGGACACGTGATGAGCCAGTGCATCAGAGTGCATGATGTGGTTTTGGTGAGTGTTAGGTGTGCTCTAGGGGTTCATCTCATCATCTTAATTATGTGGATTTTTTTTAATCTTCCTTTTCCCTCTTTCTGTAATTTCCTATCTGTCTAGTTATCAGATTGAATAATGAAATTCCTCAGCTCCTCATTTGTTAAGGGATATATTTATAATTGCTATAATATAATTTGTAGGTGTTCAGTTTTATAAAAAGAAGTGCCTGAGCATGAGCCAAGTGCAGCCTAAATAATTTTCTGATCTGAGGAAGTCAGGGGATTGTTCCTGGGAAGAACCCCAAATATTTATGATTTAGCAAACAATCACATTTCTAGGGAAAGAACTTCCAAAAAAAAAATTTTGAGACAAAAACCAACAACTCAAAGAAATAATGTTCTCAAGTCGTGCTTCTCTTGCCATTTTAAACTACAGCCTTGCTTTAATGAATCTTTGTTTACCATAAGCCATGACTTCTCACCCACTGCAGACACAGCACCATCTCCTGCACTGTCACTTGCACCATTTTGATGAATCAAGGAGTCTGACATTTATTTCAGAAGAACAGTTTGGTCATGTCTCTGTTCTAGAAATCTAGCAGGGTCCTGGTTATTACAGAAACAACAGTATTGAGCAGTCAGTTGGCTGAGTGTCTGCATCTTTCCCTTAAACTGTAGAAATGGACAAAGACAGTGTCTTGTGTAATAATTCATTTTTCTGCTGGCCCCAGTGCCCCTGGTCAAAGGCATCATTCCAAGATGCTGAGTGCAATATTTGGAACAGCACATTCTTGTTCTTGTGAAAAATCAAGCCTGAATGGCAGTGAGTGAGTGACTGAGTGTTTCAAGAGGCAATGAACTGAGTGCTCGTCAGCTGCTTCTCACAGGTCATGTCTGTCAGGCAGTGAGAATGGATTGGAGCCAGCCTGACATGGGCAGTGCAGTGAAATGCGCCACAGTGCTGACATGGGCAGTGCAGTGAAAAGCCCCACAGTGCTGACATGGGCAGTGCAGTGAAATGCCCCACAGTGCTGGCATGGGCAGTGCAGTGAAATGCCCCACACTGCTGGCATGGACAGTGCAGTGAAATGCCCCACAGTGCTGGCAAGGGCAGTGCAGTGAAATGCCCCACAGTGCTGCAAGCAGGAACAGCCACTGTGGGAATGGGTAGGGCAGTGGTCCTGCTGGGGGTCTTGTGGGGACCCTTCTGGTCTCTCCTGTTTACTTTTGGATTTTTACCTACATCTGCAATATGAACTCAAGGCTTTCATGCTTGTGCTGGAAGCTGGCCTGTTTTAAATGAAAGCTGGCCCTTACAAGATCATTCTGTTGTTGAGAGTGGCACAAAAGATGTTCCACACTGTTAAATGTGGCAGTGATCCTTGTCCTGTTGCAGCTCTGATGCAAATAACTACAAACATTCCTGCACCGGTTGTGTGGGAGGAATGATGGCTTTCACTGGCTCTGAAATCATGTGTCATCAGATGTGGTGGCAATATGAAAAGAATCAAGTATAGACATATTGTACAATTTGCATTACAATGCATGTAGTGGTTCACAGAACACAAATAGGAAAGAGGTAAGAGGTCTGACTGTTCAGCAATATTTTGTAAGTACTTTGAAAAGACGGTAGCCAATCATAGTACAAAAGGCTCTAGCACCCATACTGACTGTAGAGCTTTACCTGCAACATCTATTTAACTTACAGAAACAATAAAAACTAATTTTAAAAGTATCAGCATTAAAAACAGAAATGTGGGTTTCTGTTTACTTTTGTCCCCTCTGGTCCCCTTGAACAGTGAGCACCAGCAGTATAAATCAAGTTCCAGCCTCCTTCCATATTTCCCTGTAAGGTGACTTCCAAAAACTTTTAACAGCTCCCTAGCAAACCCACCTGAGGCTGCTTTCTGTGTGCTGAGCAGCTGACATTTTATCCCTACTGTCACTATTCAGACATTTCATCCTATAATGATGCCCTGTAGCACTGTTGGGAAGTCAAGGTTCCCAGTCCTGTGATGTCTAGAGGTTTATCATAAGCCTGTGTTCCCTGGGAAAACAAATCACTTCCTCTCAATTTCTCCTGCTCCAGCCTCAGTTTAGTGTTTTGTAATACTTAGGAGACACTGTCTTCATATTATGAACTATTATTCATGATCCATGCAGTTGGTGCACTGTCCACTGAGGTTGGAGCTGGTTTCCACAGCTTGGATCACAGTACACAGGAGAGTGCAAAGCTGTGCTGGCCACTTCAATGCTGGGGTACAGTCCAATTCTTTCAGTGTCCCTCTTGACAGCTCTTAGGCAGTGAAACATTAATGGCCTTTTGCTGTGGACCAGGGTCTGGGTTTATAATCCTGAATCATAAAAATGACTCCGAATGGTCCAGCAGTTCTAGGAGTATACCGAAACTACAGAAGTTTGAGCTGACTTAAGGAGTTAATAAAACCAAACATCCAGCTTGCTGCTTTCTGGCAGTGTATTAATCAAATTATAGGGCACAGAATTCCTGCCCCAGTCCCATTTTGGAAAGTGTAGATTCAGTACACTGGCTCTTATGTTCAAGTTGCATCAAAAGCAACCAAACAGGATACAAATCGCTTCCTGTGGAAATCTATGTTTTGTTTCTTTTTTCATATAAGTAGTTTGAATACAATTTCTTACAATTTTTGTCCTTTTTCTAGCAAAATTTTATTGCCTCTCAGTCTATTGCCATGTGCCTCCTATTTCAGCTGCTTGCTGTGATGAAGGACCACTTGGGTATGTTCTCAATGCTGATCCACCAGGAGCAGTCCAGAAATCTCACTAGAGAATTGCAAAGACTTTGTGAGGCTGAAATGTCTCCTGTAAAACCATTAGTGTCCCTATATAACTTACTTTCCTTATTCCTTTTTCAGAACTGTCAAATATCTTTGTTAGTGTCCTCCTTTTTTTAAAAACTTAAACATGACAATATATAACTACTTGTTCATAGAACAGTGAAACCATTTGCTCTTTCATGAATTTATAAAATATTTTTAATTATAAATCAAACAATGAATAATTTATTTTCCTTGGCAATCCAAAAGAAGAGTCAGTCAATTGATCTCATGTGCTTGGTGAAGCAGCATCCAAAGGAGAAGCAGTACCCTTGGTTTACATTACACAAGCACCACTGAGCGTACTTCAGCAAGTATCTGCTGAACTACCAGTCCTTCAGGTAAGGGTGTAACTGAATTTCAGAAGTCATGGCATCACAAACATATTGATCTCTATACTTTGCTTTTTTACCTAAACATTCCCTCAAAACGTTTCTTGTCTTAGCAGCAGTGAAAATTTTGGCAGAGAATAGTTACAGCTCTTGAATGGCGAGTGCCAACCTGTCAAACTGAGGTCTCAACAACTCTGGCTTCCTCTTTGTCCTTCTTCAGTGGGCAACTCCTCTTCCTCAGCAGCACACTAAAGGTGGAACAGACCCACAAAGGCAGATATGAATAAGGAACCAATCTCATGCAAACAATGTAAGAGGTTAACCAGACCCTACGGGAATAGGGCATTACAGATCTTTGTACACTTCAGGACAAGGAACAAGAGGTTGGTGGCATAAGACAATGTCAGATTAAAATAAGAGACTGTGGTTCCCTCTGAAAGGCAGCCTGATAGCTCTGATTTCTTTTTGTGATTTGTTTGAAAGGAGTCTGTGACATCCTTCTGGTTGTCAGTGAGGTGCAAATCTAGATAACAATAAGAAACAAGTCCTAGCAGACACAGCACAAGGCAAAGCATAGATGCCTTGTGACACAGGAAAAATTCCTCCTGGCCAAGCTGGAGGTGCATTATTGCAAGAGTGCAAGCATGGCTACTGAACCAGTGGAATTAATAATTTGTAGACTTGCCTTTTTTTCCTCCCTTTTTTTCTCATTGTCCAGTTGTAATTAATTTTGTTATATCTGCATGCATATCATAGCCCCATCCCAAAAACTTACTGTCCAGCTGTGGGGAGCCTCTAAGATTAGTTTGTCTTTATGAGGAGATGGTATAATTGTGTGTGTGCTCAAATAAGTGCTGCCACATCCCTGTTTCTGCTGTGGCAGCTTGCAATGAGGTAGACTTTTGTCATCCATCTGTCCTTCATCAAGGACCTTGCATATCTATTCTCTTTTTTTCCAAAAGGAACTGCAGGCAATTAAAATCATCCCAAGGTCTCCTTGGCTTGCTGCTTCTAATCTGTATTCTGAAGAATGAAATAAAGCCATGAGAGGCAATTGTCTTTTGGTCCTATAGTTTTTAGAGGCCTGGAGTGGAAGAGCAGGGAAGAAAAGAAATGAGATACATTTATAAACCAAAGACATTCATCAGACAATTCAAGGTCTTACATGAGCACACACGATGGTGTAAAAAATAGGTATGTGTGCAGTGTGTCACTTACTCTTCTTTCCTTAATAAGAGGCTACTATGCTGTAACTGCTACTCCAAGTGACTTTAATATGCTTTTTCTATTTTGTCTTATTCTTTTGCTGCAGTGTTTTGTATGAAGTTGTCTTTTTTTGTCAAAGCAAATATATTTGTAGTTTCTTTCTGAATGAAAATAAGGAAAATGCAGTGAAATAAGTTGCTAGTTTAGGCTAATGCAGGCATGTTTGATAGGCACTTACCATCTCTGCTGCTTTTGCTGTGCAGGCCCCTACCTCTTAAGCCAAGTAAATGTTAACAAAACCTGGTTTAGCACAGACCACCACTGAGGTGGTTTGAGGTCTTCCTTCTAAATGAAAAGTGACTCTGGAAGTCAGGTTGCCTATGATCATTTGCACTGCTGAATAGCCAACAACAACAGAAAAAGCCAAAGAGGGATGTTCAGGACTGAGGCTTTGGATACAGAATCCCATGTCCAGACCCCAGTTAACAATTGCAGTCTGTTTCAGCTGTGGAGACTGAAATGCTGCTGCCTTAGCACTTCTTCTGCCAAAGCTTCATGCTAAAACAACTGCTAAATGGAGGACATTTCTAGTGCACAGCCCATTGTTTCAACACAGATAGAAAGGAAACTGCACAAACCAAAAATAAGTTGCAGTAACCAAGGAGTATACGTCCCTCTTAGCCATCCCTGCTCCACTGGCATCAGAGTGAGATACAGACTGAAATTAGAAATTTTATCCAAAGGCAACTCTGCCTTTGTCTACAAATGCTGTGAAATGGAAGTGGCCTTTTTGTCTATTGCCGTTTCAGGCTTCTTCTCTGGGCTGCTTGCTATGAGTCAGGTGTCTGAGTGAGGGACTGGTGTGTATAAAGCTTTAATACAGCAGGGCCCTGATCTAGATCCATAAGGGCCCTTCAGCTCAAATGTTGAACAAGTTATCCTATTTAAAAATACTTGCAGCTGGCTCCTGGGTGAAAAAATAGCATCTCTGTACTTTTATGTAAAGGGATCATTGGTTTCCAGGGAGCATGCTCATGTGTGCATTATATGTATTCACACAAAGGTGTGTGAGTGATGCATGAAACCAAGATTGTGTTTCATCTACAGAATGCGAAGAAACATAGCTATTTGTGGTATGTGGTTTGGGTTTTTTTTCTCTGAAACTGACTGGACACTAAAATAAGGATGAATTCAGAGGAAATTCAGCTGACTTCCTTGGTAAATCGTGCCTGACGCTGTTATCTGGAAAGATGACAGAATCTGAATTTTCCCAAGCAAGTGTGAAACCTCTGGTGAATGAGAAGGCAGATAATAGTAATCATTCAGGGGGCATTAAGAAAGTGATTTCATTATTGGCTGGTCCTAGAAGATGCCTTTCCCAGAAACAACCAGACAAGTAGTACATGTTTTATCATTCCAGCCATTTTTCCATTTGCACACAAGGTGTAAGGCAACCTTGAGAACTCCATGAAGTGTGAATGCACCTACTTGAACCACTACTCATCTGCTTTCAGACATCTGTGTTTTTGCTGCCTCCAACAGGGTCACACTGAAAATGTCAGATTATCTATTAGAAACAGGATATTACTGAACCTGAGATTTCTCTTTCCTGCATGGTCATTGGTATTGCTTCATTTCTCTGAAAGATAAACAATATAATGGATTCTCTTCTTTGAACATTTCACTTCTTCTTTTTTCTGTTTTTTTTTTTTTTTCTGTCTGTAGTCATATTGTACCAAAAATCATGGTGTTTAAACAAAGCCAAAGCTCAGAAATCAAACGTGTTCAGCACTGCTACATCAGTTTATAACTGAACCAGTGAGAAAGGTCAGTTTGTTTGACAGAAGTGATTAGTCCTGGATGAGATTTAGCACAAAGCAGTTGTGTAGATTTATTAGGCATAGTCTCCAATGAGAAGCTGTCATATGAGCTTTGGAGGTGTATGGCTGCCATGGGAGACTTTGGTTTGGCTTTGGGATTGCCCGTCAATTGAGACTGCACACAAGCTGATGGAAATGAGGCCTGCCACTGTTGGAATGGGGGAATTTTCACTGCAGCTGCCTTGGAGGTGATGGCCCGAGATGCTCTTCCCAAGCTTGTAACACAAAGGCTTCATTCACAAATGACCTAGCTGGTCTTCTGTCTCCCCAGTGGCATTTCCTCTCTCAGCACTGCCCTATTCCCTTTCTCCCTTTCCTTTCTATCCCTCTCCACTGAGGAAGCTGCCCACAGCGCTGTCACTGCACCCTCTGCCGTTACCCCCTCGTGCAACTCATGAAAGGTGGGCTGAGTGTTTGTTTTCCTGCTCCCCACTTCCTCTCACTTCTCAGATGATGGGTAGGCTGCAAAACAAACGCTGAGGAAAATAAATTTGCCAGGGAAATTTCATCATGTACTGCAAAGTGGAGATGACTTACTGAGATTCCCCGGTGGAGCAATGAGTTGCTCTGTTGCCATTTACCACAGCTGCTCACAACAGGCCTGAAGTTTTCCCTCACAACTGACCTTAACCCCCCTTTAGCCTCATGTGCTGCCTCAGCACCACTTGTTATTGCTGCAGTCATGCCAGCAGTGATTGTATGTCCAAAGCTCCTGGGCAGCACTGCTGCCACCTTTAAAAGATATGGCAGTAATAAAAATCTCCATATTAAAAGAGAGGGAAAGGCAACTGAAACAATAGCATTGTTATAAAACATATAGCCTGATAGTAAATCAAATGCAGGAGGACTCTGGAATAAGCTCTGTGTTCTAAACATGAATTTGCTTCATGTTCAATCTACTTTCTACATCAGTAGTGACATTAACACAAGTGGAAAAGCAATAAAAACCTCTTTTTGCACAGAGTTAATAGATAGGACTGGTTTATAATAGAGTGGGGAGAATGTACACATGGGCGTGCAATCAATAATTTCTGTGCACTGTGGGACTGTCCCTTACCCAGAATGTGGGTAAGCCCTACATGATCACCCGCAGGGGACTAAGACATCTCTGGGGCCCTGATCTTTCCTGAGCCCTGAAGCTTGCTGAAAAAGAGTAAGCTGCTTGCTGGAACAGCAGAGCCTGAGCTGTGTCACTGATTCTTAGCCTCAGGAGGTCAGTTGGTTTCCTGACAGTTTGGTCCCTTTTGCTGAAAAGGGGAAATGAGGGTGCTTGCCCGCTCTCTAGTGCTGTGATCCCCATTGAAATAACAAGATTTTATTTCCCTTCCCAAAAGGAAGTGAAACCAAAAAGAAAGACTTATAAACACTCTGGAAAGGAGATAGGATCAAACTAAATGCAATTGAAAAGAAAAACCAAAAAAACAAAAAAACCCCAGAAAATTGGGAAACTTAGTGACTACAAGAAAATGGTCTGGGAAGAAATGAGGTGCAGTGCAAAGGACCAAAACATACCAAAACTAACCACACAGATGTTGCAAAAGCAGGGAAAAAAATCAAGGAGGAAGACAGAACTTGGAGGGGAAGATATGAGGGACATGGCATGGATACTGAAAAAAAAATATATCTTTGCCAAGTGAAATCCATCAAAAGGCACGGGATGCCATGTGGGAGTTTACGAACATGCTCATCAATCTGCTGAAAAGCCCAGCTAAACTGTGAAGACGGAGTCTTACATGCCTTGTGTCCCCAGACACCTTCAGGACAGTGTGGATAGGGCAGGATAGCTGGATGCCTCAGCATCTCGCCTCAGTTTTTTAGGTACAGGTTTGAAAATACTTTCTTGACAAGACCAGTGTGCCAGGGGAAACTGCTTTGTAGGATTTATCATCACACTTGTTGTACTTCAGTCAAGCTTGCATGACTGAAAGGGACTAAAAGATGGACAACTGTCGATTTTTACCATCAAAGATCCTGGTGGGTTACTAGGCACATATCCATTGTACCAGCACTCTGGGTGATGTTCATCAGCACTTGGTAGCTGCTCCAGGAAAGACTGAGAACTGAAAGGTCCTGGATATCTGACCCAGCTCTCACCAGCAGGACTTTCTTTACAGGGTGGAACAGGTGCCTGGTGTCTGTTTTAAGGCTGAATGAGGCATCACCTTCCAGGGCTGTGACAAGCAGCATGTTGCAATGACTCCAAAGTCAGGCATCTAAAGAAGCAAATGACTTTGTCATTGCAAGTCAGAAATTTATTTCAAGGATACAAATTGCAGCTAGACTTGTAGCACTAAAGGGATGGGCCATCCCACTCCCCAATTGTTCATGGGGACTCTGTCTATAACTGTTCTGCTAGTTTCCATTTTCTTTTCTCTGCATGTCTTAACTAAGCATTAGATGCATGTAGTTGTGCATGTGTGTTTGCAGACAAACAGGAGCCAGACTGGTCCATGGGTTCACACAGCCTGCTGAAGCCAGGATGTGCACTCTGGGAGATCCCTATTGATGCACAGTGTCTGTGTGTGCCTACTTTTCTCCTATTATTTTTCTTGCTGCTGATTTTTCCCAGCAGTAATGCAGTATTCTTTATTATCAACCCATCACCTACTTGTTCTGGCAGTCCTGCTTGTTTATAGTAACAGATTTCTCTGTCTGATCTGCTCCTTAGTGTGAAGGTCCAGTTGTTCTTTATTTCAGTGTGTTATAGATGGATAATGGGATGATTGGCTCTCGCAATTAAGGGATAACTATTGTGTGAATATTAAGAAAAGCTTTAGTGATGTACAGTTATATTATTGTAGTTTAGATGTCCTCTGTTCTCCCTGTAGTTCCCTTTCCCCCCCTGCATTGTTGCCATCAGACAGCGTGGGTTGTCTAGGACAGGTAAAAGAAGGCTGCACGTGTGCCTTAGCTAGGGCAGTTGGGAATGGAAAAGCTTGGGGGTGCTTAGGGGGTGTGGCATGGCAACACCTGACCTCCAACCAAGTTACAGGAAAGCAGTCTCCACTGATAAATGGCAAAGAAGAGCTGACTGGCAGACCCTGGGAGGGGCCAGGGCTGGCTGATGCAACCCCAGGGGTACAAAAGACTGAGTATCCATCTTGAAGACAAACCGGCCACATGGTATCTATGGGGGCAGTTCCCAGCACTGCGAATTTTTCCTTATCTAGTCCTTTTGTTGTATTTTTGTCAAGGTTTAATAAACCTTTTTAAATTTTCAGAGTGAGCAGCTGTTTCTCATAGGTGTACAATGTGTTACTGTATATGGCAATTTGGTATATGGAAGCTGTGCAATGCCCCAGCTTTATGGATGTTTGCAAGAAAGAGGCGAGCGAAAGACGAAGCCAAACTCATTTTAACTGTCTCTTGGAGAAATCACTGCACAGCCAGGACATGCCTTTGAAAGCAAAGGGGCTGCTGAGATTATGAAATTCTCAAACATTTGCTCAGCATGGCTGAGCCAGGGCATAAGGAGATGTGTGAGCCCATTAATCATTCCAGGGCAGCTGCCAGCTCCCTGACTTTAATTGTGGCTTTCTAACATTCACCCTCGTTTGAGGTTTTTTTGGTCCTGCTGATAAAGGATTTCATTCCTCTCCCGTGAAACTGTGCAGAGACAGCAGAGGTGTGAGCTTAATTCAAGGTTGCTGAATGACTTGCAGCTACTAGGGGAAATTATGTTACTCAGCATTGTTTTTCTCCTGAAATTGTTGCCTTGGCAGCATCTAGAGGACTTCTGCGTATTTGTCTCTTTAAATTTCCTGTTCCTCAGACTGCTCTATTTTCACTGTTTCCAGTCACTGCATTTTTATTAAAGATTTCCATGGAAGTAAACAGTCTCAGAGGTGCATCCTTCCAATATCCCTGGCTTGAGAGGAGGAAGCAGGAGTGGAAGTGTTTCTTAATAAGGGAAAGATTGGAAAGTATGCTATTGACAGTGTAATAGGTTGAAAAATCATTCATGTGAACTCAGACTATGTCTCAAATGATGGACTATAAAAGATTATTATGCTTAAAAGAGCTCCTTTCACTCACCATGATGTGTCTGTCTAGGGACACGCTTCAATGCTCACTTGCAAACAAGCCAAACGCAGAATTGTGAGTTTTCAAGCCTGCATGTGCCTCTTTTACCCCTTCCTAGCTGTCACTCACTGCCTTCTTTCCAGCAGGAAAAGCCAGGAATGTTTGTGGGAGGAGAAGGAACAAAACACACTCGAGTACTTGGAAGGTGGCAATGGCCTACACAAACTCTGCCTTCCATGGGGAGGTAGATGAACTGGGTTTTTCAGGGGAAGTTTTCTTCCAGCTTCACCCAGCTGCATAAGTGCAAATACAATAAAAGAAATTTTCTGGAAACTGCCTTCTCATTTTGCATTTAAAGTGTGGCAAAGTAAATTACCAAATACACACAAGACAGTGGAGCTTAATCTGAGTGTTTATGCCAGTAGATCTGTTTTGATTTTTGTGGCATTGATCATGTTTATGACAGAGTTAAAGTGAGGGCCATCTACTCCCCTCAACACAGCTTGATGCTGCATTGCTTTTGCATCCAGTTGCTCTATCAGTTCAATGTGCAGCCCTTTGTTGGCTCTGAATATCCTTTGTAGGTCAGTTGCCATGCAGGGAGCCTACTTGTGTGCAGGGCTTAATTGGTCTCTCAGCTCTTTCCCATTCTCTACTTTGTTTTGCTTACAGAGCTCATCCTTTCCCTTCCATTTCTCTTTCCCAGGAGGAAGGCAAGACAATGATGATGATGCATCCTCCACTAATGGACCCTGCTGAGACAGTGATTTTGGCTGCAAGGGAGACTTTATGGGCATCTTGCACTTCACATACCAACCTTCCTGAGAGAAAAAAAGAAAAGGATCACACACTTCCACTGATCTGCCTTTTTTCCAGGGACCATTGCTGAAACTCTTCCTGCATTACCAGCCTGGGCTTGGCTTTTACCCTCCAATCCCACAGCATCTCCCACAAAGCATAAGGCAGTATGATCAGTCTTTATTGACTTCTCAGAGTTTCAGAAGAAAATAAACATGAAGGTTATTAGCTGTGAGCTGTGAAAGATTAGCTAGGTTTCTAAACCTTTCAGAGCCAAAAGGGATTTTTTGAAGGCATTTACTTCCTCCTAAAAATGTCTTCCTTACCTAATAAATTCTAGTTAGCTGACAATTCTACAGACTTGATATAACTTCATACAATGAATGAGCAGGGGCTTGTTTTCCTAGAGTCAGGAATAATCTCACTGTGTTTAAGCACCTTACCCTGTCTTACTTTCTGTCATACTCTTTTTGCCATAACAATGATAATAGACCACCTTAATTTATAATTATGTTGATTCATATCCTAGGAAGAAATACAGCTTACTCCTAGTTAATTAGTCAGACTTTTAAAATCTGTTTGGATTTTCAATAGTAAAAGGAAAGACAAACAATAAGATCTCACTTGATGTCTAACACTAGTGTAGGCTGTGGATGCAGTTCAAACTCTGCAAGGCTTCTGGTAGGAAGGTTTCACAAAAGACACTTTGTCTCCTTTGGAATAAATGCCACCAAATAGTGGAATTTATTTCTTAACTATTTTTCCAGGGCCCCTCTATTTCCAGCATGCTCTCAAACACTTCACATAGAGATTTGCTTCTTTGGAATGGCATGAGGGAGGACCAGCAGTGGGGATTTGCTTTCTATGTATGGCATGGTTTGCCTCATCTGCATGAGCTCTTTCTTGTTCCTAGGATACACTAGCTTGACTTAATTTATGGGCTTGCTTTATTATTTTTTCCCTTTGGCTGAGATCTGTTTTGACTTTCCCACTAAGCTCCTTTTGAGCAGGGGCAAAACCAACAACACTGAATTTATTTAAGTGGAATTAAAGGGCAGTCCTTGTGTGTGAGGCTGGGACTGGGCTGCTAAGCATGCTCAGCCTCCTGAGGTGCTAAAAAACCTCATGTTTCATTCAAAAGCCAACTGCACTGAATAGCAGAGGACCACTTCTGAGAACTGCAGTGGGGCTCTAACACCAGCAGCACAGAATGAAAGATACGGCTTTAGGAGATGATGGGATATAAATTAAAAAGAGAAAAGAATTGACCAACCACATTACTTTAAGGTCCCTAGTTTTGTTGCCCCAGAAGCAATCTGTGGAAGATTGACTACCCCCTCTGCTCCTATGGTGCAATGGTGACTTTTGCAAATGGGTGAGGTGGTTAATGCACATATAAACATGGAGCCACTCTCACTAACAAAAATGAAATTCACCTTCTTCAATAGCATTATGAATTGCAAAGAGGGACCTTTTTGTATTTAATCATCAACAGATTGTCCTTGAGAATTCACCCCTACTTTGCATCTGCGGGTATTTTTCTTGTTCATATGCATGCTGTGTTTTGATTTTCCTTGTCCCCTTTTAAAATGAGAAGCAAATTGAAGCTTTCATCAGAAGCATGTAGAAATGCAGTGACTGGACATGAGAGCAGTGTACAAAAACACAGGGGTTTGTGAGCATACCAAGGGTACGAGGTGTGTAAGAAGTACATCCACCCAGCAAAAGAAGGGGTTTCTCATAGTGTTCAGGGCAGCTCTGGTAGCTGATTCCTCAGCACGACCCTGATGCTGACCCTGATGCAGTAAATGGAAAACAGTTTTCTGGAGGACTCTCTTTCCATGTGGTGCCCTTTGTATTGGTGGGTAGAGAGAATGTATGTGGGACAAGGTTTATTTCTTTTTGTTTTTTGCTGCTAGAAGAGACAGAGCTAGAGTTCAAGAATTCAAGGAAACATGTTTGTGTCTGTTTATAAAAATTCAGTCTCTCTGCCTGATGCTAAATGAAAAAGGCAGCAGGTAAGGTGAATTACAGAATCTTTCTGCCCTACCCTTGAAGGGCACAGGAAGAAATCCAAGGCTGGAGGAAATCCAGTAAGTCCAGAGAGGCAAAAGATTAAGATTCCTTCTCATACTTGCAGGACATGGCTGCTAGAACAAAACTGAAGCTGTTGGGAGTGGCAAAAGAGAAAGTTGTTTTTCTCATCCTGTACTTCTTGCTATGCAGATTGAAATAGTGGTTAAGCCTCAGGGGTGATTACTCCTACATTTCCTGCTGGCACTCAATTTGTTTGGAAAACTAACAGAACCTTTATATAAATCACTTCCAAAGTATCATTCTGGTGGTAGAGATCCCAAAAAACTACTTTCATTGCGCCTTTCATACAACCACATATGCTGTGGGTTAAAAGTTTTTGACCCAATCAGGTGTTGGCTGTGTACAGCTGGGCTAGTGTTTGTCTTTTCTTATTAAAAAGATTAGAAGAGGAATGAGAGACATCCTGTAATACATTATTTGTCTTGTAAAGAAAAAATCCAGCATGGTCTCCAAAGATTTCCTTGCATCTTCTACTTTATCTCTATTTTCTGAAGTTATTGTTGGTCTCAGGATTTTTAAAAGTAATGAAATTGGAAGCCCACATGTAAGAAAGAAGCTAGAGAAAAAAATAATTACTCTTGCTGTATGAGGTGGAGGTGAATTTAAAAAGATGATGACTGGATGCATTGCTGTTCCCTGAGGAAAAAAGCCCATTACTGTGTTTGACTTTAGGATACTGAGAATGTAGTGCTGGGCATTTTTCTGTCTCCCCACATGTGCTCCAGTCTGAATGCTGAGGATAATTATTCTTGATCATCAGCTATCAGAAATTCCATTAGAGAACCTGAGATCAATTTTCCTGCAAGGCAGTGCCTATACTATAAATCTGTGAGGTATCATGGCTGGTGTGCAGGTATGTCCACACATCATGGCCGAGGAATGACTTTGGCACAGGCAGCTGACCTGGGGAGCAAAAATGAAAATGTAGCATGAGAGGCTTCAGCACAGGCTAACAATCAAGGTAAGGACATTGTCTTCCAATGTTTCACTGGGCAGTGTGTGCCATCTTTTTTTAAAATGTGTCTTCTGGTTAGGGAAAAGCAACCAGAGCTTGCTGCAAGGCAACCCCTTGTCACAACCAAACCTTTGCATTCTTAAGGAGATCTTTCCAGTTGCCCTGACCAGCTGGCAGGTCAGTAGGGGCCTCTGAAGTGGTATGGGCCACACAGATGACATTTTAAAACATATTTTACTCTTTTAACATTCCTGAATTTAGTTGTTGCTCTTGTGTACTGGTGCAGAGGAGTTTGTATGGTGGGTGTCCATCATCTAGACCACTGACAGACCTGGAAAATAGGATTTTCATGATAAAACATCTGTTCTCTGAAACAGAAAAGAGAATGGCAATAGGAAGACTGCAGTACTTCATTGTTAGGTGCCATTGGACAGATGAGGGTTATTTTGGGCTGGGGTTATTACTTGGGTGTGTTGTGTGGCTTTGATTATATGTGATCTTGATTTCTCTGTTTAGGAATTTTAGCCAGCAATTCTTGTTATCCTTTTAGTCCATAAACCCTTTGTTACAGAAGATTTCTCTTTACAGAAAAAAAATCTGCTCAGTCCTCTTCTGGTAATGAACACCAGAATAATTTCTTGCACAATGCACACACTGGCAGGAGAATTAGATGATATTTCCCCCTGTTGCTTCACTTTGACATGTCTTCGGTTCACCTAGATAACATGATCTTTTTTCCACATATTTCTCCTTCAAGAATTCACTGCTTGTCACACCTAATGATTTATGCACTTCTCAAACTTTTTTTTTAGGTTGATAAATACCCTGCAAAGATAAGGCACTGCCCTTTGAAAATATGGTGCCAGTAATTAAAATGAAGAATGCATTACAGTAAAGGGTAGAAATATGGATCTAAAAGCCACACTGGTACTTTTAGTGATGGGAGTAATTGAGAGTTTCATTTTAATAATTCAGTGCAGCAGAGATTAATAAATGGTATGAGGTATAACTGGTCTTTGAAGACCAGGGGTGTAGTTAACAATTTATTTTAGTATATCCTGAAAGATGCTGCTGGAATTAGTGTATAATAACTCAGCACATCAGCTTTGTAAGAGGAGGAACATACTTACTGAGTGAGGATTATGCAAAGTGAAGTGATCCAACTGAGAAGAAGCCAAAAAGGCCCAGCCCCCCAGCCATACCTGCAGTGGGTCACTTTGCATCGGTTTCTGCACAGGGAACAGCACAGGGGTCTGTGTGGAGGACCAAACACCTGCCAAACCACACCTGTGATTAAGTGCTTGTTAATGACACAAACCTTCCAGGCCAGGACAGAAGGAAATCCTCTCCTTTTTCAGGGGTAGGTTAGTGCAGAGAGTGGGGGATATCAATGTAAAGGAGAAATGTGACTGTGCAGGGGAGAAATCCCAGCTACCATCTCCCCCAGAAGGAGTTGCTAAAGGAAGCATTCCACATGTGCAAAGTTCTGGGTAGATGCAGTAGTCATGATCATTTTCATCCTCCTTGCTGCATCTCCAGGAATCCCAGGAGGTTCCAGGTTGGCTTCTCCCCTTTCTGAATAGCTTTTAGGGTATCAGATCAGTTTTCAAATGAAAGGGATGCTTCTATCACCAAAGTCCAGCCATGCAAATCTTGCTTGCAAATACCGTAAACTCTCTTTCTGCATGTGGTCCCACAGGGTTCATTATCTTGTCCTTTCGAGTGCTATGCCAGGGCATTTTCCAGTTGGACCCCTTTGTTCTTACCATGTCCCACTCACACAGGAACTCTGCCAGTGTAGAAGCTGTGAGCTTCATGTTCCTTGGCTCAGCAAACCCATTTGAAAGGATTTGCTCTGTGGAGCCAGAAGAACCACTTGTCAGGATAATTTTTTGGGTGTTCCTTTAAAGATCCTTTAAGCAAGGCATCAAGGTTGTGTTTGATGAGAATTTTTCTCTATTTTATGAAAAGACCACAATAAGTGATCATGCTCTCTGCTTAAAGTGAGACCAAGCAGTGCTGATCTGTGGCTGGTAGGCAGGCTTAAAGTCTTCTGCTGGACTACAGAATATCTTATGATCAGAAGCTGGCCCTGGACCTGCCAAAAGGTAGAAAGCTCCACCAGCTAAGCCCAGTTTAGATCCTGATGGAGCAAGATGCCATAAGCATGTGAACAGTTGTCTGGGCTTTTTGCTCTGATGTTGATAGGGTTAAACTCAACAGCTTTATCTTGTTACACTCAGACACTGGAAAAACCTTATTTCCTGTCTGTATGTTAGGTGGGTGAGTTACATTGCAGATGTATGTTACAGCTGGGATGCATATGTTGCGTTCTGCCCTGACTTTGCACTGATGGCTATACATGTGGAAAGTATTCAGGCTTTCTCCCACTTGCTTTGCCAGGTATATTTTGTATACCTTGTGTATACCCCTAATTTACTGTTTACAGCATTTGATAGGCACAGCCAAGCACTCTGTCTGCCTTCTGAAGTCATGGAATGATCCTACATGAATGGTCAATTGGTTTGAACATAATGGAGAGTTTAACAACTTTCTGTTCTTCTGTTTCTCATTTTAGTTTCCAGGATAACCTGAAATTATATGGGAATCTTTTAGGGAGACTCTTCCTGTCTCTCTGTGAAATGCCAGTTTGCATCACAGGCTGTTGGATTTCGTGGTTTGTTGTTTTTCTCATCATCTGCCAGAATGTGATTTTCTTTTTCCCTCATTAGGCTTAGCTTTCTGCTATCACAATAAATTTCAAAACAAATATGGTTTTTCAATCCAGGTTCAAATATTTCAGCTTCCTCTAAATCAAAATTTATGGAACACTAAAGGCTATGATCTGAAAACTCTGTAAAACTCAGTTATCAGTTAAGGGGCATGGCAGTAATCTTAAGAGAGTTTCTAATATTTTTTACAGTTTAATACTGTCTAGGTCACCTGATAAACTGAAAGCAGCAAGTACATTAAATATAGTGCAATGACTTACACAGACCAAGACCAGGGTTTCTGGTTTACTCATTTTATTGGTTTAAATCCCATGATAGTTCCCCCGACTGCCAGAGAAGGTACCCACAGTGCCATCTTAGCTCTTGACCATGAAAATCACACTGTTTCCTTTTTTCTCCTGAACTGTGCTGGTGCATTATTCAGATTTGGACTGAATTATGATTTGATTTGACCTGGCCTACATTGCACTTCTTGCCAAAACATTGAGTAAGCCAAGGAGGCAGGTTGCTCTATTGGCCTGCTCTCCTGATCTCAGGATCAGTGATCAGCTTTTATTGTTTAGGTTATTGCTGTTATCACAGGCTCATTAACCCCAGCTGCAGCGTGTGGAGCTGTGCAAGCACGGGAGAGAGCTGGCTGCTGCCCCCAGGAGTCCTCAGCCTGCGCTTTGTGCAGCAGCCACTGAGCTTCTCTTCAGGTTTCTTTGCTTCTCTGTTAGGCTCACAGTACAGACAATACCAAGGAGAAGAATCTGAAAGAAAAACAGTGATGCCATTTTTGAAGTGAAACCGTCTATATGCTCTGTTTGGCACTTGGCAAACAGTGACTCAGCCACTGTTTGTGTGCCATGCTGCTGGCCCACAGATGGTACCATACACTTTGTTTAGGCATGCAGATCTCAGCTATTCCATTATAACACTGCAGTCTCTCATGTAGGTACATATCATATTGTCTCTCTGCCAAAAAGATCATTTCTTCTAAATATTGCCACTAAAAAAAAAGAAAACCACCTTAAACTTGCAAGCATGCTGTGGTGGGTTTGGCTGGGATGGAGTTGGATTTCTTCATAGTAGCTGGCGTGGGGCTGTGTTTGGATTTGTGCTGGAAATGCAATTGATAACACAGGGATGTTTTCTTTATTGCTGAGCAGTGCTCATACAGGGCCAAGGCCTTTTCAGTTCCCACGCTCTGCCAGCGAGCAGATACAGAAGAACTGCAAGGGAACACAGCAAGGACAGTGGGTATCTATAGGATATTCCATACCACAGAAGGCCATGCTCAGTATATAAAGCTGTGGAAAGAAGAAGGAAGGAGATGATGTTTGGAGTGACTGTGTTTGTCTTCCCGAGTAACCATTACACGTGACTGAGCCCTGCTTTCCTAGAGATGGCTGAACACTTGCCCATGGGAAGTAGTGAAGAAATTCCTTGTTTTGCTTTGCTTGTGAGTTTGGCTTTTGCTTTGTCTATTGAACTGTCTTTATCCCAAGCCACAAGTTTTCTGACTTTTACCCTTCTCATTCTCTCCCCCATTCCACCAGGGGAGTAAGCAAGCAGCTGTGTGGAGCTGAGTTGCCATTTGGGATTAAACCACAACACATACATGGAATGAGAACACAGTGGAGATTTTCACCACCTCTCTGCACATCTTATGAGCCTCTTTGTTCATTTAGCTTCTCAGACTGTTGATTTGAATTAAATTTATTTCTCTAAAGACCACAAATCAAGTCTTGTCATAACTAGAGAGCATAGTGTGTTATCATTATTGCTTACCTCTGAATGAACCTGAAGAGCCAGGTGATCAATACAGACATAATTGCCAGTGTCACCAGTTAATTGTTCCTTAGTGACTGAGGGCCTCTTCAGCTGGCATCCTGTCAGTCTCAGAAATAGCAACAGTCTCAGGAACAGCAATGTAATGTGGCAGACTTCGTGTGGGATGAAAAGACCCTTTTGAGCAAATATCAGTTATTACCAGTAGGCTCTTTCACTGCTTTGCTGCACATTTCAAACCTCACCATCACCAGATGGGGATGCCCTGTGCAGTCTGTACCTTTCTGCATATGGCAAGGATCAACCAATCTTGGCTAAGCCCTGCTTCAGCCATATGTTTAAGCAGGTACTTAGAGTAAAGCATGAGATTAGGTCACACTGAATTCAAAATTAGTCAGATACTTATGGCTTAATTCAAAAATTACCCGAATAAAATTCATCCTTGCTCAGTTCTTAATCATACAAGTTATATGGAAATCTCATCCAAGCAGCATCTGGGCTGCTAAAAAATTAACACATGAAGAACACAGTATATTATTTGCAGAAGGTTTTGAAATATTTTTGACACTTCTTAGAATGAGGGCTGGCCTTAGTAACCATGAAGGTCATTCCATCTAACTGGAGTTAATTCCAGCACCGATCTCTGTGTCTCCATCAGAGGGACAATGAAACCAAGAACATAAGGGGCTTTCCAGGAAAGTAGTTTCACAGTAAACCACATTACCCTCTGTAAGTTTTTGAGTTGATTTTGCATTTAGCCTTTATCCCTCAATCCATCTCGTGAACACAAATAATTTGTGGCCAAGGCTTACAGAGAGAAGGTCACTTTTCCATAACGTGAGTGTTTAAAAAAACCCTCAAGATTTTGCCATGTGGCTTCAGTTTAAATGTAGTTCCCAGCTAATTAGTCTGGTAAAATATGTATATTTGCAAACAAAGAATAGCTACAATACTATCCCAGAGGAGATCAGCAGAGGAATTTGAGGAATGGAAAGGTTGATAATTGCAGTTCCTGTGCTATAGTTAGCTGGAACAGACAGACGGCTGCCCTTAAGGAGACCTCTCTTGGTGCCAAGAGTGTTACACACAGGACAAAAGGCAGTAGATCCAATTGCAGGATGAAAAGGCAGATTCTGATGTCCTACCTCATTTTATTCAGCCCTTTCTCAGATACAGTTATTATGTGGCATTTCCTAAAGAAAGACTAGAAAATTCCCAGGATTCTTAAGCAGATGGAGACCTGGATATTTAATTTCTTTTCTGAGAGGGCTGTAATTCTTCTTTCCTTTTTTTTTAAAATCTGTGTCTGACTTACTAACTACCAATATCAGTTAGGCAATTATGCCTGACTGCACATGTATTCCTGTGTGTGCATGTAGGTGCTTTCTCAAGAACTATGCATTTTAACACTTCCCATTCCTCTGACTTGGAAAGTAAAAATAATCTTGTTTCTCTTTAAAAGTAAATAAACATCACTACCACCACCAATAGACTGATAACTACCATTTTGGCTTAGTTTGCACTGAGCTCTTACTTCACAACATAGATTTTACCAAGCATAGGATGGTTTGCAAGTCCCAGATGATGAATGGGTGAATCAGATGGACTGATTTCAGATTGGTGTAAAGGGCCCATCAGACTGAGGCATTAACAACATCAGAATTATTTTACAAATTACTTCAAAACCTGCAAATCCTGAGGCTTTTTTTCCTCTGTGTGTGTGTGTATTCTGGCTCTGCATTGAGAAGCAATGTGCTGCTATTGGCCACAGGCTGGTTGTCCAGAGGGGTCAGCTTACAGCTCACTTTGCCCTGAACTCACTAGATGCTTTGACACTGGTGCAAAATTGAAGATGTATCTGTTCAGGGAGGCAACAAATGAAGAATTCCAACAGCAGTCTTGATGACAGAGGTAGAAACACAGAGAAATACTTCTTCAATAGAGCAAGCAATAACCCTTCAATGTGGCTTAAACACTGCTGTCCTCATCATAGTCAATCTAACTTGGCTTTTGCTCTTGCAGTCGGAGTGTGCCTGAGCAAGACGTTTGTCTCAACCTTGTGCTTCTTAATCATCCATTTTATTGGAATGCAAAAAAAGGAGCATGTTTGATTTACTTCATACTGTCGTTTCTATAGCAATGGAAGAGGGGTTCTCACTCGCTCCCCAGTGCAGCTGAAGCATCCCCACTGGTGCTAATGGCATGTGAGGAGCTCACCATGAGCTCAGTGCCCTGGGGTGAGATTCTGGATCCTGAATTTGCATTGCTGCAGCACTCACTGTAGCCTCTGTGCACTCCTCCAGCTCCCAGGCACTGTCTGCCTCCCCTCCTCTCCCTCCCTGCTTGCCAGGCTTTGGCTGTGACCACAATAGGAAGCGACACTCTCCCGATGGCCACATCAAACCTCTTTAAGCACAGGAAGCTGAATGTGAGCCAAGAGGGCTCCCCTGGCTGACATCTTTCACCCCTTGTTTCACTAAGCCTTAAATAATGAAATCTTCTGGCAAAACAAAGAGGTTTAAGGATGTAAAACATTCCTTATTTCCTCCTTCTTTAGAAAGCATTTGGCTGAAGTTGATTTAATGATACAAATGTAAGGTTCTAGTTATTTTGTTATACTTCTATAGGCTTTATATGTAAAAGGAGACCCAAAGAAGGGAAGCAGTTGGAGCAGATGCATGTACATGCAGTGTCTCATTTGCCAGTGCTGGTCAGCAAGCACTGCTGGATGGTGATGCTTCACACACCAGCTCCTGTAAATCAAACTCGCAGGAGGAGGCACAGATAAGGGCTATTTTGTGGTATCTATGTGGTTGCAATTTCTGGTGACTTCTGCATGTGTGCAGTGAGCAAGAAGATGGTTGGGTTTCTGAAGCTGTGAGATGTTTAGCAATGGGAGAGGTGAATATGGGCTGACAAAGAAATGTAGTGATGTGAAAAGATGCCAAAACTGAACAAGACAACTCTTTACCCAAAAGCAGCATCATGTCTGAGCCCTGATAGTGCTTGGTACGCCAGAGGGGGAGAGGGAGAGAGGAGATGAGGCTCAGGCACAATGATCAGCCTGCCATGAAGGGCTGTACTGAGATCACAGACTTGCCAGGAACTTCACTCCCTCTGACATCAGCCCTGACTGTATAGCAGGAGACAGGGATGGTTTTGCTTCACAGCTCATCAAAGCCCAGCTTCTGTCCCCAGCAGACCAGTGGGTCAGCTGAGGCACCATCCTGCCAGCAGGACCTGCAGCTCCAGCTGCTTTGAAGGAAGGTGCAGCTTCCTTAAAGGGACATTTTTCCTACCTCCACCCTGTGGAAGACTTGGAAGCCCTGAGGCCTGAGAGCTGATGAACATTGTCATTTTAACTCAGCAGAGCTGCAGACACTGTTCTGAATCACCTCAAAGCCAGATCTTTGTTTAAAACTTGCCTGCATGCTTTAACTCCCTAATGGCTGATGGCTCTCACAGGTCACAGAAATCATCTGCTACAACAATTGATCCCCAGTTTGTGTCTCTAGTGCCCCCAGTGCATCTCGTGCAGCCTGGCAGCGGCTCCCCTCTCCCTCATCTGCTGTTTGCAAGGCAGGCAGAGAGCTGATCACAGAGGGAGAGCAATGCCAGACAGAGGAGTCACGCTTGCCTCCACTTCTGTTACAGCCAAGGATGAGAAACATGCTTCTTCCCCTCGGGCAGCCGGAGAAAAAAGAAACCACAGAGGAGCCCAGAACAGTCCCAGCACAGCATCTGTGAGTACTGCACACCGCCTCTAGTGGGCCGGCACGCAAGCACATGAAGCCAACCCTGTGAGGCAACTTTGCATCAGTTGTTCTGTGGTTTGCTTTCACATGAGAGGAATTAAATACAAGCTGACACAAGATTAGAGCCAACAAAATTATGTTTTCAAAGGCAGAAAAAAAAAACCCTCACAGAAACAGAACATCTCATGGATGTATCCCTTCTCACACAGCTCCCACCTCCTTTAATTGCTGGTTCACAAGCAGCTTAATTAGTCCTCAAACCACAGGAGTGCTTGTGTTCTTCGGCCTGAATCTGTAGCCGAGGGAAGGGGATTCAGCTCTTCACCTGTCCTTTCAGTGTCCGGTCACTAATGCATATGCACTTCTGTCCTGCAGGTGTTTAGTTTGAAAGTACCTGCAGCATTGTGCCTATGTTAGAGCAGCTTCTTGTTGCAGCTAAATGAGTGCAGCTCTCAAATTCTTTATTAAATGTAACTTCACCTGCTGCTAGAGGGGTTAAATTGTAATATGCTTTAGTACAATCAGTGGTGGAGAGAAGACCAGCCTGACTGGGCTTCTGCTTTTGTTCAGGATCTGCTCTCCACAGCACATTCACACTGCACCCAAACAATGCCAGGCACCTCTGGAAGTTCTCCAAAGGCAGCCTGTGTCAAAATGGCAATTCAACAAAAGCCAGGGTACACAGCATGCATGTCTCCTTGGTGAATAAATTCACACTGTTTCAGCTTTTCCCAAGACTAAACAAAAGTTTAATAATTGCTTCTCCAAAGCTAAGAAAGAGGTTGGCCTGAGAGAATGGCGGGGGGGGGGGGGGGGGGGGGGAGGGGTTGGAGCAATATTAAATACTTACTCTTGGAAAGTTGAAATGGGGTTTGGACAGGCGAACAAAGAGACACAATTTGGTGATGCCAACTGTCTGGAGGAAAACCTTTGGTCTTTAACATCAGTGCTGAGTGGCTGCTATGCTAACACAGGCTTTTACATTTCAGCTGGGAGGCTTTTTAAGTAGCAAAGAATTTGCAGATGGATATACCCAAACCAATGAAGTCCTGAGCTCTCCTGCAGCACCTGTGGTGTAGTTGTGCACATGGGGCTGACTGCAAAACACAGGGGCCTGTGCTGGTGCTGGCACTTCTCTTTTCTATCTAATGCTTCTGTTAGTCTCTTTCCTGGGGCAATGAGCTTCCTCTACTGCTTCAGAAGGGCTGACCAGCTCACCTGTAAGACAAATGCTGCAAGCAGCAAACCAGGGGCACTTCAGTGCAGTTGCTGAGGCTTTGTCCTCTGTTTGGATGAGACCATGCATTTCTGAAGGTATCAAGATGTTATGTTCAGAGCTCCTACACTTATTCTCTGTGATTGTAGTCCAAAAACTGATTTGAAGGCTGGTTTTCTTTCTCTGTTTTCTCCTTAAGAAGCTGCCTACCTATGAACAGTTCTCTTCCATTGACTCACTGAGAAAGAGACCTGGCTTCAGGGAGGGAGTCCAGGTAGATGAGGTGATGTGTTTTGGCTCCAAGACAGGAATTCAGGGTCATAGCAGCTGGTTGAGTGCCTAAACCAGGCTGAAACATCTGCTGAAGCAGGAGGGAACAGGCTTGGGATCCTGCCTGGGAACACATGTATGCCCATCCCCTGCTGTTCCCAGACTTGCCAAGTATTTAATCCTCTGTGGGCTGGGACTTGAAAAGGTTATATTTGACCTCCTCTGAATGGGAAACGCTCCTGACAGGGTACAACGGAAACAAAATCAAGTTCAAAGAAAGACAGGAATGTGGCTTGCTAGAGTTGGGATTAGGCTGTGTGGATTTATAAGGATTTATCCCATCCTGCTATTTGGTTATCACCATGTTGCACTGTGTGGTGAAAAACACCTGGCTATGGTCACCTTTTCCTTCTGCAGCACTGGGGCATTTCCCAGCAGTGTGTTTGGAGGCACTACAGCACATAGGAAAAGAGATCTCAGACTTTTCATCCTGGATCCATCAGGATTTAAAGGCAAATATTGATGTTTAAAATTTGAAATTCCCTTAAATTTTGGAAAAGTTCATATTTGAATATTGTGCTTCAAGCCCCTTATGGCGCTGCAGTTGTCTGAGTGAGGTTAAACAAAAAACAAACAAACAAACAACCCCAAACAATAAAAAAATTAACAACTCAGCTTTAAAAGAGCAGCAGCACTGAGTAGACCTCGTGTGCAGTAGCTGGCTTTGTCTTTTTTTGTACAGCCAAATGTCACAACTGCAGGTAAAAATATTTATCTCTGTAGCATACATGAAGAGACCACGAGGAGCCATGGCATCTCCTTGCTGCTCTCTGTTCAGCAGCACTGGGGAGGGTAAATAGCAGCACTGAGGACAAATACCCTCAGTGTGCGGATGCCCCAAGTCAGGCCATTGAGAGAGAGCCTCCCCTCAGAATATTATCTCCCACCACAAAATCCCATTGTTAACTAATACCAGCTGAGATGTTTCCATAGGGAAGTAAATAAATAAGGGCCTTCCTCCCTTCCCCAGCTTGTTGCAGGGAAACCACCCACGATGTGTTTGAGGGGAAAGAAAAGAAACAAGCTCCCTGATGTGCAAATCCAAAGAAACTGAAAATGATTGATTCCTCCCTGTTGAGGTATATTGCAAATAAGGGCTTTGTCTCCCAGCTTTAGAAAAGGCAGTGTCTTTAGAGCACGTCCACTTCCTTGTGCCAGAGGGGTTTCAGCAAAGAACAAGGGGTGAAAGCAAAGCAGCCTAGTTGGGGGCTAGGGAGGAGCAGCCCGTGCTCCTCTGTGCCAGAGGCTGAGGCAGGGGATGCTGATGTGGTTCAGACAGGGCTGAGGCGCTGCCAGAGCCGCCTGCTCACACACCCAGGGAGTGCCGTGGCCAGGAGGGCAAGGGTGAACCCCCAGGGCTGCCTGCAGCTCTGTCTGCTGTGTGCAGTCTTGCCCTGGTGCTAATGTGAGTTTATCATCGGAACTGGCTCCAAAGCCCTGTTTAATATTAGCAGCCAGGTCCTGTGGGGCACCGCTGTGTGTGGCCCTGGAGAGACATCCCAGCAGATGGTTCCTATCCCTGAGAGCCATGCAGCAAAGAGGCAAAGCATCCCAGGGGAGGCACAAAAATCCTGTGTATTTCTAAGTGGGGAAACTGAGGCATGAAGCAACAGCCACTGCAAAAATGTGATAAATAAATCTTCTGCCTCCACAGGCAAAGGGATAGGGAGTGCAGCCATATGCAAGGGCAGGCTGTGGGGAAGCAGCAGAATTATCCCATACCTGGGTCTTAGAATAGTTAAGGTGGGGGAAGACCTCTAAGATTTCTGGTCCAACTGTTAACCCAGCACTGCCATGTTCATCAGTAAACCATGTCCCCACGTGCCACATCCATACATTTTGGGAACACTTCTGAGTTTGGTGAGTCAACCACTTCCCTGGACAGCCTGTTTCAATGCCTGATCACCCTTACAGTCAAGAAACTTTTCCTAATATCCAATTTAAACCTGCCCTGGTGCAATTTGAGGCCATTTGCTCTTGTGCTATCTCTTGTTACCTGGGAGAAGAGGCCAGCCCTCACCTGTGTACACCCTCCTTTCAGATAATTGAAGAGAGTGATAAAGTCTCCCCTGAACCTCCTTTTCTCCAGGCTAAACACCCCCAGTTCCCTCAGCTGCTCTTCACAAGACTTGTGCTCCAGACCCTTCACCAGCTCCACTGCCCTTCTCTGGACACACTCCAGCACCTCAGTGTCTTTCCTGTAGGTGAGGGGCCCAGGACTGAACACAGGACCTGAGGTGAGCCCTCGTCAGTGGGAAGTACAGGGGCACCATCACTGCTGTTACTGTTTGGTTTTTTTATCTCATTGTTTTTTCCAGTAAATTGCTCTTACCTCACCCTGTGATCTCTGCCTGGTATTACCCTTCAGAGGGGAGTAAGGAGGAGCAGCTCACAGTTTTCTTTTTAATGGGAGCACTAAATTGGGAGCACCATTCCTAAACCATGACACAAGGGCTTCATTCTACTCCCTATTTCAGTTTTCCAGCTCCGGGGATGGGTACTCCAGGGTTCCAAGCTCCCTGCAGGTGCCTGGGGCCACTCTTGATGCTCACTGCTGGGTCTGCCCAGCTTTCCTGCATCAGCCTGGACATGCAGCATCTGGGAAGTGTCAGTATTTAATCCTCACACCTCAGTCCTAGACATGGCCTTGGTGGTTTCCCTGAGTCCACTGTGACCTCTTTGCTGGTGACACTGGAGATGCTGGGTCCCCACTGCATGCAGGCAGGTGGTGAGGGAGACAAGGAACACCTGATGCTGGAACTTTGAGAGCCTACCCTGTGTAACCCACAGAGGACATTGTTCCTCACATTGCTCCCCACCACTTTGTTCCTTCCTCATCAGTTTTGCTGCCCCTGAGAAAGGGACAAGGCAGAAAGTTTTACTTACCCTGTCCAATAAAAACCTCACAGTCCTATGGACCCCTAGGGCTGAAGAAACAACTGACATGAGATCTGCTGATGCACTCTGATGGATCTTTGTTGGGAGGTAGGAAAAGTAGCAAAGCCTCTCCCAAGAAAAAGAATCAGCTGCCTGCTTGACTGAAAGCAGGGAAGCGAAGTGATGGATGCTGCTGTTCCTCCGGAGGGAGGTACAGCCACAAAGAGGTGCCAAAAGCACTGGAAGAGCAGGGAGGTGAAAGTGGCAGGGTCAGAACTGGTAGGGTGGCTGTACTGACTCTCAGGGTGCTGCTCTGATGGACACCAGCTCCCTCTGCTGCAGTGGGACTTCCATTTCTGAAGTTGCAGTCATGAGTCACCAATCTTGATGGCATCTCATCTCTTACACCAATTTCCTGCCCTGGCTGCTGATCCAGGCCATAATCACTTTGTTTTTTCCCAGGGCCAGGCAAGAAGTAGACTGGAAATTAGTTGAGAGCTGAGGTGAAATGAAGAAGAAGTATGATCCCCAAGGAAAAGCATTTCTCAGTTAATGAAGTGTGAACCCAATAGCAGGGAAGGGCTGAAGAGCAGCAAGCCACCATATTCATTAAACCTCTGTGTACTCTGAAACATAATGAGGGCCACAGCCATGCTGGTCAGTAGCCACAATGTGGAGCAAAGGCTCAAGCCTGGTGCAGTGAGATAGTCAGAGGCATCAGTCACATGTCTGCCCATTTCTTGTGTTTCTGTGCTCCTGTTAATTTGTTTTCCACTTTAAAAAGAGGTGAGATAGGAGAAAAGATGTCATAGAGTCTCTTTTCAGGTGGGAATTGCAACGGCACTCTGGTTAGTTGTAGGTAGTGTTACTGGGCTGAGGGGTGAAATTCCAAAGCCACAAATCCCACTGGCAGGCAGCCGAGTGTGTGGGAAGAGGTAAGCTGGCAAGCAACTCCTGCCCACCGTCTGTCAGGTTTAGGGTGTCTTTTGTGGCTGTTCTATCAGGGCCTGACAGCCACACTTCTCACATGCTAGGGCCTAAAAGAAAAATGTGACACTCATTTTATGGTCAGGAGTAGCCTCTTGAGCATGCACTGCACTCCAATATTGTACATATATATATTACATATGCATACAAATGTTGTGCCCTGTCTCCTAACAGCAGTAACTGGTCTCTTAGTCTTTTTGAAGATAAAGTAAATCATGAGATTAATTTCCTCTCCTTTTTTTTTTGATACCCTTGTCAGCAGTAAAGTATATTAAATACATTGTAAGCAAAAGCCCTCATGCTGCTTGAGAAAATATATTCATTTAGGGAGACACGAAGCCAGCAGGTTTTCAGCATGTGTCTTTATTGCTAACTGGTTCTTTGTGGGCATACAGATAGGTCATGACCACTGGCAAATCACTTGAGCTCCACAGAAAATCTTTTTTCATATAAACTGCATTTTCAGACAGGCAGGATGAACTTACCATCCTTCTTGAAATGTGGAGGGCTCTGGGATTGAACCTGGGGCATTGCTGGAGCAGCAGCAGGATCCCAGAGAGCTATGTTCAACCTGGGACTCCCCACTCCGAGTTCCTGCGCACGCCAGGGCGCCCTGCGGCCAGCCTGGAAACCTGCTGACCCCTTCGGTGTAAAGACACATCCCGGGGTTTTCCCTGCCTGTGTTAGTGTAAAACCCTGTCAACCACCACCACCAGAGGGACCAGCCTTGGGGAGGGCAGGGTCTAGGGACCAGGGTGTATCTGGCACCCTTGGAAGCTCTGTTCTGTCGTGTTCTAAGCCATAAAACCCAAAGCTCCTCAAACTGCTGACAAGCTCTGGCAATGCCATGGCTCTGCTCAGAGTTGGAGTAAGGCCATATCCCTGATGAATGGGATTTCAAGTGCACACCCTGAGGTTTCATCCACTGCTCCCACCTCCTACCCAGCCTTTGTACTGCTCCCATGGCTTCCACAGCCTTTCTGGGATGAGGTTCTGCCTGTGGACTTCTGCCATGCCTGGGTTGGAAGAGCTGTGGTGCTGCTCACAGCTGAAAGAGATTATGTCCTTCTGAAAGACCAGGGTGAGCAACAGGGAGTTATGAGGACCCCAAAGGCAAACCCCACTTCTCTGCTGGGTGGGAGTGAAAGGAGGATCCTGCCAAGATAAACCCTGCTTTCTGGAGGCCCAAGAGCTGTGTGGTACATCCTGTCACATGGACAGACGTCAGCTTTCAAGAGGGCAGGAGAGATCATAGGGAACCCTAAAGGACACAGAGTAAACCCTTCCCATGCCTCTCTGTTCTGGATCTTGTGGGAATATCAGCAGAGGGAGAAATAATCAGTCAACTGATACTTTCCACCAAAAAAAAACCCCAAAAATAGATTTTCCAGTAAAAAGCATATTTCTGTGGCTTCTTTCCCCATTTGCAGAGCAGACAAGACAAATATGACCTAGTTTTCACAGGTGCTGGGCACCCAAGAATCCCACTAGCTTTAGCAGATGGTGCAGATGCTTGGGTCCTCTGGAAGAAAGAAACCAGGTCATAAATCACTCTGCCTCTACCAGTGTCATCTTCAAACTTTTTAATTAAAAAACTCTGCCTTCTATTGTTTCTGGGATCTGGAAATTAATTGTCATTAATACAGTTTAAGGTTCTGTTTCTCAGATCCTTTTGCCCTTCAGGTGAGTGGTATGATCAGAAATCTGGAACACACTGTATCCCTGCTGCCTTAAGGGAAAAAACTAATCTGTTTTTGAAATTAATTTTGCAGGAATTGTGAGCCTCGTTGAGCTCTGTGCTGCTGCAGCTCCCCTTTGGTGGCAAGTGGTATTTCAGGTGAGCTGACTGTGTGACTGTATCAGGTCCACATAACTACTGCGGGTAAACAGGTCCTGTGAATAAATGTGGAGAGGGGAGAGGGCAAATGAAATGAGATATATTTTCACTTTGTGAACCTAGATGGAAATTTTCCCAACATTTCACATCCATAGTCATATTTCTTTTTCCTCTTTTTCTTTCCCTGTGTATGTATGTGTAATCTACAGCACTTTCTGCATCGCTTTGCTCCTTCATCTTTGCCTGTCAACACCTCTCAGACAGAGGCCTTTCCCCTGACTTCTTTCTCCCCACAGCTAAGTAACCATGAGTAACCATGACTGTGCCTGGTGCACTGTTCCCTGAGCCGTGTGTGGTCTGTTTGGTATGTAGCCCTCACAGCCTCCTGCATTTGCTCAAAAGCAGCTGGTGAGCAAAGAGCACAACAGCACACGCTGGGCTGCCGGGGCTGTACCTCTGTTTCTTGCCGGCTCCTCTGTGCATCATGGGAGGATTTCGTATTTGCATGTTCTCTACTTCCAGGCATGCCAGGCACACACACTCAAATGAAAGACAGTCGTGTTTAATGCCTTTTCTGCATCTTGATCTGAAATTCAGAAAACAAAAATCTCAAGAGTAAATGCTCCCTTGGTGTGTATTGCAGCTTGTCCAGATACAGCTTTTCTACCAGCTTTTCCCTGTCACTTTGTTCTGCCATCCTATATCAGTACTGCACTGCTCTGTGCCCTTGCAGAAGGGCACCACAGTATGGATGGAGCTATTACTCATTAATATTTTTGACTTTGGTAACATCTGCAACATGGCAGTTGACTTTGATAAGGAGAAGAAAAAAGATAATTTCCCCATAATCTTTGTAGCCTTCTTCACTCTCTGGAAAACAGAAAAAAACTGTCAAGGTTTCTTCTTCATACTCAAGGTTTGAACAACAAATGTTGAATGGCCCAGATTAGCAGAGGGTGCATTATCATTTTCAGCACCTTGCCAGAATCATGTCCACATATCACTAAGATGTGTGGACTCATGCAGCAATCTGATATGCACAATCCCACCCTTCCTCTACTCCCTCTGTTGAAGTGCAGCCCTACCTGTGCTCACATGGTGAGCATTGCTCAGACCATGGATGTCTCTGTCCACAGGCACGGGCTGTCATGGGGAGCAAGGGTAAAAGTGGAACTGATGCTACACAGCCCCATTAGTTTTTGTCTGACATCAAGGCTGTTGAAAATGTCTAGATTTGAGGCAACCGCTTGAGGTGTCATCTATTCATGTAAATTTTCTGAAACACTTACAAGAAAGCAATTATCTTACTCCATGGTTTATAGGTAACAGTACATAACTCCCAAGAGAGAATACTGGAAATTTTGAAAGTTACACATTAGTAAGTTTACACTGGAAGTGTATAAGGGAAGATTTAAAAATATGTTTATCTGTAGTTGCAGGAAGCTGGCCTTGGTGGTCTATTAAGTCCCTTCCTTACACTTCTAGTAATCTTAAAGAAACCTACCTGCTAGCCAGTAAATGTCCCAGCAGCTTGTGTGAAGGATGGAGAAGCAGAACAGTATAGTTGCCTATCTCTATAGCCAGTGGGTGGGTGGCTCTTCCAGGGCCTTGGCTGTAAGGCTCTGGGTTGTGTTTTCTTGTTAGTCTTTACTGCAAATGAAATAACCATACACACACAAATCATAAAAAGTACTTCTGAAGCAGACTACTTTTTTCCCCCCTCATAACTAAAGGGACTGAAAATGAACAAAATGCAATCCTTGGTTAGGGATGCAGCTCAAATCAAATCAACCAAATCATGAATTGGCAGCAGTATGAAATGAAGTCAGCAGCTGATCAAATCATCAAATAAGCACATACAAGATTGGAGAAATGAAGCCACACAACATATGGTGAATTTTATGAAACAATAAGCAGTGCTCCTCCTTACTTCAGTTACATTTGTCACTTGCCCACACATACTTTCTTTCTCTTTGCCTTCCTAAAAATATTTGGGTTTTTTAACTGGAAGTAGCTGAAGAAGGTAACTTTGTTCATTTTAAGTCAGCAAGCATCATCTGTTGATGATGGATATATTTGGTGTGACACCAGCTGAGGAAGTACTTAGAGTTTGAAAACGAGGAGTGGTTGGAGTTGCTTCTTGTTGCTATATGCAATATGATACTTTTATTAGATAAACCTATTTCACAAGATGGAGGATCAGAGTTGTTTGGAGAAGCAGGAGAGGAAACCAAGGGAAATTCTCTGTCTCTGCATCCTGAGAGCTTAGAGAAGGTCCTGACCACAACTGACAGACACAACTTCTGCCTTGGCCTAGCTGCACCCCCTGAACTGCTCTGGCACACCCAGGGCTGTGTGGGCTGTCCTAGGTGGTGAAGGAGAGATGGCATAAGTCATGCTGATACCCACAGAGAAGGCAGGAAAAGAGGGCTAAAGCCCCGAAAACATAATTGGCATATATGCTGCAGTTTGACTTGAGGTGTTTGGTGGGGATATAATGAGACATCACATAGTTATTAAGCTAAAGAGAGTAGATATGTTTCTAAAAGCAAAGATAAGCTGTGTGAATACAACATTCATACAATACATCCTCAGTTAAATTCTTATTGGCCTAACAACAGCTTGCTATGATAGTACTACTTCCCCACTGAAAATTATATTAGCTGTCAATACATAATGTTTCTTTTCCCATTTGGATGATCAGAACTGCCCTCTGTGTGTGAGAGAACTTGAGCTCAAGGATTTAAGATTTCTCAGAAATTCAGAAACATGGCATTTTAGATGCTATATATCCACAGTTGTACTGCTAGTGTAGTTTGTAGGCTCTTGCTGTCACAATGAAGAACAGTCTTGCAGAGGCCCCTCGGCAGTCCTAGCGCCACAGAGGTTTCTTACTCCTTCCAATTTGCATGTCCTATTTGTTCAACGTGACATATTTATTGCTAGCTTCAGTCTTGCATGGTCGACTTACCTTACAGCCTGAGCAGTGCAAAGCAGGAGAGAAAACTTAATGAAGGCAAGTCAGATGGCACAAGATAAAAGCCTCCAGGCTTTTTCTGGGTTGAGGGAGAGACATTGAGTGTGATTTCGTTTCCTGTGCTGATAGGCTAAGGCCCCACCTGCCAGTATTGCTTGCTGAAGAGATGGGCTGACAGCACTTTACCAAAACAGGCTGCTGTTATTTACATTAGGAGAGGATTATCCAGATTCTGAGACTTTGTTGGTTACAAGTGATTCATGCGGTGGCAGGATAAAGGAATGAAATTCAGATGAGAAGACAACTCATGGAAACTTTGTGGGAAAGTAGCATTGCTACACTGAGTTAAACCAGGATTGGCACGAATCCTGGCTCTTGCTCTTACTTCACAACGCTGTCAGTGAGCTCAGGGCTGTAGATTGCTTGTGGTGACCATATGTTGATATGCAGAGAGCATTTCACCACTGTGTTTGCTGTTAATTAGCTGTAGTGATGCTTCAGTGATGCAGAGAAGCCAGGACTAAGTGGCAGCAGAGTCTTCAGCCTGTAGGTACGTCCCAAGGCAATTGCCACCTACTTCGAGGCTGCTCCCTCCCAGGCTGCTAATGCTGTTTACTGAGGTGACCCTGGCAGTTCTCTCCACTGTCCAAGCAGTTCAAGATAACTAACACAGAGCTGCTCTTTGCTTCCGAGTCGTGTGAATTAGAATTTTCCTTTCAAGAAAATTCTTTTTTCTGTTGTATGATTCAAAGGATTTGATTCCTTTCCAACAGATACAAGATTCCTCAACATGTATATTGACAGTTATTTGGTATACCAAAGAGGTGAAGCTTCAGGGCAGAAAGGGAAGCATCTTCCCAATAAAGTCCGCAGCTGCAATATAATGGTGAAAACTTTCCTGTTTTATATCTCACTTGGGAAACAATTGCTCTCATGGCAAATAGTCACTGTAAAACTCCACTCTGACTGTGAGGAAGACCCACTGTGGTGGGTCCCCTGTGCAGGCGCTGCTGCTGTCCCGTGTGGGGGAAGAAAAGAGCTGGAGCATCGATCTGCCAGTGGTTTACTTGAGCAAAATCACCTTTCTGATTTTCCTGCAGCCTTCCTGGCAGCCTTGCTTGGACCCTTGAATGCTACCCAGGTATCAACAGGTAAGGCCTTGACGTGATGTGAGCAGCACTGCCACCAGATGAATGCCCATGAGGCCAAGTAATTCTTTCACCAAAAGGAGGGCTTTTCTTTCTGTTCTGTAGAAAATCAACTAGAAGATATCTCAGAAGAAAATTCAGTTTCCATGAAATACTTGGGACAAACTATTGTCATTTTGGAGTCTGCTAGGACCTGATCAGGGTTCTTACACTGATGAAAAGTGGCTCAGGAAAAAGCAGAACATCTTTCATTTCTGTCAGCCCAGCACAAACTGTTCTTTGTTTCTCCCCCTCTGCTCTTTCCCTGCTGCACAGGTGTCCTGTTCTTGAGCTGCAAAGGAAAAACTGGTTTTGTTTTCTTCTTGCTTTAATTGTGCTTTCTGAGTGTTTGTGTATAGCCGAAGGGCAACATGCACCTGCTTGTACAAACTTCAAATAGATCCATTTGCTCTCATTTTTTAAGCGAGAGATTCAAGGGATGTCAAATGTGGGCATCTGTTTCTCAAAGGGAATAGTGATGTCAGCTTGTCATAATTCACTCCTGCTCCTGCATCCTGTGTAGTGAAGCAGCAACCCACGCACAGCTGGAATCCTTGCCAACAAAAGAACAACAGCAGGTAGGTGAAATCCACACAGTGCCTCATTTGGGTCTTTGAACTTGGACTCTTAACAAGATTCCGGTGCTGTGTGACCTTTTGCTAGGTTGCCAGACAGAGGTGAATTTTTCTTTTGTAGGAAAACAAACAAAAAAATCACCTGACTTCAATGGATTAGCTGTCAAAATGCTTTCCATGTGTGGTGGTATTCTGTTTGTTATTTGCTTTTGTCTTCTGTTCCCAAGGGGTTAATTAAGACATGTATCCTTCCTGGGCTATATTTTTACTGTAGAGAGACTGAAAACACTGATTTGTTTTTATCTGTGACAATGTCGTCATATGTCCTGAATTGCCTCTGGCAGAGCCAGAAGCAGCTTAGGAGAGCAGCCAATATATCTTCCTCCTGATGCAAAGTTCCTCCTTGAAGGGCAGTCCTTGTGTTTTAATCAATATGATATATAGGAACTTTGATTACTTTCCTTGCTACTGCCTGTTTCTCTGTTATTCACAAATCCTAGAGTTATCTGGAAACCCTGAAGATTTTGACTGTGTTTATAATTTTGGCTCTCCAATGAAGTCTGATTCTAGTTGCAATTAATGCATATTAAGACTCATACATTCAGATTTGTTTCACCATTTTGCTTTTAAATACTGGCAAGGCTGTACTGCTCTGCCACAACATGTCTGCTGGTAAATGAAGCATTATATCCTTTGAGTTTTATCTCACACCATGAAGTTCAATATTTCCTGATTCCATAGAAACCTATATGTTATCTTGCAGCTTATAGAGATGCTGGTGAGCATCTAAATATCCCTCCCTCAAGGCCCTGGATAGCGCAAGGGCTTGTGCAATCTGTTGTATCCACTTAGAGCCTTTCTCTTTAAAGAAACAAAACTAAGAACAGCAAAAACAAGAAACAGGGGTAAAAAAGAGAAATCAAAAATTCTCCAGAAGGGCTGGTGGATCACAAAGAGGTAGAGGAGGATGAATCTATAGCTGCAGTCCAGAAGACCAGAAAACAGTGTTTTTGGCTCGAGTGCTATATGTAGGGCAAACTGTTTGGCCTCTGCTCCAGTGAGGAAAGAAGGATTTGTCTCAAAGCTAATTTGGCTGCCCCCATTTGCAACACAAGTTCTGGTTTTGTGGCAGCAAACCCAAACTATGAGGACCCTTCAGGTGATGCCAAATGAAGACTGTGGAAGAAACCAGAGCCGTAGCTACTGCCAGCCAGCTCCAGCTCTGGAGATCATCCAGTGGGATGCTGTGAGTCTCAAGCTGTTACAGTCCTACTTGCCAATGGCCTCTTCCTTGCTGGATCAAGAGATATTTTTTTATGTCAAGAGAAGGGACTGTATCATGACTACACATGGGAATGTTTCTTTAAAAAGAGGAAAGGCAGGCTGCCACCAAAGGGAGCCCAGTCCATACTGAAATCTTGAAAAGACCCAGAGAAAGACAATGTCAGTGTAAGGATTTCTGCAGTTCTATATCCGATCTATAAAGACCATAGGCCCTACTTTCTGTCTCAGTCAGCAACATGGAAGATAAGGGTGTTATATCTCCATTGAAAAGATTAATGTCAAGCATGAGGATTAGTTCTCCACAGCACAAGAGATTAAGTTTGGATTTTGCAAGATTTCCCATTATCAGCTTTCTCCCCAGACAGTCCCCACAGGCCTGTACCACCCTCCCTGGACAACACTGGAATTTTGGGGAGTGTCTCTCATTCAGCTGTATTTCCTTTTGCTCCAACTCCGCATTAAAAAAAACATTGCACTAAAACTGTCCTTCACTGTGCTGATTTACCAGGCCTCACCCCCATCCCCTCAAGGACAAAACCTATGTCCTGAATTAGAAAGGTGAAAGGACCAGGTTTTCTCCTGCCAGGTGCAGGACTAAGGCCACAAGTCCTGTTGTCAATCCAACTGTGCCAGTCAGAGGTGGTACCTCCTCCTCTGGCTGTAGCCACCACTGTTCATCAGCTCACCTAGCAAACTGGTTTGTGTGAGCACTCCTGGTCCTGTTCCAGGCAAAACCAACCGGAATAACTCACAGCAGCCTCTTACATTTTTTTAATTAATCCAGATAATTTTGCCCGAAATGGATTAAGAGGTGCTTTAACTGGGAAGTCAGGGCAGATATCAATTTTTCACTCTCTTTGAACCAGCTGAAGGAAAGGCTTCTCCTGTATTCAGATATCTGCATTACCAGGAGGCAGGAGCAAGACACAGGTGTGTGCCAGATGGAGATCCGAGGGGATGTGACAGAGAAGGATGTGCTGACAGCCTCGAAATGCAAAGTACCTATGGCCTGACTTCACCCAGGAGCGTGCGCTCCAGCAGCTGTGGCTGTTTTGGGTAAGCCTGGCTTCAGGAGGTTCCTCGATTCTTGTGCTGTTAAGATGATTTCCAGCAGTGCTTTTTGCCTCACTGGTTAAACAGCCCTGACTTAAGGCAAGGCTGGGTACAAACCTGCCTCTTGCTGGGCAGGGTGCAAATGCCATGGGGCTGTTATCTCTTATCATTTCAGCATCGTTCTTAGCTTGGCTCTCTTCTTTGCTCTGGGTCTGTGTTCCACTGACTGAGTAAAGTGCATAGAGGAACACTTCTTCCTGCTTGTGTTAAATACTTTAACTTCTTGAGGCAGAGACCCTGAATAGGAGGAGCTCTACCTGTTGGCAAAACTGTACTTGAAGGAAAATCAGGGCTTTGTTTGTGAATCTTTGAGCTGCTTTGATTGCATAGGAAGGCTTCAGATCTAATAGCATCAAATACGCTTTCCAGACAGTAAAACCAGAGTCACAGAAGAGAAACAGATGTCTAACTTTTCACAGGAACACATGCCAAGGCAGAGAATATGAATCTCACTGTAGAAAAGGTCAGACTCCCAAAATAATAAACCAATTTAATTATCTTTTCATTAATTATGTATTTCTGTGCAAACTTGGGAACAGTTATGCTCTCCCTTAAATTAACATCTTGGCAAAGGGAAAGTACTTCATGGTGTGAGGTGGGTGGCCAGCTCTGATTCAGTGCCTCTGTTTTATCTGCCTAAGAAACAGCAAGGGAAGAGCACAGCAGCTGTTCCGACTGCCATCAGGAGGCACCGCCATTCCAGGACCCTCCTGCCCATGCTTGGCCTCCTCAGCAAAATCCTCTGATTTATCCTCTAAAAACTGAAGGAAGAGGAAGGAGGAGACTTTGTATCTTTATTTATCACATTGGCTTTAAAACACGGTGGTTTTTAAATCTTTGAATTTATTACATTGTTATTTCCCATAGCAGCTCTGCATCAGGGGCCCAGCATTTAGGGTGATGCTAGGCAGCCAGGGACATTAGCATGACTGATCTGTGTCTCCTTTCAAATTACATCACTCTCTTTGCACACTTACTCTGCAGGACCCCACGGATTTGTAACATGACCTGGAGCTGCACTGACACCATACAGTTTATGCTCTGTCCCCACTGAACTGATGATGTAGTAATGAAATCTGACAGCTAAGAAAAATGCATCCCAAATTGAATAATCAAGGAGGTGTCAAAGGAAAGATTCTGTTTTATTATGACCTATAAAACAGTAGGAAAAGGCCCTGTGCATTTTTCTCAGCTTTAAATAGATTACTTAATGGGTTGTGCTGAGGTAAATACATGTGTGTATAATAATAGCTTCAAAGTTATTGTGTCCATACAAATGGTCCCTCATAATACAAAAAAAAAAAAAAAAAGAGTAATAGATTATGCATGAAAATGAAAATACTTCTATATCTTTCTTGTCAGTTTTTATTTTGCATTTGTGGAAGCTTCATTTAATCTCTAGCAATAACTAATTTCCCCTGGGTTCTCAGCCTTGTCCTTCCTGCCTCTAATACCAGATTGGCAGCCTAGTAACAAACAGTTAAAAGCAGTATCATGGGGTGAATATAATCATGGCCAGTAACTGGGCAACTGCCCACTTAATCTGATTACTGGCCTGTGACGAGCTGTAGCCCGTTAACCTTGTTTTGACCAGCTTCCTGACACTTGTGGCACAAATGAAGTGTGACATGATTAAAAGAGACTGATCAGTTTTGCTCACCATGACAATACCCGTCAGCTGCTGTGCTGAGGATTCACAAAGCAGCAAAAGCTTTGAAGTCCCATGATTTAGCTGTTATGATTGCTCTCCTCTGACTGGTGGGATGGCTGTCCTCTCCAAGCACATGCAGTTCAGTGAGGACATGGCAACTTTTCCATGGTGGCTCCCTGTAGATCTCTGAAGGGCCCAGCTCGTCTCCCAGAAGCATGTCTGCAGAGCAGGGTGGGTTTGGTACATACCTGATATAACAGGCAGATGATGAACTTAGCAGATGAGATAAAAGTGGGATAGTGCAATGGGAGAGAGACAAAAAACAAACACAGCTCTAGGAATATATTTAATATTCAAACTATGTTTTAACATGGTTTTGGGGTAGGTTTTGGGCAGATAGTTTAAAACTGAAAATATTCGTCATGTAATAATCCAAGTACTCTGTTTTAGGTTGTTTTCTAATGGCTTGAGCTGCATTTAGGGGGTAGGCTTTCTGCTCCAAAAGGATCACTTCCCTTATGTGAAGCCTTGCATATTTTAAGGGCAAAATTACTTTTACAGTCATCCTGGTCCTCTGCCATAATGGTTTGGACTGTCTCCCATGGGCACTGGAGGACCGTGTCTTTGCTGAAGAGCATACTGGGTTGCCTGCTGTTGGTGCTGTTGATGCAGTGCTCTGAGCAGCTACAGATGCTACATGTCCAGTAAGTTAATGTGCTGATGTGCCCTTCATATAGTAAAAAAAAAAAATCTCAGCTAACCTTGCAAGCTCTGTTGTTTACTGGAAAAGGCTGATAGGGAAAAAGGAAGGAGATACCAAGAGGAGCATTAAGTTGAAAAGGAAGTAATTACCATGGATAAGATATGAAATCAAGGAGAGCATTTTCCTCACTGTCATGGCCATTTATTTTTGCTAATCCATGTGCATGCAGGCACAGGACATCATGGGAGATGACTAAACTCACATGGGAGAGCTCGATGCTGGCAGCCAGGGGAAATGCTATCTAGGAAGACAGTAACTCACTTTTCAACCTTGGTAATTTTGTGAAAGATTTCAGGGCCAAACACTCACAAATTCAGGATTACCTAGCAGAAAATTATATGACTGTCAGCCATCTGAATGGTTTTGAGTGAAGATGAACAAGGCATGTAAGCTGAGTCAGAGACTACTGTTAACTTATCACTTGTCTGACCTTAACTGCTCTCTAATTACAGTGTCTAGGTCCCGGGTGCTTTAGATAAATGCCTATAATAATATAATGCCTGTTAGAGGAGGACTGGCAGTGCTTTGTATGTAGACACATCAGGTGGAGAAAGGGACTAAGGGCATTAAGTCCTCTGAGACAAAGTGCAGGCAGGTCTGGTGCCTGCTGCCAGCTTCTCCTCCCTGCCACTGCCTGGGGTGACACCGCTGTGGGGCCCAACAGGACCTGGGGGAGCCACCCCTGTTTCCCCTCCTTGCACCCTTCCCGTCTCCCAGCGAATGCTGCCTCAGAAGATAAAGCCTCAGATGGCCCACAATGGACAGGGGCACTCCATTGCTCCCATGACACGTTGTTAGTGGGCTGTGGTAGTGCAGGGAGCAGGCAGCAGGCCACGAGGCTGTTTGGCTTGGCAGCAGGCACCCCACATTATGGCATTCACAATGCATAAGCACAGTACAGTATCCAGCTGATGTGTGCCAGGCTGCTATGCCCTGCCAACCACAGCATGGATGGGGTGGCCTGGGAGACAGGGATGGAGCCTCTAATCTGTGAAATCCAGTCCCATCTGATGGTCCCTTGGTGGGGCATGAATCCCTGGCAAGCTAACACCAGGAACTAGTTTAAGCTTCTCTTCTGGAAACGCTGTAGGGGAAGAAGCCCTGACAGGTACTTAGCCCAGGCTAGAAAACAACCTGGAGGCTTCTCAGAGCCTGTGTCCCATGGTCTCTTTCTTTCCTTAGGGAAGGACTGGTCTCTGCCATGCTGGTAAGCTTTGGCCACCTGAGACCTCAAGCTGAACACTGCCTGAGTGCAGCAGCAAGGCAGCTGCCTGCCTCCCCAAAGACAGGGAGGTTGTCTCATCACCAAGGGCAAGTAGCCAGGTGCTGCACCACACTTGCAAGACTGTTTTTATAGCAGCCTTGTACAGAGGTCACAGTCATGGGTGGTGTCTTCCTTGGGCTGAGCACAGGGGCAGCACCCTGGGAAATTGTCATCCAAATGGGTAAAGAGCAGCAGAGAACCACAACAAAATCCTGCTGTCTCCCAAAAGGGAACATGGATGGAATAGGATATCCTCTTGGTCAGCTCATACAACCCATACTGGAAATGGATAACAGCACCCCAGTACTCAGAAAGGCAAAGGCTTTCTGGGCTAGTTTTACAGTGTGAAATTATTTTTCCATTCCTGATCCAAGTCTCCATTCTCTCTTCTGAATGTAGATTAAATTCAAAGATTTATTGTATATTTTTAATACCCCACCTTTTTTTCCCCAGGTGCCTGCTCTTGCATTTCTCAGTGATTCCCTATGGTGACATTCATGAAGACACACTGTTAAATAGCAATCACAGATGCCATGAAGGATTCCCCAATGTCACAGCCAAAAGGGAGCTAGAGGAGGTAAGAGTTAAGGACAAGAAGTTGGTTTTAATCCTACATGCTGCAAGAAAGAATATTTTAAATGTCATTTTGGAATCTTTTGAGAGTATCTCTTTCCTGAAAGGATTTCTTGGAAGCTCTTAAGTGGCTTTGGTAAGTCTTTGCATTGCATTTAGGCCATACATCTCTGACATGGATGATCTGGGAACTCTATCTCCTGCTTCAGAACAACAGGGCAGACTCTAAACATTGGTTTAACTATTTATCTTCTATTTGGGACAGGATTGATGCAAGATCTGTAATAATATGCCAGACAGAAGTTGTCTTGGCCTGGAGATGTTAGATTGCTTGATGTTACTAGCTGTTTCTTAGCATTGCTGTTGCTTGGTTTCCTGTTTACTTACCATTTGCTTTAAAGTATCTTAACAGACCTGATGTGGTATCAATTCATTAACTCCTTCTTCCTCTGTACAGAGCAGAAAAAATGTGTGTCCTCCTAACTTAGTGATGAAGACAGGAAATTTGCCATGAGAGGCTTATGCTACTGCTATGATCTGTCTCAGTCTTGAAGAAATACAACTTGTGTTGCTCTTTTAGAGTCTCCAACTTGCCTTGCCACTGGATTCTCCTGATTAATTTTTCTTTACTTATCCATTTTCTATGCTTTACAATCTTCACAAACTGTATATAACAAAAACTTATATTCAAATGTGTTTCCAAGCTGGAGCTTTCTTTTTTCTTCCATGCAGAAATCAGAGTATGGACAGCTATCTTTTAAATGACACCTCTCAGATTGTTTCAGGCCAGCTTAATCTGGCTTGCTAAATTTCAGTGTGAGTCACAACTCAGCCATTAGAAAGGTCAAACTTGGAAATAAATGATTGACTCAAAACTAAAATTTTGAAAAGAGGGTTAATAAAGACAAATCCCATTTCCATGCTATCCCAAATCCCACTAGCATGCTATCTGATGCAGCTAGTTCAGACACCAGCATTTCAAACAGTTCTGCTCAGGCCTGACTTCTGCTAAAATCTGCAAGCACAGGGAAGCACTCCCTGTGTGTACCACTAAATTTTTACAAGCTAACCCAAAGGAATGCCTATACAGTGCTCTAGTCAGTCCTCAATGGCTTCTAACTATACATGGAATAAACACTTAGCTGCTACCAAATAAATCAATCACCCCTCTGGCCATCTAAGCGCAGGACAATCCTATGCTAAGGATTTGTGCAACATCTCATGCAAAACTATAAGTGTAACACAAAGAGTAATGAAGCTATTTCATGGGCATTAGCACCATGAAAACTTCTAAAAAATGAACCTTTTGACTTCAGATTATTTTGTTTTCATATCCAGATTTGCACTGGTTTTATATGAAATTTCAAATCAGTGAAAACTTTGCTTTGTTTTCAGTTTAAGTCTGATGCACACCTATGAGACACTTGGGTCAGCAGAGCTCATTCAGATTCACCTGGGTCGAAGCAAGGAGGTTCTCAGATATCTAAGTATGTGCTGCTGAGTGAGGAAACCCAAACCTTCTCCCCTACAGTTTCTTTCCTTTCTGCACAATCCCTGTTGTTATGCAGCCACATGTGGAGAAACAGGGATAACTCCTGTATTCTGCTACATCCTCTCCTAGAGCTGATGTTAGACTGGTACTTTTCTTCCAGCTTTTGTGCTGAGGTTTGATGGTAAGCCTACATGATAGAAACAGTTTCCTGATAGTGATTCTGTGGTGTTTCCATGGGGCTCTTTCCATGAAGTCTGTCCACTGTCCCATGAAGTCAGCTGGATGGTTCTTCACTGGATATCTTGCCCATTCATGTTACCACATGTGGATGTGTGGCTTTGCATAGTGCTCTGTTAATTCTGGCTGGAGTATGAGAAAAGATGTTGTTTCCAGCCTCTCCTCATCAGTGAGGCTGGAAACAACATTTCATAAACATAACTGTCCTTTACTGTAACTCAAACCTGCTTTTTCTGTTGGACAGAGAAAGAGAGAACAGGTTTTTTTGCTGGGGGAGTCCTGCTGGTCAATGGTGTCCCAGTGGGAATTGCTGACTGGAGAGTTTCAGGTGAGACTGGAGTTGCTAAGGCTTGAATTCCCATTCTGGTTTGTGGCAAAGTCATTCATTTTGTTCTTGGCCCTGCTGACATTGCAAGTAGCTCCTGGACCTGAAAAGTCTTTTGTGATTCTGTCAGGTGAACCAAATACCAATGGATGCATAAGAGAGGTCACTTTGGATTTCCATACAGACAGGTTTTCTTTTTTTTTTTTTTTTCTTTCTTTAATGAGATTTCAGGAGAGGGTGAGGGAAGGTGGGTGATAGAACATTATGATGGAGCTTGTAATTGCTTATACAGCTTTCTAACCTACCTATATTAACAAGAGTGTGATGGAGGAGAGGCAGGGGGCTGACTGCTCACTGTAGAGTTGTGGGGAAGGGCAGGGATGCGTGCAGGGGTAGAGAAGGGCCCTTCTGACATTACATGCATAATCTAATCTGGGCCATAATAATTTCCTACTGGCTCAGCATCAGTCACATTGCTAGCCTAATGCTGAAATTAGATCTTGTCTGTCACTGACATTTGTTTTCCTATCTGCACCATCTCTGTACTGCAGTACTTCCTGGCTCAATTCATGTGGGACCAACAATCCCAGTTATGTCGATACAGACGTAGCAGAAAGCTTTTACTGAGCACTCCCTTCAGACAAGGCAAACCATCAAAGTGAGTGCTTCAATATGCCATTGCTCTCTTGTGTAAAATAAGAGCAACTCCCCACTATAACTTGGGGTCTTATTCCCATCCAACACCCTGCACTGGTCACAAACAAACAATAATAAAAATATCATAGAATCATATCCCTTATTGCCCTGGGTTTGGCTGGGATAGAGTTAATTTTCTCTGGAGTAGCTGGCATGGGACTATGTTTGGATTTGTGGTGGAAACAGTGTTGACAACACAAGGATGTTTTCCTTGCTGATGAGCAGTGTTTACAGGGCGCCCAGGCCTTTCTGCTCCTCATGCATCCCACCAGTGAGGAGTCTGGGGAGGGCACAAGGAGCCTTGAGGGGACACATCCGGAACAGCTGACCCCAGCTGAGCACAGGCATGTTCCAGACCACAGGACCTCACGCTCAGCACATGAAGCTGGGGAAGCAGAAGGAAGGGGGTACATTCAGAGTGATGGTGTTTGTCTTCCCAAGGCACTGTTATGCATGACAGAGCCCTGCTTTCCTGGGGATAGCTGAACAGCTGCCCATGGAAAGTGGTGAAGGAATCCCTTCTTTTGCTTTGCTGTGTGCATGGCTCTTGCTTTACACATAGAACTTTATCTCAACACAGAAATTTTCTCACTTTTACCCTTCTGATTGTCTCCCCCACCCACCAAGGGAGAGTGAGTGAGTGGCTGCATGGGGCTGAGCTGCTGGCTGAGGTTAAACCACAATACATGTCTAAATCCATTCCATACCTGTGTCTATGCTGTGTGCAGTCAAGCTGAGATGACTGAGCTGCTGGGACACAGTCATTCAGTTGCTGCTTCTCTTCCTCTAAAGGTTCCTCTCTAGGAAATAGAGATTCAGCATTTCTGGCCCCTGCAGATTGTATGACCAGACTTGGGTCATACAAGTGTGGGCTGTGATCTTATATATTAAAAACAATTTAGCCATTACATTTATCAGTTAGGAAGCATCCAAGTGTTCAGAAGCAGTGGCATGGAAATGGAAGATGCACTTTGCTCAAATCAGGGCTGCTAGAACCACCACACTGAAAATGCTGCAGATACTGAAGCTTTCCTTTTCCCCAGAAAGGGAATGGACACAAAATTATATTTCATTAAAGGGTTCTTGCAATAATCAGTGAGTTTTTCATCCTTCAGAAAATTAGAGAAACCTGTACAATTTCCTGTGTGGGTCATAAATTTCTGCTGAGCCTCCCAGTACTCACTACTGATGATTGTACCTCAGGGGTGGGAGAAGGGACCTGAGCCCCAGGTTAAGCACATCCTCTTGCCCCAGGAGGTCTGCAGCTCACAGGGTGTTGGCTCTGCATCTGTATAAGCTCCAGACATTTCCAGTACAGTTGTTTCCACTGGAGCCAGACATTGTGGGCTTCTTTCACATTTAATTGAGAGAACTAGGCATTTCTGGGGATTTAGCTCATCCTGAAGCAGACATTTAAAAGGCCAGATGAACCCTAGAAGAGCTTAAGAGGACTTTATTCATGAACAGCTTGAGGAACATTAGCCATTGAAGAGACTGTATATTGGACAAAATCCAAATTTCAGATTATCATTTAAAAATCAAACCTTTTAAACACATATTTTAATGTAAAAACTCCGTTCAATTTACCCTTGTTAGCAAACATAGAATTACTTAATTCACAGTTTTTCAAATAGCAGCCATGTTCTTAGTAGGAACTGCAAACACCATGTAGGTTATCTTCTTCTGACATCTTGTTGCCTTGTATTTCAGGATAGCTTCGAAGAGATAAGATGCGTTCCTTCCTTCACTTCTTACCTTATCACAAAGTAATTTTGTGGTCAAGACCATTTTAAAGGACTGATTTAGAACCTCGGGGTTCAATTCCAAAAGAATTAATTTAAGATCTGGCACTCAGAAAATTCAGTTTTAGCTTAGGGCTTATTTTCCTATGAAGTTTTTAGAATCCTGGCTACTCCATTGCCTCCCACCTTGTGTTTTTAATTACTTGCCTGCTTCTGGTTACCTTCCCTCTGCCCTGTATACAAAGGCATCAGTGTGAGATAGCACCAAATATTTAGTGAAAATATTTAGAAAAAGATTCCCACATATACACTTAAAAGGCAGCTTTCATGACGTGATTCTTTTATAACCTGGAGCAAAAGACAGGCACTCTACTTCTAAAATAGACGTTAAACCAGAGGCAGACTTAAACTTTCAGACCTTCAGGTGACACAGACACCATGGGAGGTGTAACATTTTACATTAGCAGGGGATTTACATGCATAATGTAGTTTTAGATAATTTTGCTGCAAATTACAGCAAATTTTCATTACCTAGACAAATCAATTTGACTTTTATTATTTACTTGTTAGATGCTCTTTAAGGGACAGCTGGAGCTAAACTGCTAGGAGATATGCATTGATCCATTCACTTATTGATTAGCTACTTTACTTCCAAATAATCCCCCCTGTTTACTTGTCTTCATTTACTTTAGATTCTGGAAGCAGCCTGGAAATTTCACACACTGCCCATTACCTCGATGGAAAGTATTGATATGCTGATTGTCCAAGAGGTGATTGGAAGATTTGGTAACAGCATAATCATCTTGCTGTTCCTTTGAAATCATTGGCTGAAAATATCGACATGTTAGGTAATGACTAAAACTCATATTTTGAATTAAACTCACCCATTTCCCCCTCAAGTGCAATGGATTTTTAATGAGTCCCTCCAGAAAACACAAGTACTCAGAAGATAAAGTAAAATAAAACTGTGATCTGAGTGGAGGAGCGGTGGGAGGTGAGGAGCTTGTAAACAAGAACTTTGTGTGGCTTTGTAGCTAGAGAACTGTAACTACAGAACTTCCTAACTGATCTCCATATTTATAAATAGGTGTCTTGATTTGACTGCAGACACCAGCCAAACCCCACACAGCCACTCACTCCCTTCCCTCCAGTGGGATGGGGGAAAGAATCAGAAGAGTAAATGTGGGAAAACTCATGAGTTGAGATAAAGACAGTTCAATAAGGAAAGCAAAAGCCACACACATGAGCAAAGCAAAACAAGGTTTTTATTCATCCCTTCCCAAGAGCAGGCAGGAGTTCAGCCATCCCCAGGAGAGGGGCCCCCTCACATGTAATGGTGACTTGAGAAGACAAATGCCATCACTGTGAATGTCCCCCTTCCACCATCCCCAGCTTTTTTTTCTCGACATGATGTTATATGGTCTGGGCTACCCTGTGTCAGCTGGGTCAGCTGTTCCAGCTGAGCAACCTCAGCCTACTTGCTGGTGGGGCAATGCACTAAGCAGAAAAGGCCTTGACACTGTGCAAGCACTGCTCAGAAATAATAAAACCATCTGTCTATTATTAATGTTTTCAGTGGAAATCCAAGACATAGACCCCTGCTAGCACTGTGAAGAAAATCACCTCCATCTCATCCAAAACCAGCACAACAGGTAAAATAGAAAGGATGCAATACTTTGGAAAGTGTCATTATTTTGCAATTGATTCTGCTAGTGTAGCCCCCCCCGACACTCCACAGAATAGGACTGAAAGATAAAACAGGTGTCAGAACTTTCCACTAGCATTTCTGATTTTGAACACTGTCCTTTGTATCAGACTAGTTGGAATTGGGAATTTACTTGGCTTGAGCAAGCAATGTGGAATAGACAGACCAGTGCTGGCAAGTACGGAGGTGTGTGTGTTTGTGGGTGGACGGCTGGAAGAGGGAAAACTGCTCTGAAAATGACCCAAATGGAATTTAACATAGCTCAGAGTAAAATAAGGATGAGGAGAAACAGCTGTGTGCTACCTGAGTGATAAAAATTAGGAGTGATATCCTGCACCTTTTTGTGATATCAGGGAACACAGAGACATCACTCAGTAACACTCCCAAGCTGCCATCACAAGTAGGCTGAGTTGTGAGCTAAGTCCCTTGGCTGCTGTCAGGAAATGCTGCTATGCCAAGGATTCCAGCCTCCTACAATGGCAGTATGGGATAGCTCAAGAACAAAAGCATTGCACTATCAGTCCTGCACTGCCCAGGTTATGGACATATTGTCTTCACAAGACTTTTCATCTCTGGTTTCTGAGTCCCAAACAGGGAGTAGTGTTAGAGCTGCAGCTCAGGCCAAACAGGAGCTGCACAGCAGAGGGCCCTTTGCAGACTGGGCAAAGAAAGAAATGAAAATGAATGGGCCAAAGCTTTGGGACCTCCCCTTTTCATAGCACTAGAGCAGAAAAGCCAATGGCTATTGAAAGCTATGAGTCTCTAACTTGCTGAGCCCAGAACCTGGCAGGAGAGGAGGAAGAGGGTTCCATACTTAAGATAACCTCATCCATACTAGCAGAACATCACAGATTTGGTCCATCATAACATACTCTTTCTGGAGGCTCATTAAATCCCTTTTGTGTATACAAACTATGGAGTAGCTCACATCTCTAGAGACCAGTCCTAGAATTAACAATTTGCATGCCTGAGGAAGCAGTGATGAGTGTGCTCCTGAGAGCACAGAGGCAGGCCAAAGAGGTTGGGTGGATCCCTGAATCCAAGGCTGGTACTGCTGGAGCTCAAGGGAAGATACATGAGTTTGCCCAGGTTTGCTTCCTATCACTGCAGGCTCTGGAGCCCATGGTCCGCAGGGGGCAGGACAGGCCTGTCTCACTCTTTGAGCTCCATCCCAGTTCAATTTGCTTTCTTTGAGAAGGCTGCCAATGTATTTGCACATGTCTGAGAACTGTCCCTTGCTTTTGTTTTGATCCTTATGTTTTAAACTGGCACAGTGATGAGGACCATACCAATGCAATCAGTTACTAGCCCTTCACATGTCAAGATGACAGAATCAAATGAGTCATTCCAGGGAATCTGAGTGCCTGGTATGACTCCTCCTTTAAAAACTGATCTCCAACCCTGTTTTGCAGAGAGAATATTGCTTCAACAGCCAGGAGAACTGGAGATCAGAACATTACAAAGCCATAATGAAGACAAATTCTCGTGGATAGATGGATATAAGCTGATATGCTAATATACCTGTTTAACTTGATAGATGCTAATGCTGATGACAAGTTCATAAATGTATTTGGATCCACATTTATAATTTTGCTGCAGTGTGTTAAAAATTTGATTATTATTATATTGAATCCTTCAAAAAGCTGTTGCTAATCATAGCTCCAAACTCCCAGGCCTGCTAAGTGGCAGTTCTGTCACATACAAAATATTGCAATACATTATAACAAATTTTTATCCTTAATTACAACAGTCCTGACTTTTCATCATTATCAATCCTGTCACTGAGCATGACACATATAAACTACTAGTATTAATTTTGTTCAGAGTTCTATTTACAGATTGAAGTCAGCAAATTTAGATTGTACCTAGAGCGATTATTGCATTTTGCTCTTTTGCCTCAAGCCAATGTCAGCTCCCTAAAAAATCAACTTCTACCTCATAAGAATGATTGTGAAAATAAATATGGGTTGTATACTGAGCTGATTAGAAACAAGAAATGAAAAATTTGAGCTTCAGCTTACAACATGCTGAGAATTGGTACTTCCTAGAAAGGTCAGGTTCTCTTGGGGATGCAGATCCTCTGCAATGTACTTAGGAATAATCATTTGTCCCCCTAGATAAGAGCTGACAGGTCTGCCAATGTGAGTTGTTGGAGACACTCCATGACCTGCAAAACCTAAAAAAGAACCATTTTATACTCAGGCTTGCTGCCGCCACATCTGGAACACTGGGTCCAGTCTGGGCTCCTCAGTACAAGAAGGCCATGGAGCCCCTTGAGCAGGTCCAGTGGAGGGCTACAAGGATGTTCTGGAGCATCTCTCTTACAAGGGTTGGAGGAGGGAACTGGGCCTGTTCAGCCTGGAGAAGGCTGAGAGGATATTTCATCAATGTATCTGTACTTGCATATCTGAAGGGGGTCACCAAGAGAATGGAGCCAGGTTCTCCTTGCTGGCCCCAAGCACTGCGATGAGAGGCAGAATCTGATGCACTGCAAGTTCCACTCGAATATATGGAAGCATTTTACTGTGTGGATGTCTGAGTACTGAACAGATTTCCCAGAGAAGCTCTGGGGTCTCTCTCATGGCAGATACTCAAAAGCTGTCTGGACACAACCCCAAGTGTTGTGTTCTAGGGAAATCCTACTTGAGCAGAGAATTTGGACCATATGGTCCCACCAGCGGTCCTTTTGAACCTTACCCATGTTGCAATTCTGTAATTCTGTGATCTTGCAGGAATACCAATGAGTCTTCTGTGATAAGCTTGTTTGAAGAAAATTTCCCTTTCTAGCCTTTAACCACAGTGCACACAGCTAAAAAATGTGGCTTTCTCGTAACGGATCCTATGACAATTTGTCATTACTTCAGCATAATTTACTATGAAGCTAATCTCTTTTTCAGAGTATATTCCTTGTTTTTCTGATTATAGGCTGCATTACTGGCAGCCATTCAGAATCTAGCCACATTCTGAGCAACCTGAAATTATTTATTTATCCTTTATCTCTGTGGTGTAGATGGCTGGTAGTTTCATTGAGAGTCAAAGCATGGGTTGACAAGAGTGACTTGCTTGTGGGCACATAAAGTCTGCAGCAGAGCTGGGATCACATCTTGCTTTGAGGGACAAACCCAGAAATCTCCCCTGGTGAGAGAGGAGAAGGCAGTTCACATAGGGATAAAGAGAATAAGAGTGTGTATTGTTGACCTGAGGCCTGTGTCTGTTCATTTACACATACTCAGACTGTTTGTTTGTTGGCTAATGTAGCTGGAAGTTCACTAATGTTCACACATATCCCCTCAGAAGTGATAGTGCACCTACCTGTAAGATAGCTAGAAACAGGATTTAATTAGAATATGAGATAGGCTGTGGTGATCAAACACAGGGCTCAGCTAGATCTGGCCAGCCCCTTTCATCCCCTTTTTCCTTTATTTTCACACATTTTTTCCTCCTCAACTCATCTCATAGATTTCCTTCTCCCTTTCTGCATTCTTTGCCCTAAACATTGCACAGTAAGTCTTGCAGGTTCCCAAAATACTGTTCCTATTGCATCCCTTCACGAATCCTATACCATAGGCAAAAATCACCTTTAGTTTGCAAGGTGTCTGGGAGACAGTTTCTTGGCAGACTTCTTTCTCACTAGCTACCAAGGTTTAATCAGTTTTATCTGATGTTCTTGGGAGCAGCCAGTGTTGTCTGGTCCATTTTCCCTGATGAAGTTACTGAGGTTTCTCTTCCTGTCTTTGTTCTCCCTGCATCTTTGTGTTAACAGGGATTACACTTTTAGTCACACAGCCCAACATCCGAAAGGTAATGAGGAATCACACTGGACCTTTTATTCTGTGCTGGCTAAGAAACTGAGGTGTACAAAATGCTTTCACAGATGAAGAGCTTCCCACTTAATCTCAGCAAACCAGAAGATCCTGCTTCTTGGGAGCTGCTAAGGAGGCTCCCATCCCCCTTGCTTTGCCTCTGAACCCCTGTTGCTGCATGTAGTCAGGGTGAGTAGTCAGGAGCCCACCACGTGATGAGATGGCCGCACTGGGGTGCCACACGGACCCCGGCAAGGAAGGGCAGCAGCTTGAGATCTGTGTCCTGGCAGGCAGAGGAAATTCCCAGAGCCACATCCCTCAGGAGTCAGAAACCACTCCTCCTTCTCAGACCCCCTTCTGGAAACTAGTTCCCAAGCTGACTTCTATGTGGGAACTAGCTATCCGTGGTTAAAATACTGCTGAAAAACTATCAGAAGCTACATCTAAGTATTCAAATAAAAGCCTTATTTTAAATAAAAAATTAATCTTTCCAAATGCTGTGAAACCCTTATCAGTAAATCTCCACAAGCTCCTCTGAGTATGTTAAACACGAATTGTAAGAATTTTGCTTGAAACATTATTATTGTGCAGATCAGCTGAGCACAGTTTTAGAAATAATTTGGCAGCTTCTTACTGCTATAAACTGGCTTTAATTCTTAGCTAAAATACCTTCGGCACTAAGCCTTCCTCTCCAGCTTTTAAATACATGCTGCAAGCTTTTTAGAGAGTTAAACTTTATTCTATACACAGGCAGATCTACTTATGTACTAGACACTCACACAGGGGAATACTTTACAATCAAAAGGTACCACTTAATGAACTGCTCATGATTTTTGCACAAAAGCAAAATGGCACACAGTAACGTGGGTTTCTTCCTGGTCATCATATACTGAAAAATGTTGTTCCTTAAAACAAGGCCCACTCTCCTGCTCCCACTGAAACCAAGTAGGGTCAGGATTGGGCCCCTAGATTGAAAATGCAATAGAAATTTCCCAAATGCTGTGTCTCAGAGCCTTACTAGGATAGTAAACCCTATGGCTGCCTCTGATTTCCCTTTGTACTTGGCACTTCCCCCTGTACTGGGCACTGGTGAGGCCAAACTTCGAGTATTGTGTCCAGTTCTGGGCCTCTCAATTCAGGAAGGACATTGAGGTGCTGGAGTGTGTCCAGAGAAGGGCAACAGGGGTGGGGAAGGGCCTGGAGCACAAGTCCTGTGAGCAGCTGAGGGAGCTGGGGGTGTTCAGCCTGGGGAAAAGGAGGCTCAGGGGTGACCTTAGCACTCTCTACAACTGCCCGAGAGGAGGCTGGAGCCAGGTGGGGCTTGGCCTCTTCTCCCAGTCAGCCAGTAACAGAATGAGAGGACATAGTCTTAAACTGAGTCAGGGGAGGTTTAGGCTGGATAGTAGGAGGAATTTCCTTACAGAAAGGGTGATTAGATATTGAAATGAACTGCTCAGGGAGGTGCTAGAGCTACTGTCCCTGGAAGTGTTTAAGAAAAGACTGTACATGGCACTCAGTGCCAAGGTCTAGTTGACAAGGTGGTGTTTGGTCGTAAGTTGGAGTTGATGATCTCAGAAGTGATTCTGACTGGCTATGGAAATACCTCGTCTTCTAGTTAGGGAATAAAGTTTAGAGGAGCATGCATCAGAAGATGTAAGGGGAGGCTTTTAGAAAGCAATATACCCCTTGGTCGTTGCAGAAGGTGTTGAGTGAGCACGTACGCCCCTGCAGGGGTGCAGCTCTGACCCAAACTCTTCCAGGTTTTCCTAAAGGGTTCCTGTCCGCCGCTGCACGGCAAGCGGAGAGTTTGTTGTAAGAAACGCCAATGCCACCGCAACCCGGCCGTCAAAACTGGCCGGAGGTGTCTGATGGGTAGCACAGGTGAGGAAGATGAGCAGGCCCTTCAGCCTTGCGGACCGGGCGGCGGCGGCCGCGGGTGGGCACGGCCGCCCAGCGGGGCGGGGCGGGGCGGCGGCGCCACCCCCGGGCCCTCCCCCGGGCCGGCCCCCGCACCGCCGCTCCCCGCCGCAGGCTCCGTCGGGCCGGACTGGCGGAGCAGCCCCGAAGTTTGCGGGGCGGCCGGCGCGGGGCCATGTGGCTGCTGTGGCTGCTGCTGGGCTCGGCGGGTGAGTGCGGGCGGGGGCGGTGCCCCGGGGCGCTGCCCGGCAGCGAGGGGGCGGCTCCGCTCGGCGGGGGAGGGCGCCGGGGCCTCCCTGGGCGGCTCGTGGCGGGCCGGGGGCGCCGCCGGCCGGCCCTCCCCGGGCTGCACTCGCCGCGCTCCCCTCCCTTTCCGGCCGGGCCGGGCCGGGATGCCCACGGCGGGCGTGCGGCGGGTGCGTGTCGGCCCCTCCGCCCTTCGGGGCGTGCTCGGGGTGGTCCCGGCCCCAGCGGGGCTGAGCGGGGCTGGCGTGGGGCGAGGCGCATGGAGCGCGGCCGAACCGGGCATCGAAGTGGCGGCCGGGCCGAAGGGGCCGCGGCTCCGCTGCTGCATCCCGGGGCGCGCCCCCTTCTCCTTTGCGAGGCCGCCTCGGGTGCGGGCGACCCTGCGGCGGTGGGCCCGCGTTGGGATGTGGCCAAGTGAAGCGCTCGGGACCTGCCTGGCTTTACTTGGGGTGCGGAAAGGGGATTTCATACTTATTGCTCATATTCGTCTGTATAGAAACTCTTTCTCCCCCCCACGGTCGGCATATGCCTGTCAAAATTGGCGAGTTGGTGATGTTTTGTGCAGCTTTGCTGCAGGTGTGAATTATTTCTGCAACATGATCTTAGCGGGCCCTTTTCCAGACAGTGTAAGTAGCCTGGCTGCATGCTGCTGTGTCTGTTTCCGAATCACGCCTTGGCGATGAAGTGATGACACACAGTGCGTAAAACTCAGATTATCAAGCTCAAATTATTTTCTTGTCTTTTAAGAGTATTTGTTGTCATGAAGAACTCGTAAGTTTCACAGCTTCTATGGTAAAAGTTCGAGTTTGGTGTAGACGGATAGGAAGGAGGAGAAGAGTTACAGGACTTGCACTGTTTTGAAATTAGACAACTGCAAACTTTGACTGTGACACTCATAAGTCTTTGGAGGTTTAGGTGTCTTTGTAAAACTTTTTCCGCTGTTCCATTTTTGGGAGGCTTCAGACGAAGCTTAGGTTTGTTTACCTGGATTATGTTGCCTTCTTCCTTATTAATTTCCATTCTATTACTGCCAAAATTTCATCTAATTATTCACAGCAAGTTACATGTTTCCATGTGTTGAATATATTTGCTTGTAATACCACCCTTAGATTAACACGGAGGGATCCCATCTACAAGATACTGATCTTGACATCTGAAGGTTTCCCAGCCACCCACACCCCATATTCCTGCTCCACCTTGGCTTGGGGGCAGTGACAAAGACCTGTTTCTTGTGTGGAAGTTGGTACTTCAGCTTTTTGACTACTGGCTGTGGTTCTTGCACAACGTTCTTGCAGTTACTTAACCAGAGACTCTGGTTTACTTTGGGGCAGATTCAAAGAAATTTCTGAAACTTCTTTTTTCATGTGTTCTGTTTTTCTTTTGAAAAATAAAGCAGGGGGTCTTTAGGGATTTGTTTTTTAGATGTTGCTTCCTCTGTATATTTTGGCGTCCCTGCAAGCTTCCCACAGGGAGCATAAGTTTGTCTCTGCCTGGCCTTCACTCTGTTTTGAATTTTACTTCTGGTAACTCCTGATATAAAATATAAATACTTCTTTTCCTATTGACTCTTTTTTGGGTACAGATGGGAAACCTTGCCACCCTAGGGATGGATTTCAGTTAACAGAAGATAAACAGAGTATAGTGTCCCTGTCTAAACAGTCTAGCGTGCAGAAGTAACTGTTGACTTGCATTGGCAGTGAACCTTTGCAAGGCAAAGTTGATCTTTTATTTTTGTCCTTATTCATAACATTGTAGTTGTATCAAGTAGTGCTTTCCATCCTGCAAAAGCCTATCTGCATGGGAAAAGTTTTACTTTGTTATGATACTCGAGTTTGAACTTAGGCCAGGCTTGTTAATTTCAGTTGGTAACTAACTGGTAATTGATCAGAAAGAGACTATGGATCTGAAGTTTCAGCCTCTGTTCTTCGCACAGGAGCTTCCTGGTTACCTTCCTTTCCTCTTCTAGTCCCCATCTCATGTTAAGTCTCATCAAGCTCTTGGGCAGCTCACACGCCATGCACCCAGTTCCTTTCATCTCTCGTGCTCTTGCCAGTATAAGCAGGTCAGGCTCAGCTCGGATCCCCTCCTGCTGCCCTGTACATGTCATAGCGTGACCCAGTTTCCAGCACTTTACTTTGGCTCAGTGTCTGCCCAGGAGTTCCTGGATGTAGGTTAGGTCCTGCAAGGATTCCTGTTTCCAGCTCAGACTGTAACAACATTATCAGGTTAAGTTAATATAGAAGAAGGTCTGTTAGTTAGGAAACAGACATCCATGTTTATCTTCTACTGCTTGGATGAAGTAATGGAAGCTGATCTACACACAGTTACAGTGAGTTTTGGAAAGGATTGTTTCAGTGAATTGCAAGTACACTACAGCTGAAAAACCAATAAAATGTAAACAATCCCTAACTGAAAAATGAGTTCTGTAATCCTGACTGCCACTGTACTGTGTATTCAAGACAATTTTTTTAGTTTAAAGAAACCTAAATCCTACTGAACATGTTTTGAACATAGATTTGTGTACGACCTGTATATCATCCATTAAGAAGAAAAATGGCAGGAGTCAGAAACATTCAAGTAAATTAACTGCTTTTACAAAGTGAGCAAAAAGGGACACTGTTTTTTTCTGACAATTACAGACCTTTCTGTTTTAACTGAAGAAGGTTTTACAATGTCAGTCTTTGACTGGGGAATCAAAATGCAGTGCACAGCTGGGATTTCTAAGTATCATTCCCAGGTGTCAGTTCAATATAAGGGCCTTTCTGATACATTAGTCAAATATATAATGTAGATATTATGCCTCTTAAAATATAGTCACCTTGCTCTGTATTAAGGGAAGCTTCCGTGTCTTATTCCCTCCAGTATTTTCGTCTAAGATTGTTAGAGTCAGGACCCATTCCACAGACAGCATAAACATGAAGGGCCACACGTGTGATTTCATTACATTTTCCAACTTCACCTCAAAATCTTGCAAAAAACCAGAACATCCCTAAAATCAGGCAGGGATAGGAGCTATTTGAAGAGTCATGTTACCACATTAGTCTGTATTGTGTAATATCTGCTAACTTAAAACTTCCACATGGTGTTAAGGAGATAGCCATTATTTCCTTACATGGGTCTTCATTTGTACTGACATTCAGAGGTACTGCTAATAGTAGAATTTCTTTGCTGAAAACCTTATGTACTGCATGGCAGGAGTAATCAGCAGTACTGAGTAGTGGTCTCCACTGTAAGATAAGCAGAGCGAAAAAAGCCACTCTCTACTGAATACTCGTGTCTGTATTGTATATTCAGTAGGTCTGTTCTGTGTTTTTCAGGCAGTCCTCTTAAAAACTCTTAAACTGAGTCTAGTGCTTCATAGCCAGTGTTTGTCTTTCTTGGTACATAAGCCAGCTGTGAGCATGGGTAGGACATCAGTGTGGGAGAGACGGAGAAAGATTCCTGGAGGTGGTAAGTCAAGAAACTTCCAGCTTGGGACAGTAATAAACAACAAGCACTGGATATTTGCTGAAGATATGAGTCTGCCAGTGGTCATAATGAGAGCAGCCAGCGGTACTCCCTCCAATGCAAAGCTCCCCAGCCACGCTGAGGAGAATGTGGGATTTGTCACAGGAGCCTGTGCCCACACACACAAGTTGTTTTGAATCAGTTTCTTGTTATTCGACATTTGATGTTTGAGGCTGTTGTCAGACTTTACTCTTGCAAGTACATTTTTTGTGCAGGGAGTGAAATAAGCAGAGGATGATTTGGGGGAGGTGTGTCCTTGGCTAGATTTAAACAGATTTCTCTTACTCACTGAATGTGGGGAGTTGCAGGGCCCAGGAGCTTCCCAGCATCCCATCTTGCCTGGCACAATTGCTGCAAAGAGTCTGCAGTTGCCAGGTTGAGAGGGAGGAAACATGACTGCAATGTTGCAGTCACGTGTGATAGGAAATGAAGATTGTTATAAAGAAAATAGGTAGTAAAAATGCACCCTTTGTACAAATGTGAAATAAATTGTTACAAGCATGCAGTCCGTCTGTAGTGCTTGATATACTGAGACCAGCAAGCTCCATACCTCTTTGGAGAAAAAAGTTTCCTGGTGATACTATAATATGTTTGTTGTGACAATAGGAACCTGCATCCTGCTTTCATTCTTATGCTGATTATCTACTGGGTGAGGAATAAAATGGTTCCCTTTGCTGTAAATCTGGTAGACTGTTACAGGGTTATGTTGATTTGTTAAGTAGCAGTGATGAATTGAGCTGGGATTCAAGCATCTCTGTTTCAGTGCAATGTGGGAAGGCCTAATTAAAAATTAATTTGTCACCTGGAGAAAGAATTTGTTTTGGTTTTTGTTTGTGTTATTTACGTTTTTTAAATTTTAATTTATTTTTCCAAACCGGTACATTTTACCAGAGTAGTGTCTGTCATATATCCTGTTCTGTGGTTACTCTTTCTGTCCATGTGAGCAGAAATGCAATAATGGAGTAGGCCTGAAAAATCTGTAACTGAGATCTGCTGTGATGGTAGCCATGCTCTCCATTTCAGTGTCTCATCTGTTGTAGAAGCTGATGAGTTTTATGAATCGCTAGAAAGCCTGGAAGGCTGTTCAGTTGTCCTGCTTGCTGCAGACTGGAGCTGTGGATATTCTGCCTTTGGTACAAGACGCTCTGTGACAACTATTTCAACTGACATTTTCAGGGTTTGAAAGGATTTGGAAACAACTTCATTATCAGCTGGCAGGTTTCAAAGATGAGGAAGGAGAAACATCTTGGGTCTCAATAGTTGGGTTTTGGCATTTTTGTCTTTTCGAGTATTAAAACAACTCTTCTGTCCTGGCAGGATCTCATAATGGGCTATATCTAAGATGCAGAATGGAATATTTCAAGTGAAAACAGTTTTAATTGTGTACTTTAAGGCAGCTCTCAAGTGAAACATAGAATGACAGATTGCCATTTGCTTGAAATGTAAATAGATCATGGCTGGAAGTAATTGTATAGTCGGCCATTAGGATAATCAGTTTATCATACATTTACTGACTGCTATAGAATTTTTGAGGAGGAGGTCATATATATTAAGAAAAAAAAACAAAACACCAAACCAACAACAAAATTGAAAATTAAACAAACAGCTTAAGAAAAACAAGCAAACAAAACACCATGGCAGAAAGCATTTGTCTAAATTAGTTACCTCTGATAGTGAAACTTTTGATTTATATGATCAATGGGGTTTTGCACTTGCAAGGACTGTGTTTGTGTGTCCAGATTAATTGACATCTAGAAGCTTATAAACTGCAGTAATTTGATCAGATGTTTAGTTTCTTTCATGCAGCCTCTTGTGCTAGTGAAACTGTCAGACTAAAAGGCATTTTAGGCCAACCTCACCTTGCATGCAGTGTTGTCTATCAGGACAGAAAAATCCTTTTAGGAGAGAAGACGGTGTAATAGTAGCTGGCTTGGTGTGTGGGTGTGTTTTAACTTGCACATGGGAAATGCTGAGGCAGTGAGATTTCTAAATGGAGCCCTTGGTCTCTTGTTGCTTATACAGATCCCCACTTACCCACTTCTTGGTTGCAAAGGAACTTGTGGAATCACATACGTATTTTAGTTGCAGCCTATACAAATGCGTACTCTTTGGAAGTTGCAGAGAAATAATAGCTAGCTCCTGTTAGTGTGAGAAATGTGTTGAAGAATTGGGGAATCATATGGGTGGATAATCAAAAGGCCCTAGAGGAACAAAATGAAAATGGAAGAAATTTGGGGGGGTGGGATGGCTGCTGATAGTTTTTTCCTCTGTGTTTCTTAAGCCTTCTTCCAGCCATGGGCTGGACAGCTGTGAACTTGTCACAATTAAAACATATCAAGCAAAGTTCCTCTTTGTCAATGTGTAAATGGTTGAGTAAGTTGCTGTGTCACATGTCAGAGTGAACAGGGAGCTGAGGTAATGAATGGAAGGTGAGGTGGCTGTGAAACTGCTAAAATCTGGGATCGTTTAGGATTGGGAGCTAATGAACTCCTGATACTATGTGTTCTTAGCCATAAAATTTCTATTTTAAAATGGCATTGGTATCTCTCAAGGAGCCTGAGACTTAACTTGTTAAAGATTGGGAAGTCTATAAGTTTAATATGGTTGAAATACGCTGTTGTGTTATGAAATAGCTTGTTTCAATAGGGGCAAAAATACAGTTTTTCAGGTTTTAGTGCTGTTTTTATTCTTTAGTGGGGATTCTGATTAGTTTTTTCCTTTGAAATGAAAGGAGAAATCCCTAAGTACTGCACCTTGCCCTGGGTCTCTGGTGTTGTGTTATCTTTCATCTGCTTAGACAGATTCCAGATGGCTCCTAGGGAATGTGATCAGGAAGATTCCTGGTTCAGGGTTCTCTCATTGAAAATTTTAGATGGAAACCAGTTACGTCACATGAGGTATCCTATGCTGGTCTATCTTGAAACTGTTTGGTTTGTTGAATAAGAAGTTAGATTTTAGGTAACATTTTCCTGTGAGGCTGTATCTCTGTTTTCATAACACGTAATAATGTTACGGCAGCAAGTAGGTTGTGGTTCTATTAAAAATTAAGATGTGAATTCTGGCTATTAAGTATTTGTGTTCAAATTCCATCACTCCTTGGAGTAATTTCTCTTGCTTTATGTATTTTAGATGAATTTATCACTTCAATTGTTAATGAGTCAGATGATGCTTATAGCTCCAGACAGAACACCATCACCAGCCATGTGTATATGTGTCAGCTGAAAACTTGTATTCTTCTGGGCGAAGCTGTTCACCGTTTTAGTGCTGCAGGATCTATACAGGGGGATAGAATAGAAGAAAATAAAGGTAGTGTAGAAAGTAATCTTACCCCTAAGGAGTTGCAGCTGGGCTGATTAGCTAAGATTAGGAACAGGCCTGACTTTAACAGGGCACAGCTGTAACCAATGAGAAGAAGAGTGCTATAAAAGAGTGGGGTGCCTCGTTGAGAAGGAAACTGGAGTCAGTTGGTTGCTTTGTGAAGAAGAAAGAGGCTGTGCTCTGAGGAGCTGCCCACGAGAAGCACCAAGAAGGTATGGAACTTTTGTGATAAGGAGACAACAGTATGGAACCCCTGCAATGAGATGACAACAGATCTGTTCCAGGTTGTGTTGCTGATCAGGGTATGACTTTGGGCAAGATTTAATTCTTTCCTCACTGTATTCACTCCTCTTTTGTCTTATTTTTATTTTTTTGACACCAGCTTTCTTACTATCTTTCTCTGATGCTGTTAGTGCTACCCTAGTTTTAGTCAAGAGCTATGTGCCACAAATATCAGGCATGTGTTTTTACAGTTCAAAATAGTGGATTTGGCGTTTAAGAGATGTTCTGCCTTGCCTGGTATGGATTTGATGTGAGGTAAGTAGATTTTTCTTGATATGAAAAGTTTTAGTCAAGTGTTCCTGGTTTTTTCCCTTTCTTTTTTTGTTGTTAGCGTAAAGGCATTAAGATTCCTCAAACATAGAAGTGTTAGGTGTACAAAGATGTGAAGCATGATAGAGACACACAAATTGATGTACTTATGAAAATGCATGTATTTGTCAAGTTGCACTTTCCCTTTTGTAAGGCAGGGCAGGAGCTGACAACTTGAAGTACTGTTGGTTGTCTGGGGTGCTCTGCACAGGTAACCCATGGTCAGGACCGTGTCAAACCTGCTAAACAGTGGCTGCTTGACAGGGAATGCAGTCATTCCTCACACATGGCCACAGAAGGGAATACTTGAGCTTGCAATTTTGAGTTTTGAGGCTGCTAATTCAGTCTCAGGGCTGGTATTCTGCTGCTGTCTCCCAATGCGAGAAGTTATGTTAAGGGCAATTAAATGTTTCTGCTTCTATATGTATAAGCTTAGCTAAAATTCTGCGGCTAAAGATAGCCATTATTTCTCAGATTGTGAATCCCTTTCTTGTCAGATTTAAACTCCTTCCTTTCTCTTTCTTTGCTTGCATCCTTGTTCTCTTGTTGTGAAGCAGCATGCTGATGACTTAGTCTTTACATGCTTCTTTTCATAGATGATTTGTGCCACTTCCTTCCTCCTCTCAATATCCTTTTCTCTCTTTATCCTTCTTGCCTCATAACCTCACTAAAGTGTACCCATTGATGATGCATAGAGCTAGCCATAGATTTCCTCACCATGCCTCTATACTTAAAAAGAAAGATGCTGTTATGTATACTTACTATATCTATGCCGAATTTGCAGTTAGGAATTGTCATTTTTCTGTTGCCTCTATCTATTGCAGGTGTTCTGCTTCACTCTCCCACCAGTGCTGGGCTTGCTTTTCTTCTCCCTGTCCTCCGTGTCCATTGCTTAGCTATGCTGTGTGCTAAGGCTCAGCTTTAGGCTGTGTAGGACTTTGCTGCTGTGTTTGGGAGGTGGAGTTTAGTAAGAGCAGACTGTTTGGGACTCGGTCTTAGTTTCCGGTACAATTTATAAGTGAAATGTGCATCTTAAGCAAATGAGCTGTTTCTCAGGAATCATTAATGAAGGATAGGTAATATTTACGTGACGTGATGAAGGGCATGATTTATAAATTGCTAAATCATTTGTGACTGCGTTGTTAAATATGTGCAGTCATAGACTAGTTAGAGTGTTAAATATGTAGAGTTGCTTCACCTGCCAAAGCGCATCAGTTCTTCATAAATTGGTAGAGTCAGCATGTGTGACCTTCAAAGGAAACACACTGCAATCAATGAGTTTCAATGGCCAAATAAGTCCTAACCTGTTAGCCAGCCTCCTGCCAATGGCACAAGTTGCTCTTGTGGCTGGGTCCAAAACTGTGAAGTCTTAAAAGCTGGGTGGAACTGCACACTCCTAAACTAAATATATGGTTATATGGAACCTGATGTGCATGGTTTTTGTCCTGAGGAGAATGGCTGTCCACCAAAAGAGTTTGAGGCTCTGATGGTGATCTTGAAGATGCCAAATTAAATCTTCCATGATCTGATCAACAGTAAGAAATGCCTTCTCAAGGCCTTGGCATCATGTGAAATCTGAACATCTTTGCTTGTTTGTGTAACTGGAAAAGCACAGTATAGATGCTGCAATCAAGATCTGCTCAGTCTGGTAGAAAGCAGCCTGCACTTGTGAAATCCTGGAGTCTGGAAGAACGTACTGCTCAGTCACTATTAAAAGACCAAGTCCTTGAACTAAGTAGGCATAATTCAGAATTGGCTAAGGAAGATCAGTGTTTGTGGTGATTGCTGTCTTTCAAACTCAAAAAAGGCTTCTTTTTCCTTTCAGCAAGTTTTTTAAAAGGTAAAAAGAAGATGGAGAGGGGGGAAAACAATCCATATGGCTGAAGTTCAGTACCTGGTTGTGAGTGAAATGAGAGCATAAATGGACTTACAGGTAGAATTGTGAAAAAAACCAACCCAAAACACTGTGAACTTTTAAATGAGCAGATCATTCATTTTCCTGTGTGACCAGGGTTCTAGATGTTAAACTTGACATAAATCAGAATTCCAACAGGACTCGATTCAATTAATGTTCTCTAAGAAGTGTTTGGTAGCCCTGTCTTAAAAGGTGAGATCTACATACTCTTTTTAGGCATTTTCAGTCCTGTGAATATACTGGCTTTGAATATCAGCAAGTGTGGAGAGAAAAGTACATCCCTGTGATATTTTTCAGCTTACACATTCTTAATCCAACCACAAGCATTTGTCCTTTTGCAGTCAGATGGAGGACTTCCCTCTGTTATCTGCAAGCAGTATTTAAATTTCAGGAACCTATTCTTTTTATCTCCTCTGAAAATGGAGCTTCCACGTGCTGTATACAAATCGAGAATCTGCTTCTGTCCAAAGATCAAAGTGGTCTGTCTAGAACATTAACAGAGTACTTGGAAGATAAAAAGGACATTGATAGTAGAGTTTCTAAGAGGATTTTTAAACAATACGAGTTGGCAGTACCAGTTGTACCCTGAAAATCTTCCATGAGGAATGTGAGCTTCTAAATTGCAAGTTTGAAGTAGAGTGTTGCCAGATTTTTTCCCTTATAGGGATTACTGTCAGTATCATGTTTTTTGGAATGTTTTTCATTGCAACCTTTCTTTTCAAAAAAAGAGTCCAGAATAGCTGTGACCTTATTTTGTACTTGAATTATATGTCCAGTAAGGTTAAGAGCACAATAGCCATTTTTCTTCTTCAAATTTTCATAAAATGAGAGACAAAATGTTTTTCAGTGTAATTTCGTATTTGCACTGCAATTTCAAGTGATTGAAATGCCTGCCCTTTTCAACAACTGAGATATTAGACATTTCATGGAATACTCCTGATTCAGAGGTCCTGCATGTATTCTTTTTTGAGGTAGCATGTAAGAGTGTGTGTCTCTTAGTTACGTCAACAGAGTCCACCCAAAAGTGGTGGGTAGTTGATGACATTGGTTTGCACAGCTGCACCTTTTCATCAGTCTCAAGTTTTTCAATAGAGTACAGAAAGGGTTTGCCATTCTTATGCAAAATTGTGCGTGTTAGTTACACAGGAAAGGCCCAGGTGTCTCTTCCTGCTGTGGCTTTGGTAATGTTCAGGCTTTCAAAGTTAAAGGCTCTTTACTTATTAATGGTTTCTACATGAGATAGACTTCAGCATCTAATCAGATTGAATATCCTTAAAATTTCTAATGGGATCCTTGAAAATCTGCCAATGGACTATACAGGTTTTCTGATGAATTGTTTTAATTGAGCTCTGCCTTGCTATTTGGTTAACAGTCTTCAGGGTAGCCTCAGGCTGCTTACTTTCCAATTTCCTTGTGTTATCTGTAGATAAATGTCCACCTCATTGGAGCTTAATGGCCAATTAGCTGAGTCAAATAAAATCTGGAAACACAAGAACCAGTGCTGATCATTGGCAGGATATTCATGTCCTAACTGAGGTTGAATCCAGAGTTGCTGACCTGCTGACTGCCACTGCTCCTTGTGAGTAGTCTCATGGGGAAACTGCTCAGCCACAGTTTAGCTGGTTTTTCCCTGCAGTGTTGGTACTTTTGTTTCCTCATCAGTAGTTGCAAAATGAGGCAGATTTCTATTGTGAGCAAACTTTCCAGTTGGAGAAGCAATCAGTGTAACTTCCTTTGGGCCTGTATTGAAAGACCTCTGTAAGGCCCATTAGATCCTGTTAAAATTAAGCCCACATACAGTCATAGACTCACCAAGGTTGGGAAAGCCTTTCAAGACTGGCTCCAGCCTTTGACTGAACACCAACATGTCAACTAAACCGTAGCACTAAGTGTCATGTCCAGTTGCTTCTTGAATACTTCCAGGGGTGGTGATGTCACCATCTCCCTGTGCATCCAGGTGAGTTCCAGTGCTCACCCCTTCAGTGAAAAAATTCTTCCTAATGTCCAGCATCAACCTCCCCTGGTGCAGTTTGAGGCTGTCCTCTTGTCCTGTTGCTGGTTGCCTGGGAGAAGAGGCCAAACCCCACTTGGCTACAACCTCTTTTCGGGCATTTGTAGACAGTGATGAGGTCCCCCGAGCCTCCTTTTCTCCAGGCTGAACACCCCCAGCTCCCTCAGGACCCATACTTCACCTTGTTGAGCCTCATACAGCTGGCTTTGGCACATTGATCCAGCCTGCCCAGCTGGTCAGCACTCCTGCCCAACTTAGCACTGTCTGCACACTGGCTGACAGGACACTTGGTCCTCTCAGTCAGTTTAATGCCTCATTGATAGAGGTATTAAACAGGACTGGACCCAACACTCAGCTCTGCAGAACACCACTTATGAGTGGCCACCAGCTGGATGTACATTCCCCAGTAGACCTGGCTATCCAGCCAGTTTTAAACCTAGCAAAGAGTGCATGATTTAGACTTCTAAAATATCAGGTGGTTATCTCCAGTTTGTAAAGGAAGCATGTCTGATATGGGATGTCTCAAATGAGCAGTGGCATTGAGGAAATAGAATGATCTTTGCACCTTTGCCAGTCTGGCCCTTGAAGATGGAATATGTTGGGTGTTTGCAAACACAAGCCTTCCAAGCTACTTTGCAAATTCCTGTAAGAAAACTAACTTAGCACAGATTTAGTTACTGTTCCAGCATTGTTTGTTTTAGTTTAGAAGGACTGTGTTGGCCTGTTGTGTTGGAAAAAATGTATTACTGAAATGCTGTAGTAAATGTTTTGGTTAGAGAACCATTTGAGTGATCTTAACTGTCAAAATTAAACCCTAGGTGTAAGCAGCTGTACCAAGAGCTAGTCATGGTATATTTCCAGGGCAGAATGATTTTTGGATACTTTGAAACATACAGATTTATACTCTATTTTCAAACAAGCTTCCCAAGTTGTTCCCTTTTCCCACTAATCACATCCCAGCATTAAACAAAGTAAAGGGTATGTGCAAAAGGAAAACAGAAATTGAACCATACTAGGTGTTCTTGTTGGACCTGTAAGTGTAAATAAGAGGGCAGTTAATTTCTGTATCTAAAATGGTTTGAGTTTCTTAGGTCTAGGGGATCACTTATCTCTAGAGAGTTACTATGTGAACTGAATCTAGTTGGTAGTTGGAGCTGCAATTTCCCAAACTCCTTCCTGCTCATCTGTTACAGAGTGGTCCTTCCTATTTTAGTAGAATCCAGGAACTGTGTATCAGCTGCATACCTGCATAACTCAAAGATTTTTGATTATGAAAATATAAAAATGCCTGTTTACTGTTGAGGAATAAATGGAGTTTGCAGACAATACCAGGCTGGGTGGCAGTGTTGATCTGCTGGAGGGTAGGAAGGATCTGCAGAGGGATCTGGGCAGGCTGGATCAATGGGACAAAGCCAATTGTGTGAAGTTCAGCAAGGCAAGGTGCTGAGTCCTCAGGCACTTGGATCACAGCAACCCCATGCAATACTGTAGGCTTGGGGGAAAGTGGCTGGAAAGATGTCCTGTGGAAAAGGACCTGGGGGTGCTGGTTGACTGCAGCTGAACATGAGAAGCCAATGGCATCCTGGCCTGAGTCAGTGTGGCCTGCAGGACCAGAGCAGTGATTGTCCCCTGTACTCTGCACAGGTGAGGCCGCACCTTGAATCCTGTGTTCAGTTTTGGGCCCCTCACTGCAAGAAAGATGTTGAGGTAGTGGAATGAGTCCAGAATAGAGCACTGGAGCTAGTGAAGGGTCTGGAGCACAAGTCCTGTGAGAAGCAGCTGAAGGAGCTGGGGTAGTTTAACCTGCAGAAAAGGAGGCTTTTCTGGGGGGAAACCTTACTGCTCTCTACAACACCCTGAAAGAACATTGTAGTGAGCTGAGGTACACAGAGTAACAAGCAAAAGGACAAGAGGAAATGGCCTGAAGTTGTGCCAGGGCAAGTTTATATTGGGAATAAGGAAAAAATTCTTCACTGAGGGGGTGATCAAGCATTGGAACAGATTGCCCAGCAAATGGTGAAATTGCTATCCCTAGAAGTGTTCAAAAAACATGTAGGATGTGGTCCTTAGAGATATGCTGTAGTAGTGAACTTGTCAGTGCTGGGTTAATGCTTAGACTCAGTGATTGAGGCCTTTTCCCTCCTTAATGATTATATGATGCACAGATGGGCTTTAATATTAATAGTTTGCATTTTTAATGATATTTCTTTAAAAACAGTTTATATATTTGGCAGACAACTGATCAGTATATATCTCCAGGTACTCATCTTCTCAGCATCCAAGCAGGGTGGAAACATAAATTATGGATGCTGGCAGTATTCCCATGGGATAGGAGAGCATTCATAGTCATTAACAGATAAGGAAAACTGAAGCCAAGGAAAGCAGAATAATATGATCATGTAAGACATCTGTGGCAGGGCTGAACCCTATCTCCAGTCATCTCAAATTCCACACAGAAAGCTGCCCTTCCCTGAAAGACATCTGGTCTGCAAGGCTGGACTACATGGCAGGTACTGACAGTCATCTTCTGCCCCCTGAAGCTTATGTCACCAGCATTCCCGTCAGAGAGCTGACTACAAGTCAGCACACTCACATGGGTGTAACCATTGTGGTGTTTGAAGGGACATCGTGGTGCTTCACACCAGCTGGATGACGTAGGGACGCTAATTTGTAAAGCTGCATCTGTGTCTGCCTCAGCTCTGGCAGCTGCTCTTGAGGGTGAAAGCTGTACAGTGTGAGAGACTTACCTTTAAGTGCATGTAGACAATAGCATGTCTACTTGCTAAGTCTGATGAAAAATTGTGAAGGGGCAGGATAGATAATGTACAGTGAATGCTCACATCCTCCTTTGTCTGTTTGGTTTTTAATGGTATAAATAGATAATGGCATCAGTTGGAAAGCTCAGTTGTGAAGTATGGTAGGAGTAGAGTGAGTTCTCTTTCCTAGATCACTTTTATGTGTTAGTGATAGGAAATGTTCCTGTATGGCATTACTGACAGCTTTGAGTGGCTGGCAAGAATGTTTTAAATCTGAGACTGAATTCTTGGCTTTTTTCAGAGTTTCTAGTTGAATATATTTGCATTGGCAAAATAAGTTGGCTGACTTAAACACATGTTAAGCACAGACTTAAAGTATCTTGAAATAGTAGAGCTTGAATACCTTCTTTGGTTTCTCAAGGGCAAATTCTGCCACTGAACATATGTTGTAGATCACATTTTAAAGTGTTTTTTCCCTGGCTTCAATATTGCTGCCCTTTATTTTGAGCAGCCTTTTTCTCCCCACCTCTGAAATGGTAGTAGGATGTGGTTACTGAAATTATTAATTCTGTACCTGGAGCATTCACTGTGCCTCTCTGAAGCAGGAGTGTGTTACAAATCAAGGTAATGTGTGACCATGTGCAAACAGAACTGAGATAACATGCTGGAGATAAGCGATCCTCGGCAAGACGCAATGTCGCAGAATTGTTTGCTGTCTGCCTGGCTTTGTGCCATCTGCAAAATAGGGATAGCACTTACCCACCTCAGTTTCTTCAGTTTCATAAATGCTGGTAAGTGCTCGGTTCCCCAAAGTGAGTGTCATCAATAATTCATTATCACTTAATTGCTGGAGCTTATTTCTGATTGATTTGCTAAGTAAGATGCTAGGAAGTGGTAGTTGCCAGTGTCAGTTCCACTTCTCTGCTTTTCCCAATGTTTTATGCGGTTGTTGTGCACATGCCTTTTCCCTTCTCCTCCATGAATGCTTTGCCCTCAAGCCCCAATAAAATTGTAGTAGCTTATGAAAAGAATGGAACAAACAGCATCAGGTGAGATGGTGGATTTCTTTTTGCATCAGCAAAGCAGCAGGTCTAGGAAGGGCTGAAACTCAGACTGAACTTGGAGCACTCAGCCTTGCGTGTGTGACACACACTGTTTGTTACTTTTGCTTCTTTTCTTTGTTCAAGTAGGCTATTTCTAGACTGCTGTCTTTTCCTCTTGCTGATGCTCAAAGTGCTTGCTTGTCTCTAAGCTTGTGTGAGAAGGCTGTTTCAGTTGTCCCTTTTAGATCCCCACTTTGAATCGTACGTGAGTTATTTCTGATAGTTTTTCATTATAATCAGAATATGTAAGTTGGGAGTGGATAACAGTTGTATATGTTTTGCTTTTTTATGTGAGGATTCACAGATGAGGATTTGGAGTTGTGCAAATTCCAGTGCGTCCTGCTAGCAAGAAATTAGTGTCTCCAGTCTCCTAGGGTGAAGCATTGGCAGATTTCTTTTTGGATGCTAGAGAGGGGAACTTTAAAATAGATGTCCTGAAAAATATGTGGTGCTTATTTTTATTAGCATAGGGTAGTCTCTGTTCTGTGTAAGATGTGAACTAAAATATAGATGAGGAGGCAGGGCAGTATCACACTCTCAGATAAATGAATACTTCTTCTCCATCTCTCATTTCTACATATCAATGTAGCTTATCCCCTGGGACACTGCAAGGGTTTTTCATCTACTTTTCTGGATGAAGGTCCAAAGATAAATAGCTACAACTGGACTTTATTCATATGTTTTCTGATCACTTTCTTAAAATTTGGGACATTGCCTCACCTTGCAGAATCTGAACTGTTTAACACTTGTGCAGGGTTTGGCAGTGCCAAATGTTTTCAAACCCTGTGCTGCATCCTAAAAACCAGTGCTCAGTCTGTTGGAGCATGTCTTTCATCTGAGTCTGGTTTGCAAGGAGGCATTAAAGGAAAATACATGTTTTGTTTTTTGGGGTGGGTTATTTGTGTGGTTTTTTTTTTTGTATTAACATACATAGCTTCCAGATTGATTCAGTTCTATCTTAAACACACATGAAGAATGATTTTGTTACTATTTTTATACATTCTTGAGAATTTGCATCACAATTCTTTAAAATAACCTTAATGGTTTTGTTTGAGTGCATTAACTTTCTGCCTTCTACTGCTGTGGGAATAAAAATGAATTGACATCTCAGTTCTCAGAGATGACAGAATATCCTGATTTGAAAGGAACCCACAGGCATCGTCAAGTCCAGGCATTGGCCCTGCACAGGACACCCCCAAGAATCACACCCTATGCCTGAGAGCATTGTTCAGATGCTTCTTGAGCTCTGTCAGGCTTGGAACTGTGACCACTTCCCTGGGGAGCCTCTTCCAGTGCCCAAGCACCCTTTGTTGGTTTTGTTTTAATGTGTTCTGATGTCTTTAAACTTCATTAAAGAGACCAGTCTGGAAAGAATATCCGTGTCAATTAGCTGCTTTGTGGGATTCCTTAGAGACCTACTGCAGTCTTGCTTCAGTTTCTGTTTACCAAGCTTCCTTTAAAGAGTGTTGGTTTCAAAATGAAATTTCACACGATGATATTTTGTTAAAATGAAAAAGTTAATCTTTTCAGCTTGCTGAACTTTGTTAGGTCTGTAGTCACTCTTGTCTGCAGGGAAAGAGGACACAAATGATGCTGCTGCTTTGAGTAAATAGTTTTCCATGGACGAGTTGTCAAACTGAGAGTTTTGACTTTAATGTGTTGCAGCTAGGATATTTTGCACAACAATGTACCTGCCTCATGTTCCTAAATCTGTTCTTCCGTTTATTAACAGGAATATTTATTGTCAACCTTTCTAGGCAGCAAATTGAGAAAGGGAAAAGAGTAATTTTCAAGTCTGTACAATGGCTTAAAACATCACTTTCCACAAGCAAGAGTAATCCTTGAATCAGTGCTTTTCTCAAGTGAGATTTGAACATCTTCAGTGGAGAAGCTCTGATATAAAGGTGCAGCAGAAGGAAGAATTAAGACTTGGGGAAGGAGTAATTAGTTTCCGGTTTCCAGTGGCACAATGAATTTTGTGCTTTTGGTTTGGGAATACATAGGGGAAGGAAACTTTTTCTGCCATACATTTAAAGTTTTTCTGTGGTTTTGGTCTTGCCGTACAGATTTTTTCAGTGCTAAGTAAATGTTTGATCACAAAGCATCTCTGTCAGTGTGTGCTTGCTGCCAAGATGCTTCTGAAACACAGAAGGTATGTGGACATACTGGGAAAGTTGTGTCACCGCCCTTCTCTGGCAGTGGCTGTGATTGACGGTCTGTTGTGTCTGAGTGCGATGGAGAATGTCAGCCAGGTAGGGGGTGATCTGCAATACACTGAAAAATTCATAATGGCCACCCAAATGATGGCAGTGATGACCCTGTAGAGTTACCTTGTGATGGCTGTCTCTGAGAACGTCTTCCTGCTTTTTGGATGAAGCTTCCAGACTGCTGAAGGATACTCTGTACCATTTCTGATCATATGAATGAACTTGGTGATCAAATAAGGTGAAAGGAACTTGTATCCTCATCCTAAGGATGTCTTTGTTAGGGGTGTTGTATTATAGGCTTTTTCACATGACCCTGTCTTGAGTTCACACATGGAATAAATGGGTGTTGTTTGATGGAGGTAACGCTTCAGTTAAGTTTGTGTGTGCAGTCATCAGCTGTAATGCAGTCAATACATAGTGTATTCTAAATTTATTTAGTGAAAAATCTGGAGAAAACACAGCCCTAGTGAAACACAACAATATGATCTATGACACAGCTTGAACAAAGTTTCTTGTTCCTGGGTTAATCTTAGCACTCCATTATATTTTCTATGTTAGTTTTCCCTTTATACTTTGAGATTGTTCACAGAATATGGGTCAGTGTATATGGCCAAAAGGAATGCTATTTTTGTGTTAACCCCCTCAATCAGAAATACCCATACACAAAACTTGTTGCAAAGCAACAAGTGCATAAATATTTCCTATGTTATATTGTGATTGAATATGTGAAAATTAGTTGCCTAGGAGAGGAGGAGAACGTGAAAGACTATAGTAATCATATTTAGCCTTTCTTGAGTGATTAAAAATGAAGTTAAGTTAGTTCTATTTATTAGCTGAGCTTCATCCCTTTTTTTTCCCCCAAAGGGACTAACCCTTGAAATAAAGTGAAGCCCTGTTGCTTGAGTAGAAAGCAAACACAATTGAAGTGCTTTCAACGCAACAGAGAACTATATAGTTAATTTTTCCTGCAGCCACTCCAGTTACATGGCTGTTAACAGTTAAATTATGAATGAGGTAGTCTGAAGGAAGCCTCTCCTGACTCTCAGCATCCTCTTTTGTTTGGGTTGGTCACCAGGGTCACAGGAGTCTCATTCCACATGGAGCAGTATGAGATGCAGACAGGCTTTCTTCCAGACTTGAGGAGAATGTGACTGAGTTGTCGGTGTCATTCACAAATCTCAGCTCTTCTGGGTCCTTAAACTCAAGGAGTTTAGGTTCTGGTGCAGTGCAGAATGATGAGCATTCTCGTACAGACTGATGAACAAAGGCGTGTCTGGAATGATCCAGGCTGCAAGGTGCTTGCTTGGGGGTCTCTGAAAACAGAGCAGCCTGATGTCTTGTATAATATATGAGTTCACAGGTTAGCCAATGACATCACCATTCTCATCATGTTGCTTATCCTGTGTCCTAGACAGTATGGCTTACTGTCTTTTTGTGTTGTGTAATGTCTCCTGCCAACAGGATGGCACAGCTGGCCTGTTAAATTGAGCATTAGTGAAAATAACAATGAAAGCATCCTTTTTTGGAAGCATCTTGAAAGATAGTGACTTTTTTTGTGTGTAATAAAAAGAATATTGAAAGTGGTCCCAAGTTCATGGTCTTTATGACATAAGCACAGGATTTGTCTTCTTGGCCAAATATTTTTTGCTTTTGTGAGAGTGACTTTTTTTGCTTAGGTGCTGATCTCCACATACTTCAGTAAATTGCCAGTATTGGGAAATAGAACTGAAGAGAAAATTTAGGGAAGATAATTGTGTTAAATGCAAGCCCCCTCCTACTTGTCTTGTAGGAAGAAAGTCTTCACTCTCTTTAATAATTTTTTTTCATTTGCTTTACATCTTGTCTGATGCAAAGTATGTGAAACCTTTCTGAAGTGTTTAACTAATTTTCCAGTTATAGCAGAGTCTGTTACCTCAGAGCTTTGCACTTCACCTGTGAAGCCTGTTTTTCTGATGCTAATGGAGTAGCTTCAGAGAATAGGCAAAGCCTCTCTGTATGGGTGGTTGGAGTTTACTGGGCTTTCCAGCAGTGGAGGTGGCAGCTGTGACTGTGACCCTTCAAAAGAAGATCTGAGCAGAATCTGTCACCTTGACTTTTAAGAAAATTACTGCAGTCAAAATTAGAGAGATTAGTCTGAAGAATCTCAGGTGCCTTTTTAAGAACTTTATCGCTCCCAAATGTCTTCAGTTCAGGTTTCCCTAGGAGAAAACTGAGTTTTCAATGTTTGGCAAGATTCCTGTTCTTTTAAATATAGGCCTGTGTTTAAAGAGAGGGCATGTGTGACAGAGGCGCTGGTGCTGAAGGACTGAAAATTTCAGTAAGTCTGGAGTAAGTCTGCTTAGGTATTTGGTTAGAAAATCCAACTCCAAATGAGCAGAAGCAAGTAAAGACTGTGAGTGGGCTGAGACATTGTTCTGCCAAGGAAGAATCAGAGTTGTCATAACAGCAGTGATGCACTGCCACGCTGACTCTTGGAAATGCAAAGGCTGGGGGCTGCTTTGCTTTTGTTGCACTTTTCTGTTAAGTAGGAGAAACCTCGGCTAGTGTCTGTATGCATTACACTGGTGGTCTCTTGATGGCAGTGGGTGTCAGTCTGGCACTGTGTATTACTTAACAAAGTGTCCTTAAAAATACCTATTGTGTACAGTTTTCATTGTCTTTTGAACTTCTTGTAATGAGTGAGAAGGACAGGAAGGTGTAAATGTGTATGTGAGTAGTGCTGGGAAAGCCACAATTAGAGCTAGCCAATCGCTGATTTCTTGGGGCTGTGAAAGAAAATTGAATATTGTTGTTACAGAGAAAATATGTTCAGGTTGTCCTTGTATTCCAAAGGCATATCCTACTGCTTGTTTTTTCTTACCAAGATTTGATAGCTGCTTGGCAGAAGTCTTGGCATTGCTTGGCACTAGCAATTCTCTGCTCATCAACTTGAAAAGAATGATTGCTGAAACTCAGAAATGCACAGTTTTGAGCTGCACTGTTTTCATCCCTATCAAGTCAATACAGTTTGATTTTTCTTACTTCTTTCTTTCCAGAGATTTGGGGAAAAACCAGAAAAGCTTTCATAAAGTCTGGTATCTTTCTTTTAATTCTCATTAATCAAATACAGTCTCCAGCAGTAAAAACATGATGTGAGACCCACTATGCTAAATTTACACCCTGCAATTTTCAAACATTAGTTGCCACTAAATTGGCAGAGGGACTGGAACCAAATATACCTGCTTTGCAATTATATCTGCTGGGTTGGTATTTATGGAAATAGCCAACCAAGCCAACAAGAGTCAAAATTAAAATTAACCCTCATGGCAGTATGCTGAAACTGCTGTTTGTTATTGTGTCGAGCAAGGTGCTGAAGAACCTCTGTTCTGGCCAGCCTCAGGTGCCACTGCAGCAATAATGCTTGTTTTCCAAGAAGCTTGAAGAAAAGATTGGCAAATTTATGAGCTTAGTGCACGCTAAGTTCCAGCTTGGATTTTGTGTAGAAACAAATGTGTCCTGCCTGGGAACCAAGTCCTGTGCATTTTGCGAATCAAAAATTTATTACTATGTAGATTCCATGTCTTTTGTCTATGCATTTTGAGTTCTCTGGTTTACTGAGATATTAAGATTTTTGTGTAGTTGAAAATTTTCATGAGGTTCCTGAGATCTTGTGTGGTTCTTCTGATCCTAGTGTGTGCAGCTCTGTAGGTGATTCCCCAGCTCACGGGTTTTCCCTGCAGCTCTCAGCGTTTGCCAGTTGGGCGCACTCTGCCTGGACATGTCTTTGCCCCGGCTTCTACAGAATGTACACTTTGTAGCACACAGAAAAATGATGGGTGCCAGAAGGAATGTGGACCTTTCTGTTTGTTTAGCCAGGAAAATGATATGTGGCATTATAGCATTGGGTTTTAGAGATCTCCTGAGTTTTGATTTGGCTCAGTGGAGAGTACCTGTTAGAAAAAAAATGTTGAATGAAGCCTTAAAAGGCAAGAATGGTTTTGTAGTTAACTGGAAATGTATTCATTTTTGTTAGCTGAGTTTGTGCCTGGGATTGACTCATCTGAATGGAACACATCCAGGTTTGGAAGCTGCAAAAGGGTTCAAGTGAGACACCCAAAATATTTGGATTAGGGGCTGAAATATGTAGTCTTTCTTAACTAGAGCCTACTGGGAAGTTTTCTTCTGAGGCTTTTTGTGTCATAGGCAGTTTGAGTAGGGTAGATAGGATATTTTTTCTTTTGGGATCAGGATATGTATCTAAAAAGCAGATGCCCCCCTTTTTTTTTTTTGAGAAATTTTTCAGAGGCTTTTAGGAAATAAAGGAAACAGAACTGTCAGGAAGCAAAAAGTGGGGAAAGGAATAAAGTTAGTGCACTATGCACACTGAATCTTGGTCTTTTTGTTTTGTGGGCCTTTCCGGAGTCACTTGTCTACAGTTGCATCCACTGCTCCTAGGGGAAGTTCATTTTTCTCACACTCTTGTGAAAAGCTTTTCTGCTTTTTGCTAAATCTTTCTCTGTCTGCTTTCATTCCAGTGTTCTTCACTCTTTGCTGTGCTGTTAAATACAGCAGCTGTTGAAAGAGCCAAACTCCAAGATTACCTGTATTGCAGTGAACCCCCTGATTTTACTGCTAGCTCAAAAGCAGTTTGGGGTTCATGGTGTGTGGAACTGTGTCTTGCTGTGGCAGTATTGGCTGGAAAGAATTGGTCAGCAGTGCCTTGCAGGAAGATTGCACAGCCCCACTGTGCTGCCCATGTTAATGTCCTGTTGTGTGGAGGCACTGTGTACATTCCTCTACAGGAAACAACATCATTGCTCTTGGCTATGGCTTCTGGCACAATAAGTGAAAGACATAAGGTGAAACTGAACTCCAGTGAAAAGAGTGAGACCCTCCCTTCAGTATAATCCCTGCCGTATATCTGCCTAACAGCACATTTCCTGTTGACAAAATGCAAATTATACTTCTTTTTCTGGTTTTGATTTGCTTACAGAAAGCATCAGCAGTCTAATCCATGCAGCAACCACTGAGTAACTTTATCTTCTGGATAAATTTTTATTGTTGCTGTATAAAGCACATCAAAGAGCTCAGTTTGAATGGGAGAAAATAGTACTTTAAGTAAGTGGTTATAAAAGCTGTTATTTCTCACTTGAAATTATTATTTTCTAGGTCTCTGGTAGTGATGATGGGAAATTTCCAACTTCAAATAAATAACCATTGCTTGTGCATGTCTGTCATTCCTGAGCCATATCTTCTGCCCCCACTTAACTCTCTTTGAGGCTTACCTAGTGGAGGCCATGTGACCAGAGGTAGGGGAAAAGGGCAAATACAGAGTCCTCTGTAAAAAGAGAAACCTCTCAACTCTAAAGTAATGACAAAAACTCTTCAAGTGGACCTGGAGCATGACATTTGAAGAGGCTTGTGTCCTGTGGTTAAATTAGACCAGTATGTTAGCAGGGGTCTCCAAAATACCGTGAGTAGTGAGAGCTCCTGGACTGTCTGAAGGATGTTGCTGTGACTGCCCCATGGCTTATAGGGCATATAGGGTAGATAAAAATCAGCTGATTATATCCCAGGCTGGTGATGCTATGAAATCGAAGCTCTGTTTTGGCTTGTCTTGTTGAAATTGTTTTTTTTCTAACAGGGTCCAGTTCTGCATTTTGCAGCTGCTGAGCAATGAGTTGCCTTTCTTCTTAAGTATTCAGGGATGTTCTAAGTTCACTTTGCATCATTTTTTGTCACTCAGTACACATGGTCTTTATGTATGCCCTCTTTTCAGTCTCACTCCTACCTCTTCGTTGGATTTGCATGTATACAAGGAGGTTATAATGTATTTCCAGGTGATGCTTCTGTTTAGGAATACTATCCCATCTTCACTGTCTGTGTGCTGTCACTATCACATAGTACAATCTGTCCCTTTTCTTATGCTATTGCCTTTCCTTGACTCTGATTGTCTTCTGGTAGTTCTTCTAATTTTAACTGTTGATTCAATATATTTAGAAAAATGTTCTTGTTCCTCATCCAAATTTTTTTAGGAGCCTCAGGAGAGAGGTTTCTGGTCTCCTTTTCTTTTCTTAGGGCAAGACTTCAAAGCAGGAGCTGAGTTGCCTTCCTAGGGTAGGGAATTCTGCAGATCTGTCTCTTGTCTAGATGAAAATCATGGTTATCTGTCATCAATCTCCTCACACTTGGAAATTAGCTCAGTGTTGTTGAGTGAAGGGTTATGAGTTTTTTTCTTTATTGTTAAGGACAGTGTTGATGTTTTGTTTTGTTACTCTGTCCTGCATCCTGGCCTTCCTTGGGCTTGGTTCCTCTTTGGAGCCTCACACGCATCTGTCTCTTCCAGGCCCTTTTTGAGGTGTGACCTTTTCATGCAGTGTCGGAGCCCGAGTTGTCCTCTCACTACCAGTAGCGCAGCTTATCTTCCCCTCCTGATGTGCTGTCACGCCCTAAATGCAAACTCTGCTCAGGGAAGGTCCCTCTGCCAATCTCTATCATCAGAAAGGCAATAGTGTCCACAACTTCATCTTGGTTTGCCTTCACCATTATTCCACAGTGAGTTTGCTTTCAGAGCCCTGCACTTTTTGTTCTTAGCACACCTTTGAGATGGTCAGTTATCAGTGCTGAGGGATACATTGGAGCAGGCACTGAGTGGGCAGCTGCAGTGGGAGCTGCAGGTTGTGCCCCGCCTGGGAGGAATGCTGGGAGCCCCGGACAAGGAAGGGGCTGTGACCAGGTGCTGACCCTTTGCACAGCAGAGGGCACAGGCACCTGTGGCACTGACCAAGTGATCGGACACTGGGGCACAGCAGGAGTCAAGGACTCAGTTGGAAGACCCCAGACTTTTGGCAGCACAGACTGAGGCTATGAAAGCACAGTAATTCCTTTGCTCAGGCTCCCTCACCAGAGGCACCAGCTCAAGCTGGTTTTGTGTTATGCACAATGATTAAATTAAAGGAACCAGAGATTTGAGAGTGCACTATGGGAAACCAGGGTTAATGTGGTAAGGAGACCTTGTCTGATGGTGTGAGTGTGGGGTGTTCAGAGAGTCAAGTGCACCCATTGGTCACTGGAGCCACCCACTGTGTAGGGGTTTCAGTCCCATCAGTGAGGAGTGTGATAGTAGGAGTGTGACTACCGGAGTGCCTCCTTGGTGGTTGGACAGGAAAGTTCCTGTGACACCAGTAAATGTCAGTGTGGGAAACCAGCCTTCGCCATTTACACTTATACTGGGACACACAGTGGCATGTTTGGTTCTGACAGGCAGCTTTCCTTGCTGGAAAAGACTGATACACAGCTCTCAATAAGAAGTTAGTGCTCTTGAAAACTTTGCTGCTTAAAGAAGCAATTGTGGCATAGTTGTTAAAGACAAGCAACTTTGTGGGACTAAGTGGTGTCTATTGCAGTTGAAAATGGCAGAAGCATTTGCTCTAGGTTACCTGACTTAGCCTGAGGAAAGGCTACAGTCCTTCTTGTGTTCTTAATCTGGAGAGGGCATGCATGTTCCTTTCTCTCTGTTTTGTGGTGGTGTAAGTTCTTGAAACTTTGTGGTGGGCTGATTCAGGCAGCACTGAGAACTACAGGCTCTAGGTTATGTGTTTTTTAAAGTTTGCTGCTCACCTGTGGTGGAGTTTATGCAAGTGGATGGTAAGAGGAAGACAGGAATTTATGACTGGGTTTAAAGAAAGATGGGGCTATTTCCTCTGATTTAAATCAGCTTGAACTGTTGAGGACATGCACCTTTAGCTAATCAGCTATGTATAGAAAGCAGCACAGAAAAGTTTGACATGGAGTTTCTGCCCCTGAGTAGCAATAGCATTCCATGCTGTCATCATTGGAGGAATTTGGACTCTATGGGCTCTCTATAGGTGCAGAGGTTGTAATTCTGTATGGTTGGGTTTTTTCCTTGCTGGCTGAAACATTCTTTTGCCTTACCAGTTAATGATGTCTGTTTGTTTGTTTTTCCTGTAAAATGTAGCTCTTTCTTAAACTGCATTCACTTGCAAAGTGAATTTGATCACTTGATTCTATGTCTGATCTGTGTGCTGAGACGTGAGACTACAGAAATATTAAATATTGTTAGAAGTGCTGAGCAATTACTTACTGAAGAAGAGGAAAGATAACAACTTTGCTGAAGCACTCTTTATCCCCTTCTGTGTTTTTGTACTGCTGCATCTTTGGGCATTGTTTTTGTATGCTGGGATGTAAAAGAGGGAGGCGTGTGTCCAGTGTCAGCTACCAATTCCAAAGGACTTCAGTGGTTTTTATGCCTGTAAGTTAGTGTACTTTAACCATTGCCATAGTAAAATGTTCCTAGAGCAACTGACATTATGGAGTTGGGCTTTTTTCAGAGAATTAACACTTTTACAGCCTCACACTTAACTTTTGCCAGTTCTTGTGATTACTTCTTATTGGATCAGCGCTTTAAGTGATTGCCATGTGACATAACAGAACAGCTTGAAGCACCACTTGCTTGTGGGGAAATAACCTAATAGTGAATTCAGTTGTTTTCTCCAGACAGAGCAACTGTGGGATTTTTCTTACGTTGTGTGTAAGGCCTAAATGTATTTGCCCAGCTAGTAAGGCTGAGCATCCTAGAATTTGCAGCGCTAACCATCTTCTCTGAGAGCCCTGAAATGCAGGTAATTCAACACGTTTTTAAGCAAGAAAATGTGTTAACAGCCATCTATGATCTCTTGCATCTGCACACTGCAAAAAAAGTCCTTGCAGAAACAAGTCTCAAAAGGCAATTAAAAGCTTTTGATCTTTGAAAGCTAATGTTCTGATTCTGATTGGGAAACTTAAACTTAGTTGTAGTAGGTAGTTTTTTTATTGGCATAGAATGTCATGTGAGGAAGCTTAAACCTAGTCCCTCCCATCTGTTAGAAAAACAATAGAATGCCTATAGTGCTTCCTGGTAAATTGAAGGGGCTTTTTAATCACTTCTGTTGCTCTTCTGTTACTCCTTTAAATTTGATGATGAATGAATCAGACTCAGTCTTGCTGCTGTCGTATTTCAGGCATGATCTTAGTATTTTCTGGGCGGAATGTCGAGCTTGGCCTGTTTTTTGGGAAATTGGAGTAGTGTGATGGATCACATGAGCTTAATCCACTTGTTTACCCCTACTCCCCATTTAATTTCTTATAGGCACATCTATTTGATACAAAAACTGATGCCAAGTAATTACAAGTGTATTATTAAATGAAAGGAATATTAAATGAAGGAATAATGAAATCTAAATTCTGTCATAAGATCTGTTGCAGATTTTCTGCATAATTGTGCATAAATCCTTTAGTCTTTTGTTTTTGTGGAAACAAAAATAATGTTTTCCTCAGGGTGTTGTTGTAGTAACATGCCATAGAATCACAGAACATGCTGAGTAGGAAGGGACCCATCAGGATCATCAAGTTCAACTCCTGGCCCAGCACAGGACACCCCAAGGATTCCACCCTGAGTGCATTATCCAAACACTTCTTGAGCTCTGTCAGGTTTGGTGCTGTGGCCACTTCCCTGGGGAGCCTGTTCCAGTGCCCAGCCACCTCTGGGTGAAAAACCTTTATCTAATATCCAACCTAAGCCTGCTCTAACACAACTTCAGGCCGTTCCCTTGGGTCATGATGCTGGTCACCAGAGAGGAGAGACCTGCACCTGCCTCGCCTCTTCCCTTCAGGAGAGAACTGCAGGCGCTGCAGTGAGGTCTCCCCTCAGTCTCCTCCATGCTGGACAGACCGAGTGACCTCAGCTGCTCCTCACACAGCTTCCCCTCAAGGCCCTTCACCATCCTCATGGCCCTCCTTTGGGCACTCTCTAACAGCTTCATGTCATTTTTATAGTGTGGCACCCAAAACTGCCCCCAGCACTGGAGGTGAGGCTGCCCCAGTGCAGAGCAGGACAATCCCCTCCCTTTTCTGGCTGGTGATGCTGTCCCTGATGTCCCCAGGACAGGGTTGGCCCTCCTGGCTGCCAGGGCCCTGCTGACTCAGATCCAGCTTCCCATAAACAGGACCCCCAGGGCCCTTTCCAAGGCACTGCTCTACAGCCTCTCATTTCCTATCTATACACACAACCAGGGTTGTTGCCCTGTTCTGCAAGTGCAGAATCTGGCACTTGTCCTTGTTAGACTTCACATAGTTGGTGTCCCTCAAAGGTATTAAAAATAAAATATTTTCATCTTTGCTGCTGCTTTAAGGAAGCGGTGTGGGTAGCTCTAGCTTGGAAAAGAGCAGCATAAAATCTCCATTTGACCTTCTTGCTGGGGAATGCTTGTCTTTTGAGGTGCACCAAGTTCAGTAATCTTAAACTATTCCTTCCTTCTTATTTATTTCTGCATCCTTTTTCTATTTAAACATGTACTAGTTTGGAGCTGTGTTCACTCTGCACTGTTAATGGCCCAAAGCCTGTTTCCCTTCCATCATGGTAAGTGTGCCAAGAGCCTGCAGACCTGGGGGATGTATTTTTGGTGTATACTCAAGCAGCTGCACTGCTGCTGAGACAAGCAAGTGGGGAAGCTTTAGTGAAATGCCCAGTCCCCCAAATATAGAGTCCAGCCATGAAGGGTGCAGGATTAAAGTAAGCCTGTTCACCTCAGCTCACTTCCTGCACATGTTGTTGCAAGGAAAAAGCAAATGGTTGTTTAATAGGGAATGGTTTAGAAGATTATATTTAATTAAGGTTCTTCCATGGCTAAGTGCTGAAATGCAGCCACCTACTACAGGGTGTGTCAATTGCTTCAACTAGCATTGTAAGATATTTAAAAGAAGATACTCTGTTCTATGCAAATGGTGTTATTTAAGGTGGGGACCATGATGGATTAATTGATCTCCAGTTCAACAAAGTCAGGTTTTGCAGTGAGGATTTAATGGGTGAATGATGGACATTGGGTAGTAGTCAGAGTTCCTTGCTGCAGTAGTTTTTCTAAATGCCAAGAAGCTATCCATTTTAGTGCTCTAAGAGGGATGGTTTTCCCACTGTCTTTGACTCGCCTCAGTAATATTTAGCATTTAATTTGAAGTTACCATAGGAGTTTCTGGTCTTTTGGCTAAGATTGATCCATGGTAAATCTTGAAAATGCCAGATACCAAATATACCTCATCTCAGGAAAACTGAAGGAGGGGAAGTTGAACCTAATCAATGAGCAGTTCCTTGAGTAATCACCAATTACCTGCTGCTTCAGTGAAGAAATATTTTTGAGTACTTGTATTGCAGTGGGACTGTCAATCTGCCCTTACAAATAACCCTCATAACTTCTAATATATCATGTGCACTGTAGTCATCAGGCAGTTTAAATGAAGATAGGGGAGTATAGGGATTAAAACTACTCAAGGGGATTTAAGTGGTCAGATAATTAGTGGCAGGTGTCCTTTACTTGTGGCAGATGGCTTAGGTGTTGTCAGAGGTTTCACTGCAGAGCAAGAGAGCGCTTGTCTTATTCTTTGCCTCTCAAAGCCAGCCTGAATGTGCACAGGCATGCTTTTCTTCTGTTCTGGCAAGGACCTTTGCAGCAGTGCATAGGAAAGCAGATTAAATTGAACACTGGCATTTTTGCTGATTTACATGATACATGATACACTTATGAACATTGAGCTACAAACAACTTTTTGGGTAATACCAAAGATGCTTATTTGAGACATGGAACGTAAAGTTCACCCTCATTGTTGTGTTTTCCTTACCCTTTTGGTGCTGTTAATGAGCAATCTTTTTATACCCTACGTGCTTGAATTCAGTATGGGTGCCTTCCTCTTCGAAATTAAATGAGGGGTGAAGTGTAATAAAGAGGTTGAACATGTTTGTCCCACTCTCTCTCTCTCTGGGTGACTGTGTAAGTCCTGACTTCCTCCCATAAGCACAAATTGTCTCTGCCTTCTGTTTCAGTGTAGTGAGCATTAATCCAAGTCTGCCTTAATGCTACTGGTGTTATCTTGCTGACCATATACTTCTATTGCCAGTGAAGTTTGTGCATGCACATGTTAAACTGCAGTGTATAGGCAAAGCACTTCCTTCATGCTCAGCTTTTGAATTCCTCCTCTGAATGCATCACCTGCATTAGATCTCTGTAAAGTGGACATGGAGTGAGTCACATGCTTCATGTGAACATAAAGAGGTATGAACAGAAACATCTGTCCTGTGGGGCTAAATTGACAGAAGCAACTGGAAGTAGTTTTTTGTTCTCTGAGGATTCAAATCTTGTAATAACCTACCAGTCACTTGACTGCTTATTTGCAGTCTTCTAAGATGACAGAAAAAGATCAAATAATGTTTGTTCAAGTCTGCTAATATTGCTGACTTTTCTTTATTTGTCATGTGTTTTGCTGGTGATCAAGTATTGGCAGGTATTGAAGGTATGTCTTTTGGATGCCATCTTGCTGCAAATTCCAGTTACTGACTTACTGTAGTCTTTCTCCATTTGTTTTCAATATATGTTGCAGATTTCAGTGGAGTTAAAACAGAATTCTGATGTGCTTAAATCAAACCTCGTGTGGATTTATACCTGGGAAAGGTTTAAGCAGAAACTAACAATAATTAGTATGGAGTATAATTTGTGCATGGTGTGACAGGAAAGTATTATCAGTAACCCTCAGCCTCACAGCCACATACCTATCTGATCAAAATAATTCTCTTCACATATGTAAAGCTTTAAGCAGCAATCCATGGAAAGTATTCTGTGAAGATCCCATGATTCCCCCAAAATACATGCCAAAGCTTTGGTAGGGAAGAGTTCATGCTTCATCCTTGGTGATGGATCCCTCTTGCCATGAGGCTGACATTACTGGCATTGTTCTTAAGGGCAATGAACATATATGTGTTCTGTATTTCTTCCTCAAAACCTCCTTGGCCAAGCTGATTGCCTGCTCTTACTGATTATACTTTCTGATACAGCGCTGTGTGATCAGTAATGAATGATCTGTTCTGTAATGTCCACAATTCTCTGGAGTGCTTTCAGGTAAAGGTGGTTTTGTGAAGGGTATCCTTGACTTGCTTTCTCAGTGTGAAGTGCTTGCTCAGTATGACTTCCTTTCATTTATTTTCCCCTGATTCTTTTTTGGGAATATTAAATATTTAGATACCAACATTTTTGCAAGTGGCTGCTAAAACAGATTGATTTTCCTTACTCAGTCCCCTTCAGAGTGAAACACTAGTCCGGTTTTTTATATTCAGCCCAGATGGTATGCTGCTTAAAGTGAGCAATGTGTTGCAGTGAAAATGGACTACTTTCCCCTTCTTTCCTTCCTCCTTTCCTTAACTGAACACGTCCATGTAGCTCCTATTTGGGTTGAATTCAAAATTAATCAAAGAGGCTGCAGGGTAAATATGTCAACTTTGGAATGCCAGCTCTGCCAGATTGAAGGAGTTTCTGCCCCTGCCAACAGGCAGTGCCACAAGTTGGCTACAGAAAACCTGACATCTTTATGGACCTTGTTAGAAAAATGATCATGATGATGTGTTTTGGTCCTTCCCATGTCTGTACTGGGTATCTGTGACGCTGCTCCTCTGTGTATGTGCAGTCTTGCATTGGGCTGTGTGCTGGGTGGGCAGGAACATCGCATTCCTGAGGGCTGGGAGCTGAGGACTGCACTGAGGATTTCTTTGACAGGTTTTTTAAGATCCATGAAAGGAGACTTACAAAGTGTGAGGGAAGCTGAAGGGGTAATACCGTTTAAAGCAGTTCCACATGTGCCATTGTTTTGGCAGTTTTTTTATCCACCAATGGATTTTTTGGGCATGGAGTAATGCACAAAACAAGCTTCTAGATGTGTTGGCTGTGACTCTCAAATTGCTTTCTGTAACATGCAACTCTCCTAGGAGCTGATGAAGGTCATGGTTTAAGAGAAGTATTGGTTGCTTTGAAACCAGATCGAGTCAGATTTCCCATGTTCCCATTCCTCAGCAAAGCTTGGGTAGGGCTGTCTGCAAGTATCTTGATCTGCCACTATCTTTTGTTTGTTTGGTGAAAGGGTTAATAATACATCTTTGCTTTAAAAGAATATTGAGGATAAGGTTATTATACGACAGAGGAAATCCTGTAAATAACTTACTGGGTAACAAAATTTGATACCTGTTCCTGGAATGTTGCTTCAGTCTAATAGGGTAGAAGTATGGCATTTATTTAAAGTAGTTATTAAAAGAAACAGACTTGATAATGCTTTTTTAGGGAAGTTGTTTTTTGTTCGTGCTTTTTGCTTTTTGAAACTCTAAAAATTTCTAAAATGAGTTAGCTTGGCCTAAATTTTTTCATTGAAAGAATGTGGAGATCATGGCTGAAACTCTTCAGCAGGATAACAGTAGTAGATCTGATAGGAGCTGACATTTGGTTATTCTGCACAGAAGGTGTTACAGTGCTTGTGATATATCGAGTTATGTTTTTTTCCTGGGAACACCAGGATGCTTCATGGAGCAAAGGCAGTTGGGTGTCATTGTTCTTCCTTCACTGAAGTTCGTTCATGTTTCTGTTATATCTGCATTCCAAAAGAAAATGCACAAAATGAGAAAAATCGTAGATTAAAATGGCTGACTAATGCTGTGTCTAACCTTGACAGCAGATCTCTAGGTTTCTTTCTCTCACTGTTCTCTTGATATCCAGTATCCTGCTACTGTCCCCCCTGCACTTGGCAGACTCAGTGTGCCAGCTGCCTTACTAGCCTGTGGACAAATTGTGCCAGGGGACTGTATTGACACCAAGAAGCTCTATTCTAACTTTGACCAGAAGCACTATATTTAAAACTTAATTGAAAATCTAGTATGAATTTGTCACTGCGTTACCTTGTGCATAGCCCTTGGCTAATAACAACAACAAAATATTCTGCAAGCTAAGTACTAATCTGACAAAAGCATGGGAGGATAGAGCTGAGTTTATGTAGCCTCGTTTTTTTAATTCTGTTTAGACTGACCCTGTGAAGAAGAGAGAATTTTTTAAAAGTAAACATTGCTTTGACCAGGATAGAGGTTGCATGTGTGTTCCTAGAAAGAAAATAGCAAGAGGAAATCAGCAAAATAGTGTGTGAGAATGGAGAACAGATAAAATGAGAATTAAAGAAAAGGAAAATGCTACCAAGTACCAGGCACAGGATACTGATAGGATAATGACAAAATAACCAGGATCAGGGTCCATTTCTTTAATCTTCATTCAACCACTGATGAACAGCTTGCTCAGTGACAGCTTTTGCTGCCTTTGTTAAATCCTCAATGAACTTAGCTCTGTTTCATTTCCCGCAGACAGCCAACTGTTGCCTGGGAATAACTTCACGAATGAATGCAACATTCCTGGAAACTTCATGTGCAGCAATGGACGCTGTATCCCTGGGGCCTGGCAGTGTGATGGGCTGCCAGACTGCTTTGATGACAGTGATGAGAAGGAATGCCGTAAGTGACCATTGCTGTGACCTTATCATGCTTGTTATCACTTGGCTTGGCTAACTGGTGCTACTGCTGTGTTATGTGTTAGAGAGGGAACAAAGCTGCTGCCACTTTGCTCATTTGGATCTTGCTGGAAAAAACACTTAGTGTTTCAAGTCTTTAATGTTCTTCGATGTCCAGTTTTAATACAGCACTTGGGGAGGTACCTGAAGTGATGGATAAATTGAGATGGACTTGACTTACAATTCTTCCATGATGCTTTGTGATTTTTAGGTATCTTGTATGTACTGCTTCAGCACACTGGTGTAGTGCTGTAAGTTGACTTTCACCCATCAAACCTAGTTCCTTCCATTTCAAAATTGTTGACTGTACCCTGTGATTTTTGTTATCTCCAATCAAAATTCAATTCTTAACTCTATGAACTTTAACAATAACTTTCTAAAAAGTGGACTAAATTTATTTGCTAATTGGTGTTTTTAAGTTTTAATCCTTCCTAAAGAACTTCTAGTTCTAGAGAGCTAATCTGATTTTCATCTGTGATTTCATCTCTTTCTTAGTATTAAGCAAGATTTCGTTGATGTTACTCGGCCACAACATGAAAATTTCTAGCCTACATGTGTTAACCAGACACAAAATTACGCCGTATCATGATGCTGTGATTTGAAAACCACTTAAGAGTGAAAAAAATCAAATTTCATGTGATTCTAGAGCAACTGAGAAATTTGAGACATTACTGGTTTTCATGTAGCAAACGTGGTTTCTCTATGTGTATACTTTACAGAGGGTTTTTGTTACACTTAAACTGAATTTATAAGAAGCTTACCTTTCCCAGGACATTTCCAAGACAACATTAGCTTTGCTGATAGAGCAGAAGGGAAAAAGAGTAGCTTCTTTCAAATTACCTGACTAGAAATACTTGAATTGTTAAATGATCTTGTCTTTAAAAACTTGATTCCTCTTCTTTAACCCCAGTAATCTGTCCCTTTTAAATAATGGGGCTTTAATACCTGTGCTGTGCAAATCTCCATATGTAATTTTGCTTTAGGCCAGTGAGCTTTGCTCCCTTTCTAAAGAATTAAACTATCTGTATGAAGTATCTAATGCTTTGCAGTCTTTTAAGGTATCAGGTTTGTGTTGCAGCCTTGAAGACAGGTTAGTTTAATTTTCTTTTCACACTTAAATGTTGACATTAAGGGGCAGGCCTGTTGCAAGGATTGATCAGTGTCATGCACATCTCTTTAAACCTCAGCAGAAAATTGTATCAGTGGGAGCTTTGGCAAGAATAAAAATATCTGAAGTTCAACCTGTACCTTTCACTGAGATGTTCCTGATGACAACAGCTGTGTGACTCAGGTTCCTTATTACTTGGCTCCTGAATAGACTGCTGGCATGACTTTTGGTGTGCTGCTTCTACTTTTTAAAACAAGCTGAATGACAGTACTTCTTTGTATTTATAGGATACACACCAGGAGTTTCTGTGTCTCTAAGAATGTTGGCGTTGTCTGGTGTCCTGGTTTAGGGCAAATTTGTTAAAGAATCTGCAAAGGAGGGCCCCTCCAGAAAGCAAAACCCACACGGCCCCTCCCCCCAACCGGTTTGGGAAAAAATTCCTCTGAGAGAGGTGGAAAGAACCTGTTTATTTGACAGACACAGCACCCCCAGCACACAAAATGAACAATACCTGATGACACCGCTCTGAGAAAGATGACAAAATCAGAAAGTCTCTTTCGGGGGTGGTTGCTCTGTTCTCAGTCCCTCCGGCGCTGGGCCAGCTGCTGCAGCCGAACCTTCGGTGTTCCCGGGTCCCAGTCCGGAGCAGGTTCGAGATGGTCACAGAAACAGGAGAGGAGAAACAGTCCAGGAAGCAATGTGGACTGTTTAGCTAGAACTAGCTAATAAGCAGAGGCCAAAGCAGAGCAGAAGCAAGAGAAACAGGAGAGGAGAAACAGTCCAGGAAGCAATGTGGACTGTTTAGCTAGAACTAGCTAATAAGCAGAGGCCAAAGCAGAGCAGAAGCAAGAGCAGAAAAGGGAGCAAGCAAAGCAGCAAGCTGAAGCAAGAAGTGAAAAACAGCCCTATGTACTGCTCGTCTCTGTGTCCCTGATAAGAGAAACCCAAACAAAACTTCACTCTTCAGAGCCGGTCTTAAAGGCACAGAACAGATGAATGGGGATACAAGCATCATAACGTCACCCCAGGACACTGGCTTGCATAAATTTTTTCATTTGATACAATTAGATGATGTTTATGAAGATTTTCCTAATGAAGGCTGGACTGGGTATTTACTCAGGAATCAGTAAAAAGAAAATATGATTTGTGACTCTTCTGAAAAATTTCCTTACCAAAATCAGTTGGGTCTGGTGAATTGCAGACAGTAATAAACATAGTAACTGACAATAAAATATAAATAGCTGTAAAATGGCAGTTCATAAAAGCTGTTCTTGTCACCACAGACTCAAATAAACCTCAGTGATGTAGGCTATGCTGTAGCTCTGAATTTTAAGTTGCTGCAGAACTGTCCTTCCTGGATTGTTTTTTTTTTCAAATACTTTTATCCGGCTTGATTGGCTGACAGTTTCCTGGATGAGCAATCTTTTGATCCTGCACAAATTGATGAAGATAATTAGACTGTTCTTTCCTCTTGCCGTACATTTATCTGCTATTGGATCACCCTCACAAATGTAAAACTAGCATACAAAAGAGGCTTGCAGGGAGAGCAATCGATGTGAATCCTATGCTGGCCTGCTGTTAACAGGTCAGATAAGCCAAAACAGAATGCAGATAGTGCTCATTTGAATCTCCACATTTGTAGTGTTTCCAACCAGTCTTTCAGGTTATAAAGTAATCAGAGGTTGGATGGGCTTATACAGACCAAATCTGGTGTTAGATTTGTCCCTAGCTCAGAGATAAGGCATTGAAAAGCAGCCTTATAGGTATATATGGGGTTTTTTCAGCATTTTAGTCTAAAGTTTTTTACTTTCCTTCCATCAGGACAGGGCTCTACTTCCTAAAACTTACCTTGCAGTGAAATTGAGAGTTCTTTGTTTTCTACTTTGATTTTGCTTTGCAGTAGCTGAGCTGTTGATGGTGAGCACAAAGCCATAGGAGTTGCATTAGCAGCATGAGATGGCTGAGTTCCCAGTGTGTTACTACTCGCAGCTGTACTTTAAGCTGCTTTGTCTGTGATTCCTCATCAAGTAACTATTTCACACTGAAAAGTGTTAACCCTGCTTAGAAATGTCTCTGTGTGAGTAGGAGCTTGGTTACAGGGTTCATTTGTTGTGAAGATGAGTATGCTGTGTTGTGGCATGACCATGAGGAAGTAGTCATGCAGACATGTGTTGTGTGGAAAGTCTTTATTTTCTGATTTGTCTTACAGTTGAATGTGGATGTCCAACAATATTTTATCAATTCCGTTGCTCTAGCATCTCATCCTGTCTGCCCCCCTTTAAACAGGAAAACTTTGAACTCTGGATCTGGTTCTGGATTTTTGTGGCCAGCAAGTGGAAAAGCAATGGTCAATGTGAGGAGGAAATAAGATGCAAAGCAGAATTACCTGCACATTGTCCATTAATGTCTTAACTCTTCCCTTTCTTCCTTTTGCCCCTTTTCTGTTGCTTCTGCAGAACCATCTCTGTTAACCGTGTCACTTTGCTTATGGCCTTTCCTTCATCTCCCACACTTGCCAGAACCCACACACTCACATACCATCTGTCATCTTCTGTGCTTCCTCTGTTTCCTTACCTGTCACCTTAACACATCCCATGCCAGCTGTCTTTGTGCTGTTTAGTGCACAGAACATTTCTCATGCTCTTACCTTCTTTAATGGTGATGTGATGACTGAAAAATGTTACCTGGTTTTATCTGGGGTGGAGGGTTGAGGGAAAACATGAAAGGGAGGGAATAAGCTGAGATGGTGACTTCTCATTTTAGTACATAAGAACTACTTCTTGAAGAACAACCTTGCTTTGTTTCTTCCTCCAAGCAACTAATTGAGCTTGAAAAGGATTAATTTACCATATCAATGTGAATGTTTTGTGAGTACTTCCAGTTCTCTGTAGTTTGTGAGTAGACGGCTGTCAGCAGTGTGTCTCCCAGTGGAGAACTGTTTTGTAGTTCATTCCCATCTTCTGGTTCTTATCGACTGGATTGCTCCTCAGCCAGTTGTCCAGTATCTGCCATGCACATTTCTTTGAAGTGTTGCTGTTATTACTGCTTTTCACCTGTGTAGATGATTTATAAAGGAAGCTGAGGCTCTTCTTCACAAATGTAGAATCTTTACCAACAGGACTTTCCTGTGAAGCTTGGATGGATTGATTGCACAGATCCTAAATCCTCCTCTGGTTGCACACCAGGCTTTATAGCTACCTGGTGTTAGTGTTTGCCCTGGTCAGGTTGGGAGCTGCATGCTGTCAGCACTCAGTTCTTTCTGTTATCGGGAATGGAAGATACAAAATTTTGCAAAATAAAGAGCCTGAATGGAAGGAGCCTAGAAATGTGTGCTTGCATGCTTTGAAACATTTTGAGGTAAATGGATTATCTCTAGTGCTGACTTTTATACCTACCTGCTGACCTATTCCTTTGGAGCCAAGACCTGTGTCTTGCTCTTGGAAGGCTTCTCATCTTGAGATTTAAGAGTGCATTAATATTCTTAGATAAGCTCATAATTTACTCTGTCATCTCTGTTTCCTCCTTCCTTTGCCTCTTTGTACATCTTTGTATTAGATTATTACAGAGAGAACATTGTGAACACAGAATAGCTTTTGTCACTAATGAGCAGCAGCTAGTGGGGAGATGGCATGTGCTGCCTTTGTCAGCTAACGAGCAGCAGATGGTGAGGATTCAGAGCATGGCACATCATCCACGCTAAGTGCCTGGCATGACAGCAGCCAGAATTAGAGATGTACCAAATACCCAGGAGTCTAGATTTTCCTTTGTTGCTCTTCTGCGAGATGCCAAATTTGTATGTTTAGCTATGAGCAAATAGTGGCACACAGTGAAGCAGTGACTATCTGTGTTAATCCAAGGGCTGAAGAGTGTAAGCTGTGGGCTAGAAGAAAACTGTGTGCAAGGATAGCCTGGGGGCAGCGTGTTCTCACTTGTTTCTGTTTCCAGTTGGTGCTGTTGTTCATTCAACACAAACATAAAGGTAAAGCAGGCTTGAGTCAATGCTGAAAGCTGTGACTGGGTTGTATAGATGTCTGAACAATGGAGTATCATCCATGTTTGTAAGGATGTGCTGCCAATGCACTCTGGGCTGGCTGGCAAGAGCAGGTCTGTAGGAACATCCGGAACTGTGGTAATAAAAAGCTCATTTCATCACCAGCAATCCATTGTCATCAAACCTTGATCTCTGATCGTCCTTCAGACAGAGCAAGTCTCCTCCATGGGGGAGAATGTCTTTATTAAATGAAGTGCTGCATGAAAATGGTCCATTATAATTAGGATTCCCCAGACAGGTATTGAAGCCACCTGCCAAGCAGGCTTCTGCTAAAGGTCAGTTCTGTCTCTTTGCCTGAGACACATGTGCTTGTAGGGAACCCAGTGCAATCAGAACTGAGGTTTTTGTAATACCTGCAGTCCTGGGTTGCACTCAGCATGGTGTGGTGAGCCCAGCTTTTCTGCAGTTTCACAGCAGCAGGCTAACTCTCAAGGTCCTGAACACTGTGACTTGTTTTGGGCAATCTGAGAAACCAGTTTAATCCAAGTCTCCGATAGATCCGGTAAGAACATTTCCATTTGTGTCCAGAAATTTAAGCCCTTGGCACCCCTGCTGAAGCCAGGGTCTGGTGACAAACACTGTAGAAACTTCTACACCTGGTAGGCTGCATCCCATAGTGCAAGGATGAAGGTGGGAGGTGGGAATGTGGCCATGCTTCTGTTGCTGGTTTTGCAAGAATGCAGAAGCATTTTAATTGTCTTTGTCAGGTAAGTAGAATAACATTTGAGATAGTCCTGTAATTACTTGTTAATTGCTGATATGTTAGCATATTAATCTTTGATTTCATCTTCTCTTGTATGTCTCTTAACTATGTTCTTGCTTTTACCCTGTAGAGTTGGAACTGTGTGTTTATGTATAGTAAACATGACCTATTTTGTCACATTCCATTCTGTGTCTTCTTTCTATATTGAGTATGTTTGCATTTCCATTTAATCTATCTTAGTGCACACAAGATTTTGTATAAATGCTTTATAGTCTCAGAAGATTTTATAGATCAGGTGTCATTGGGGTGTGGAGTGCTGGGGTGGGAGATGTGGCATCAGTAAGCCTGCATCATTCAAAGTGTTTGTATCTGCACGCTTGCTCTAAATCTTCATTGTTTCTGCACTGGTGAGGACTTTCCCCGAGGTTTGCTGTACCTTATTTTCCGTGTTTTTTCCATCTCCAATATGAAGCTTTCTTACCAGACAAATGTTTACTGCTCCCTCTGGTGTTCACTTGCAACAGGTGTTGGAGCTCCCTACGCTGAGGAGCAGCGAGGCCACGGGTTCGTAATGATCAGCTACACACGGCCCTGGGAGAGAGAGAAGGAGTCTTTTCACAGGAATGCCACATGAAACCCACGCTCTGCAATTAGTAGCCCGGGTTTCCTAGATCATGTGAAGAATATTTCACTGTGCTCTAAACCCTTTCATTTGGGAAACTGAAACTCTTGGAGAACAAAAGCAGATTAGCTAGAGTTTTTTTCAGGTGAATTTTAACTGCCTTAATTGCATTCAGTTTCTACAAAGGAGGTATTTTTTAACAACTGCATCTGAGGGCTGGAAAGTATTTGAAAAAGAAAAAATCCCACTGGAACCAAAGTCAAGTCTGAGGAAGTTTGTCTGTCATTGGAGAAGCTCTTGAGTGCAAGAACTCCTACACTTGCTGGCACGGGCTGCAGTAGGAAGAAGGTGGTTTGAGTGGGGGCTACCACAGCTTCAAAGCCATGTCACATGCTTGGAAGCCTCAAATGGGGAGTATCAGACTGCCTTGTCCTGCCATCTTTGATGCAGGCTATATTTCAGGAGGTGGCCTTTAGATTTGTTGCTGTTTCCTGCTTTAAAAAAAACTCACAAAGGTAAATAATGGAGTTTGCCCTCAATCAAGAGCATGCTTTGAGTCTGCTCTACAGGAAGTTCACAAGTTGATAGACTAAGGCACATTATGTGTGCATTTCCCTTTGTAAGTCCCAAAATTACAGTAGAGGCAAAGGCAAAATTTAGTACTAAATGGTCATTACTAACAACTCAAATCATTCTGGCGACAGTCTGAATTTAGATGTGTGTCCTCACGTTGTTAAGGTTTGCTCTGAGAGCAGTCAAAATCGTGACTTCCACACTGCTAAGAATAAGTAACCAGCTTTAATAGCTACTTTTAAAGACAGAGAAAAAATCTTGTAAAGACAATGAGTGCTACAATCTTTATAAGGTATTTAATAAGTGCTTATTATGACAGTGCAGTTATTACAGCTGAAGACATTTTGCTTGGATTTAACCACTTAGCAGGGTCAGTCTAATGAATGGCTTTCATGTACAGGAACAAAGGGCACAAAGTAACTCTGGCTCCCATCCTTTTAAATACTAGGCTTTCAATTCAACAAGCAGACCTCAGTGCACTGAAGAATGAGATGTGGTGTTTTGCTAGAAAAGAAAATAGAAATGTCTGCTTCATTCAGAAGGGATTGTCTAAACCAGCTGAGATCTAGAAATACAGCAGTGGGCAAGGACTTGGGCAGGATTAATCCTACCCATCAGTAAAGAATACTGACTTTGAATTAATACTCAGTAGCCCCAGAAAATTATGCTTAAAGCATCAGTTAAAGCTAGGTGTAGACTAAGAGTAACTCTTCACAAGATGAGGGGCAGGGTTGATACTTAGAAGAGGTGCTTTCAGATTCCTGGGATTAAGATCCAGCATTGTGTACTTGCAACAAGTTTTTTGATTGCTCTATCAGAAATAAAGTTGAAGGCATCTCAGCTGCTACAGTCTGTAGTTGCTAGTCAGGTGTATCTTTTAGCTTTGAGAAGATACCATTGCTGATAGGTTGTGTTCTGTCTAGCTAGTGAACAGCTTATAGGCAGTGTGAGCTAAATAGCTGTGGTCTTGTATCAAAGCTCACAAAGTTTTTAGAGAAGATAAGTATTCATTTGTTTCTTATTTGCAAGTAAGTGATTTAGTGACCTGGCACTTAAAAAAAAAGTAAGTAAACCCCAAAAATACTAAAAGGGGAACTCCAGCATTGAAATCACTTTTTCATATCTGAGGATTTTGTTACAACCTTATGATTGTAACAGAATTCAAAAGTATTACAGCTGAACTTGTAGTCTTCAGTTCATTGAACCTCTGTCTGCTACTTTGGGAAGTGTGGAGTGTCTGTGATAAGGCTCAAAAAAAACCCCAGAGGGTTAGATAGCCGTGAACTTCAGCCATTGTCTCTGTGTAGCTGATGACAAGCTGCTGCTGCAAATGGATGTGTACCAAGACAGACAAATGGTTGATACAAACTGGGCTTAACCCAAACCCTAAGAATCAGCCCGACCCTAGGTGAGGGGATACAAGGTGTATGGGGGTGAGGCTGGTGCCAAGCAGAAAGGCTGGGAAGGAGCCAAGTCTTGGCAGTTCCGTGTTCCCCTTGGGATGCCTTTTGCAGCTGCAGTGTGCCTGGAGCTCTGGGCTTTGTGGTTTTCTAAACCCTAACCCTAGGCCTATCCCTAACCCTAAGTAGAGCAGCAAAAGTTGCCTAGCTGTCAAATACTGATGCATTTTAAGTGATCTGTGATCCCCTGTGGGCATAATGGAGGTTTATACTGGCATAATGAACATGCTAAATTAGAAATACGTTAATATAAAATTAGTATGTTAAAATAATTAGTAGAAATACAGGTGATGGAATATTCCATCGGTCTGAGTAGTGCTAACATCTGTGTGAAAGGTGGAAGTGTGAGGCTTGTGGCATTTGTTTGAGAGCGTGATCTGGGAGTTCAACTTTCCTTGTAAACAGGAGTTTACTAAGAGTCTGCCTTTGTGTTTGCATGGTTTACTCTACATCTCTATCTAGTACATTTTAAATGCTTCCAAATGAAACAGGAGGAGTCACAGAATCTGTGTCATGAAAATGATTGGAATTGGAAGGGGTTTCTGAAGGTCATAGTCAAACTTCTCTGCTAAAGCAGGTATACCTGTAGCCAGTTGCACAGGATCATGTTCATGTGGCTTTTCAATATCTCCAGAGGAGGAGACTATGGAACTTCTGTGAGCAGCACTAGCTCTGGACAGAATCCTTCCAACTCAGCCTCACCAAGGCAAGGTAGAGTGGCCTTGGCTTTCATCTAGTGCTCAGGTACCTCTCTTGTTCTCCATGATCTTTCAGAGGTGATAGAGAATGGCTTAGCAGTAGCATCTTTCGACATGTCGGTGCATCCCATTGGGGTCCATGGATTTGTGGGTGTCAAGTTTGCCTGATCTCCTACCTGTTCTTCCTCAGCCAAGGGAAAGCCAGACTTTCTCTCTTGCCTCCGTGGTTTAGGATTCCCAAGGGTTGCCCTCAGCAAAGACTAAGGCAAAGAAGGCATTCAGTATCTCAGCCTTGTCTGTATTCTTTGTCACCAGGGCACCCACCTCATTCCCAAATGGGTGGACCCAAATTTTCCCTGTTCTTCCTTTTGCTATTGATCTACTTAAAGAAGCCCTTCTTGGTGTCCTTGACATCCATTGCCCGTTAATTCTAAATGGACCTTAGCTGTTCTTATAGCTTTTCCTGTCTACTCTGATAGTGTTCCTGTGTTCCTCCCAAGTGACTTGTCCCTTTTTCCACTTTCAATACTATTTCTTTTTGTTTGATATTTGCCAGAATCTCCTTGCTTATTCATGCAGGTCTTTTGTCCTCTTCACTTGATTTCTTACTCATAGGGATGCACCTGTCCCCTTTGGTGCATCCCTATGAATAAGAAATTAAACAATCTGGAGGTTGGAGGAAGCACTACTTGAGTATTAACCAGTTCCCTTGGACCTTCCCACCTTTAGGGCCATGACTCATAGGATTTGCCTCTGGATTCCTTTGGCCTTGAGAATGCCAAAGTTAGCTCTCATGTGGTCCAGGCTGTAATTGCAGTTATTGCCTGGCTTTCTTCACATCCCCAGCCAGTCCTTTCTTGTTTGTCACTACAAGGTCCAGCAGCACACCTCTCCTCAATGGCTCCTCCACCACCTGTGTCAAAACTACCTGTGTTGCCATCAGTGCTCTGCAGGGGCCTCTTGGGCTCCTGTCTGCCCACAAGTTGTTTCTCCAGCAGAGATCAGAGTGGCTGAAGTTCCCCATGAGCACCGGAGCCTGTGACTGTGAGGCTCCTTCCGGCTGACTGGAGAATTCCTCGTTGATTTCCCCTTTCTGGCAGGGTGGCCTATAACAAACACCCACAGAATCTGTGTCACCCATGTTGTCCCTTACGTGTTGACTTCCTACCTGTAAGCTCTTGTCTGGTTCTTCACCCAGCCCGAGGCAGAGCTCGATACATCCCAGCTGCTCTCTCACATAAAGAGCAGTTCCAGCACCTCGCATTGCTGGCCTGTCTTTCCTAGAAAGGATGTAGCCATCCATGACAGCATTCCAGTCATGTGGGCTATCCCACCATGTCTCTCTAACTGCAGAGGATGTGCACACAGATCTCTAATTCTGCCTGGTTTTTCCCTGTGCTGTGTGTTGGTGTACTGGCATTTCAGAGAGGTAATGGTTCCTGCAGGTTTTCCTGGAGGAAGGGATGCAGGAGGATCTGCCAAAGCCGTGGACATCCTTGAGATAGTTTTCCTTCTGGATCTCATCTTGGTAGTCAGATCAGGAACATTTTTTGTTGCTGTGGTTGGCCTGGCTTGTTCCCCAGCTGGATGTGATGTAGTGAATGTTGCCAGTTTGGACCTCACGCTTCAGTTTAATGCCTGCTCACTGAGTTGGCTAATCTTTGCCAAAGTCTTGCCTCTTCTAAACAGGTAGATCCCTTACAGGATGGTAGATAGGTGTGGATATCCTCAGTTTGGTTGAAGAAAGAGTAGAGATAACTTCTCACAGGCTGAGCCTGGGAAACGTAGAGGAAAGAATGAAAATAATTATCTCTCTTTCTGTAACTGTTGTTTAGAGATATGATTCTCCAGCGTGCTATTCATAGTTCACCAACAGTGTGAGAGAAGATTCCTAAAGGCCAATCAGGTCTTAAGTCTACTGTTGTTTCTCTAAGAATGATAGATTTCTAATAATCAAGTGTCTTGTGATGCCTTCTGATGATGGAGTTTCTGTATCACCTTCGTCTGTCCCCGATACCCCTCCAGTGATAAATCGGCATTATTTTTTATATTGACAACTTTTGGTGGGGAGTGTGTTAGTATATGGAAGGAGAAAATCTAACAGTAGGACCTGAACTTAGGAAGAGAGAAATATTCTACCAGAATTAGCATCCTGAAAGGGTCATGGCAATGAAAAGCTGCTGTCAGTAGATTTTGTGTATTAATGTTAATAAGGATTGTCATGTGCTAGAATTCCAGCAAACCAATCTTTAGATGTCTCGTTCTTATTTAGAACCCAGTAAAAATTTGTGTAAAAATTGAATGAAATTAACACCTCTTTTTCTAGATAACTAGAATACATAGCAGAAAGCTAGGAATTTCTCAATGAAGGTAGTTGTATGTTGTGTAGTAGATGCACATATACACATGGAAGACCTCTGGACTTCTAGTTGCATATCAAAATCAATAAGTGCTTTTAAGTCTCTTCCTGTGTTTCTTGCTGCTTCCTGTCATCTCCAGGTTGACCTGGAATATTTCTTGCAGGTAGGTAAAAAAGTCAGAATTCTTAAGCAAAGCTGGGTATTAAACAATGCATGAAATGAGCATCAGCATTAATTGGGAAGATGCTGTAAGGCAGCTGCTGATTTTTTTGCCACTTACTCAGATGGCTCTCAAACTTGGAATATCAAACTGGAATTAGCTCTTGCTTTTACTCATGATTAAGCAACCAAATACTTAGTAGTTATAATAAGATTTGTAATTAAGTGACCATGGTGAATGTTTCATTTGAAGCTCAATTACACATGAGTAGGGGCAAGTAAAATAGCTGCTTATGTTTGATAGCATTTTATGCAGGGAGATCAAAAGGGTTTGTGGTGCTAATTATTTAATCCTCTTGATGGAGGTCAGTAAATAGCTCGATTGGAGAGCTTGGAATTGGACAGGTTTAACAGTTGGATGGAATCAGTGGCACAACTGAAAGAAAAAGAACAGGTAGGTAGTATCCCAGAATAGAATGAAGGATTGTAGCCCATCAGGCACACAGTTGTTCCTGAGGAGTACTGCTACTGGAGTGCTTAAGGGTGGTGTTCTGTCCTGCCTGTTTGCATCCTGAGCAAGTTAACAACTCTGAAACTGTGCTCACTTGGTCCTTTAGTAAGATGTTATTGTTCGGGTTGTTTAGTGAGTAGTAACTTCTAAAATACTTCTCTTAGTGAGAAACTGGTTTACTGAATGTCTGGAAACCAAGGTTTTTGTCCATGCTCTGACATCTCTGCTTTGTGGTGATTTTGAAGGACTAAACATAGACTCCTAGACCATGAAGGATTACTTTAAGGCCTTACTGTCTGGCAGGAATTAAAGGCCACTGACTCATAGTAATTCAGCTCTGAAGTGCTTTCTTTTTTTGCTCTTTTAGAAGGAAGCCATATACTTTTCATGGCAGCATACTCCCTTGGATTATTTTTTTTTTTTGCTTTAGCATTGTCCTTTCTCTCTTACTGCTAACTACAGTGTAAACACTACTCATGTAAGTGGCTGATAGTTTACCATATTGGAGGCAACCTCTGATGCTTCCTACTGGGCTAATTTCACTACTTAAAAACCCATAAAATTGCTTCCTTTTAAAATAAAGTACACCTTAGGCTCTTTTTCTCTATGTTTGCATTAGCAGTTTAAGAATAGCAATTCTCTGACTGCCCTTGTTAAACAGGGAGCAAAAGCAAGAGTGACCCAAGGGCTTTTTATAGGTGCAGTGAATGCTCTGCAGTTTGACTGTGTTTTGTATCATAACTCAGTAACTTAAATAGTTGTTTAGTTTTGAATTGGAGAAGTTCTGACATAGCGGACCATTGAGTGCATTTTATACTGACAATATTACTCAAGTGCTAGCTTTTTTTCTAGAAAAAGCAAGCAGAGGAAGTGAAACTTCTCTGTTCTGCAAGGCAGCCCTGTTCCAGAGCTCTGTGAACCAACAAATGATGCATTTGCCTTCAGTGGTTTTCCCACTGGGAACAGAACTGAAAATACTGTAGGGTCCAAACAGCAGTTAACTAATGCAAAATAACTGTAAATGTTAATACGGTTAGGGTTTATATCAGTTCTTGGGGTGAAAGGAATCAGATCCTGGTGCCATCCAGCTTGCATTATGTGTTGTTGTCAAATCAGTCCTTCTTTGTAAATTAAAATTGAAACCCTTATCTCTTTCATGTAAAGCCTTTACTGAAATGCTGCATCTCACCATGCATTCATCAAAAGAATCTGGTTTTACAGTGCTGTCTGATGTGGCTGTAACATCCCTTACCGAAATTACCCACAACAGAGTTTAAGGTGGTTTATTATAAAAGTCAGGAAAATACTGATGTCTGTGCAATAATGCAGCATCCGCATGCAGTGGTTTCTGTCTTGAGAGTTGCTCTTGTCGCATGCAAGTAATCAAGTTTTGATTAGCTAAGCAAATTCATTATCTGTTGCTGAGTTGAGATGCATAGCTGTGAAGCAGCATAAAGTTACTTAATTGCTGCTTGGAGAGGTTCTAAGGCAACAATTTAGTTCAAAGATGCTCAGGTTCTGTGTAGCTTACTTCTGTCTGTGTGTTGTATCTGCTGCATCCTGTTTCCTCACTTCAGATTACAAAATAATTGAGAAACATTTTAAAATGGAAATGTTTGTAAAGTTAAAAGGAAATAGGCTTGTCTACTGGCCACATGTGTGGGGTGCCTGCTGTGTGCTCTTTGCGTGTTGCACGCAGTAATTAGTACCCGGTTCACTATAACTACCTGTGAAATGCTTGAGGTGTAGATAAGCTGGCTCAACTGCAACAGTCATAGAATCACAGAAGGTTCGGGTTGGAAAGGGTCTTAAAGATCTTCTAGTTCCAGTTCTCCTGTCCATGTGCAGGGATGCCTTTCTCTAGACCAGATTGCTCAGAACCCCATCCACCATGGCCTTGCACCCTTCCAGGGGTGAGGCATCTGCAGCTTCTCTGAGCAGCCTGTTCCAGTGCCTCACCATCCTCACATTAAAGAACTTATTCCTTATATCTAATCTAAATTTACTACTCCCTTTCAGCTTAAGTCGTGTCACCACATGCTCTTGTAAATAGTCCCTCTCCAGCTTTCTTGTAGATCCCCTTCAGTTACAGAAAGGTCACAGTAAAGTCACCCCAGAGCTTTCTCTTCACCAGGCTGAGCAACCCCAAGTCTCTCAGCTGGTCTCACGGGAGAGGTGCTCCAGCCCTGTGATCCATTCTCTGGCCTCCCTCTAACAGGTCAATGTCCCTCCTGTGCTGAGAACCCCAGAGCTGGATGCAGTACTCCAGGGGTCTCACAAGCACAGAGTAAAGAGGTGGAATGCCCTCCATTGCCCTGCTGGCCACACTGCTTTGGATGCTGCCCAGCATGCATTTGACATTCTGGGCCACGTGCATATTGCTGGGTCATGTCCAGTCTCATCCACCAGAATCCCCAAGTTTTTCTTGGCAGGGCTGCTCTCAGTCCATTCACCCTCCAGCCTGTTTACACATCAGGGTTTTCTTGACCCAGGTGCAGCACTTTGTACTTGATCTTGTTAAACTTACAGTTAATACTGTTAATTATAAAATGCATTTGATGTCTTTGCTGCTCTATCTGTGAAAAGAAAAATCACCTGCCCATTGCAGATCAGTTGTAACCTTCTAATCAGGTTCCAAGTCATTGTAGCCATGAGTACCAAAATTGCTTTTATTCAAGAGTGTCATCTATATACAGCATAAGGTTTTACACAGTATTGCCAAATCTGATTTCTTTTTCTCGCCTATTGTGCATCTCTGCTGAGAAATAATAAAATGGATCACACTTTTTTAAAAATAGTACAGTTTCATACTTGGGATCCTAAAGATAGCAAAATGTTTTTCTGTTACTGCTGTAGAGCTATGCCTGCAAACTGTCACATTGTCAGTGGAGTGTACTACTGGTCCTGATGGGAAGTTAGTATTTTTTTGGAGTTTGAAAGTAGAGGGTGGGAGGCTTAGGTTCTGTGTAGCATAAGGAGTGACTTCACACACTCACACGTACAACTGCCAAAATTAGTTTTTTTGAACTTAAGTGAAGCAACCTGGAGGGAGCATTTGGCAAACTTGTACTGTGGCCAGCAACCCTCTGCCACCATCTTCACCATTTGCTTCATGTTTCAATTTTAAGACATGAAGAGTGTTTTAGTGAAGAGCAATTTCTTCCCGTGGGTGATGGAGTCATAGAAGGCTCCTCTAGTTCATGGATGCCTCTTTTTAAATACCATGGCAATTCCCTTTTGTGTAATGTAAATACAGATTCACATTCATCTTCCAGTCCTGGGTTGCTTTTGCCATGAGCAGGTAACAAATAAAGAGTGGAACTGGAATGAATTGATTCTTTTTTGACTTAGGCTCACAAATTGGTTGAATGGCAGTTTTTTTGGCAAGTATTTTGTACTTGCTATATTGAATCCAGAGTGACACTTTTGTAAGTTGCTCTGTGGTTTCTTGCTGTATTTCATCCCTTCCTGTTCAGCGTGTGGTCTTTTGGATTCTTCCTTTCTGGAGACATGGGTTCAAGGGGACTTGCCTGCAAGTTCCTTTAAAAACAACCAACTTCCTCCCTTCCCTTTCCTTTAGCTGGTTGTAATACCTTGGATTAATAAGGTCAAACAATCCACATGTGCTTGTTCATTTTTTTACTTCTGTCATTTCCAGATCTACCTGTAATTCTTGATTATCCTGAGCCTGTTTGAACCAAGCATAGCAGAGAAGAATATAGATTGCAAAGACAATGCTGTTCTTGAAAGCTTATTGAGGCTAAAATCACTGAAATAGCCAAATAGATAGCTGCTGTTAGATCAATATAAAGCTTCTCACATACAGATCTCCCTGAAAACTCTTAACCTGTACAGTAGGAGGCACAATGATGAGCAAAGGAGAAAACTCTTTTTGTAACAGTCACATAATGGGAGCTGGAATTGCAGAGGAATGCTGGGATAGTGCAGCACATGACTTGAATGTGCTATAGGCTGTCATGATCCTGGTATATGTATCTGTTACTTGTTAGGGTGCCAGACCCGAAGAAAATTATAGCCCTTCGTGTTTAGAGTATTTCCAGAGATCCTGCAGAATGGGAAGGTAGGTTTCTACTCTGGAAGAAATTATTGTCCTTTCCATAGGAACTTTATGAGCAGTGACCAAAAAAACATTTACTTGAAAACCTTGGGAAAACTATGCCAGGGGACAAGAAGGATGTCAAATTGAAAATAAAGCTGAAATTCTTCAGTGGAGTTCTCCAGAGTCAGGGGACGTGACTTGGACTTAGCCTTTACTGGTTTCTAATTTTTTCTGCATTTGTGTACAGCATATGAAAAATGTATTTTGTGTCTGGAATTGGAACTTGGAAAACTAAGTTCTCTTTGGGAGCAAGACTTGTGTCTAGTAAGTGACTGACTCGTGAATCACCTTGGTGGTTGAAATGCTCTTTTATATTCCTAGGGTCTCTAGTATGAGTTTGAACTGGGATTGGTTTATGTATCTTGTCTGTTGCAAGTATAGTGAATTAAATTCGAGTTTTGTTTGTTATTTTTTCCTTCTCGCCAGTTAAAAAAAAATAAAATCAGTGGACTATAAAAAAGGGAAACTTAGAGATAATTTGAAGGTGTTTAGTTCCTTGTTTGTTTTTGGTCTGTGGTTACTAGTATGTGGGTTTTTTTATGAACACTTATTGTAAAACAGAATTTTCTTGTGCTCTGGCTGCTGTCTCTGGAGGAGGAGGAGAAGATAGATGTCTGGGGATAAAATGTTTAACTAAACATTATATAACCATCTAAGTAATACTTACATTAGATAATTGTCCTGAATGGTTTCTCCCTCTTTTTTGGTGTTATATCTGTATGCTTTGTAGAGAAGAAAGAATTCTTAACTTTGTTTCTGGTTATTCCAGCATGATTTTCTTCCAGGTTTGTCCAAACATTAAATATTACCTATGGCTTTACTGTGGTAGCTCAAGGCAATGTCCCAGATGTGCTTTGTACCCTTTGGGGCCAGAGCAGCCGAGGATGTTGTGACCTGTGCCTGTCATGCCTGAAAGGGGGCTCGTGCACAGCTCGCTGCCGCTTCTGGCTGCACGTTCACTCTGCTTAGGAATGTGCAGCCATATCACCTCTTCAGAGGGCCAGAGGCTCTGGTTTTGACAATTCACGGTCTGAAATCTGTCAGGAAGAATAGGCTACAAGAGTAAGAGAATGGTCTATGCTAGAAATGTTAAAAGTAAATAATTTTGAAGCCTTAATTTGTCAAGATTTTCAAAGAGGACAAAGAGCATCGTTGAGTATGGTTTGCCAGAAAGTTGATAGTCTCTGAATTCAGACTCCAAGTGACAGAAGTAAGCCTGCTTGGAGAAATGGTAACAGTAAATGTTAACAGAGGCAAAAGCACAGTTGCTTCCCTCTTTCCTTATTTCTTCTCCTTCTTGAAACTCTTGGAACTTCTTCCTTTTGTCCCCTCTGGAACTGTTCTGGCTCAAAATGTGTCTCTAAATTAAGTTGTCCAGAAGAACTTGGAGTGTGTTCACTGTAGGGTTTCAGAAAGATGTTAGCTCTTATAGAAAGGAAAACAGGAACACAACATGTGAAACATTGAGCACCTCTTCACGTGTGTGTGCTATTATCACTCTCTTCCAGCAGCATCTTGATTGGCTTCTTAGTGCATTAGTACAGACTGTTTGCTTTGATGACACTGAATTGTTGCTGAGGTTGTTTTGCTGCCTTTGTTTAAAGATTTTTGGGGGTATGATGTTGCCTCACACCTCGAGGTTATTAAATTTTTTTGCTGAGATCTGTCTCAGAATTCTAACACAGAAGCTGCTCTTTGAAGTTGTGTGAAGAATTGCAGGGGTTTCAAATGTCTCTGCTGATGGTTTTCTATTGCCAGAGGTGTGAAGCACAGTGGCTACTTCAGGGTAATTTATCATCTTTTTCTGCAAAGTAATGGCTCACTTTCTTTTCCCCAGGTGGACCTTGGATAGTCTTCAGAAAAAGTGGTAGTTGAATATATGAAATTTAGTGATACATCTTATTTTACTTCATCATAATTACTTCATGATTCTAATTGAAAACTACTAATAAAATTAAGAAAAACACCTAGGAGAGGAACTGCAAGAATTTGATTTCAGAGGACACTAAAGCAAGTGATAATTACTGTAGTTGTGGTTTAAAACAATTTATATGCACTCCGTTGAGTGATGGATTTGCTACAGCTGTACTTAGTAGCTAATCCTGGAAGAGAGGATTCCTTCCAAATTAATGCTGTTTATTCCTGTTAGATATGCTTTTTTTGGTCTGTACACTGATAGTACCTGACTTTGTCCTGGCTTTGTAAAACTGGGCAGCTTGGTGTATTGATGTGCCTTAGGGCCACATTAAAAAACTTGCCCCTTGCTGTGGTACCTGTGAGTTGTAAGCATGTCTTAGATTTGGAGTAGGAGTAGGAAACATTTGCTTAAAAGGCCAACAAGCTCTGAATCTTGCTTCTTTCCTGATGTTCTCCCATCAGTGGTGTTACCACATTGCAGCATACACACCTTCCTGCAGGGACTGCCTTTGCTTTAGAGTGGACTGTCCAAAGTCTTCAGTGTCCTGTGGTGTGGTCTATCAAGTAAAAAGATAATTTTAAAAAGAAAAAATGTAACCATTTGTCTTGTAAAATTGCTTTTTTTGTTGGGAGTTGTTTTGTTCTAAGCTGGTGATGTGATACCACAGTACTTAACTGGTGCTTGCCTTGAGCATCATGGTGGAACCTGTCTGCATTACTATGGCTGAGGGCAGTGTTTCTTGCTATGAAAAGTGGCTGTGCAGTAAAGTAAAAAATGCATAGCACTTGAGATCATCGTGAGATGCTGTAATCACGTGTTAAACACGTTTTGATACTGTTGTTAGTATTTAATGTTTTATAAATAACCATGCTGTGCAACATGAGATACAGTGGTTGTTTTGCACTTAGTTTTATATCAATCATGTTGAATAAAGGCAGTGTTATTTGTGTTTGCAGGCTGAAAAATATTTTTATGAGGGTCTCTTGTGTTTCTTAGTCTTACAAAGACGCTAATTTGCTTGTAAGGCACCTAACATCGGTGCCAACAGCACTACATAGAGCACCCTTAACTGTGCTGCTACAATAGGATCTCTAGCCATTGTAAATTGTTTTCCTCATCTCTGCCCACTTCTGTCTCTTCTCACAGCAAAAGCCAAATCCAAATGTGGTGCCACGTTCTTCCCCTGCGCCAGCGGGATCCACTGCATCATTGGCCGCTTCCGGTGCAATGGCTTCGAGGACTGTCCCGACGGCAGCGATGAGGAGAACTGCAGTAAGTGGGAGCCTGCTTGCAAGTGAGGGCACTGCTGCTTATTTCAACTAATTGATGCTACTTAGAAAGGAAACATTCAGTAGCCTTCTGTTTCTGAGTCATATATTCTCCCTGTCATTTACAACCCAGACAATCCTTGGTTTTTCACTTCATGAAAATGAGTCTGCCTTTTTTTTTTTGTAGGTCCATCTCAGTCTTGCTTTGTATATGATGCCTGTGTGTTACTCCAAGCCCCTGAAATTAGTTTTAAGCTGCATGTTTGCTTTGAACATGTTCTCTGTACTCAGATGTAACTCAGATTGGACAAATATTAAATATAATTTGAGTTGTTCCATTTTTATTTGCTTGTTTCATGTCACTGAAGAATATGATGTATTTGGTCATCAGTGCATCTGGGTTTCTCTGTTTATACGTGTTCTCAAGCAACAAAAAAAAGCATATAATGGTATATTTAGTGAAACAGGTTCTTGGAAGGAGAGGCAGATTCTTGAAGCCAGACATGCCTGCCAATGTGCAGCAGCAGGGAAGTTGTAGCAGAGAGGTGATCTGAAGTACTGCTTGTTTTGGGCTAAACCCTCTGCATGTGGCTACACAGATCCATTTGTATCTGTAAGTCTAGCAGGGATATAGCAGAGCAGTAGGGAGATGTTATGTTGAATCCAGCAGCTCTTCTGTTACTATCAAGAGCTGGTAAAAGCATGGGTCTCTAGGTGAAAGCCTGCAGCAAAATACTTGCTCATTCTCCTGTCAGAGGCATGCTGAGGTTTTGTTTTCAATGACTTTTAAAGGTCAGGAGGAGGACAACAGACAGCAGCTTTCAAAGATAACAAAAGGGGCAATCTTTAGCATGATCTGTCACTGTCTGCTTGTGGAGGACTTGCCTTTCTTGTTGGTGGTTGGTGTGCTTCCACAGCCTGACCCTCTCAAGGTGGCATCTGTAGTTGTCCTGGAGAGTCTGGTTTGGGCCCTTCAAGGACTGTGTGGCTGTGGCAAAGAGTCAGTATTTCTGAGGAGAAAGTGAAGCCAGAGAAGCATTGAAGGCTAGGGAAATTACTCTCAGTTACGTTTGAACACGTGGACTAAAAATAAAATTTGACAAAAGTGCTTTGAATATCCCTAAGGTGGTGGACTGACAAGTGGCAAGTCTCAACTGAAAGTGCACCAGCTTATGGAGTTCATTAGGAATGACACAATTTCCTTTGAGCTTGTAATGTGTAGCTCTAATGGGACCTTAAAGCTGATGATAACATGCTACTGATCTCTCCATTATTCTACGCCAGTGAGGCACTTGGTGTTTTTTAGCATGTCTAAATGTCGAGTTACTGCTTATGAAGAGGATCAACCATTTAGATTCTGAGGTGACTTCAAAAATCAATGTGGTATGCAAGCGTGCAGGAGTTTCAAACCAAAGGAGTTTTAGCATGTTTGTGCTAAACAAGCTTTTGGGGAACTGGAGAAATTGGGAGTGTTTGTTATTTTTCCTGCAGGTTATATGCAGGACAGATTTTAAAGTTGTATTTATTTATTTATTGTTTAAAAAAATCTTTAAATTTAGCTTTTACTTTAAAGCCAAAAAAGTGGAAGCCAGTTAGTATTTGGAAACAAATCCCCTTTGTCATTGTGGTAGAGAAGCCGCTTGAAGTAGACAGGGCATCTAAGCAGCCTTTTTAAAATTTTCAGTTGAAAAGTTACATTCTATTTCAGTCACCCCATTACCAAAAAATGTTTGGAGTTCAGAGAAGAGTGCCAAAAAGTATTAAAGGACAGAGATTGATTTATGAGTAGATATTAAAACCAGCTAAATTATGCATATCTCAGCTAAGTGATGACTGTGTTGAAGAATATGGTTGTATATGACATATATGAGGGGTGTAAACATTGTTCCTTAAAAAGAAGTTGAAATTTAAGCAGTGAGAGGCTGAGAGATTTCAATATCGCTGTTATATCAATTCAAAATAGTGAGGAGAATGGAGAAGAGAATCAGAGGTAAATAAACCACTGCCTGGCAGTTCTCAGTCAAAATTGTTGTCTTAAAATAGGAAACTTCAGCTAAACTGAGCCTTCTGTAATGGGAATCAACAGGCAGTATTTATGGTAGGCAGTTCTACCGTCCATATGTCTTCAGTGTGAGCAAATGTGGAACAGTGATCATGATTGGGCTCTCATGAAAATGAACAGAAGGCTTATCACAACTGTGGGTGGGCTAAATCTCTGCTAATTGTGATGAATCTTGCATAAATTAGAAGTTTCAGCTCTCCCTGGTTAGAGAGCCAGGGCTGGTTTGATTGCCAAGTTACTCCCACATACCCATGGAATTGACCAGCTGTTGAGTTGTGACCTCTAGCTGATGCTTATCAGCTATTTAACTGCTGGAGCAAGAGAATTCCTAATGAAAGGTCTCACTTTCTCTTTTTGCAGCAGCAAATCCCTTGCTTTGCTCTACTGCCCGATTCCACTGTAAAAATGGTCTTTGCATTGATAAAAGCTTTGTGTGCGACAGTCAAAATAACTGCCAAGACAACAGCGATGAAGAAAGCTGTGAAAGCCCTCAAGGTAGGCACGGGGGTTTTATTCTCCTCTGCAATATTATACCAGCTCAACACAGAACAGGCTCAGCAGCAAAGACGATTCTGTTGGCTTGCTCTGTGTTGGCTAGCGCTGCAGATAGTGAGAGAGAAATGTGGAGAGAGTGTGCACATGCATACATTGCATTCTCAGTGCTCAGAAGAGTGGTATCTTTTTCTGGTTAGTAAAAATAACACTTTTGCAGGAAGCATTTGTAATCTGTAATCCAGTGCTCACTGAAGTTGCTGGGAATCCATTTAGTCCTTCTGGGAGATGGATTGGACCTGGGGGGAGGTTGATAGTAAAACCTGAGTTGGAAGTGAATCTGTCTGTTTACCGGATGAGTAAATCTTGTGTATGCTTAAAGCTTTAGATCTTCGTTGCTCAGTTACCTTCTGAAAGATCTTTAACTGCAGGACATGTCTACAATGAAAGCATTTATTCTTACCCTTCTCCTGAAGACAGGGAAGCAAATTTTTATTTGAAAATTTTTGTTTATTGAGTCTTGGGAGAATCTTAAAACACAGTGACATTTTTATTCTTTTTAATCTATCATATAAGTCTACAGGTAGTGTTTCTCAGTTTTGTTTTCTGTAACTTAATACCCACAGTATTTTATAAAACAAGAAGTATGTATGAATGACTTGAGGTTAACAAACAGTGCATATTGGGCATCTGTTGCTAAACATTTTAATGTCTGAGTTACTACCAAGAAGCTGGAGTAGAAAAAATGTCGGAGATGGTGAATATTTTCAGGGGAGATGTGGTGTGCTTCAGCCTGTAGAAAGCAGGACAGATGAAGAGAGATAAAGCAGCATATGAAGGACGTTGTAATTAGTGAAAATGAAGGACAATTACTTTACTATCTACTTGCACTGATGTATTAGTCCTTTGTGGAAAATAAAATAATCCTGAGCTTAAGATGCTGATAAAAATAATTCTGAGCTGACAAATATTATTGACAACTCACAGAGGAAGAGGAAAAACATACAAAAGCAATGGTAACAAAACAGGGGCTTATAGCAGTGGTGTGTGACAGACTCTTCTGTGTCACACCTCTGCTTAACCTATGAGCTCTTTTCTTGGCTCCACATGTAAAGGTTGGAGGGGTCACCTTGCTAACTCTTCTGGGAGCTGAGCTACATCACAGCCTGGGAATGTAGCTGTGCTCGGAGCAGAGCCTTGGAGAGGGGCTGGCCTGCCCCTGCTCTGTCGGGAGCAGAATGAAAGGGCTGCCAAGGGCCTAGCACGTGCCCAGGGCTGGGCTGTTCTTCACTACAGCTCTAAGGCAGCCTAATCACATTCATATGGGTGGTAAGGTTTCTTTTGCTTTCTTCTTCTTTTTTTTTTTTTTTTATTTTGGCTTCTGAAGCTTAAAACAGCAGTGCTATTCTCTTAGATTGGGATGACTGCTTCCTCTGCAGATTAATTGGCTGGATTGCCTCCAGGTTGTTTGTTGTCATGACAATCTGCTTTTGGAACTGACAGTCAGGCTCAAGAGAAGAAAAGAGCTGTATTTCATGAAGCTGTTACTTTTGTCTTCATATTTGGTCCTTCTGGAAATGTTAGACTAGTAAGAGGGTAAGCAAAGTAATTCTTTCTGATTATATGTGTGAAAGAGACCCAAACAAGGAAGAAGAAACTCTCTCCATTAGGACAAGAACAGCCATGGTTGTGGGCTAGTTTAAAAAACAAATGGTCAAAGTATGGGGTTGGGAATGAGGCGTTCCCAAAGTGAAATGCTGGCTGTGGGGAACCTGTGTAATTGGCTTTTCCCTTTGGCAGCTCAGCCTCCCTGAATTGCTGTTTCACCATCTGTAAGTGGCCAGTGTGTGGCTACCTGTCTTTCAAAGCTAGGATTAAAACAGTGTGATGTGTTCAACTTTCCATCTGAATATAAATGACGGTTCCCTCTGGAGCTTGCAGCTATGAGTATGTCTGTCCTGGCTTGCAAACACAGCAACTACTTTGTGTTAATTGGGAATTAGATGCTACTGTGGACAGTCCTTAATTTCTCACAATTCTTTCTACAGCAGATCTAATTACTGTAATTACAATGTGTTCGTGTTCACACAGTACTGAAGTATCCTGGTCATTAACTACAACTCAAGTGCCATGGGTACTTAGGGACAGAGCAAGGCAAATCTGTAGGGTGTTATAAAATGAAGATAGAGGGGTTTCTTCCCACTGGCTGTGTTATGTCAAATGTGGTAGCTTTAGTTCAGTGTAATTGAGTGTAATCTGACATATGAGATTGTCCTTGTGTGCTGTTTTTCTGTCTGTAAATGTGTTGATTTAGAAGTCACTAAGCTTCTGAACCACTGCATGATAGTGTCGTTATCACCGTTTAACAGATGGGGAAGAGAGGGCATAGATCAGCTAAAGGAAATGCTCCCGGAGTGCCATCCTGGCTGGTAGGAATAGAGCTTTAGCCGTGCTTGTCTGCTTCAGGGGCATGCCATTAGACTTAATCAATGTTTGCAAACTGTTTTGAGATACTATGACAACATGGGAAATAGAAGTGTGAATTATTAATTGCTACTTTGCTCTCCTTCTGCTCTTGGGTATACTGACAAGCTTTTTAAATTATCACCTCTTCCTGCTCTTCCATGAACTTCAAAGGCTCCTTTATCCTGCTGTCATTAGCAGAGCTCCAGTAGTGTATCAGTTTGGTTTGTGTCAGATACTCCTCCGTGCGTAAGGATCCTTTCAGTCAAGAAGAGTCACTCTGCAGACAGGGAAAATGGGAATGTGGCCTCCTACTGAAAAAGTACTGACCCAGCTTTGACATGGAACACTTCAAAATGTGCCATCCTCGATGAATAACAGCTTTGCTAGCATGCTGCAATTTGAGATGAACCTGAAGACGTGCATTTAAAGATTAATTTTAGTCACAAATAAGAGCAGATTCATTTGACAGGAAGGAGGGCCCCATGATTTAGTTGTGAAAATGAGAAGAAGATCAAATTTTGGAGGATGTTCCTGTCCTCTTTTCTCCTTAACACTTGTAACTGAGTGTTGTGTGTTTTACAAAGGTCTGTGTGTCATGAGGAATGCGTCAGATTAAAAAGTGCCAATTTAGCAGCAAGTCAAAGAATTCTTCTCTAATTCCTCACAGAAGTTATCTGTAGCTCTTGTCACTGTCATGATGAACTTCAGAGAAATTCTTTTAATCCCACTCCAGCTATACTTTGGTCATCTCAGTTTTCCTGCAGTGAAGTAGCATGGCACAATATTTCCCTTAATCTGGAATGTGATATATTCATCAAAGTATGTGTTTGAGTTTTGGGATTGGATGGAAGTTATAATTGCTTGGATTATCCACACCAATCAAATACATGAATTACTTTAGAACTGTTCTTTCTAGGGTTTTACTCCAGGTTTAACAAAACCAGCAGTGATTAGAAATTTCTGCTCCTGTTCTGTGGTTTTTTTATCTCAATTCAGAGGCAAGTTTCTCTCCCCGACACACTTTTCTCCTATGCCTCTGTTTAGCTGACAGTGTTAATCTTAATCATTCCTAGCATCTACTCTGGGTGTACTCCTCAGGCCTGTCTGTTGCTGGGGGGATTTCCTGTTCTGTGACAGGCATCCACTCAATTCTGGAAGGAATTACTCCTTTTCAGTATCTTCCAACAACCATATAAATTTGTTCAGCTCTAGGACTGTGTTTAATTTATTCTCTTAATTAGTTTGGGGTTTTTTTAATCTAAATGTGTCCTCACGGTGGTTCTTTTCCTCCATTTTGTACTTTTAGTTTAGAAGACTTCAATGCTAACAAAAGCATACTGGGTAGTTTAATTCAAACCCATTTTTCTTTCACAGCCCTTATTTTTTCTCCATCTAAGTTGCTAAATACCTTTACTAGCTATAACCCCGTTGCCTAGGAAAGGGAGTTTTATTGCTGCTAGTCTGTATTCACTCTGTCTGCTGCTGTAAAGAGAGGCTCTTGACTTAAGTTATATTCCTGAAATTCTAGCTCTGCAGTTGTTTGTAAACAGTACTATTGTGGTCAACTTATAAACCAAATGTTTTGCAAGTGTTCAGAAGTTAATTCTTGTTCTATTTAGTAATGTCCACTGCTGTCCCATGTGGATACTTCCTACTTCTATTTTTTGTGTATCTTTTCATTGAATTTGCATTATGATTTTTATATACTCCAGTATTCTAAAACAGATTTAGAAGCATACATAGTTTTAGAAGTCTCTGTTCTTTTCTCTGGGGCATTTATAAATAAACTGCTTATATAAAACTTGTAGTAAAAAGTAAAAAATCTGACCTGAATAAGAGGAAAATCATTCAAAATTATGACTTCCTAAAATGAATCTTTAAGTGATTATATGAATTCTGTGATGATAATTTCTGTGGATTAAGTTATAGGCAAAGCTGGAAGTGGACTGGCTGTAGAAGTAAACACCAAGGCCATTACTACTGTTTGCATGATTGAGTCACAATGCAAAGTGGGTTTTAGAACTGACAGCTGAGTGGAACACATGTACTCTAAATTTCAATGAAATACCCCAAAACCTAGTTTATGAAGCACAGATAGCTCCCAGAACACCCTGCTCTGTATGGAGCTTGTAAACAGGCTTTTGCACATGATAAATTAAAATTCTGAAATTCCCAAATGCTATGGTATCACTTAGACATCCCAAGGCTTTGTAGTCTGATCCTGTCTGTATTCAGAGTTTTATTGAGTCTCTGACTCATTATTGTCTCAGTCTGTAAACTGAAGCTCAAGTTGCAATTATTGTGCATAATCTTAGCCCAGATTCAGCCTGCAGCAGGAATTTAATACACAGAGGCAGACTGAATAGAAGCAGAAGCATAAAGAAGGACACAAATAAAATGTCACCAAATGTTCTATTAAATGAAGGCTTTGCCTGACCATATTTAGCTCTCTAATATCCTTCTTTTGTAATATTTACTAATAGGAATTATTTTGTTAGCTGTGAATTTTTTCTTTCGTATGTTTCTCCATTCTCTGACTCCATGCTTCCTCTTCTTTCCCTTTTTTTCTCCTCAAAAGATTATTTATTTGAGAGGGTTCTTGTCATGGAAAAAATGTATCCATCTATTTGGGACTAACATGGGGTCTAACAGGTAGGGTGAGCTAATGGAGGCAGGTGTTCATGTGGCTGGTACTGACCTTTCAGGTGATGGGCGAGTTCATCTCTGTTAATTTTGACTGCATGTGGACTCTGTGGTCTGTGCTGCCTCCCAGGGCCGGCTGTCATTTGTAAAATGGATTGTTGATCACTTGATAAGAACAGCTGATAATAACCAACTGTAGATGGGTCCAGACTCATTCAGAAACATGCTATCTTCTGAGTTGGATTGAGAGAGGAACTCTTACTTCTCTGTGCATGGAGGCTTTGGAATTAAAGCAGTTTAAAATAGATGTGGGGACCTCAGGGAGAGGTCCAGACAACTGGTACAAGTGGATTTGAGCTTCTATGCCTCTCAGCTCCCTGAGCTTGTGAGTATGACAAGGTTTTGTTGCAGAACAGGTAAATGTAGATGAGGAATAGTCTCCTTGTAGACCAGCATGTTGCTTCTACAGGCCTGTCATTTTGGCAGAGTAATAAAAGACATGCTGCCAAAATGTTAAGCTGCCCCTGCTTGGAGCACAGATGCTCTATTAAGAGCATCTGTGATGTGACAATAGACAAGCAATGACTTCAAGTCTTCAAATGGGCAACAAACGTACTTTAAAAGGTGTTTCTAGATGTGGGAGGTGTCCAGACTCTCTACTTAATCTCCTGCTCAGCTCACCTTTGATGACTTCAAGTCAGATTTACCAGCAGATGATGACTTGGCTACTGTAAAAATCAGTTTTATGATCTAGATCAAATCTTGGATGGGTTGTTGTGTCACTGGGAGTCACCATGTTTACCAACAGCTTTATTAGAGATAATGGGGAAGAAGAATAGGATCTGGCAACAATCACCTTGACCTGAAAGCAATTCTCTGAAGATAGTAAGGATGGAGAAGTACCATGGTGCTTCCAGCTTGTGTTAAGTATGTTCTTTAGACAGGTATACTTCAAAATGCCTTCCCTCAAGGCACACCTTACTCCCATCATGGGAGTGCTGGTCTCACTGGAATGCCTCACTGGACTTCTATTGTAATACCATGATTTTTAATTTTGGTTGGTTGGGTTTTTTGTTGCTGGAATTGAAATTGCAGTTCTCAGGCTACCTGAAAAAACAGGAGGTGCAGGGATACTTGTCTTTCATCAAGTGGCTGATGAGAAGACATGGGAACTGAATCTGAGAAGGCATGGGGTCTTCTCACGTGTGCAGAGATGAAATGTGAGCTCTGAATGCTTGTGTCCAGATATTCTTACCTTCACTTTGTGGCATTTATGTCTAATTAAAAGTTCCCAAAAGAGGTGATGACATGGATATTCAGTTTCATTGCCTGTGCTTCAGAACTTCAAAAACAGGCTATAAAATGTTGAGGAAGACAAGTGTGAAATAAAGGGCATTCTTTTTCCCCATTGATCTTGAGGCTCATTAAATTCTCTTGAGATCTCGTTAGTAAAAATAAATTCCTGTGAAATACGTTTTCCACAAGTTTATAACGTTATGTTGGTGTTTGAAATACACTGTATGTATTGGCATGTCATGCCATGCCCTGGCTGCTGAATTGGATTAACTTTTCATTATGTCAATGTGATCTAATGGTGCAAAAGGCTCCTGTTGCTGGACTCTCGGTGCCAGACCCAAGTCTTTTTGCTGCCACTGGGGGAAATCCAAATAAAAGGCACAGATGTTAATCTTTGACTTGCTGTGAAACAAAATCAGTTCCAAAATCACCAGGTAAGGTGACCAAATGTGTTTTCTATAGTTGCTGTAGAAAATGATTATAGCATTTGTATTTAAAATGAAACCTTCTGTTGTTGCAGTTTCAGTACAGGGGCAACCTGTTTTTTGTTGGAAAACGGGAGTTGTCATAGCAAACATTTGTCATGGAAGAGCCTCCACAAAGGTTTCCTGGGTTAAGTACTGGAGAGACACTCTCAGTAGCAGAGTGGGAGTTGGCTTGGCTGTGTCTTGTCTCATGTTCTAACCCTCATTCATCACTGGCCTGCCCCAGCCTGTAATTCTACTTTCAAGCCCAGCTGGGAGCTGGTCTGCATGGCTCTCCCACCAGGTCTGGCCCCATCAACCCTGCACTTTTAGTTAAACCTTGCTGTTTAGCCTGATTAGTGGCATTAATCTCTGGTAGTAATAATGCTTTAGCCTAAATCTACCTTTGAGACCTGTGTGCATTAAGCAGGTCAGCAAAAAGTGTGAGGTTAATTTATGCTTAAGTGCTTGTTAATCTTGGTCTGGCATTGTCATGTGTGTAACCACTGGTTAGAAATGATTTCCCAAGATGAACTACTGAGGAAGGTGGCTGCATTCAGCAGTTTGCACTGGGACTTAGGCAGAGAGTACCACTGTCCCTTTCTTTCTTTTTAGAAGTTGGACTGTGTTCTTTCTGCAGCAATTTTTTTCTGGAATTGGCAAGAAGACCAGTTTTGTTGCATATACCTGGGAGGGAGGGGTGGGGAACAGATCTCAGCTACTTGAGTGTGTCCAATTTTGGGGTAGTTTTTTAGGTTTTGGTTGGTTTTTTCCACTTGCAGCTGCCAACAGTAAAGTTGGAAGGTGTGGCTCCTAAAATGTCAGGCTACAACTCTATCCCCAGCAGTAACTAGTTTTGCATGTGGTTAAAATCTGTATATTTTCACTACTTCAGTTATATCTAGGAATAATTTGTGGCATATGAGCTCTGGCAGAGCTTGTATTTTTGTTCTTATACAAAGCTAAAGCCACAAGCAGAGCCAACATGGCCAGAGTAAAAGGGTCTCCATTCAGACTGCGTAGCAGTTTAGTACATAGCCAATTGTGTGATTGACCTAAAGCGATGTGTTTTCAGTGTAGACAATCCCCTAGAGCAGGGTTACCGAGCTCTGCTGAGAAGTTTTACTGACATTTGCTCAACAACAAGGTCAGTGGCTCCAGGTTAGCCAGATTCCTTTAGCTGGAATCTGTGCTGCTGCAATGCATTTGGTTTGTAGGGAGGAGAGCAGGTAGAAATGCAGAATTGTCCCTAGAAGTGCAAGTGATCCTATGAGTGCAGGACCTCAACAGACCTTGGCAGTTTGTGTCTATTACTTTGAGAAATCCTTGGTTAGGGTAATTCCTGTTTTTCTCTAAATGGCTTCACTTCACTGTGCTAGCATAGCTGCAGTTTTATTCTGCCTTACAGAAAACATGATTTTATATGATCCTATAGTTTGGGAACTCAGCACATCGCTCTGGATGTCCAGAGTTACCGAGACAACCCTTGGGGGGGCTTGGAAATCCTGGAATGTTGCTAGAAGTGCCTGGTGGTTGGATTTTGACCCTTCAAGGGATGTGCCACCTGTTTGAGGACGAGAGAGTCACTTGGGAATGAATGGTATAAGAATGAAGTATTTACAGGGTGAAATATAGATTTTGGGATTTTGGTAGAGGGGGGTTATGGAGACAAGATGAAGGGGATCAGGGCGTCTTGTCCTCCTTTCTTCTTCTTGTCATCCATTTTCTGTAGTGATGTTGGCGCTTTGGGATTGGTCCTTGGTGAAGGTGCACTTGCTAATATGGGTGAAAGGTATTGGGAAATAAAGGTAAATATGATGTGCGTAGTTTTTAGTATAAAAATAGACAACCGCCCAGTAGGAGGTGAGAGTGCCCTTGGCTGCCTTGCTGGTCAGACCTCTGTTGGGCTGAAAGAAAATTTTGTAGAAAAGAAATAATAAACAATTCAAAGGCTGAAAATCTGAAGAGTCCAGACTCATCCTTTGAAGCGCGGGCTGTCCCAAGGCCATCCTACGCGTGACCGTGCAGAGATGAACAGCCAGAGCGGTCACTATAGGAGAAATAACGGTATGGAAAACTGAATTGTGGGGGATACCAAATGACTGAGGTGATATTAATGTCAAAGTGTATCTACCAGGTCTTACTGATCTTCATGCCCACTCCTTCCACATGCTGGTCCCAGCCAGGTCAATGGAAGCATTAACTTTCTGCAGCTGAAGGCATTTGTTTCTTTATTGTAGATCACACTTAAGTTGCCATGCCAGTGTGCTGTATTCACTGGAGCACACATTGCTTGAGGATGGCTTTAAAGCCCAAGCCAGTTGCCAGCTGGCATTGCAGAGAAAGGTATTTCCTACTGGCTGGTCTAAAACTACCAAATGAAACTTGAGGAGTAAGTGGATTATGATTAAAAAGGAAGTTTCTTGCCAGGCTTTAGATTAAGCTGAGATTCATCCTCAACCAAGCATTTCAGTACCTGTAAATGTGTGAAGGATGAGGCTGTTGAATTCTAGATTTTCCTTCTCTGTTGCTCTTGCATTCAGACTTGTGTCCCAAACTCTGATCAAGCTTCCTAGCAAAGCTGGGAACTGTAGTGGATTTTCTTCAGCCTGCTGAAAATTGTGAAGTGATGAGAGACATCACACCAGTATTTAGTGTTCATGCTGCTCCCCGAGCTTGGCAAAGTAACTCATGCTCCCATCTCACGTTACCAGATTTTTGGTGCTAATTTGCTGTAAAGCATTGTGTTTAAAAATCCATATTTATGAGGGATGTTAAAACATAAAGTAATTATATGGTTTTCAATTATATAAACATCAACATGCAATGCAAATTAGAAGCTGAATAATTAATTTTATGTTTATTTGTAATATAGAGTCTATGCAAACAGTAAAACCTGGAGAATGAGCAGGGGGACAAGTATGAAGGGTGTGGTGCCATAAAGTGCTTTTAGCATCTCTGTTCAGATGTCAAAACAGGTATGGGCTATTAAGGGAGGTCACAACCTGGTGAGTAGCAGCATTGGGTTCAGAACTCCTGTTGATACATATGCCCCATTGTAGGGACACAGTTTGTGGTAATTGGGGTGGGGCTGCAGCCCAGCCTCATCCCCAGTGGGGACAGCTGTGAGCAGCAGGTGAGCAGCACTGACAGCAATTGACCTGGAGTGCCCAGGGACACTGACCAACCACCAAGGGTAACAGAGGGCACACAGGTGCAGTGCATCAACATCAGGGGTATAAAAGGTTGGGCTAAAGAACAAGAGAAGCAGATGCTTGCAGCCTTATGAAGTAAGGTTGCTCTGTATGGATAGATGCCTGAAGCCTTCTGATGTGGTAAGGTGTTATTCTGTATGAGTTGAAGCTTTCTGAAATTGTATAGTGATAACTCTGTGTACTGAGGCTGTCTCAACTGTGACATATGCTGTGGCATCTTATGATTAAATAGTGCTTCCATTAATGCGGCTGAAGGCAGGGACACTTGAGAGTGCCCGTTCTCATGTCTTGAGCACAAGGGTGGCAGCAGCTGGAGCTGTCTGATGCTCACAGCTACTGGAGTGGTAAATAACCTTGGGTAGTTTGGGTTGTATGCCTCATCTCTGTTTTGCATGGGAGAAATAACAAACTTTCAACTTTTAAAAGGTGTGTAAAATATTAAGCCATTTGAAGAAAATAAATGATTCATAATTTCTGAATATTGTCGTTCAGCTGCAGTACACCAGCCAGTCACTGTTCAGTCTGGTCATTGGTGCTGAAGTACATCCTCTGGGGCTTCAAAGCAGAGGCTTTCAAAGCTTCTGACAGCATTAATGCACTACAGTAAATGCAATTATTATCGAGCTCTTAAGTGGACATAATTTTGAGGATCTGGTGTTTTTGCTAAGGGGTAGGAAACGTGTTCCCTGTGAGAATTAAAAACTAACTCGTTCCATTTGTTCAAGTGTTTTTTTCCAGATTGTAATTTCCCTCTGCCTCCTTCATGCTGAATAGCAAACAAGCACCAGCCTTGATTTAGTGATGGCTGTTAGGAAAACACTTCAAAACTTTTTGAGGTGGTTTTTTCACTGCAAATAGTGTTTATGGTTCTCTACAGAAGACTAAGAACTGTGCTGCAGCACAAGTTCTAGACCTCAGAGGTTTTCTGAACTAAAACTTGAACTGTTTTGTCAGTCACCTCCAAAGTCCATGCTGGCTGGAGCCCGGCTGACTGGTTTGTGAAGATGTGGTTTGGAGTTAGTTTGAGGCAAAGGGAGCATTATGTGCAATTAAAATGGAAGCTCTGCAAGGTATCTTGTGCTGATATGCTGATACTTGTAAAAATCAATAGTTGTGGAAATACTGCAAGGGAATATTGTATGGGTCCTTACAGTAAGTCACCATCAAATTGAAATTTTTATTTCATACTGTAGAATTAGAAAACAATAAGTATGTGTCTTCAGGAATGCAGTGCTGTGAGGGAAGTTGTGTCCTTGCTTAGAAACTGGTCAACTGTGATCAACCACAAAAAGGGGAATGAGAAGACCATATGTTCCATTCAAAACTGAACAAATTCGAGGTTGATTTTATTTGTTGTTTTTACTTGCTATTAAAGCAGAATTTTTCTGACCAGATTGGAACAGGTGTGTTTGGGATAGGCTCAATAGCGAGGTTCTTCAGAGATGGGCTCAGACAGGGAGGCTGCAGCAGGAATGAGGGGATGGAAGCAGCTGTTGTGATAAAGGATGAGGCCTGGTGGCAGAGAGCAGAGCCTGCTGTGCAAATAGTACTGCGCAGCTGCACATCACAGGTAGAGACTTAAGCCATGCTCCTCCTTCTTTTTTTTTTTCTTTTTTTTAAATTGCATTTTATGAAAGGGTCAGTTGGCAACAGTCCTGTCAATTGCTGTTGCGTGGGAGGCAGCTCTTATAATTAAGGCTGAGGTGGTAGTAACGTGCTGTTCATCTGCACACACAATGGTTGATCAGTTTTGTGATGAATTAGCTGCCAAGGTTTACAATCCTGAGCCCAAATTCTTGCTTTTTTCATTGAAGTCACAGCAGTGTGATTGAATCACTCAGTGTTTGTGGAAGCCACTGCTGGCCTCTCCCTTGTTTTCCAGACTACCTTTTGCACCTCCTGATATGTAAATCTCAGTTGATGGTTAGTTGGCAGCCATATGAGATCAGGTTCTAGCCATGACTGATAATTGCAAGAAAATATTCAGGGAGTGCCTTCCTGGCCAAGGTGGATGTAATTCAAGACTCTATATGTGAAGGAGTGCTGGCTGCAAGTGCCTGAGGAAATGTGCAGATGTGGTCTTGTGAGCCCACATTTTGGAGACAGATCCCAGCAGATGACTCTGCAAGCTGTATGACCTGTCTGAGGTGGAAACGAAGCACCTGGAAAACCACTGTGCAATGAGTTAACCTTTGAATAATGCATTTCCCAAATGCTTTTGGTTTGTGTCCCTCTTATCTGTACTTCAGCAATATGGTCAATCTTTCCAGAAAGCCTGGTGTAAATACAGAGTAGAGGAAACATACTGAACCTGTTTCTCCTGTTTCTGTGCTCTTTCATTCATCATTTCACCTTTGCCATACTCTCTACTTTCTTTTGTTGGAAAAACTCTTCAAGTAAAGAAATTAAGTCAAACTTGTGCTGCTGCCCCCCCACCCCCCAGCTTTTTTTTTTAATTGCCTTCTTTCCTGTAAGACATCAGCGGCTTTTCCCTATTTGTTTCTGTTTGTTTGCTTTGGTTTCTTTCTGTCTTCAAATTTTGCGTCTTGCTTTTTTGTTGCACATTTTTTTTTGCATTTTCTGAATGTGTTAGACAAGGGGAGCTCTGCACTAAGCCATATCCAGTCTTCCCTCTACTATCTCTAGTTAAAACATCACAAAGTTTTGTTGCCTTATACAGGTAAATCTTTCCTATGCAATAATTGTCCTCCTATTTTAGTGTCGCTTTGGAGGAGCAGGAGATCATCTAGGCTTAAAACATAAAAAAAATAAGAAAACCCTCAAAACCCAAAGGCAGGAGCAATCACACATCTACCTGAGAAGACTGGGTATAAGTTCTTTTCTTTTCCATCTCTGGACCACATCTCTTCTGTCCAATGAGATTGCCAGACAGTGGCCCTCTACAAGAACATTGCCCCCTAGCAGTATTCATAGCAGTTGTGTGTTTCTTTCAGCAGAGATTTAGTGTAAGTTTAGTGGTGTCTGCACTTCACAATCAGGTGAGAAAAGGAGTCAATTTCTGCTCTGGTTGTGCTATAGCTGTTAGTGCTGGAATTTCCTTTCTGCCTTTTTAACCATATTATTTGTACTGCTTGTATTTTATGGCCGTGATTTATAGCATATGTCATGAGTTTCTCTGATGCTGCTAGCAGTTCCCTGCCTGTGGTTTGCTAGGTGGGGGCAGTGTCCTGATGCTTTTGACATGAGGTGTGTTTGTTGGCTGCAGTACCTTCCCTTTGGACACCAGAACCAAGCCCTTGCACTGGAAGGAGGTGATGGGGGGGAATGTCTTGAAAGAAGTTACTGCGTTAAACATCTGCTGGAGGAGGAAGTTTCCACAAGAAGTGGGTTAATAGTCTGCTTCTGGAGTGTAAGCTGGGGGCAGGCCTTTGGCCAACCCCAGCCACATGCAGCACACAGCAGCAAACGTGGCTGTGCAGAGTTGGGGTGCAGAGCAGGAACTCATACATTAAAAGGGAGGAGGGGGAAGAAGCCTTTGCAGCTGGCCTGAGTGCAGGCTGCTGCCAGCAGTTGTCCAGAAGCATCCCTCACTGCCCTGAGTTCTGAGAGTGGTGCTTCAGAGAAAAATCTCCCTGGGCTTTTTTCAACCACATGTCTTTGTCATGCATAACAGGGTGGAGTTCTCTGCTGTGCTCTTCCCCGAGTTTTTCAGTTATGGGAGATATGGGAGGGGGAAAAAATTATTCAGACTTCTTAAATTTGTTCTTTTCCAGGGGCTGCAGGACCGCCTCTCCAAAACCATTATTTTACATTATGGCAGTTGTCTCTGGAATTGCAATCGCATCATATTCTGTCTCTTCTCTGGATAATTTCAACAGACTTCTTTAGCTTTTTGCTTTTTCTTTCTTTTCTTTTCCATACCCTTTTCCCTTCTACTTTAACTATGCAGTGAGAAAGCCAAGGAAATTAAAAGGGTGCTGCACACCTCTGCCCTTTTCACATTGAGAAAGGAATGTGTCTCTTTTATGTGTGCTATGGCTCTGTCCCAACAAGAAAGCCAAAACTTATGAAGTGTTTTTTTTTTTCCAAAACATATGTTTAGCTGCACAAGTAAGGTCAACTTCTAGTAGGTTCTGTACTCCTAGGCAAATTTGAAAAGATCACCCTTTATATAATGTCAATGTGGGTTTTCTTTAAAGGAGGTAAATAATGAAGCACCAAAGATAACTTAATACAAGCAAGGCTTCTCGCTGCTTGAAAGAATGCTGACTGGAGCAGATATCAGAGTCCTTCTTTCCACTTATTTCCTTGTTAGAGGCTTTAAGAAGGATCGCCATACCTTGACAATTCAGTTTGCCCTGTCCTGTACACTGTGCTATGCTTTGTTCAGTCTAAATTTCAAGGCCTCAGGCTGTGAGGATTTAATTACTGTTTCTGGGGGATTATTGTAACTGCAACTCTCATGTTTTTCTGTTCTAACCTCACCTCTGCTCTAAAGCCAAGGAAAACTCAAGTGTTACATAGCCTATGTGGTTTCAAGGCCTCTGCAAGCCTGTAGTGTAGAATGACTCTTAACTTTTACCTTCCCTTTGTCTTTTGCATCCAGAATAAACTTTCTAGATCATTGATTTATCCTGAATGGGATATTGAATTTATCTCAGTTGTTTTGGATGAAAACTGATGCTGAGATAAGTGAGGTTTCCCCTTCACTGGGCTGCTTCCACTCTTTCTGTGAACTATACATTAAATGTGCTTCCTGTTTTTAATGAACACTCAATCCCAGCTGCATTTTTTTAAATTAAGGTCTTGTGGACCAGTTCTTGCTGAGTCTTGCTAAATTACTCTTGCAAGAAGATTCTCATTGGCTAGAGGTAGGATCATGTAGCGCTGAGCTTGTCCTTTAGCTTGTTACTTTTCCAGTGGTTAGATCAGCTGCATTTAGGCCCATTTTGTCATTAGGAAGTTATTAAATTGCCGCTCTGCGGCTTCGTCTTCAAGCATCAACCTTTCTGTTGACATTTTGTGCATGGTTCAACCTGGCCTGATCTCATTCTGTCCTCTGCATTCTATCTGACCTGCAAGTGTCATGTATTTGCATAGGTGCTTCATTTCATAGGAGTACAGAAGGGATACAGATGTTATGACTTCATTTTTATTATTTATTATGCTGTTTGGGCTTTTTTGATCTCTGGAACTCACAACAATGATCAAACAAAGATTCTCTTTCATTTTTCTTGGCACTAGTTTCTCTCTCCATGGGTGTAAGTAACTGAGGTCAGTTTTCAGAGTCAGTGACTGGTAAATCACATGAATCCATCCTCAATCCAGCTGAATTTATTGCCTATTTGTGTTTTTTTGCTGGATCTCAATTTCTAAACTTTGCTTTTGCCCTACATAGTTTACACTTCCAGTTTGGAACACTAAATGTATCTTGTGATCCTGGGAGTAAATGCTTGGTGTTTCCTCCTCCCTATTTAGCTGCTTCCTTGGGCAAGATCCAGTTCCAGGCCCTTGTCCCCTGCCTGGCCCAGGGAATGGCCAGGGTTTGTTGCAGGGAGGGAGCTCTGCCTGGTGTCCAGCTGCTGTGGGTAGAGGTAGCTCTGCTGCAGCCTCACAAAGTGCTCAACAGCATCTGTTTTCTTAGGCACTCTCAGGCTGCATGAAAATTATTTCAAGCAGCAGAAGAGCATCTGTACTAGCCAAGTATTGCATGAAAGATCCAGAAAACAGATCTGGCTAGGAGACCTTCCATGGGAGGGTAGAAAGAGAAGAAGAAGAAAATAAGAGAAACTTTCAGAGGGAATTCAGTGAGGTAGAAAGGAAGATCTCTTTGGCCATAATAGTGAAGTTTGAGTCCTACTTTTCCTTTCTTCTGCCCCACCAGTATCTCTTAACTTCTAATTGTTGCTGCTGCTTGTTAAAAGGTGTTTCCCTTCTGTCATTCTTTGCTTCATCTCACATTGATTTATTGGCAATGCTGTACCAGCCCCTGTCTCACCCATGCTGGTGAAAATCCTTTCCTTTGCCCTTTGGGCAGAGAGTCTGAAAGTGTAGGTGGATGTTCAGTGCTCTTCATTTGCTGAGACACCGGGATGCTCTGCTGAAATGAGGGAGTATGTCACCCAGAGCAGAACACAAAAAGGAGTGGTTATTGCTTGTGATGGTTATTCTGAGGGCTTGACTCTCTTCTCTCTCTAACTGGGAAAAATTCTCTGGTGTCCTCTACACCAGCTTATTTGTAATTTTCTGATTAATCTGAAAGGGATGCTGACTGTTGCACAGTGTCTCTTAGTGACCTGAGAAGCTCTAGGTTTTTCTGCTGGGCCTTGTGGGCTTGGCAGTTTGGTGTCACCTTCCCCTGGGCAGTTTTCCCCCCTCTGGTGATAAATGGTGTGTGGTATGGCTGCAGTTTAGCTGATGTGGTTTTTGTTCTGTTGGTGGAGAAGTAGTGGGAAAGGTGCAAAAGTAGATGTAAGTGGGAGACAAGGTCCTTTACCGCTATGCAGTCTAAGAAAGAAGAGGGAGAGGTCTGTTCTCTGGCAGTAATGTGTGAGTGGGAGCATTTTCAGAAGAGATTATCAATCTGTCTTTTCCCTCCTGATTTCATGCTGCACCTTAGCCATCTGTTCTGTCAGCCCTGGAGAAAGCTGCTGCTTTCTCTAGTTTCACTTGCTTATCTAAGGTTGTGAAAGTTTATTCCTTGCAAGGACAAAACTCCTGTCTGTTGTCATTTAAAATCATTTACTATTATGAGTTATGATGCCTCCTATGTTCTGCCCAAGTGGGCTTTAAATGAAGCACAGGTTTGGTTCATCGAAGTACAGCTGTCACTGCAGCAGGAGTCCTTAGTGTTGGTGTAGTTCTCATTCCTACAGGAGAGAGAATTTCCCACTCTACAGATTCACCATCATTTCTTACAACTTACTACTACATCTTTAAAATGCTTCCAAATGGGCTTCCAAAGCTCAAGTTTTTCAGTCTGTCTTCTGTTAGGTACATCCTAATATCAGTTTTTCCTTGCAAACTATCAGTAGCTAAATTCATTACACGAGCTTGCTCAGAGGAGACATGTTCATAGAAGTCCAGAAGGCAAAGTGGGAGTCCTGAGAGCTCGCACAGAAGAACTGCTTTGCTCTCTGTGAACACTCGGTGCTGTGGTAGTGCCAGCTCTGGGGTTTGTTTTGCTTTCCAGAGAAATTGCAGTGAGGGTGATGGGGCACAGTCTAAGGGAAGTTGTAATCTGAGTCCTGTGAAAAGTGCCAATAAACTGCAAATTGGGTATTGACACTTAAATACAGGACTGTATTTCAATGAGGATCTTGTGCTTTCATCTGAGACAAAACCTTGAGTATTGTGACTCTTTTGGCATGGTGGTGTGGCAATATTCCTGATGAAAGTGAATTCCTATTTCTACTGTTGGCAGTAGCTTTTTGATTCCCTTTTTTCCTGTCTTGCACTGTCACAAGCATCTCAGGAAAGTCATTTACTCTAATCCTGTGTTTGACTCATGAGACCCAATGAGCTAATAGCTTGAGAATAAATTGCTGTAGAAATTGCATTCATAAATATCATGAACAGCCTCCTTAAAGTGGTGTTTGATTACTTGAGACAAAGCTTTCAAAACATTAAAACAGTTTAAAATAATCACTTGGCTAAAGCAATAACATTCTGTGGATGCATTTCATTTTTCACAACCCTCTATTTCCCTTTTCAGAAAATGGACAAGAAGCCTGTATTAAAAAGTAATTAAATCTGCAACCCAAGCAAGACACAGAAAATTCAAAATTTAATGCTAATGCACTTTTTGCAGATGATTGTTGCCCACTCACATGCACACAAGTATGCATATCATTAACATTGACAAAGAGCTGACTGTTAAATTTGAGATTTTTGGTTTCCAAGAGTTTATTACACAATCCTATTATGTAAATGTGGTTTTGTTAACTTGTGCAGTTGCCAGGAGAATTAGTGTCTGTCTATAGAGCTGCATGAGATGCATCCGCAAAAGCTGGGTAGGACTCTCTGTTCTGTTGAAAAAGAGTCATGTTGCTTTGATTTATAACTAATCTTTAAAAGTTTTAAGAATCCTGACAATATAAACCAAACAAATCTAACAGTGTGATGGCAGTGTTTGGCAAATGAGACCATGTCCTGCATGGTATTGTGTGTATTCCACTAAAGCTTGGGGGGTTACTGCTGCATATTTGCTGGCTTTCTTTTAGGAAAGGCATGTGTTGTGAGGCTGTGCGAAAATACATAGAACAAAAACTTCTGGCTATTTGGCTAAAAACAGTAGTGTTGGGTCCCTAATTTTTTCTAGTACACTACAGGAAGTGTTTGTCAGGGGAGTGAGGTTTGACAAAGCCTTATTCCTGTTACACCTGGAGACCTGATGTATTGTTCTTGATTGTATGTCTGATCCAACATGAGAACACCACATGAAACATCCTACTGCTTGGAACTTTCCTGGCTGAAGGGCAGCTCTGGGAGTTCCCATGTCAGGTAGTTCACCTACCAGAAAATAGAATTAGAAGGCTTATTAAAGTCTAGTTGTGGGTGTTAGTCATGTACAGGCAGAAGCTGGTAGGGACAGGTGATGTGCATGCGAGGATTTATTTACCCTGGGAGAATACTGTGCTTCTGTGAAGGTACAATGTGTGGAACATGGTACCAGAACTACTTTTTGTGAGTGCTGTCAAGTGCCATTGGAAATAGCATTCACAAATTGTCCCATCCTTCTGTGAAAACAAATTCCTTCTAGCTCTCAGGGTTGGGAGGGGGGATTCAGTAGGCACATTGTTCAAGACCATACTTCGAAGCCCATTAGTTAACCTTAAAAGGTTGTCAGTTTGTGAATTCTGACTTTGAAGCTTGCAATGGATGAAGTTGGGATTGCTGTTCAGGATGGAAGAGATTTTGACCTCTTAAATTGAGAGGTTTGTGTTTGGCAAAGAACTTTCCTCCACAGGTCTGTGTTATGCTGAGAACATGGACAATGCAGCTTCTTAGCACTTCTAAACTTGTAGTTTGATTGTTGCACAATATTTAATGATTTATATATCGCTAGAGGTCAGGGTCAATTTTTTTAAGTATTAAATCTGATCACTTCCATGTGGTTTTAAGCTTAGAGTGAAAAGCAGTAACTTGATAATTACTCAGTATATCCTTTGTAATGTCTTTACAGCACAGTCTGGTTTGAACATTGCTCTTCCTTCTCACACCTACAAGATAAATCAGTTGCATTTTTTGTTGTCCTGGCATCTGCAGCCAAATAGGGATGGAGATAAGGCTTCATTCTGAAGCATTGAACCGTCACAGGTTTGTCACACCCCAAGTGCTGTCTCGCTGTCAGGGGAGGCTCCTGAGCTGCAGTGTGAATGTTGGTGAAACCTGCCACCTTCTGTAAGAGCGTGGTCTTGGCTTCCAGAGAGCAGCAGATCCAGAGCATCTCTGCTACTGGTGGGCTCATTTTCCATGATCTGGTTCATGAATATTCAACTTATCACTATGGGCTTTAACAGTCAAAGCTTTTGGTTTGCTCCTTGTCCAATACAGAGATTGATTTGAAAGCTGAAATAATGTTGCCGTGCCTCCCATATTTTGCCCCAGATATTTTGCTGTGGATATTCCTGTTTCATCATATTTTTATGACTTGAAAATAGGCCACTTCAGACACCTTCCTGTGTAAAATTTGAGCTAGACCTTTTTCAAGATGAACCTTTAAAATTAGAAACTTCACACTTGAATGTCAGAGTTGTGTATAATTTCCTGTGTTGACAGCTACATTGCCTCTGTCAAGGATGAGTGAAATGTCTTGAGCTATTGCTAAGTAAGTTTGTGCCTGTTTCAAGAGCTGCTGTGCCTCTGTGGCACAGATAAAGAAGTCAGCTCTAGGTTGTGTTGTGGCTGAGTTTTTCTGGTGTGTTACAGTCACTCTGCAGGGATTATCAGCCTTTCAGAAATTGTGCCATGCCAGGGTTATGCTAGTTATATTTTAGTTTCTGTTTTGCTGTTAATGGTGTCATGTAAGTGCTGAGTTTTTGTGTTTAAAATTGCTAGAGCAAAAGGAAGATCATTTTTCTCTGGGCTGCACATAGAAAACTCTGGAATAGCATGTTTGATTTTCTATCAGAATAGCTTGCCACAGCCTCTGTCACTCCAGTGGGTAATGTTTTCCCTTCCGGTTCCCATTACTATAATTAAATGCGTTCAGAGCATTCTGTTTCTGTCTATTAACATGTAATCATGTGATTGATTCTTGTATGCCAAGTAGATATTTTTTCCAAAGGAAATATTTATTTACATCAGTTTTCAGATCAGCTATGTAAATCAAGTGCTTATGAGTGGCATTTTCATGTGCAGCTTGAACTCTGGTATTTCCAACTTCTGTCCTCTGTACTTCTCCCTCCTGTGCCTCCTCAGCTTTCTGCTGCTTTAATTGTTAGTTCCCTCACTACCATGCTTAGTCAGATGTTCAAAGCACTTGATATTTAACTTGCCAAAAGATGTTACTGTATCCTGTGAATTTTTTAATTGATCAGGATTTAGTGGGAGGCTGACTTGTCTTTCTGAACAGATCGCTTGTGTCAAGGAAAGCTGCTGACCAAGGATATTTTTAGACATTGTTAATGATCCAGAGAATGTACTGTCAAATATTTTCTTTTCAGTCTGTTTTATTTTTTTGGCATCACATCAGGTTAACATTAAGCTTTTTGTGTTTGCATCCTTTCATACTATAAATTATTTGCCTTCTTTGTTATAACTGTTTATGCCAACCTTGTGACTCTGTTTCTCTGCTCTCAATTACTTTTGTTCCCTCATCCATGGGAATAATATTGCCTCTGAACTATAGTAGAATTTCTAAAAGTGGCCAGTAACTGTAAAAATGAACAAATCTAAAGCATTCATACAAACACCCTATTTTTCTACCCCAAAGAATTAAAATGTATGCCCATGGATAAAGCATTGATGATCAATACTGTTTTCCTTCAATCTGCCTTGTGTCAGAGGATAGGATCAGTACGAGACCATGGTTCCAGAATTGTTAATCCTGGGAATGTTTGCTGTTCTGTCAGTCAGAGGTACAGATTTGGCCATGTTTTTGTTGTTTACTGCAGCATTGAGTTTAGGTCAGTTGAAGAAAGACTGGTGATGTCTATCCAGCACAATGTTTTCAGATGCAGGCATTTGTTTTTAAATTTCTTAACCCAAAGTAGCACTCTGCATCATGGCCCAGGTATTTTTGATTTCAAACTGCAGACTTGTGCTGGGGATGCAGTGGCTCAGCAGAATGTCACTAATCTAGGAAAGGTATTGAAGCCCCATCTGAGAGTAGATACTCATTGCATGCTTCGTTTATTGCCATCCTACGCTGACTAGATTTCACCTAAAAGCAGGAGCTGTCTTAATCTTCAGAGATGTAAAGAAGGATGTTTTAATGTCATTTCTTTATGCTGAATTTTCCAGTCCACTGTGGCTCCAGAATTTATTGTTGTTTGTACTTCAGACCAATTGCAGAGTAAATGGGAACATCCCAGCTGTTTGTGCTGGTGTAGCCATGGCTGCATTGACAGACTCGGGAGCAGGGTATTGCTGAGAAGTCTTGTGGTCCTAATCTGCTGTTTTATTGATATTGTAATGATTCTAATGATTCCTCTATACAGAGCATTTTCCTAGGGAAGAAGGATTTTCTAGGTATATTTGTGGAGCTTAGCTTTTTGAATGCATCCTCCAGAGAAGGAAGAGAGCTGCTGGAGGGAGTCTGACATTTAGTCATGCATTTGACAGTGCAGTTCAGAGTGCTTACTTGCTGAATATGTGAAGGTATTCCTTGCTCTTGATCCCTCTCAGTGTTACTAAAAGGATCTGCATTGTTGGCAACTGGCTTTGCAAATCAAGAAAGATATAGTTTTTATTTTTAATAACACTTTCTATTCCTACTCTGCTTTTAGCTAGAGGAGAAATATAGGAATGATCTGTCTGAAGGCTTCCTGGCACACTGTAGTCATCACCAGAGATCATAAAGATTAAACAAGGCATCCTTGACATGTGGGCCATCTAATCAAAGGATTGAGAGAATAAATTTAATTCCTTGATCATCTGGGATCCTACTATGTGACTTACAACAAGTTTCTGTTGAGATAATTTTCCCCCCAACTTTTTAGGTTAGCAGTTGCACTTCCTTTATCTTCAAAGGGTATAGTTAGAGATTTATGTAAACTATTTGTTGATTGCTTACTTACTCATAGAATCATTAATACCAGTTTGGGTTGGGACTTCAAAGATCATCGAGTTCCAAGCTCTCTGCCAGGGGCAGGGACACTTCCTGCAGGATCAGTTTGCTCAGAGCCTCACCCAGCCTAGCCTTGAACAGGATGGTGCATCCATGACTTCTCAGGACAGCTTCTTCCAGAGCCTCACCTCCCTCACTGTAAAGAATTTCTACCTAATACATAATCTGAATCTGCTCTCAGTTGAGAGCCACCCCCTTTGTCCTGTCACTATATGCCCTTGTAAAAAGACATTAAAAAGACAGTAAGCATTAGTATCTTGTCTCTTATATCCAGCAGGACAGAAACATACTGTCACAAGTTCACTTGATGGCATTGCTCAGGAAGAAGTTGTGAGTTCATTTCTCCTTTGGACATGCCCTTGGAAAGGTTAGGAGTTATTTTATGCAATTCCCAAGGGCATCTCTGACAAGGTGTTTTGGAGTAGGGTGATCTTGATTGGATCCTGCTGTATGTTTGCAGTTCAATTCAAATCATGTTTCTCCCAGTAGATTATTTCACTTCTAGCAATGAGGTGCTCCTGTATTAAAAGCAAAAAAGCTTTTAATACTTCATTATGCTGACACGCAGAACTGTTGTGTGGCTTCTGCATGGGTGAAATGAGCATTTTTCAGCTTGTGGAACGTTGTATCAATCAGCAATTTGAAGGGCAACAGGGAAAATATTGTTCCCCTTCTGATCAATGGAGTCTGATTGTAGACATTAGTCTTTGTTTTCTAGCGTGACTCTTTTTATGCCTTGTTAATCCTCTTGAGCAGCAAGAAGAGTCTAATACTGAAGATCCATTTCACCTAGGAATTCTTATAAGAACACTTTAGAGTTGTATAAAAAATAACGTGGTCACAAGAGGATATTTACAAAATAAGTATTTACATTATGATCTCAGAATACTTACTCTGGCCTCTAAATCTATCAAATGTTTTTATCTCTTTTCATATATTTACATTTCCATTTGAAATTAGTCCAGTGATTAAATGGAAGTATCAGAACACCAGAATACGATTAAGTCACTCTTTTGCTTTGTCTGTGTAAGTAAATAATGATGAATCAAAGTTTATAATTTGTCTTTTACCATCTGTTTTGTTTTGGGACGTTTTATTGGGTGGGGTTTTTTTTGCTTACACAGGTAATTTTTGTCTCCTGGATAGCCTTTTTCCTTTTTGCAGTCTTGACATATAATTTTAATGACTATAGGTATATTATCCCTGCTTCTGGTTTTATGTAGGTTTTCATTAAGCTTGGTGTGCATTAGAAAGTCAGATTTTAGTTCTTTTGAAAGACTGTCCTTATTAATTAAATCCACTAATTATCAGGAAGAGGTTAATATTTTCTCACTAAAACAGTGCAATTAAAAGTGTTTCCAGGGTGTACTTCCTCAAAAGATAAGTTTTTGCTCATTCAGATCTGCTCTTCTTGGAAATAGAGAAGGAGGAATTTTTGTTGCAAATCAGTGATAAAGGCCAAAAGATGAAATAAACATGAGAACAGGGAAGGCAGTGAGGCCTTTTTTTCTATTACAGAGGTGGGGGAGAATTTTTGCTAATTAACCCTAGGAAGAAACATCTGGTGTTCTATTGAGGCTTTTTACTTGGAAAGTAATTTCTTTGTTGGCATCTTCATAATGATCATGCTCACACAGTCCCTGTATATGGTGGCCTCTGTTCCCCTGAAGTTACAACATACCAGCCCCATGGAGTTTGGGGGATGACACAAGTGCTGTGGAGGTGCTAGGGAAAGGAAACTCATTGCTTCTTGATTTATTGGCAGTCCAAACCTGGCACACTCCCGTGCCCTCTCAACTCAGCAAAGAACAGCTCTTGTTTGTTAATTGCTTATAATCAATATCTGAGAAGACACTGTTTTGTTTTAGCATCTTTGGAAGTGGAGTCTGAAAGGAAACTTCTAACCCATTAAACTTTAAACCCATTTACCATTCTGAAGACAATTCTGAATTTTATATGATTCTGTACATACTGAAAAGAATTAATATAAACTCTGCATCATGTAAAATATTATGTATGTTATGTAGTTAATTGATGTGAATTCTGTGTTCAGTGCTGCTCCTTCAGTTGCTTCTGTTCCGTTTCTCTGCATAGCTAAGTGCAACAGTCAGGTTACCCAAATTTAAAAGATAATATGAATTCTGTCACAAATAGATGTGTTAGAAATACAGTATCTACCACTTTAAATCACCAGTTCAAAGAAATGACCAGTCAAGCTGAAAATCCAGCGAATGGGGTCAGTATGTTGTGTGAGGCAAAAACATCGTTCCCTTAAAGAGTATGAAAGCAGCAAGAAGAATAGAGGCTGTGGAACAGTTATTAACATTTATAGTAGTCAATGAGCAATAAAACAGTTTTCTGTTTTCCTAACAAGTATGATGCATGTATTGTATGCACAGCTGTATAATACTGAGCTAAGCAAAAATTAGAGCAATGCAATCGTCAGCTCTGAGGAGGAGATCGAATGCTGGTGGTGACAGTGGTTTTTCACTTTCCTATTTGGGTGCTGAGGGATGCCATCCTGAGTTCCTCTGGGTTGTGTGGTCTCAGCATTGTCCCTGTTGCTTGAAAAAGAATATATTATTACAACTTTTGTACCAAGATAAATATTGGAACTTGTATAAATAAGATTTTGAATTTTTTTTCACATCTGTAGAGGTGTGGGAGAAGGGAAGGAGAAAAACAGTGCAAGAAAAAATTAATTTATTTAAAGCTTCCTGAATGTCAAATTTTGAGTAATTTTCTTTCTAAGGAGATCTGCAGTGTATGTCATTATCCACCCATTTCCTTTTAACACAATTCAAAAAAATGCATGCCTTGTGCTTTAAGGGGAAATGTGCTAAGAGGAAGATTCTTGGTGTTACTCCTCTCACAGGCCAGGTGAATTTTATAATAGTGTAGAGACTACTCTATAATAGTGTAGAGACTGGCTGACTGTTCTCCTTATCTTATAAAATGAAGTATTGATAATTTAAAGATAGAAACAGCTGTTGGCCGTAAATGAAGCCAAGTGATGAAGGGAAATGAAGCTGTACAGGTTTATGTGTGTGAAGACATGCCCAGCTATACATTGGCACTGCCATGGTACTTTTAAACTCAGCCATACATTTATGTGCACCTCAACTTAAATGTTCAGCTGACAGCTCTGGGATCACTTGGGCTCAGCAGGAGGGGAGGAGGCTGTGCCCCTGCCGTTGTCTAGGTAGATTTCTACCAAGGATACCTGTGCACATGTCCTACCTGGAAGCTGTTGGCTAACCTGCACTCCACAGGACTGGTTTCTGACTCAGATGAAGGCTGTCTAACGTCAGCAGCGCAGCATGTTAAAAAATTTACATTTGCATCAGTGCGAAAACTACAATGTCTCTGTTGTTTCAAGCCTCAGCAAGTGCTTGGAAGTACCATACTAATATTGGAGCATGAAAATGTTAGCAAGTACTGATCAAATTTGTTGTGAATGCTTGACAGCCAGTCTTTAAATTTTGTTGGTGGTGTTGTTTTAAAAAAAAAAATTGAAATAATGGCTTTGTAGATGTCCTTAGAGGAATTCTGCAAGACTAGATGCTGTGAGGGAATCAATATTAAGACTGTCAAAATGTTAAGGACCTAATCTGAGTATAACATACTCCATTTTAAATGAGTAGTAAATCATCTGGTATTGTAGCAATTAATCTGGTGTAAATGAGATTAAAATCAATATCAGATTAGTGTCTAATGGGACCCCCTGATTGGTGTGGGTGTGATTTCAGGGACTGGGGAGAAATTCCTATGGCCTATTCTGCTGTGCAAACTTTCCTTTGTTCTTTCCCCTGTTTTCTACTGTGCTTTTTCTCTGTGCCTGAATTTGCAAATTCTCATAATTTATAATTACAATTTAAGAGCTCTCCTTAGGAGGGAGCATTTCAAAATTGCCTTGTAATCTCTGCTAGGAAAGATAAACCTGAAATCAGAACAGATGGGGAAATTTTATATTTATTAAATAGATGTTACAAACTCAAATCTTTCTGCCTGATATTGATGCGGTTATAGTCTTACTGGTTTTTGTTGAGCCCCAATTCTGTCTGATTTTCTCACACTCTTGCTTTATTGTTCCATGTTGCTTGCATTCAGGTTGCAGTGCAGCTGGCTGACAGATGAGGGGGAATTGCATTTGTTTTTCTTTGAACAAACTGTATTAATTATAATGCCTCCCACTGGGCTTGCAGTTTGCTTTAAGTAGCACATATCATTAGCTTTTAAAAACTGACAGGATCATAAACTTCATATTATTTTATCTTAAATGGTGTATGATTTAAATGGCACAGTATAACCACGAGGCAGAACAGCAAACCTGCACTCACAATTCTGTGTGCTACAGAAAAAAGTGTTTTTCTTCCTGAGGAGAACGCATCTGTATTAACTAGAAGGGGTAGAAAGTTTGGGGTTTTTTTTCAGTCCACAGTGCAGGTTAATTTTTAACTGTCTGTCCAGAGCAATCAAAATTGAACATTAATGCAGTCTTAACAGATGTGTTCTTTTTCATATACATGTACAAATATTACTGGAGAACAGGTTCCTGGCATGTTTTCTTCCTGCCAAAAAGCTTTTGGTAATGCACAACAGACTCCATCCATGGACATGTTGTGGCTTGAATAGTGGAGGTCTGTATCTTCTGTTTCTTGATTTTCAGCCTAGTTCAAAATATTCTTCTAGACAGATGAAAGCACTTGCTTGCATCTTTTTCTGAGATTTTAATGATCAGGAGTTTGTCAGAGCAGAGGGGTGAAAGGAAAATTCCAGAATACCTGATTTACTATAGGTTATCAAGAAAAATAGTTAGGAGCATGTACTATGTGCTTTATAAGGGTGTCATTAGTTACAGGAGAAAGTCAGAACCTTGGGCTATGTTCATACAATTCAGTCTGAGTTAGGGTTTATTCAAGTCACCCCTTGAAGTGTTAAAAATTCAGGTGTAGGATGGACAGGAGCTGGAAAAGAAGGCATTTCCATAAAGTATTTTAAGATGTTTATCACATACCATGTGTTGCCATGCAGATACTTATGCTTTATGGCGTGCATTCAGCAAGTATAAGTAAATAGAACCAATGAAGTTGGTCTGTGGGCTTCAGATGAAAGCAAATTTTCCTTGTTTAAGAAAGTGTTTGCCTTGTATGATGTAATGCAGCAGATTTTTCACTTGGTCCCTTATTTAAAAACAGTGCAGTATAAAGGATTGTTAAATAAGGATGTGCAGTTCATTGAGTGAAATGCTGTATATCCTGTTAGCAGTGGAACAACAAACAACTAGTGAGCAAATGAATTAGTTTCATTAGAGTTTCAATAAAGAAACTATGCCAAAGACATAGTCAGAAAGAAAGTTTGTTGCTAATCTTTCTACAATACGCTGATGATGATGGTGGAGATAACTGAATGAGAAGGATGTGGTTTTGAAATATCTGTGCCACTGTATAGCAAGCAGTTAGTCCAAAGAGGGGCCTGGATTAATGCTGAAGTGTTCTGTATCTGCTTCCATTTGGGTGGAGCAGAGCAGTTTGGCTTTGGTTTCACACGTCTCTGACTGAGAGGCTCTCAGCTGGAGTTCATTTATCAAAGACTCCCAAGGTGAAGGGCTCACGGGCACAAACAGGATTAATTTCCACCAGAAATGTAACATTTGCATTCACTTACCTCAGAAATACTCAGGATAAGCTGAATTTCCCTTTCATCCTCTATCAGGGTTAGTTAAATCTTTGTTGGAGGATGGAACACCTTGCTGCCCTCATCCTAAAATGTTTATGAGCAAAACACCTTAAGAGAGAACCTTGAACTCTACAGCTTCAGGGTATATGGGTGGAAACACTCTTTTTATATCATTTTATTGCTTTGTAGGAGGGAATTGGAGAGTCCTTGGGGTCAGTAAGGGAGAGAAAGAAGGAGGATGATCCAAAAGAGGTGTGGGAGGAGGCAGCTCTGTGTTCCATTCTCCATAAGTAGGGTTCATGTATTTATATGTATAGGAAAGCATAAGCAGTCCCTGCAGAAGAGATGAGACTTGGCATCTCCTGTTTCCTGGGTGAACTCTGTAATTGTTTGGCCTCAACCTAGAGGGTAGGTTCAGTAACTTGGGGAGATGAAAGAATCACAGCCCCAGTTGCCTTTGTTATCAGATGCTAGTGAAGGAGGAGAATGGAAGAATACTGATTTTGTGTTGAATGTCATAATGCTGCAGTTCTGTTACAGAATTAGCATGCAATGAAGAACATGCATAATATTTGTTCTGTACAATGAGTGTCAAGTTTGGAGTGTTTGTGTAAGATGCAGCATTAAAAAGAGGGTGTGCAGCATAGAATGTCATTGTTTTCTCCTTGATCTCTGCAGGTCCTATTACTTCAAAACTGGTTCAGTTATTTTCCTGGATATGATCTCTTGGTACTCATTCTTAAAGCATCATGGGTTTGTTCCCAAGGGCAGAAAACCTTTCCTTTACTGAAATTTGGCAAGTCACTTTCAAAAGAATGCAATTTTTCTGAGTCTGAAAACCTGATTTATTGCTGAATCCCCACAGAGGGTATAGAAAGTGTCATATGTTATGCATTCTATGGTGTTTTTGTCTAGACAGAGTATTAGAGTAGGGTTGCAAAGATACTCAGGAACATCTGCAATTTTTAAATGCAAGAGGACTCTATTACTAAGTACCTTCTCAGCTGCCAGTTGCTTTTCACTGCATACTTAGGTTTTTAATAAATACAAATGTCTGTAGTTGCCTCCTACTAAACAGCTTTGCCCTGTTTTCAACTACTCAGATCTATCACTAAGCAGATAATTGCCCTCATTGCTTGGAGTTTGCCCGGAACCAGAATCACTGTCTGCATCTGACACAGAGCCTTTGGGATTCTTGGTCAGAAATCTTAGTGCAGAAAAGTGTACACAAATTGTCCTTCACAGAGGTCTGGAAATCAGTGGGTGGGTTTCAGATTGCTGACAGCTATCCCAGAAGTCCCTGTAGGACATAATTCAGGAGACAACAGAACTTCTTACCATCATTGTGGTGGATGTGCTCTTGACCTCTTTCAGTCCCCTGGTGTGAACAGGACAAGACTCTGCTCAAGGTGACAATCCTCACTCTCGTCTGATGGGAACTGCTTTGAACTGATACCATGTGGCCTGAAAGACTCCTCTTTTCTTTCCCCTTTCCTGTACCACCCATTGTCCCCAAGAGAGCTCTGACCATTCCACTTGAAGTGACCTGACCCTGACTCCCCCACTGAGATGGCTGAAATGGTCACAATGATGATTCAGAGGAGAAAAGTATCAATCAGACATGAAGAAGTCTGGGGACTTCTGCATCAGGTCCAGTCTTACTGGGCTGACAAAGTTAATGCTGAATAGGCTGTTTGCCTAAAAGAGATTGATTTATTTCCTTCAAATATTCAGTTGCCATAGACCTCAGGTATGTTTGGATTAAACTTGTAAAACCAGTACTTCTTTGTGAGCATTGCATTACTGAGAATGATATTTAAACTGTGCCATAAGGGACAAATTCATGTCCAGCATCCTGCCAGACTGAGGATTTTCCATTATACCGAGGTCATCCTGCTAACCTTCACTGGCTTCAAGGGAAAATAAGCTCATTTTAAACCACAGCAGTAATTAAATCTGCATGCCTACTTGACTGATTTAATGTTTAATTAAAGCAGAAGTATTGTGGTGGGGTAGTTGAAATAAGTGACTGTCAACATGTGTAACACTGACAGAATTTTTTTTTCCTTGTTCTTTTTAGGTTTTAAAAATGCTTTTTAGTGTAGTATGTAGGTATGCACTGAGAAATCCTTAGAACATCTGAACTAGCATGAAACTTTTGAACCGTGTTTTCTGAGGTTCAAATAAGAGCATAGAAGACTTTCATCAGATAAAGGTGCAGAGTACAAAATATCATGAATTTCACACCCAATCATTCATTGTATTTTTGTGTATACATCTGTGTAACACTTGCTACCAGAATGAAGTTTCTTTGGTTAAGAAAATGTGAGACTGGTTTACAAAAAGCTTTGCAATTTTATGTGGGTAGAAGTATTGAACTATAGTCCATCTATGAAAATGCACGAGTGAATTCGTGTTTTGCTTCAACTTTTAAACTGGACATAATAAACAAGTAGGGGTTTTCCTCATTGAAATGCAAATTATCTGTAAAACAGAAATCATTACTTTCTGACACTATACCAGTCTAGTTTATTCAGAACCTCATAGCTAATAACACACATGTGGCTCACAGGTTCACAACTACTCACTGGCAGCTCTTAGTCTACTCGGACAGAACAAATATTGTATTCATTTACTGCTAAGGGATCACTTGTCATAGGTCTTTGACACTTGCTGAAAGAGCTTTCTTGGCATTCTTGGACTCTTGACTTTCAGTGATTTTTCTTATTCATTACCTTTTTAATTACTCCCCAACCACCCTGATTTTTGTTGCAACAAGATATTGAACTAATCTACAGAAATTTAAATATGTCTACAGAATTGAAAGATTCCACAGAAATTGAAAACAAAAGATTATAAGGGAAAAATTATCCATTGAGTCATTGGCTTATGGAGATTTATAGTGAAGGAGTGAGGAACAAGTGCTCTCCTAGCAAGGTTCTCTTGTGCTTTTGAAAGTCTTCTATCTGATTAGAAATTTGCAAGATTTCTTGACAGATGGAAAAAAATAAACACAGCAAGATTGAAGTTTTGAAGTTAAGATTGAAAAGGTGTTTGAAATAAAGACGTTGTTTTGTTTAAAACAATAATGAATTATTTGAGTGGGCAAAACCCACTAATATTGCCACTATTATAAGATCCTAAGGACATAGGTTTAAATGAAAATAATAGTGAAAAAATAAAAATAGTGGGTTGAGTTACATGGGACTATATGGTGTTGGCCCCTGAAATGTCCCCTGGTTTGCTGAGATGTGTCACTGGTCCTTTTTGAGTGCCAGTGGTGTTTTGGAAATTGCTGGGATCCCCATCCAGGGGTTCTGCATCTTCTGTCTGTTGTCACAGCATGGCATCAAGATACTTCTTTAGTTGATAGGAAGATTTTGTGTTGTCCTTCATTAAAGGCACTCCCAAATCAGTAAATCACAATTCACTGCAGAGACTACCCTAGAAAATGAGGACACTGTGTGCTTCCTGGGCTAAGTCAAAACTTTTTGGGCAATTATTTTTCTAGACCAAGTCCAGTCTTGGCTCTTCCCCTCTTCGCATACCTCTTAAGGAAGGAAATGTTCATTACTTTTTCAAAATCAGTTGTAGAACTGGACATCCAAAATCAATAGTCACCCTTAAAATATTACCACAATGCTTAAACCATAGTCAAATGAAATTCCATTTGAGCTTTATCTAAGCTAAGTGTGGCTGAGAGCAGTCTCTGCCTCAAGGGATGACATGCTAATGCACTGCACCAGAGGCCAAGGGCCACTGGGCAGGCTGAAAATTCTATGGAAAGTGTAGCACTACCAAGCATATGGAACATATACATTAGAGCAACGCTCTCTTATTTTAAATGATAACATTTACACTACTCCCCTCTGCTGTATTACTAAAAGCCATTAAAATAGCATTTTGGTTATGGCACCATCTGAGGTAAAAGCACCATGCTTTCAAGAATGACTGGTTTGAAAAATTTTAATTTTCAATTAAGCTTGAAAGGACAAAGTGCAAAATTAACTAACTTGCAATTAATTTCAGTAGTAATTATGTAAAAAATTCCAGGCATACAGAAGATGAGAAGCATGGCATAATTAGTTGTGGAGGTTTTTACTGCTGTAATTACAGTGATAAATATGTATGAGGCTGTTTGGGGAAGGGAAGCACAGCAAGCAATTGTATTTAATTAAACTTTTAGCTGGCTTAGTTATGGAGACTGCTCTTTGTTTTAATCCCTTCAAAACTGCAGTGACACTCCCAAGGCAGGATAGTTACACCCCAGTGTGTGAAAATTGCATTTTAGGTTTTATTTTTCCTAGGTAGAGGTCTCGCAGGTCATCTGTCACTTTATGAATTACAGGTAACCACTATGTTCCAATTTTACAGCTCTTGAAACTTTTGTGAAAAGCCTGATGAAAGCAAATTGTGCAATTTGTTGTTTGTGTATTTAAAATACTCAAAATAAGGATGTAGAATTGCACAGGTGAGCATGATGCAGAGGAACCATCAAGCACAAGGTAAGATTGACTGCTAAATTGTTATGTTAGGATCAGTCAGGCCTTCAGCATCCAGAGGTCTTTGTTTATGGGGTGTTTATCTATAGCTACAAAATCTGCTGAAAAATTAACACTGTTTGTAAAGGGAGCAAGGAGTCATGCAGACCAGTGTGTGTCTGTGGTTTGTTATGCATTTTTATTCAGTATTTTTTAGATACCTGATTTGTTCCACTTAGACTAGAATCCAGTGTGATTTGGTCTTTTTTTTCTTTTAATTTTCTTTCCTAATTTGAGTTTAAACAAGTTTTTAAGCTGAGACATAGGCATATTAAATCAGCCTCCATCTTTAACGTGTGAACACTGTATATAGACAGCTTGTTAAAATACCACAGAGTGCTGGGGAGGACAGGACTGGGTTGCTCAAGGATAATTAAATGCACCTTAAGAGTAAAGCAATAAAGCTGCCTCCTCTTTGATAGTAAAGAAAAAGTAAATAATTCATTAAAGTCTTTGTGAGTGTGGAGAGCAGGGTATGGCTGATGGAAGCTGAGAATTCCCAGTTTCTGATCCTGGCTGACAATTTTTAGCTCTGCAACTTGAAGTGAATTGTTTTATTAATTTAAGTCTTGCTTTTTAGATATGGAATAGGTTTACCTATCTTGTTGGATTACTGTAACATTTATGTGATTTGTCTTTAAATACTTAAAGGAATAGTGCTAAAAAAATACTATAGTTGGCCATTTGTATCTGTACTATAAAGGAGTAGTAGTAAATGGTTTTGTTTCTTCCTCTTTCAAATTAGATAAACTCTCAACCTTTGTTAAGAGTGATTTTTAAAATTGCAGCAGATGCTTGTGTGTGTGTAAGTGGAAACATGTCTCAACTATTACAAATTATGTTCCCTAGAAGCTTTTACCCAGCCCACACAGTCCCCCAGCTTTTGTTTAAATTTAGTCATGAAGCATCATTTTACCTATTTTCTCTTCTTCCTGAGAAGTGTTTCATTAAATTTGTCTTGCATCTTTTCCCTTTTACCCTCATTCACCTTTAATTTTGATCTGTCCAATAATCTAAGAATTAGTCACTGAGCTTATTTTTTATAACCAGAGGCTATTATAAATACCTCAGTCATATCTCCTTTTAGTAATATTTTCTCAATACTAAATAAAGCATGCTTTTTTGTCTCTTGATATTTAAGCCCTGTTTCCCCCATTCATCATCTTTGTTTCTCAAGCTCCACTCTCCATCAACCTAATTCTGTCTTCAAGTAAGCTGGCCAAAATAGGCTGCCAGTGTTCAAACATGGTTTCATTGGGGTTTTGCAGAATCATGCCATAATGCAGTTAATATCCTTTCCTTGTGATAAGCCAGTTTTCTATTAACCTTCTTTACCACTGCTATGCATTAGCTGAAGTTTCTGTCAATAAAGGTTCGTTCTCGTGTGACACATTAGCTAATTCAGTGCCTTTTAAACTATGCTAAGCTGTACTAATCATTATTATTTGCCTCCAGTCTTTTCAGGCAGAACGAGAACTATAAGTATGCCACCAAAAATCTCTTCATTTGCCCTTGCATACAGTAATTATCTTGACATAGTGATTAATAATGATGATTCTTGCCTCTTAATACAAATTTTAAAATACATTTTTCTTTCTTGCATTGTACACATGCTTTTCATATCAAGAATTGCACAATTCAGTATGACTAGTTTAGTCAGTCAGCCAGGGTCAAAGGGAAAATAAATGTTTCCACAATCTCTCTGGAAACAAAAAGCAAGACTACATCTTCAGCAAGAATAAGATCTGGCACTCTCACATTCATTAGGCTGCATTTGTCAGTGCTGAATAAACAGCCTTTCATCAAGTGCAGCAATTTTCTCCGTTCTCTAATTAAAGATATTTTTTTTGCTAAATTTATTTATATGAAAACTTGCTGAAGTGAGACCAAAATTTTTATAATGCATATTTCAAAAAAAAGGTTCTGGATCAAATCCCAGGTACTATAATATCTTGATTTACTGTCTGAAATGTTACACTAAGTCCATTCACAGGGTAAAGGTGTCCAAATGTCCTCTGTACTCTAAAGGAGGGGCTGAGCTCCTCCTTCCATTCCGAATGCATGGCTGGCTTCTAAGGCTTACAGAATTTATTGATTTGTCAATGAAGTATGAACTCCTACTGAACTTGGGAGAATAATGGGATCATGTAACAAATGATATAAAAGCTCTTTACAAGAGGGCCTCCATCCTCATTGTTAGAAGGTGTTTTTCGTATTTTTTCTGTGCATCTGAAGACAGGTTTGGTGAAACAAACACAGGTGTGTCAGCTCACCAGGAGAAATAACCCAAATTTAGGTTCTGTGAGGTATTTTGGGTTATTTGATTGGCAGGGTGAAAGTGTTGTTACTTCTGACTGCAGGCCAGTGTATGCATTCAGGACTGTCAGAGGTCTCAGGTTATTTCCAAAGCACAGCTAGACCATTGCTAGCTCAAGGGGATCTGTTCCAGTGCTGCATTCTCCTTGCCATTTTCCAAGTTGCACCTCACACCAGAGCTACCCATGTAGGTAGTAAGTTACTGTAGTGCCTTCCCTTTGGAGGTCAGTGGTTCAAATTCAGCCTGGATTGTACATACTTTAAATTTATCGGAATTTTTTTTATATTCATCTGAAAAACTGAGAAACTCTCCTGAGGACTTACAGGAATGATAGTCCCTATGGAAAAACCATCAGAGTGATCAGTGTAACTGGAATTCTAGGCATGGAGGCACGTGGTGCTACTAGTGTTTATTCACTGACAGAGGTGACAGCTCTAATCAATTAGATGTGTGAAATAAAGCTGTGATTTCTCACATTAGTAATTTGGGACACTTCAGTGTTTGTTCAAACACTGCAGTGTTTGAAAGCCCTGTGCTTACATTGTTAGAGCAGGCATGGTTTTGATTCTCATTAATTTCAAACTTCTGTATTTTAACATATTATAGGCTTCCCTGCGATGTTTTCTTCAGCCTAAACAATCCCTTCTTGGTAGTTAGTGTCTATGTGGGCATCTTCATGTTGTTCTCCATCAAGCTATGATTCACCTTTGCTCTTTTTTTAAAGTGTGATGTCCTGAGCTGGATATATGCTTGAGCACACACCTTGCTAGAGCTAGATTCTGTTGGGTTTGTATTTTTCACTGCCAGTGAACATACTGTTCCCTGCTGACACCTGACTGCATGCGATCCTGACTATTTCTGCTATTTTAAAATAAGTTTTAATTTTGATCTCATCTAGCTGGGTTGATGTGCCTAACAGCAAGCTGAATAATCATTCTCTGTCATTCAGGTAATTACTGAATAGTTTCAGGTTCAGAGCAGAGCCTTTTGGACCCCCCTGAAAAGCTTTCAGTTTTCTAATGAGCCACAGCAGCCACAGTCTTTGAATGTTTCCCTCCCACTCCCTATTTTCAGTGTCATCTCTTCTGTCAAGTGAGATTTTTATCAGAGGGTGAAAAGCACATGTTTATCTTCTTCCTGGTGTTAATGCCTTCCAGATGCTTGTTAGTGTCCCATTTGTGTACACTAGCTTTCAAATGCAGCTTTTTTCTTTTTATTCTCTTTGCCTCATTTGCTTCTCTGTTCTTTCTTCCTCCCTCTCTCTTTCTCTGGCATTTGACAGTCAGGGTCTTGTGATCAGGAAGGCCAAAAAGGGCGGTGCAAGAGCTGCTTTCACAGCCAGTTGCTGTCTTCTCTGCTGTTGTGTTTTGCTCTTTTTTTTTCCCTGTTGTATGTACATGCATATCATATGTAAGGAAATATTTAGAATTTGGTTTGTATCCAGGTGCAATGTTTCTTAAGACCTTCCTGGAGGTGGAACCTGAACAGTGAAGCTACTCAGGCTGCTGTTTGGCAGGAGTTTCTTGAGTTTACAAAGCTTGTGCCTAAGGGAAACGTTAGTTTGTGTGTCAAACAAATGTAATGCAAAGTCAAGATAATTTTAAGAGGGAAAGCATCTCAGAATGTAAATTCACACAGGTGCACTGTCTGTTGGAGCCAAGCACTGAGCTAATCTTGCTTTGGACTCAGTGTCTGCCCACATTGCTCAGTTGTTGTAGTCTTTCCTTTCCTCTCCAGTCTCCTTTTGATTCCTAGAGCCAGAGGGTGGCCTGCAGGCTCTTGCAGGAGTGGATTTGCTGCTGGTTCCTTCTGTGGCATCCTGGAGGCGGTCATTGAAGGGGCATTGAGTAGGTATGAATGAATGGCTGATGGAAAGGGAGTCGGTGACCTGGAAGGTATTCTCTGTCTCTGCAGATTTGTTTCTTTTTTTTATTTGGGATCACTACCTGCTCATGGTTTCTAGATTGTTAGTAGCTTCTTGAACAAGTGAAACTATGTGTTCTGTGCATCTGGCAACATCTCCTCTTCACAATTCTGGAAAATAAGTACGATTGACAATATTAATATGTAAAATAGGACATGGATGTTGTACTAATACTTTTTCAAAAATCAGAGCCATTAAAATACAGTTCTTGAAAGATTAGACTAAATTTATAAACTGATTATAAACTTACTCTAAAATAGATTTAAATCACATTTAAGCAGTATTTCTTGTCATGTATACCTGACTGCAGGCTCCATAAGTCCTGCACTGTATTTCTTCAAGCCTTATTATCCTCCTTATGCTCCAGCTGTTCATGGCACTAATCAGCACCCAGGAAAAAGTCAATGTGCACATTCTAGCTGAGCACTGTGTGTCTCTTCTTGCCAGCCTCCAGAATAAACACTTTAAAAATGCAATTCAGCTGTCCTGCACAGCATCCCACATTCAGCTTTTCCCAGACATTCTGCTGAAATAACATGCATTTTTCAGGCATATAGATCACTCAAGATAAATTGGTAACAGTTTTGCAATGGGTGTAATTTCTTTTCACAGTTGATAGATGATAAAAACACAAGCATTTCATCCACAAATTTTCATTTTAATTAGTTTAATTTCTGTTTTTATTTGTTGGGTTTTTCTGCCTCCTAGATATTCACATGATTCCAAGGAATGCTAGTGGATTATGTCATGGAAACTTGGATTCTAAACACTTAGAGAATAGGAAAGGCAGAGCTGCCCACGGCCTTTGCCAAACCTGTTTTCCATCGTACTTTTGGCTTAGAATTGTACTGATGACCTTTCAAAATTAATCAAGGTAGGGCATGCCTTTGCACTGGCAGGGAGCTGATACAATGTCCAGGCTCTGAGCTCCAATTAACTTTTGCAGAAGACAGCACAGTGCACTTGCACATATATTTGCCTGTGATGCCAAGGGTTTTTGGTAGAAAATAGTATGCTTTAGTTAAAGTGAAGATGAAGCTGATGTTGCAGAATCAAAGAATCACTAGGGTTGGAAGCGACCTCTTGAATGTCTCCAGAGAGAGATAACATCATTTCCTTGGACAAACCTGTTCCAGTGTTCTGCCACCCTCAATGTAAAGGAATTCTTTTTCATGATGAGGTGGAACTTGTATTCTAGTGTATGTCCATTACTCCTTAAGTATTGGAGACTGAGTGTGCTTGGGTCTTGCTGGTTGGGTTTTATAGTTCTGTTAACATCCCCATTAAAATATTATATTATTTTAACTTTCAAGACTGTCCTATACTACTCACTAATGGTACACAAGAGATTACACAGCAGCCAAAGACCCCAAACCTGGACTTTTTATGCACTTGGAGAATACTGTGTGAGACTGGAATATCTCTTGGGAGATTGGAGGAAGGAGCAGGCTATGCTTTAGGATCAGTGGCTGTTATCTTCAGCTTAGGCACCTTGTTTGAAATGGCAGTAGAGCCTGGGAGGTGTGTAGTTGTAATGTCATGCTCAGCAAGAGCACCAGAGCATGTTTATGCTATGAAGATAATACTGTTTTTCTTTCTTTGAAGCAGATTCTTGATTTATTTTATAACTTGGTCTACTAAAGAGCCTTCTGGTGGGTGCAGTTAGAGATTTTCTTTCTGCAGAGCAGGTTTGATTTAGTGCTTGGAGGGGCCAAAGTAGCCCTTAAAGCTTTCAGTGCCCCATACTCTTCCTGAGTGGCATCTTCCTGTCCTAAAATGTTACCTGAACTCTATAGTAACTAATTTCATGGTAGCCTTGTTAATGGTGACCCTACATTTACAAACCAGAAAGCGGAGACTTACAGGACAAAGTTCTTCCTTTTTATGTTTTACCCCTCTTTTGGGCTGGGTTTTTTTAGTGGCTGTGATTTAATCAAAGTACACCACTATCCTATCATGTGTCCAGGAACTGCTGCATAGATCAGTGCTGGAGTAATTCTAAATTACTTCTGAGTAACACTTTAATTTCCTCCTTGGGCTCCCTCCAGCTGCCAAGCCTGGACCTTTTGTTTCTGCGCTTTATGGCAGGTTTTGGCTTTGCAGGTTTTTACATTGCTGCCAAGTTAATTTTAGAACTTTGGTTGCTATGACTACTGCTAAGTATTTCTTAGTTCTCTACTTATTTGCTCAGTTTTTTGCTTTTCTTTGTGTGTGTGTGTGAAGTGCATGGAGTAATTATCCTGCCCTGCAGAAGATAAAAAAGGATGGCATGTGAGAGGTGAGGCTCTTGATCTTCAGGCTGACTCAGCTGCTCATTTAGAGCAGCTGCAAAGACTTGAAAGCACAGCTCTTGCAGCGTGTGGTCAGGATGAGGATTTAAGTCTGGGGAGGAAGGCACTGGTAATGCACCCATTCTGGTGCACTGAATGAGACATGCTGGCACTGCTTCTAATTCTGCTGACTGCTACTATCCTTAGGTTTATCTGTGTCTTGCTAGCTACTTTTATAATTATATATAGTTCCAAGTCTTACACTTAGCTTTGCATTCTTGGGAGCAGTAACCATTATTTTGCTCAGAGCCTCTAAAGTGCATTATGCAGAGAAATTCTGTTTCATTGCTCTGAGCTGAAATTGCTGTACTAGTATCAATAGGGATGTAAATATATAAATATATATGTACAGCTAACTAGTTCTTCATATCAAGAGGTCCTGCTGTGTTTGTGCAGGCAAGGTCATGACTTTCTTTCCAGTCATCTGAAAGAATAGGTAAAGACAGAGCATCCAGTGGTATTTAAGACTTTTGACTGATATTTGAAACACTTTTCAGGAAAATGTAGTTCTTGTCAGTATGAAACACCTTTGGAGAATGTCCTGGGAACGTCACTATCTAGTTTTCAGGTGGGGCTAGCCAGGCAGAGGTGGAGAAAATTACCTGATGGGCAACTTCAAGATCTGTGAATAGATCCACCCTTTGCTCCAACTTCTTGGATGAAGGGCTGTTCTGTTTGCTGTGATTCTGGGCTGTGGGCATTTGGGACCCCTGTGATTAGCAGGGAGTTAAACACAGGATAACCTTGGTGCCATTTGAAGCCATGACATCTGTGCAGGTGCCTGTTGTCTGTCTGTACAGCCGTAACTTACAGACATACCTGGAAGGAGCCTCATCCTGGTGCCTTCCCAGAAATCTTACCCATTTACCTGTTAAGCAAAAATGTAATCATATTGTATTCCTTTGGCCAATTCCCATAGATAAGACCTGTTTAGTATGTGTAGCACTTCCATTAGTGAATCTCTATTCTGTGCCTGAAACAGAGAAAGCCATAGCAGGGCAAAAACACGCTTTGAATGCAGTTGAAAACAAACCCTTGTCTCTGGTGTCCATGAGAACTGTGAAGCTGTTCAGGAGGGGAACAGTGGTAACCTAGCAGGAGGCTTCATGAGGTCAAGGTGCTGTGTTGCCGGAGAGAAATCTTGTTTGTAACACTGAGAAGGGCAATAGGGAAAAAGATAAGTCAGTTAGAAAAACATCATTAGAATAAAGAACATTCTGAGAGTTCAGTGCACAAAAATCTATGAGAGGCTTCTTTAATGGTACATAAAATCATCAAGGATGAAAAATTTAATAAGAGTTTTGAGAGACTTAGCTGGATGCCCTAAGAGCTCCAAACACAAAAAGTAAATAATGTGCAGAGGCTCTGCCTGTCTGCATTTGATTTTTGTTCTTTAACCTTCCAAGCTGCAGCTCTGCACTTTAACCAGTTGGAATTTAAATGTGTTGTTACAGTAGCATCTTTGTTGGAGATGGACCGTGACTCGTGCTCATTAAGGCTACAGATGTCTGCTCAGATTATGTATTTCAAAAGCTTTTTCTCCAATGAACTGTGAAAAGCCAGACTTGAGCAGAGGATTGTGAAAGATAAAATAATAGCCTCTCATCCCTGTGTCTGGCAGACTTAATGCAGTTACTCTCAGATCTTTTTTAAACTTTGAGACAGCAAATTTGTTCACAGTCAATAAAATAGACTTTTAAGCACAACCTGCTATGTTTCCTTTATCAGTGTTTTCCTAAATTGTTCACAAGGCTTTTTACACTCCAAAAATCTCTAATCTGTGAATTTGGCATTTCCCAGATACTGGGGTTTAATAGGCATAAGTGGCATTGATAAACTGTTTATATGTGGCATGATAGAAAATGAATCTTCTTAAGGGGAAAAAAAAAAGGCACAAAATAGTAAATACTCCATGAATTTAAATGAAATTTGTTTCCCTACTCACTGTTTTTCATACATTTGTGGTTAGTAGCAGAACAGACAGAGCTTTTTAAACCTACCTGGATAATGCCTGCTTCTCCTGGGAGATGATAACTGAATTACCAAGAAATTCAGTTAAATGACTTCTGTGATGTGTAAACATTTGCTGGAAGTTATTAGAGCAGAGCTAAAGAGTCATGGATTTTGTTTCTTTAAGTAGTCGTGCATGTCCTACAGACAGTTTTCAGGTGCTCTCTTTATCTCACCTTCTCCCTTTTACATCGAGTGCCAGATAGATAGAGGTTCATCAGGCAGTCTCAGCTCAGTACCCCTGATTCCCTTCCAAACCTCTGAATATTCACCAGGCTCTACAAAAAAAACAGAATGTTATCAAGGAATTCTAAAAAGTTACTTATTTTAACATGATCAGGTACATAGGAAGACAAAGCAAAAACTTGATGCAAAAGTCTCCTGTATGCAAAACTGTCTCCTAGTTCTTTACTATGTTTTGTTTTAGCTATGCCATAGAGCAATTTTCTTGTCAAATGTTACTTTGGAAGACCATTAAGGGCAGTTCACCCCTCTAGGACTGCAAGCCAAGCAGTGCTGATAGGCTCAGGTAATGTTACTTTCATCTTTTGCAGGCTTGGATTTACTGGCCTTGCTAGAAAAGAGAGATTAGGTACAGGTTGGTCTTTGTGGAATAAATCATATCACAGCAAAAGTGAAGTGCCCCTGGACTTCACTTGTGAGTGTGGATTGCTAAGGGACCTTAAGGTTATGTCTTCCTGGCCCAGAAAATCCACCAATAAAGTAAGAGTAATATTGTTTTTGTGGTGAAAAAATATTTAGTTTCAGTGGTAGCTGAAGCTTCCTGATTAGAACTCCATCTCAGGTACAGTGTGTTCCGGGACAGGTATAAAGGCTATGCATGTCTAGGGAGCTGGATCCTTTGTGTGGGGAGGGTGTCTCTGCAAATCCTCAGCCCTGCCTGGGGTGCAAGAAAGAGCACTCGACAAACGAACCAGATTCTTTCCTCTTCACAGGATATATCTGTACTCCCCTGTGCTGCTTCATGTTGGACACACATGGGCTAGAATTAGCTGAACTGATGGAGATGCTAATTCCAGTCCCAAATGCAATATTGCTGCTTTGGCTGCTTCAAAGGTTGCACCAGACAGCACTTTCAAAACAGCACCCTAATAGCTCTTCTGGTTCAGAGACCTCTACAAAGATCTGTAGGCATACCCTTAGATTGCTCTTGGTTTCAGAAAGACAATTAATTAAATGGGAGTACGAGAAACAGATCTGAACTTCCAAAAAGGAATAGAGTTACTGGTAAATAAATGTTTCATTAGCCACAGTAATCCCAAATCTCCAAAACAGCGTGTTCGTTGCAAAGTTATCCCAAATCTCTGCAAAATGTCTATGGTTGTTGTATGAAAAGGACTGTAAAATCAGATAAGAGATGTTTTGTTTCACACTGTTGTGAAGCTGGTCATCAGATCCCATCTGACTTTTGACAAAGCAGTTTTTTCTTCAGCAGTCTAGTTAACTTGTTTGGATTTATAGAACTGGTTCTTGTAGGACCTAGAAGATGTTATCCTAAACAGGTGGATAACTTTAAAAGTTTGGGAAAAAAAGTTGATGGATAATTCACTTCTCATTTTTCTCCCCTTTTTAGTAAGATGGAGATTATACAGAGAATAATTCTACAGCTGCTGCAGAATGACCCCATGGTAACTAATTAGGTCTCATCAGGTCTGCAAAGGGATCCTGTTTTCAGTCTTATGCCAATGTACTGAGTGTCCAATGTATTTTACTGGGATGTCATAATAGATTTACCTTCCTTGCACTTGCTGCACGTAGTAGTATTCATCCATGGGTCAGTCCTTGCAAGTAAACTTCTTGATGCTTGCATAAAAATGATCTGTACTGCCCTTGTCTGCAATGCGAGACATGAATTCATTTCTCAGCTGTTGAATTTAGTGAGTGTATTAAAGGAGCCAGAGTAATATGTGATGAGCTGTAATTAAAATTACTAATGCATGTCAATTCCTTTCCTTCCTTCTGTTCTCATTTACATTCCTCGTGCAGACTTGGTTCACTTTGCCGAGTGAGCCAGAGACCAACTGTTGACTGGAAACAGTAATTTCTGCTTTCTCTAGTACGGTTGCACAGGGAAATAAAGTTAGCAAAGATCTTCCCTGAGGTGTTACACTAAGTATCAGGAAAAGTCTGGCTTGCATCTGTCCTGCATAGCTTTGGTCTGTGGTTGCAGTGGCATCGTCAGTGGAACAGCTCTATCTGAGTGGTAGTTTTCGTAGTTGGTATCAGGATCAGTAATCACAGAATGGCTTGGGTTGGAATGAACCATAAAGACCTTCTCATTCCAGCCCCCCTGCTGGGAGCAGGGAAGCCTTTCACTAGACCTGGTTGCTCAGAGCCCCATCCAGCCTGGCCTTGAGCAGTTCTTGGCATGGGGCATCCACAGCTTCTCTGAGCAACCTGTTCCAGAGCCTCACTACTCTCATAATGAAGAAATCACATTTTCTTTGTTGTGTTATAGTCTTTTTTTCCCATCTCATCTCTTCTTATGAAAGTATGCTTTAAAATGGAGATGTTTAAAGGATTAGCCCTTTTATGTTGTATTGTTTTACTGACAAATGCAGGACCTGTTTTTACTGATGCTGGAAATTGTGGTTTGGTGTTTAACCATGGAAGTGAACTACCAAAATGAAATATTGAGAGAGATACCTAAAGCATCTTGGATGAAAACGCTGGGCGCTTGAGTAAATATCTTCCATTATGCTGGACACAGTGTATATTTCATTATCTGTTGTTAGAGAAATATGTTAGTGGTTCTGTTGCAATTCTGAATGACTGAAAAGCAGTTTTGCTTGATAAGGAAAAGAGAGGAAAATCACGTGCCAAGACTTAACTGTGCCAGCCTTCTGCAGGAGGAAATTAAGAATTTGGATGGATCATCCACAATTGTGTGGATTTTGAGGTTCTGTTTGTTTAGTTTGGTTTGGTTTTTACTCAGCCTCATATTTTTCTTGAGGTAGATGAATGTCAGAATAGCCTGTTTGAGGCCATAAGGAATTACAGGCTGCACAGTAAAGAAAGAGAAATTCCTGCCCAAAAATATATTGCTCAATGGCTGCATGACTTTGTGGATGTGGGGCTTAAATGGTGTCAGGGGAATGTAAAGTAAAAAAAAAGGACAGCCAAAATATGTTGCACCTTCTGTAAGTCTGATTCTAGTGAGCATTGCCAGGTGCAGCTGAAGTATTGTGCTTATGGCTTGGAACTGGGTATCTCACCTCTGGAAACCAAAGCTGTGACTGTTAGGTATGGGTGAGGGAGATACTCCCATGATAATGCTCATGCTTCCTACTACAATGTGTATTTTCCTCTTTCTCAGCTTCTCTCTCCCTAGTAAGTTACATGCTGGCACTACTATGGATGAGGATGGACTGAGGGATACTTTACCATCTCCAATTTGCATGCACGTGCTTTTAATGAGCTCATTTTCACAATCTGAAGGAAAAAGGAAAAACTTTCTTTGCCACGCAGCGTGTTAGCAGAAAACACAGCGTAGGACAAAATCAATTTTATATTGAAACCAATCTCAGGCTTCCTTTTCCTTTTGTCTTGCAGAGGGAGGGAGCGGCCAGGATTACGTGACCTCTGAAAATCAGCTGCTTTACTACCCGAGCATTACCTATGCCATCATTGGCAGCTCTGTCATTTTCGTGCTCGTGGTGGCCTTCCTGGCCTTGGTGCTGCACCACCAGCGCAAGCGCAACAATCTGATGACACTGCCAGTGCATCGCCTGCAGCACCCGGTGCTGCTGTCCCGCCTGGTGGTCCTCGACCACCCGCACCACTGCAGCGTCACCTACAACGTCAACAACGGCATCCAGTACGTGGCCAGCCAGCCCTACCCCAGGCCAGTGGAGCTGGACTCCCCACCGTCCTATTCAGAGGCCGTGCTCGACCAAAGGTATGTACAGGAGCTGAGTGTGACCTCCCCAAAGCATCCCTCTGCTGGTGGTAACCTGTGCTGCTGGTCCCCACTTACTGCTGCTGTTGACAGAAGTCCAGTGCTGTGCTTCTCTCACTTGCACAGAGTCAAGTTTCAGTAAATCTGAGCTCATTCATGGTCCTCAGGTCTGTTTACTGTTACTGGTATTAAAAGGGGTTTGAGGCAAACTCAGGTCTCTTAGCACATATTGGTAGTAAGAATTTAAGAATGGCGGGATAATGTATCGCTTGTCTAGTAGTGATAACCTGTGCCAGTCTGAAATCAAAATGTGAAAACTGCATTTGGAGTTTCACCAAAAAAACCCCAGGTAAGTTGTAGGTCATAGCACTGAAAAAATACAGCCCCGTTCATTTATGATAACGATATAAAGGTGAGATTGTTCTTCAGTTCTTTTATAAAGAACTGTATAATTCTTCTGGTTTGCACTGTTTTACCTTTTACCAAGAGAAGAAAAGAACAGAACTCTGGAAAGGCCTCTTCCTAATTTAAATAGCAGAAAATGCTTTGAAGTTTGGTGTGGGTGTGGCTTGTATGTGATGCTTTTGGAGTTATGTAGTTGTGGCACTGGTTTTATTTGTAGATAATTAACCTTCATTTTAACCTCTGTCTGTAAAGTCTTTCCAAACAAAACTTGTAAGCAGACATCCCTGTACCTAAAAAGGATATGGTACAAACTTTAACAATTCAGATTGTTCACTATCACCCTGTTGGTATTTACAGTACAAACTGTGGGATTTAAGAATAATTGTAAATTCCTGTTCGCTGCAGGTCCCTTGTCTTAATGTTGACTTTCATAATTATGATATATTTGCATTATTAAGGACAACTAAATGAGCAGGTGTCCAGATTGTAATCACTTTTCACCTGCGCTGATAAAACCATCAGCAGTTTTGGAGCTAATTGCTCCCAGTGCCTATTACCAATCTGCTCAACCCTTACTTGCTTGCTATCAGAACAATGCAGTGCTGAATGCAGTGCTCATCTTGCCTGTGCCTGCTTAACAGTTGTTCTGCGTGTGATCTCATGACAGCCAAAGTAATTTGTCAGTGTGGAGAATTCAGTTTGTTATTTATTTGTAGACTGTAAGCCATTAATCTCTGTCACTTAGTGGAAGTTTCCTTGGAGCTTTCTTCTGCTGGCATCATCATCTACAGGTGTAAATTCACCACTTAATGTGACTTCTTTTAGTGTTTTCTCTGAGTAAATGTTAAACAGAAAAGTTTTTTGCCTCTTGCACAGCTGTCTTTGAGCCAGCTTTGTTGGAAGTTCACAGCCATCTAACTCAGCATGTGGATTGTTAAATTGGTTTGCTGTAATTACTATATTGCACCTTGGCCACAAACCTTGCTTCCTAGTGGTGGTGTGGATATTTTGAAATTACCTGAATAATGTGAGCAGGTCTGAGATCTCTTGATCTGTGTCATAATTGAAAAGTTAAGAAATACTGTTTGGTTTTTTTCATCATTGGAGTACAATCTTCTGTCTCACTGTTTTCAGTAACTTCTTACTCTGTTGTGTGTCTTACAGCAGACCACCTTGGTTTGACCTTCCTCCACCACCTTACTGTTGTGAATCTGAACCCCCTAATCAGGCAGACCTTCCTCCTTACCGCTCTCGGTCGGGGAGCTTGGCCAGCACAGACAGCCCCGTGGCAGAAAGCCCTGTGGGCACATCCGACAGCTGGACGAGAGACGTCCATGGCAGCATGGATGGGCACAGAACTCTGCTGGAGAGGACAGTAGATCAGCCACACTGCTGAAAGAGAAGTGTAACTGCTCCAGTAGTTGGGATGGCCAGAAGGCATTTACTGTCTGGGTTAATCTGCTGTGGCTAATGGGTTTCAGGGGGATGTGTGCCTGAATGATGACTTGTTTTGAGTTCACACTGAGTTAATATTTGAATTCAGCATTTTGGGCTCATCAAAGGCAGAGCAAGGAGAGCTAAATGTAGAGTCGCATCATCTCTCCAGAGTATTTCTGTGAGCAAGTTCTGGTTCAGAAAACTAAGAGAAACATCAGTGCTTTGTCAAAAGAACTGATGTGGTGTATTTATTGGACTGCTTACTGTATATGAATGTATATATGTGTGTGTATAATATTTACAGAAGTTGCACAGGAGAACTGTGCCCGAAGGACTCGTTTTCAGACCGCCTTCCATCCTCTCAATGTGGGAGCTGTTTCTTGTTACTGTCTGGTGCCAACTGGTGGTGACTGAAGCACATGAGAGGCACTCATGCTGCTTGGAGATCTGAAGCCCAATGCCAGTCTCCTGGCAGTGCCCAAACTGCAGAAAATCTCCTATTGACCTATCTCTGCGTGGCCTGGAACGTTCTCACTGTGAAGGAGGTTTAAGCTTGTGAGGATGCAGCAACTCTAAGTCAGGTTTTTTTTCCTTCAGTTGCCAGTATCTAGGCCAAATTTGCATGGATTGTCTCAGCAACACCACAAAGGTTGGCTTACCTGTCAAATGTCAAGGCTGAGTACAGAGGCACTGAAGCTTCTCAAAACAACAGGGCAGGGCTTCTTTTCCTGTGTGGCATAACATTACTCCATGTATTCCCTTTTAAAAAAAATCACAACTGAACAACAAAACAAGCCCCCAAATTGTTCCAGCAAAAGCTTCAACACCAAAACTGCTTTGAGGCAAACACCCAGCACAAAAAGCTTTAATGTAGCTTGCTACATTAGTCGTTTGCTATATTTGTAAAATACCTGAAAGCAGGTCATGCAGTGAAAGGTGTGGGCTTGGTATCCCATCTTCAGCATGTGTGTGAACAGAAATGGATATCTGCCTGTATGTAGGTATGTACAGAGTGTATCACTTGGGTTTAGTTCTGCTACACCACAAGAACTCTGATGTCAAAGTGTTGGTTTTGATAAGCTAATTGGTTTTCACAGGGTTTGCGTTATTCACGTTCATTTGGTTGAAATTTGGTTGAAATAAACAGTTCTGCAGCAGAACTGTTTATGTCTGTTCTGCCATAAGTCTTGTAATGGTCTCCTGTCAAAAGTGTTTCAGTGCACCTTGGTGAATCACCATGTGAAAGCACCTTTGAGGTTAAAGGTAATTAGAGAGGCAAGAGGGAAGAAGCTGTGAAATTAAATGCCACTGCAGTGCTGTACTTATGCTCAGTATACAGAACACAGTGCAGTGTCTTCCTCTTGTCTGGAGGAAAATTTGCCTTGAAAAGTTATTTGTGTTTGTTTATCCCACTTTTCCCACTCTTTCTATGTAAAAAAGAATAGTGTCATTAAACAGACTCTGCTTTTTAAAGGAAGTGAAGGAAGCTGACTGCCCACACCTTCTGCTTTCTTCCTCACCATCTTTGTAAGGTAGATTCTTTTGCCCAAAGGTTACATGCTCAGAACCCAAGAATTTGGAGTGTAGGTGAGGCAACAGCTCAAGTTCAGTCTCGGTTCTTACAAATACACCTGATTTTTCAGGGAGGGAGTTAGGGTGTTGTTTATTGGGTTGGTGTTTTTTGGGGTTTTTTTTTTCATTTCCAGCTTTCAAGACTGTTGCCACATATGCAAGAGGCAGGCACCCGATAGGTTTACAAGCACAGGTCATTCCAGGACTGAGGACATGGTGGGGAGTCCTGGAGAATTCTAATGCTGATGGGCTAGGCTGACTTTGGAAGCAGATTAAGGGCAGCATTCATTACAGGCTTAGGCAGCCTGTGGTGAAGTGCATTGGTGGAGATGCTCCTAGGTCCTTGCAAAGTAATGTATAAGAGTGGCTCAGATTTCATCCTTGCTGAGAACTCAAGCAATGTAATTATGCTGTCCTGCACAAAGCAGGATTTAGCTTTATTACTGACTGACCAAGGTCATAGGCAGGCTGTTGTCATTGCACAGAGCAGACAGCTATTCTTTATTTTACAGGTAGATCAGACTCAAGTATGTGAATGAGTTAATGGTACAGATGGGTGCAGGGATATCTCCTGTGATCACTGGACCCTGCTGTCCCTCTTGCCTTTCAATGAGGTTCTGCTTAGCCTCTGTAAGAGAGAGCTGTGTTATGCTGTATTAACCTTAATGGTTTTCTGTTATAGTTTTATAAACTTTATATTTGCCTTGAAAAGACACCATTGAAGAGTTTGCAGTAGTTTCATTGTAACTAGGTATCTTTTATATTTTAAAGTTGCCTAAACCTGTATTAGTGAAACTAAATCTTTGTGTTCACTACCCCTTAAACAAGCCTTCCACAAGGGATTGCATTTCACCATGTGTATTCTAAGACCCCAGAGGGTGTGCAGCCCAAATACTGTGTGCCTATGGCATTTGAAAAGTGTTGCCTCACATTGCTAAGAAGTAGGAAAAGAGTGAATATAGCCTGTTTCATCTGTCTTGTGTCAGTCACTGTCATATATGTACATATATATATATTAAAAAAAAAAAGATACTCTTTCAGGATGTATATATTCATGTAACTTTTGCATTAAGATAATCCATTTGGACTTTACCAAAAAAGAAGAAAAAATGTTCTTAATGGTGTGATGTTTTCCCTTCCAGCTAAGGGTGTATTTATCTTTGTATAGGAATTGTCTAGTTTTTGAGAACACAACTTAAAAGGAGATTGTGCCTTTCTGTTTGAATGTTGATTGGAAAAGCTGTTACCTGCATTTCTGGGTGTTATGTGTCATTGTGTAGAGATCCAGAAAGAGCAACAAGTCTTGTCTTCCTCTTCCTTGTTACTTGTGGGGACCGCTGAACTTTAAGGACTACAGCAATTCAGTGTTTTGTTCAAAAAAGGTGTGCTAAAACTTGGGCTGGCTCATCTTACTCCAGTTTTCAGGTTTGTAGAACAGGTTTGCTAGGCTGTTTTCTTTGAAATTGCTGAAATCACACAGAAATTGTTTATGATGTATCACTTCTAGTATGTTAATACAGCATTACGCTGCATTATTCAGTGGGATCTTTGGGAAGAGTGCTGATGAAATTAAATATTTCATTGAAAATCCCGCAGCTTGTAGGGCTGAAGTTAAATGTTCATCCAATACCATGTGGTAGGGGTTTTTTTTTGCTAGCAGATAAAACTGGAATTGATCATCCTGTTTGCAATTGTTCTTAACCTTTTAGTTTGATGTTAGTCATCCAAGAGCTTTCCTTTCCACTTAATATTTAAACAAATGGATGTTATTTCACAGACTTATCCATACAAAAGTAAATTTAATTAAAGTTCTCTTCAAGAGCCAAATTCTGTTTCCACATCTGTACTGAATGGTGACCACTGTATTGAGTAGTTCTCAGTGCAGCCATTAATATATTTGAACAAAAGAGTTTGAAGAAATGATTACTTGAAGTAAATAAAGGCATGTTGGAAAGGTCATTTAAATATAAACAAATAAATAAAATTCAGGAGCTTCAACTGTAACCTCTGCTGAAATCAGCATGCTGTGTATTTAAAATTAAGGCATTAGTGATTCTGCTTGATAGTAGTCTGAAGTTCCTTGTAAGGCAAATTGCCATTTACCTCTCTGGTATTGGAAATGGAAAACTGGCACTGATGCTTTTAAAAGAGAACCTGTGAATAATTTTCTTGGCTCTTGTCTGCAGTGACATATACAGAAACACTGACTGCATTGCAAGTTTTAAATAACTGCATTCCTTCTTCCTCTACTTTTAAGCCAAATCAGTTTTATTTACACCACTTCACTTTGATACAGCTAATAGGGCCCTTGTGATAGATTTAGAAACTGAGTGGAAGAAAGAGATGACTCTCACTTTAATTAATGCTGCAGCTTGTTAATCTTGTGCTCTTTCCTTTTAGACATTGTAGCAAAGACAAATGGTTTTAGTAGATAAGGAAAACTATTAACGATGAAAAGGATGGAGGGACACTGATTCTGATTTTTAATGAATCTTTAAAATTGTATAAATGAAGAAAAAATTGAATGCTGTGTTTCTTCATGTGGTGATCAAATTACAAGTACTGTTTTTAACTGTTGTTTATTGGAAGCTACTTTGCATATAATGCCTGGAAATAAAATTGTAAGACAAGGGCTTTTCTTGCAGTTCTTAGTAGATCTGCTGTATTTTTTTTATTAACACAAGGTTATATTACACCCATGGACTAAAATATGGACTGCAGGAAGAATTTCAATACTGTGCTGGATTTTGTCTGAATGTATCCCAGTACAGGACTGTGGCCTTCATTTGTCTTTTTTTTCTTTCTTTGAGGGGTTTTGTCAACTTGAAATGGAGACGTTACTTAAATGCTTTAAAAGAGGTTGAATGTCGAAAGCCAGCCTTGTCTTAAACTTTTGTAAACTGGAAATCTTCAAAAATGTATTCTGTATTCCTGAATAAAATTGATGTTTTAATACTGTTCACAAGTGGGCATGTCCCCTGTCTCATAACGTCTCAGTTGTTCTGGTTTTATAGTCTCCTGCATGAGGCTTCTTACAATTTCTTTTACATTCCATGTTAAGTTTTGTTAATTCTTTTTGGGTTTTAAATATATTTTTAAAATGAAGTTATATTGGAAATCACATTTACCTGTATGTATAAAAATCTACTGATCCATATTTATACAAATGAAAATTTCTTACTACTATAATTTCTCATTTTGCTATCAAAGACGAGGTTTGTGCTATCAAAGACAAGGTGTCAGAACCAGTTTTGTCTGCTTTGTTGCAAAGCTGTAGAGGCTGCAGCAGAGGTTGTGCTCTGTGCTGGCTGCTGTGTATGGATTGACCAGCAGAGCTCAGGGCTGTCCGCATTGGCCTCATGCTCCCCCTTTCTGCCTGCCACTTCCCACCCCTCGTGTTCCCAGCACAGTGTCCCTGTTTATCTCTGGTCTGGGATCCACGTGCCGGGTGTGTGAGCCAGGTTTGAGTGCAGATGGTCCACGGAGGCAGCGTCTGCCTGCGCTCCTGAGTCAGGGCTCTGCCCCTGGCAGATGCCCCATGCAGGCACCACCACTGTCATCCAGACCCACAAAGTCCTGTCACTTAAAGGATTGCTGTAAGAAGTACCCCAACGTTATAAAGTTATTTTCCCAGACTAAGGAGAACTAATTCAAATGTTATGTCTAAATTGTTGAATCTCTGTAAGTATCCAGAAGTTGACATATTCCCCTTCTGTGATTCTTTTCCTCTTGCTAACTTCACAAAGGCGTGCCAGTTTTATTGTCATCCTCATTAATTAAATCACATGCCCTGACTCAGATTCTCAGATGGAAGTCTTTGTTTGGTGCTGGCAAACTGCCCCAAAATAGCTGTGGATCCAGAATTCTCACCAGCAGCACAAGGGAGATGGAGCTGTTGAGGCTGCCACAGTGGGCTCTCTGCAGGAGAGGGAATACTGGGCTCTCAGGGCTGACTTATTCAGTCACACCCAGCAAAAGCTGTGCTGAGAAATGTTGATAATAAATACTATAGTCTCCAGCTAAGCTCCTAATTAGTCTTTTTTATTCCCTCTGCTTTGATTTGTTTAAAGATCCTAATTTTTACACCTTAAAAATTAAATGGGCAGCAGTGATTTCTGAGTGCAACATCTTTTCTTGCTGGTTTGCAAGCAGTCTATTAATCAGTCAGCCTCAGTTATCTGTTGGAGAGAGAACTAAGCAGCTTTTCACTGTTTGGGGAGCTGTAGTCCAAAATGATGTGCTGTTATTAATTGAAGCAAAGACATCTTCATGTGGAAATTCACAGCTCTTCTTTGCTTTTCAAAGCAAAGTTGAGGGTATGCATATTGCATAAAGCACTTTGGAAAAGTACCGGATGGATCTCTCTAGGGAATTATTTTTTCTGTTTATCTGCCAAACATGCTATGAATAGATAAACTGAAACATGATTCTCTGCTCCCCAAAATCCCAGTAGTATTCCTTACAGCCTTATTGCAGGGACCACTGGAGAAGAAGAGGTAGAGCAGTTTTGGGGCTGATCTGACCCTTAGCATTTCTGTGGGAATGGGGACAAAGTGTTTCAGTAGGTGCAGTTGCTTTGATGCTGGATACTGTGCAGAAGACCCCCATTCACTGAGAATTGATTTGGGACCATCACTTCCTATATTCTTCTCAACAGCCACTGTACAAGTGCCTTTTTTTTTTTCCCTGGTCTCTTACCTAAGGTTAATTCCTATCAGTTACCCCGAGGTAAAACCTTTCATCTGTCGTTATTTGATACCACAGCCTGTAACCCCTTCAGATTTAAACCACTGACATTTTTTCAGCACACAAAAGTACAATAACCTTCACCTGTGCAGGAACAACAGGAGTAACAGCTCAGCTTCACCCAAACCTCCCACTTCTCCAGGAGCACCCTGGCAGCATCATTTTGACTGAATGAATCCAAGTCTCTTACATTTATTTGCAACACCTGCTATTTCCTTGACAGATGTGGATCCTGTAGTGGCACAGTGATGAAGAAGTATGATCTTGTGTTTGACAGAGTATATTTTTCTTCTCATTTGTTGGTGAGAGAGTTATTTCAGAAAATGCTCCAAATGCTTCTTGCCCAATGCTGCATCAAAAGCAGCACTACCTCACAGAGGTGGGGGGCAAGGGGAGGACAGTAAGGTTGGATGTTTAATGTGTATGTTTGTATATATATATATAAAACTGTTTTGGAGATTTCTTACATGTTCCAGCTCTTGTACCTAAATAAGAAATATTTAAGTGTTGCACAATAAGTGAATTTGCAGACTAAGGAAGTATGGTTGATACTTGGCTGGTCTTTTGCTAATTTCTGTTTACTCAAATATGATGCATAGTCAAGAGCAATAATTCTCCATGCCTCTGTTGCTGTGTTTATTGTTCTCCCTTGGCAATCTGTGCAGAGCAGAGGAGTTAGCAGAACCAATGAATTACCTGAAGTGGATTTGGAGAGTACTTTGCTTCAGAAATAAAGGAGCTGGCTTACATATCCACTTGCAAGGTGTCATGTTAGATATGCTGGTTGAGACATGAATTACATAAAATAAAATTGTACCTGAGCTTCTACAGGAAAAAAACAGGCAGCAAACTTGTGAATCTGAGAGATGCAGCAGCTCTTCATCAGCAAGGCCAGTCTAGGAGCTGGCTGCAGGTCAGGGTTAGAAATTCCTGCACTGTAACCCTTTGTGAAGCTGCAAGTGCAGCACTCAGAGGAAAAACCAATGGTTGTTTCAGGTTTGGCAGCATGAGTTAGTCTCTCTAGTATCTGATACCTGAAATATGTGAAAATCATTCCAGACCAATTGTCAGCTTCCTTCAGGAAGCTACATGGAAATCGTTTGGCTGCTTTGTTTGCATCATGTTTCTCAAGCAACTAACCACTCTCTCTTCCTTTTTATCCATTGCAGAGATGGCAGGAAAATTTGAACTATTTAAGTAGGGACAGCTGAGACAGGGAGAGACATCAAAATGAGTTTCAAGAATAACAGAACTTGCATCTTCCAAGATCCAGCGTCCTGACCACTGCATAGTGTTGTCTAATCCATGTATTTGAAATCTTTTAAATCCATTCCATTTAACAGAAGATTTTTTGCAGATTTATGGAGAAAAAAAAAATAGGTAAGTCTGGAGATGCAGTTCTTTTTCTTTTTGTGAAAATTCTTGTAGTGATCAAAAAATATGAACAAATGTTTGAATTCCTTATTTTCTTCTATCTTTTAGGTATCTGTTAGCCCTATTATTTCTGCAGACTCATTGAAACAGTTACTCTGTATAGCTCTTCAGATGGAGGGAGGATTTTGCTCTAGAATAAGATTTCAGGCTGGGTCTTACCCTAGAGTAGGTATTTCTGTAGGTTTCCACAAAGGAATAACAAATAACAAATATGTGGATTCCAGAAGGGAGCTGGGGGAGTGTACTGGAAATGGTTTGCTGTAAATAATGCTGGTTTAAAGATGCACACTGGAATTACAGTGTGTGGAGGGAGGGCCACAGGTACTACAGGCCCTGAAGGAACACTTTGTCAGGTGGCTGGCACTAACATTTTCTGCTTTATGGAACAGGGGAAAGGAGGGGGAGCAGGTGGGAGGGAGAAATGTCATTTTGACCCTGAGTTTATAGGTAGCCCAAAGAGATACAAGGAACTACAGAGAGAAGAGTGTGACCTGGCTGCCTTTCATGCTGACATTTGAAAAATTAGCTCAAGATAGTGCTTTGAAGGGTAATATTATTAAAAAAATAAAAGAAGTCCTCACTTTCTTTTCTTGATACTGATATCAAGAATGAGATGGCTAACGTGGGCGAGAGTGATTCAAAATGATTTTTGGATGGCTTTTTTTCCTCTTCCTTTGAAAATTTAGGTGAAGTTAATTATGGAATGGCAGCAGCATCCTAACTAAAGTGAATGCTTTCATCTCACCTCCTGCTTTTAAAATAGCTGTGCTCTTATCTCTGCTTTGAGAAAGGGGGTGTGGGGGGAGAGCACCCTGGTGCTCTTGCAGCCTGACAGTCACCAGATGAATGAAATGCCTTAGAAGACCTGAGGCCATTAAAACCTGCCAGCAAAGATATTAAGAGCCTGCCAATGTGCTGATAGCATGTTTTGTGTTAATCTGATGAAGTAAGCAGAGGAGCTGCTCCCAGCACAGGCCAGGTGCAGTGTAGGGAAGCACTTGCTGTGCTCAGCGGGATGGGCTTTGAGCTGCTCTGGGCTGGAAAGGGAAGGTGTGTTGTGACACCAAGACAGAGGACCAAATGCAAAAACCCTAAGAGGATGAGGCTGTGGCTGAAAAGGCAGACAGGGAGTTGGAGTGCTAATAGCATTGCTGCCTGCTAATCCCATCAGGGCAGCCCCTGCTCTTGGCTTTTTCCCTGGGGGTGTGTGTACATGCCATGTGCCTGGTGAAATCCCAGGTCAGGTGAGAGCTGAGGGCAATACAACCGTGTCAGGGTGAGCCTCCCTTCAGCTGCTGGGTAATGAGCCTTATAACCCCATTGTGAGCAGAGACTAATCCTGCCTCATGGTGGGCTGGTAGCACCAGCAGCTCCAGGGGCTGTTCATTACCTCTTAATGCACAGGACATGCCTGCACAGGCACATCGAGGGTTTCACATTCCTTTGAAGAAACAAGCACTTATTTCAGTGGATGCAGTGTGATCTGGCATTCTGCAATCACCTGCAGCCAATGGTTCTGGGATCCATGTGAGGAGAGATCTTGGATTGCTAAATATGCTCAATACAAGGGCTTTGGACTTCAGCCCTCTTACAGTGACTGAGGACAGTAGCTGAACCTCTGTGGCAGCCCCAGGACTAAGTCTGTCTGAAAGCCCTTAAACCACATTATGGGATCCAAGTATCTCCTTAAACAAAGCTCCACAGATCATTTTTGCCAAATGGGCTGTGACAGTTCTGAAGGCAAAGGGGAGGAAGGGAGTATAAGAATATGAACTGTCATCTGGAAACAGGTTTGTGCTGTACTCTTTGGCAAGTGATTTCACACCATCAGTCACCTATGAAGGATCCCTGATACTAGGGGAGGCTTCCTCTCACCACTACCAACTGTTAGGAAAATGCCAGATGATCTGTCTGGCCTTATCTCTGTTCAGTCTGAGAGTTTGTTGAGATGCCTTGATGAATTTTGGATTTTATTTATGTCTGTGGTTAGATCTCCTTTGTCAGCTTGATATTACGTGTCCGTTTAGTGGAGGTCTGGTGTTCCTGTGCATGCTCTGTCTGAAGGCTGCCTTCTGCCCTTGTTTTCTCTTCAGCTTACATGACTGCTTTACAGTGCCCTGCTGATGAAATGTAATTCAAGGAATTAAAGTAACCTCTGAGCATTTACCGGATATTTTCACAGCCCAACATTCACCTGATATTCAATCTAAACCTCCCCAGCACAACTTGAGGCCATTTCCTCTCATCCATGTCACTTGTTAGCTGGGAGAAGAGGCCAGCCCCCAGCTCTGGCTACCATCTCCTTTCAGGCAGTCATAGAGAGTGATAAGGTCCCCCTTGACTCTCCTTTTCCCCAGGCTAAACAATCCCAGCTCCCTCAGCTGCTCCTCACAGGACTTGTGCTCCAGACCCTCCTGTTGCCCTTCTCTGGACACATTCCAGCACCTCAATAGCTTTGTTGCAGTGGGGGGCCCAGAACTGGACACAGCACTTGAGGTTTGACCTCACCAGTGTACTCACCAGTACAGGGGTACAGTCACTGCCCTGGCCCAGCTGGCCACACTATTGCTGGAACTATTCCCGATATTTTTGTCCCAGAGCTTGCCAGCATGGAGGTCTGGTTGCCCTGTTGTGGCTTGACCAACTGCTTGAGTGTCTGCTCGCTGTCTTTAGGAGCCGGTGGGAAGAAGCAGCTAAGCATCCCTCTTCTGAAGTGGCAGTTTGGGAAAGCCTTCCCCTAGCAGCACTCTGCTGCTGGCTTGGTAACTCGAGACATGCCTGGCATCTGAGGCACCACTGATCCCAGTGCAGCCATATTTTCATCCAGCAGCCCATGCAAGGGGCAGTGTACTTCTCTGTAAGCAGTGCACTGCATTCAGAGAGATGAGCAGTGCATTAGTTATGATGTGTTTGTGGTTTTCAAGTGTCTTGTTTTTTCCAGTGGGAAATTATTAGCTTCAGCTGTAGTCTGGTGAGTCTAGGAGTCACAACTTTGGGAAGAACCTTTCAAAACCACGTTCCAAACCAATCAAACATCTCAGATGGTTACTGCTGAGTTAATGACTCAGTGAATAAACAAATCACTGTGTGACCCTTCATGTTTCTAGTCTGCCTGATCTTCCTTTTCCCCCTGCAGCCTGCATCACCCAAAAATCAAACACAAGGCAGTATAATCAAATACAATGCAGTAGTCTCCTTTGCCTTCTCTGGCAGGGCTTGTTTTTCATCCTGTGCTACAGAACAAGGCAGGCATGAAGACATGAAGCAGAATTTGTTGCACCCCCTCTGGTTCAGCAGGAAATTACTCAGATTTTTTTCCAAGATCAATGAGTTGCCATCGTGTCCCAACAAGCTTGCACTCCCTGGTAGAGACATGAAAAATGATCCTTTGTCTCTCATGTGACACTGGCACTGTGGGTGACAAACGCTTCCCTCTTTATGCCTGCTTATGTTTCGGCATTGTGCATTTTTCTAGATAAGCTGTGTGGCAGCCCTCTCGTCAATCAGACGTGCTGCTGGCCCATGAACTGCAGGCCTAGAGCACTCCTGGCTGGATTTGACCCCACTGAAAGCAGGGTAGAAGGAGCTGGTGCTTCTGGGGGGACTGAGATCGTGTCCAGTAGCATCACATTTCTTTGCTGAAAGTTGTGTGCTCAGATAAATAAGTGGACCTGTGGAGTATTAGCCTGATTGTTTAGCAACTTCTCCTTGAACTGTGTGAAGCATTTAGTCTTTAGTCTCCAAGTAAAGTAGTGATTCTCAGTTAAGGTAAAAGAGAAGGGGAAAGTATCAAGAAATTGGCACTGGGTTGCTTTTAGACAAGCTTCTGGAAAATGCCAAAGAGAAGCACTTTATCATTTTCTGGTTGAAGAATATTGGTTCCAAGCTTTTAATTTTGAAATGTTGAATGACCTCCTCAACACACCCCACCCCCCAAATGAGACTGCTAATGAAACAAACAGATGGTGATTTGAATAGAGTGAAAGGACATCATAAGGATGTGCTTTGTAACAGCCAGACAGAACAAATTACACAGGAGACAGTGGAAAAGAAAGTGGTGGAAAACTAAGAGCAAACCACCACAGTCTTCATATAGTTCACCAAATGCCTAGCATGTGAATGGAAAGCTGTTTAATTATCTTTCATAATCTGATATGAAAAAACATTTTCTATGCAGAAAATGTTGGGCTGATAGTTAAAGAACTGTAGCCTGGATCAAGCACACAGAGGCCAGTTGCAGGCATCTGTCTGTGTCTGTGCATCTCACTGCTGTCTCCAGGGCTGTGCATGTCACCAGTAACATTTGTTTGCTTTCTATTTTAAGCAATGCCTGGGAGAAAACTAACTTTTTTTGTTTGCCTCTCTCCCAGACTAATGCAGTTTGAAATGCTGTGCCAAGGAGTCTGGAAGGCCTGAGGCAAAAGTTGAAACTGTGACCTTCTGAATATTAAACTGTATCAGGGCAAGCTGAGCATCCCTCAGTTGGGAAAGGGGCTCGGGAAGATGGCCCTTGGGCTGGTTGCTTCATCACTCCCCTCTTTCTGCCCTGTGTCTGAACTCCTTGGGCTTCATGACAGCACTGGCTGAGGCTGCTTGCTGCCCTTTCATTGGTACTTTCTCTCTGGGAATTGCTGACTGCTTTGCAAACGCTATGACTTAGGCTTTATAAGCAGCTGTGAGGAGAGGGAATGACAGAACCAACTAATTTACTTATTTCAAGTTCAGAGTAAAAATAGGTGGTGAAATCTGCCCCAAGACTGCAGGCTGAGGAAAAACCCTAAACTGATTTTATTTCTGCTCTTCCCAAAGGCTTCTGGTCCTGAAGCAATGGATTGTCTCCCCTTTACACCTGTTTTCCCTGTCCTAGTTCATTGCAGCCTGGTTTGTTGGCCCCTGCCATGGCACTGGAAGAAGTTACCTAGGTATTGAACACTTAGGGATGTTGAAAGTGATTAATTCAAACTGAGCTGAAGTCCTTTAGGATGGGAAGAGGGAAGGTGGCACTTTCTTTTGGGCCCAGCTACCAAAGCTGGGAGAAAAGGAATGTGGTACACTTAAATGCAGAGTAAACCCTATCTCATCTGCACTGACTACACGTGGAGGTGACAAGTAAATCAATATCCAAGCAGCACACATCTCCAAAGCTTTGATATCTCAGTGTCTTATGTTCCAATACTTTCAGTAAAAATTAATTGTGCTCTTCTGTTGACCCAAGTCTCCACAACAGCCTCATTAACACACAGCCAAAAGTTTCTCTCTTCCAACTTGAAGGAAGTAGAAATCAGTTTTGTTTGCTTGGCTGGGATTTTTTTGCAGTGAACAAAATGCTTCCTTGTTTCTACTGTACTTGCAATTGCACCCTGAAAGGAGGAAGACAAAACAGCCTTCAGTCTCTTCATAACCATCAAACAACAGTATTGCAGTCTTTGAGCATCATCTTTCATCTTCGCTTGCTGTATGGCAAGTTCTCTGGTTCCCTCCAGCTTCCTTCTGTCTGATTATTAAAATTGTGACGATCATATCTCCCGCAGCAGAAACAAGTAGGAGCTGTGGGTACCCTGATGGCCTGGCTTGCTGCTACTCCAACACAAGTGTGGCAGCTGCTCAGTCTCAGAGACAAACTTTAGTGTCATTTTGTGCCTTTTACTAGATTTAGTGAATAATAAATATGTAACTAAAGCAAGAGCAGATTCCTCTCCTGCAGACAGATACATCAGTTCTGTGTGCATGCACCCACTCCTGTCTCTCTGGAGAGAAACTGGAACATCTCTTCAGTCAGTCCTGCCTCAAAATCCTTATGCAGGCTATTACACAGTCTCTTACAGAGAACTAAAGCTTTTCATTTCTGTGTGTAATCCATCAGGAAATTATGATCCTGCTTTTACCCTGGTGTACCTCATTGGCAGGGAGAGGTGAAACAGCCTGAGCACAAGGCTTGCTGTGTGAGCCAGGACAGGATCCCTGGATCCTGGCTTGCTCTTTCGACATGTGGATTGTGTGCACTGGCTTCAGCTTAAAGCCATGATGATGGAGAGATCTTTGAAAGCATCGGAGGGATTTAGAAGTGCATTATGTACTCCAAAATGTAGCACTTCATGCATGGTCAGTATGCCACTGGCACGGCTCTGTGTTACTACAGGATGTGTCAAAACATACATTGCCCACAATAGTTTTGAGGACTAAAGGTGGATTATCAAACACTGGCCAGAAGTGAGTGTCTAGTCAAAAACCTGATCAGCACATGGTTGTCTTTCATTACGTGGAATCAGCTTTTTGCTGGTCTGGGCATCATAAGCTCAGTCCTGCTGACAGTGCCTGGAGAGCTGCTTTTAGCAAAGGAAATGTCTCAGTTTTCCTCCCATGTTCACTGCCTGCCACATGCCCTGATGGCCAAAGCATCCCACCAGCCATTCACTAGTTCCAGCTGTGTGTGTTGCTGCCTTTCTGCAAGGATAGGGAGTCATCCCAGTGATGCTGAAAAGTGAATTTTTATGTACTTTGGAAGACTCTTGGGCCAGCAGCCGAGGTCAAAACCTCAGACTAATGTGATTTGAGGTTGGATTTATTACTTATATTTTTCTAGAGGTTTCTGTACAATGCCACTTCTTTTTAACCTCATTTCAGTTTGCCTTGCTTAGACAAATTTTTCTATGGTCTTCCTGAAGAGCTAGAGCCTGGCAGGACATCTCCAGGATGGCAGAGACCTACCCAGTTTTCAGAAGTGTTACCTCATAGCCTCTGATGGCAAATGACTCCCTGAGCTGGATTGCAGGTGAGGAGCAGCGTCTGCAGTGCCCAGAAGGAGAGAGGGGAGTAGGGACCACAAACCTCTGTGGCCAAGATCACAGATCCATGGGGAAACAAGAGTTTGCTTGTCAATGGTAGCAGTGGTGTACTAAAATACAGCAGCTGGCTCAACTGGCAGAGCTGGTCTCCCTCTGCAGTGGGGCTGGGATGGTGCATGGGGTGCCTGCCAGGTGTCACCAGTCTGTGTTGCCTTGGCCAAGTGAGCTTTCCGGGCAGGGAGAGGAGGGAAGACCCTTCCACTGGGGCTCCCCATTGTTTCTGACTGTGGAAGTGGCTCCTTTCTTAGGGGTAATAATTGCTGTGGGGATTTTAGTGAGGCAGGAGGCAGTGTGGGATGGCAGCAGCTAAAATGAGACTCTGCAAGGGGCAGGGGGAAGGCAGATGGCTCTGAGCCTCTAGAGGGATGGTGAGGTGTCAAGGTTAGGATTGCTGCCCGAGGTGACCTTGAGGAATTCATTGTGTCAGTGCCTGCTTATTTCAGAGGGCCCTCTCAAGCAGCCTCAGGAGCTGAGAGACTTCAGTGGTCACAGGAAGGGGAGAGAGGGTCCCTTCATTCCATCTGGATGGGATAAGAAGCAGTTGGCTGAAAATTAACATCCAGGTTGGGGACTGGGAAAAATAAAAATATCTTTGTGAAAAAGGCAACAAGACATGGGTTGGGCTGCAGGAAATGTCTTGTGCCAGCTGAGGGAGCGTCCTCAGAGTCCTGCAAGTGCCTTCTGCCCAAGTCCCTGTGCAGCACCTGCCTGCCAGACTCCTTGTGAGCTGTGGTGTGGCTCTGACCACTGCTAAGTCATTGATCCTGTCCTGGTGCTACACTGGCTGCGAAGTCTTCTCCAGACATCAGTGCTTAGGTTGCTATCTTGCTGTCCTTCCCAGATGTCCACTTATTTCATGGTTTTCAGCCAGTGGTGTGGAAAAAACCAGAGCCTGGTCTCTAAAGAAACATTTTCCAGCCTTGGGCAGTTCCCAGCCTGATCTGGTGAGATGCAGGCAACAGTGTATGGGAGAAGTATTGCAGCCCTAGTACAGGGTTAACTACTGACCCTTTCAAAGCATTGTAATAACCCACTGTTGGAGAAAGGATAGGGAAAAAATCAAATAGTCTTTACACCAAAGGAGAGGAGAAGCAATTAACATGGTCAGATGTGGGAAATTTGACAGGGGAGATGACCAGACCAGAATTTGCACTGATATCCTTCTCCTATCAATCTTGCCAGGGAACTTGACAGGCAAGAAAAGTCAAAGAGCAGCCGAGGAATTCTGAAATCAAAGGGCTTTGAGAGCTGGATCAGAGAATAGAACAGTTTTTCCATCTGCTTTGAATTTATTGTTGCTAATGAGGAGGCACACTCTGGTCTGAGTGAACACGTTTGACCAGAGGGGTCACTTGATGTATCCATCACATAGGTATAGAGGGACTCTCTCCAAGTTAACCCTTTCACTGTCAAGTACTTACAAATGAGCTGTTCAGAGGAGGGAGAGACATGCTGTTTGGACTATCAGATCCTATTTATCCATGTGACTGGTGGGAGCTCCTGCAGGCAGAGCTGAAAATCCCAGCATCAGCCCATCCTGCAGATTGTGTCACAAACAGGTGTGAATCTTCTGCTTCCCTGCTGATATCAGCTGTGGTCAGTCTTATTTAGCTGTGAATCCAAGATCATGACTGAGCATTACTTTGCTCAGTAACATACAGTTCATTTATATACAAAGCTGGAAGGGGTTGTTTCAAACACTTATTTACAACAAGGCCACCTGCTTACTTTGGATGCTGTCCCTGTCAGCAGGGGTTGCATAAGGGGACTGACCTCCCTTCCCCAGCATCTCCATCAGGGTTCCTAAGCAGTGGAGACTACAGTGCATTTGGGTGAAGGAGCAGATGGGAAAGTAGGCTGATGAGAAAAAGAGGAGAGTTGGAATTAATTGGAGGCCTTTGGCAACCCATGAGAATTTATCTTGAAATTGGTAGCCTCATTATCTAAATACCAAACACCAACCTTCCCATTCCAGATTCCTAAAAACTCTTCTGTGTTCTGTGCCCTTTCCTGCCCTAAATGCTGATGCTATCACATCTGATTTTCTCTGACTCCTGATAATGCTGAAGGCACAACAGCCAGAGATGAAAGCCATGGGGATCTGCTTGCTGAGGTTGTGATCCCCAATTATCATTCCAGGCTGCTGCCTGTCTGCAAGGCAAGAGCTGTAGATGAGGCTCACAGAGCTGCAAATATTCCAAGTGGGACAGAGTGTGCAAGTAAGCCACATTTCTGACTCATCACTGAAGAGATTGCACAAGGACCCTCAGTTAGAACTGCGAGCTTGGTGGCTCACACTGCAGAATTACACCCCATTTCTTCTCTTGAGCACTGCAGAGCTCTGAGCCAAGCTGGCCATTGGAGCAGACATGGGTTGCAAAGATAAGTTCAGAGGGTGTGTTCAGAAAACTTGTAAAGTAGGTGAATGGATGCTTGAGTGGGTCCATCTCGTGTGAATCCTCTTCTAGCTGTTGTGTTAAAAGTATAGAAATCTGGCAAAAAAATTGACCCCCCTGCTTTCCAGCTGGTCCTCAGAAATCAGAGGTCTTGGGTGTGGCTGGGCCTAATTTCTGATCAGTCTGGTTGCATTTAATAAGATCCCAGATGCATAAATCCTGTGGGTCATGCTGTAAATCTGGTCACCTTTACTATCACTGCTGCACAAATAGTGCAGTTTCTTGGAGCAGCAGGTTACAGATTACTGTGAGGTTGCTGGTGATAAATTCTCCAGACTTGCAAAATATAAATGGATAGCACTATGTACAAGTGTTCCTGGGAATACTCCAATGCAGTCAGAGACAAAATCTGATGAAAGAGGCTCCCTGCTTTGGGGAGGAGAGAAGAGCAAGTTGATCTGTCTGCAAGATAGGGTTCTATTCTCATCCTCTGCCACTGAGGATTTCAAATGTCCCTTTTTACTTCTGGCAGAAGTGGAGGTGAAACTGTAGTTGAAACATCCTGTTATTGCCATCATAAAGGGGAGGGGGAAGGCAGCCATCTTATGTGTCAGTGAGGGATATGGAGAATTACAAAGCAAGTGATTACACAGTCTGGGGCTTGTGCAAGGTTAGAACAGAATCCTGATGTGTTAGTGTCTCACTCTCTCTTCCTGCAGTCCCAGAGAGAAGGGTCCTCCCACCTGATAAGCTATCAATCAGCAGGCCGTCATGCCAACATAATCCCTTCACCACATAATCTCTCAGCACGTCTGATGGAAATCCTTTCACTATTTATCTGATGGCATATCTCATTGTTTTAGCACTGCAAAACACATTTAAACCTTTAAACCACATTTGAAGCACAGGATGAGACAGATTAGTCCCATCCATTCAGAAGGGGATACAGTATGGCCTTAACTTGGCATTTCCAACCTGGCCTGTCCTAGGTGAAGGTTGTTGCCCTGCCTATGGCTGCAGCTCAGGTCAGTGCAGCTGTGTTTGCTCTCAGGCACTGGCAGAAGAAGGCACAGTGAGTTAGCATGGTTCAGCTGATGTGCAATAACATTAAAAGGTGGTGGGCTGGGCGTGTGGTTGAACCCTGAGATTTGCACGAGCTTAAAACCATGAAATGGAATTACTCTCTGGAGATTCATTTACAACCAGTTTCAGTTTGTGATCAGGTGAAGGCGTGTGACAATGTCTTTACTGTACCTTGTCATCTTTTTTCTCTTCTGGAAGACTGCCTTTTCTGAAGTATTTCTACTTTAGTTGTCTCCTTGAATGTCAGGATGTGTAGTTTTAGGGCAATCTGTCATGTGGCTTCAGCAGTGTTGCACAGAGTCTCTTAACAGCACTTCTGGGCCTGCTTCAGTGGATGGTGATAATGTGGTAGATATCAAATAGAAGAGGATCTTGGAGTAGATGAAGGGTGTTGTAGCCATTGGTTAATGAGATATTTAGGATTATGTTTTCAAATAAAGTGTTGGAAATTAAAGCGACAGTGAGTTTTCAAGGGCATTTTATCTACTGGGAGTGTTTAAACCTGGAAATGCACATTATTGATAACACAGCAGGATTAAAGTTTGCTGCATCAGATTCAGCACAAATTTGGTTGTCAGCTAGCAGATAGAGCACAAAGTCCTTAAGCAGCAGTTAATTCTCTTATTTGGACGCTTTCTGCTTGCTGACTGCTAAACTCCAAATACTGGCTGACAATTGTCTGTTTAGAACACTGCCTGTTCTTAAATCTCCCTTCCAAACTGCTGTCCTGGGTCTGGCTCACGGAACAGCTGACTGAACTTAGCACTGAAATCAGCAGGACCAGGTGCATTCACTGCATACTCCAAACATGGCATGGCTTGGGGATCTGGCCTTTTGGGCCAGAATTAGTAGATATATTTTTAACACAAATTGTTTTTTCAGCTGAATATAGGTATTGTTCTTCTAAATCCAAGGCTTTGCTGAGTCCAACTGGAGTTAGATTAGTTAGCAGTCAGGTCACATGTGTTAAAATAGTCCCATGGTGTGGGTTGCTCTCAGCCTGCCATTTCTCATCACCAGGGTGACTGGAGAACATTTTCAATCTGGCTGGTTGCAAAGAGCAGAGCACAATTGATCCCTCCCTTCCCTGCATCTCTCTCTCTCACTTCCTTTCCTTTTTTTTTCCCCTGTAATGCACCTAGCACCAAATAAAAAAGGGAAGCTGTAGTCACTGGAGCAGTATTGATGTTGTCATTGCCTTCCTAACAGCACCCACCTGGATACAGAGCCCTGAGCTGCCTGCAGTCCTGTCACAGGTTAATTAACACCAGACAGCCCAGTCCTGTGTCCTCACAGCAGAGCTGCCCTCCAGACAGGAAGGTGCTGCCATGGCATGGAAAACAGCTGGGGGTAAGGAGGGAGAACCTGTGGAGCTGGCTTGGGTTTGCCCTTGTTTTCAGAAGTGCAGTAGGACTGTGTGGTCATGCAAAGGCAGCACACAATGACAGGGACTTGGGGACAAGGGATCTTTTTGGTGATGCGTTCAGAGGACTCCTGGTGGAGGGCTCCCGAGGGGTGTGAGAGGAGGAAGAGAGGCAGAAACACTGGTTAAGGGGCTGGTTTATAATTATAAAATGGCTTGTGACATTTTCTTTGGTAGTCAACATACAGCATATCTCAAGGGGAAACTAACAGACCCATGAAGTTCTTTGTAGGTCAGCCCAAATAAAGGACAGCACCTGAACACAACTAGCTCATTGCAGACATTTGTCTGTCAGGTGTGGAATGTCCAAATATCATAAATGCTATAAGAAAAGTGAGTTAATAAGGCAATAAATGGCAATGATGAAGTCCCTGGTTGATTTCAGAAGAAACAATAAATCTGTATTTCTATTTCAGTTAGGATGGCTGAAGGCCCCTTCGCTGTTCCCTGCATCTGCTTCATCTCAGGTTTATTTGAGCAATACGTTATCACTCCACCCATGAGACATCTCTGGTGTCTGCAGGCTCTGCAAACCTCCTAAAGGCCTGCTGAGGCTGTACTGTCTCCCAGGGCACATTTATTCTGTACCATGTCCTGTAGTAAATGCCTGGAAACCAGCATTTAAAACAAAAATAAAAAACCAAATCACCCTAGGAAAAAGGTACCTTAGATGTGAAAATGGAATTAATGTCAGTGAATTGATCAGTCATCCAGGCTTGGTTCATTCCCTTCCCTTACCCTGCATGCACATGAGCTTCATACAGCAGGTACTTCAAATACATGGAATTTATTTCCTGTGCCCATTCATCTGCTCAGTCACAGCTACATGAAAGGAGAGATAAGATGCTGCTGGAGAGGTGGAGAAAGGAAAGGGGGTTAGCAGGGAAATCGTCTGGATAGTTGCCGATTTACATGGAAGGTCTGAAATTGAAACAAAGCAAAGGGGGTTCTTCCTAAACAAACAGATGGGCTGGTCTTTCACTATGGCCTTTATTCACAGTTTCCTTCTGAAGCCTTTCATATGGATGAGGTAGAAGGACACACTGTTAAAGTGGGTCAGGGAGAGGTGAAGAGTTGCAATCAGCTATAAAGCCCAGCAGGATGGGATTGCTTTGAAGAGCGTTGTGATAGTGATTTAGGTCCAGGAGTTGAACCCCGTTGTATTTTCAAAGATGTATGGTACTGTGATCCTGAAGAACTTGAGAGAGAGAGAGAAATTCTGCAAAACACTCTTTTCTTTGTAGGCAGCAGAAAATAATTTCAGCCTTTTCTATCGTAGGGAACACAATACCCCAGTATTGACGTCTTTGTCTTGGCAAAATGCTCAGTACACGTGTAGGTTCCTTTACCTACACACTGCAAGAAGCTTAATACCAAGTGGATCAGTTAGTTATTCTATCACCACCACAATAGGTGTAATGTAGCTTTTTACCTGCTAGGCAGAAGTCAGAGGTAAAGTGAGATATTCAGAGACACTGCAGAGACAAGCACTTGGCTCAGAGGTCTGCTTTTCCAGGCCTCACTCACCCCCACCCAGGCTGCCTGCTTCAGTTTTACTGTGCTCCCAGAGGTGACACCAAGGCCTCCAGGTCTGCTGTGAAAGCCAAACTCAGTCCCACTACCCAGCCTGGGTAGAGAGCTGCAGCTGCTCCTGCACCCTGTTTGTTTCTGCAGCCAAGGAGCTGTGAAAAGTTTGATTTCTTGTAGAGCAAGCAGAGCTCTCAGCAAAACCAGGCTGTGGTCCAGAGCTGCACCAGTGCCTGCTGTTAGAACAGCTCCATGCTAGAGGGTCCTCCTTCCCCAGAACACTGCTGATGTAAGCAAGCTGCCTGTACTTAAGCATAAATATCAGTAATGACCAGTGTGTTGATTTTGTATGCAGAGATTGTCCCCAAAGATTTTTTTCCCCTCTCTAGAGAAATGCCAATTAATTGAATTTCATCACCTGAAAGTCAAGTTCATTTTCAGTTACTAGAAGGCTTCATGCCTGTCTTCACCATTACAACAAAGGACAGTCTGTGTAATTTATTTTTTAATTTTGCTGCTGTTCATTTGTTACTGAATTTTTGAAATAGGATGCTGTTCTTTCACTGCCAGAGTGTAATCCACTCTGGAGTGAAGAATGACAGTGTGTATGATACAGAATGATATAAGGAAATAGAATTGAAGAGGAAGAAGAAATTTTAACCAAAAATACCATGGCAATTGGTTCTCTTGGGGGAAATTGTACTGAGATCCCTTCTGACACTGCAGATTAGATGGGCTTAGAGGAAGGGTTATCAGAAGTATATCAGCAGTAGCTGAAGTTCCAAATTAAGTATTCCACACCTCTGAAAATTGGACCATTTCTCTGTGAGCTGCCAATGGTGACACAATCCACCCATTAAACTCCATAGATCGGCCTTATTTATCTAGGGAAACATAAGACCGCTGCTGTGTCAGGCAACTGGAAATCTGATCCTGAAATAACTGCAGTATTTTGGTGACACCAGGGGACAGAATCCTTGGTGTTACTGATGGAGCACCAGTGGCAGTCAGTCTCCTGTATGGAGCTGTGAAGACAAAGTCTCTGCCTCAGACAATGTGCAGTCTGGAGAGGTCACCTCAAACCACAAAGTGGAATGAAGGTTCACCTTGATTAGATTTCTTGCTTAGCTGTTTTATTTTATTGTTTTGAAAGCATAGGAAAGGGATTTTATTTTTTCCTTGCCTAAGGACAAGGGGAAAATGTAGCCAGCTTTCATTTTGTTTAAAGGGTCTTTGCTTTATTGAAAGCTACGTTACCACACCCACAAGGGAGTGTCGAAAGTGTCTATTTCAGTGCCTTTAATATTAGCCAGAACTTCCAAGACAGCACCAAAGGGAGAAATGAGGTCACTGGAAAGCAATGGCTAGAAATTGTAAATAAGATTGCTTACAGGGCTTATGTGGTAGATGGGAGTGATAGTGATGTTTGAAGTTTACCATCTGTGCCCAAGAAAAGGAAAACATCCTGAGACACAGATGGCCAAGTACACTTTCATGCTGTTCTTTTCAGAGAGGAAAAACAGTATTTTCTAAATGCAGTTCTCTTAACTTTCAGTTATGCAGTGCACTAAAGACATGCTTTGTGTTTCTTTGATTTCACTCTGATCTTCTGATTATTTATTTGCCATCAGACACAAAAGTCTATCAGTTGTCTGTTGAGATCCAGTTCAAACTTTGTAGACTTTCTACCGTTCTGGCTTAATAGAGCATGGAGTAATACTGGCTGGCGCTAGTGGACCGGAAAAAAGAAAGCCTTCAAAAGTAGGGGTCATGTCTCTGTGTAGGCAAATGCAGGAACAGGCTTGGGAATGAGGCCCCAATACCTAAATGCCACCAAGCACTAAGGAACCAGAATAGTTCAGACAGTTGGTCATTTACTGATTCTGGTCATAAATCTGCAGTGAGCTTTATGTGGGTTGAGCCGTGCCACTGTGTGGAGTAGAGATACAATCTGGGGAGCCTTGCTGACCTGTACAGTGATTTGTTTGGAAGTGAAGATACCATTAGCCTCAAGACTTACTGATACAGAAAGTGTGTTTGAACACCTGGACCTAGAGTCACTGATACAGTTGTAAAGAAATCCACATTTCCAGTTACCCTGTCAGTGCAGAGCATTGGTACGCTGCAGTCGTCTCATCCAGGTTTCTTATCACTTCTTTTCAGCACAGTGCAGAATGTCAAAGCAAACCTGATTTTTTAATGCTTTTTTCCCTAAGAAACTAAAGGGCCCACTGCAAGGTCCAGATTTTCAGTGTAGAGTTTCTCCTGCATCTTATTTACAAGGCTGAGTTATAGCCCTCTAAATTACAAACAAAAGCACTGGCCAACTCTAGCTAACAGCTCTGATGGATGCTATTATATTTCTGCTGCTAGCTGGCACTCAACCCCCACTATCTCATCAGCATAAAGGGATGCTGTCAACATGACAAATTGTCTTCCTTAGAGGGGGGGGAAGCCGTACCTACTATTGTTCCGAAGCAGCCTTTACAAGAACAGTGACTGGAAGAGAGCAGGGATGAAAGCAGGGTACTATTTCACTGCCTCTGTTCTGTGTGTTTACTTTGCATATTTGACAGCACAGTGTGGTGTGTCAGTGTTGCTAGTGAGCATTAGCACTTCCCCTCCCAGAGGGGCAAGATGATGCCTCCTGGGAGGAGGGGGTGCAGAAAGGTCAGCGAGGGGAGGGAGTGCTTTCATCCCAGGCCTTGTATTAACAGCAGCAGCAAAAGTGAGTGGAAAAGCAACAAGAGAATTTGTATATACATTGCACAGGATGCCATTGTGCTTTGTGCACTGTTCTAAATTGTTTTCTAACATGCTTGAGAAAGAAGGAACTCTCCCTCTCCCCATCTTACTTCCCTCTCCAGACATGATTTTTACAGTGTCCTGCTCACCACTATTTAAGGGCAAATCTATGCAGAACTCACATTGTCTGAGAGAGGCCAGTTTGGAAGCATTCAAAGTTGTCCTCATCCCTTTAAATGCAACGTTGTTCTTGTTCCTTCTTAGTGCCTAAGCTCTCCCTGGAGGACTATGCATCCAGCCTGGGAAAAAGAAGGGAGAGTTCCTCCTTCTTGGTGTTTGAAATGACTGGCACAGTCCAGAGAACCATCTGCTGCTTCCATCTCTGCCAGCTTCCCCTAAAATGTGCTCAGCTGCCTCAACCCGCGACCATGGGAGCAGTTGGGAGACCTTTTGCTGAGCAGTGAATAATATCCCCCTTCTGGTTTGGTGCTGTTTGGGCTCCGGCAGGCATTGATTTGCTCCCAGATTCTGAGGAGGACAGCCCAGACTGCTGTGTCCTGCCGAGAAACTGAGGAGGGAGGAGAAATGGGAGACCGAGCTCGCCATCTTCTGGAGAAAAAGAACTTGCGCTGTCAGGAATGTTTCTTTTGTTGTGGCATCCTTTGATTCTCACTCTGCTTTCATTCTCACCTGCCCAGCGTGTCGGCGGGATATGTCAGGTGCTGTTGTGAGCTGGGCCAGCAGTAAAAAGCTGGTCTAAACTGGACCAGTTTAGAAGGCTGGAAATACTCAGCTAAATGGCCAATTTATCAAATTCTCTCAGTGCCATTTAGGCTTGAGTGTTTTAGCTAACCAGGAGGACTGTAAATCTAGGCTCATTTCCTAGTCTCTGTTGAGTTTAGCCTGGTTATTTGGAAAAGGTTCTTTCTTTCCCCAGGCAGTTGTTGGGCACTGAACAGGCTCCCCAGAGAAGGGGCCATGGCACCAGCCTGACAGAGCTGGGGGAGTGCTGGGACAACGCTGTCAAGCACACGGTGGGAATGTTGGAGCTGTCCTGTGCAGGGTCAGCAGCTGGACTCCATGACCCTTGTGGGTCACTTCCAACTTGGGATATCCCGTGATTCTTTCTTTGCCAAAGACCAATGTTACAGAAAGCTCAGGAAGCTTGTGAGCTTGTGACCCTGTCGTGGTCCCTCTTCTTCCTGGGGCACTCAGTAAAATACACCAGTGAATTGTCACAGGGTGGGTGTGCTGTGTTGGTATTTTTGTTATGTATTTCATGAGTACTTCAGCAGCAGCATTGTCAGTGGCAAGACTCTTAGGCACTACTAAGTCCAGACAAGAGGTTTATAAAGCATCAAGTCAGGTTCTTATATGCTCAAAAGTGCAAGGGCTGTTTGGCCACTGATCCTTACAGCAAGGCTTCTAGTGCATACCTTTGATTTTCTGAGTGTAGCTGAAAAACTCAAGACCTGTAGCACATTCTCATCAGCCTTGCTATAAATGTGTCCCTGCTGGAGTTTGTGAGGTTTAATTCACTGGTGATGGTAGTGCAGCTGCCTTCAAGCAGGGGCCAGATGAATGTGAATCATGAGAGCAGATGGAAATCCTGGGCAGGGTGAGCACATATTGATGGTGGGTAAGCCAAGGTCTTGCATTGTAATGATACAGGGCTCTGTTGGTGCAGTGATACTGGAGACTAAATTACACAATGTTAACCAAGTTATACCTTGGAGAAGTCAGTTAATAAGGCAGGCCCAAGCATCACAAGCATTATTAATCTCTTACATTAAAAACAAAGCAAAAAATCAGCAGCTACTTGCACAACATTTGTGCAGACGGAGGGAAAAATACATGAGTTTGTGTAATTACTGTGTCATGGACTAAAGTTTCTGACTAAGGGGTCAAAATGTTAGGAAAGGGTCTGGGAAGGTGGGATTCCTCAACTTCAAGTGCTGCCACTCTACAGCCTAGTGAGATTAATCTTTTAAGGGTATGTAAAAAAGAGTGGTAAATGTATTAAATTGCTACTTTTGTAGGGGTTATTTTAATTCAGAATAACCATAGTTATAGAACAGCTGACAAAATTACACCACTAGGTATGTTGTTGCTTGTACCAAAAACTGAGATTAAGCTGGACTGTTCTGGTTTTTAAGAGAGATGTTCATTTAACAAGAGGGCTATCCCAGATTTGTCTCTTGATCCCAAAATGCCTTCTTCAATCTTGATCTGAGCAGGTGGCCCCATCTATATTGTTAAAGAAACTTTACTATATCCAGTGAAAATTAGATTGCAAAAAAATAGAAACTAACATTTTAAATTTAGGTCAAAACAATTCTAAACCAGATTACTAGTAACAAAATAACTTGTTTGATGTGAAACAGTAAGACCTCAGTTATAAACAAAGCAAAAACTTTGTATACATGTTAGTTTCAGAAGAGCTTGAATACCTAAATTTCATGTATTAAACTCAAAACTTAAATATAGAGCAATTATTAGATCTTTACCAAACCATCATGAGTCTTAGAAAGTCTTCTACGGTTTTAAACCAGAGTTTACAGATCAGTAATTGAAGTAGAAGCTAGGAACCTTAAAGGCATTTTCTTTCTAAGCTTTTCTTGCTCTCAATCACACCTACACAATTTTTAGTCTGAACACCCTAAAGTGCAGAATTTCTTGCAACAAAAGCTAGCATTGTTTGTGTTGTTTTGAATAATACAAGTAGGCTTTATTGTTTGTAATGCTTTTTCAACACTTTGACACAGATTCAACACGATGTCTGATTGTGAAATTACAATTTGAATTTAACTTGAATACTGTGTTTTACAAATAAGTTTATCACTGTTTTTCTTACTGTAACAGAATTAGTATTGCTACCAAGTGTATGTGGAGAAAGTGAATTTTCTGTTTCTCAAATACTGGAATGAGGATGAAGCTTTTAAGCTCCATTTCACAATGAAGGCTTGTGGTTTCCTGGCAGGACTTTATTCAGGTGATTCACATACTATGACAGTTCATTCTTTAGTAATGTCCTCGGACAATCCTCCAGAAACACTTGTGGTGATGACCCCATTCAAGGGAGATGCAAACTGTTTAGTGAAGAATGGCCACTGCAATTCTGAAAGGCACAGAATATAGAGCTTACAGGGCTTAGTCATCAAAAGTGGTCAGGGATTTTACTGCTTCTTAAATAGGACTGAAAAACGGAAAGGCAAGAAAGAAGTAAGCAAGAGAGGACAGTGTTGGCACAGTAACAAACTGGTAACAGAGATGAATCCATCATCTCTTAGGCTAGCCCTACCAAATAGCAGCGATATGTGGAGGGAGGATGAAAATCTAACTCATTTTAAGAGAGCAATAACTTTATGAAAAAGATCACATATGATTGTGGGCACTAGCAGGCAATTTATTCTCTTTCTGTGTAGCAGTCTCCATAAAAAGGACTTTAATGTGAAGTTCTCCTGCTGTCTGGGTAATGACAGTCCTACTCAGCCTCGTTTGTTTTATGTACCTTTTTCAGAGCAGTCTCAGCTCTTCTGGCTAAGGAGATAAAGAGTCCACAATAAAATACCTAACAATTTAGGCAAAGATTTGAAGGCAAGCTCCCACAGCGTCCTAAATATTGGGCTAGAAAATACCAGTGTCTTCTTGCAGAATGACTTGACATCTACCCCTTGGATTCACCAAAATTTTGGCATGTCTCTGGTTCAGTGGGCACACTCCTTTTTGTTAGACTCCAGAAGCAACATTTAGCTACCTGCAGAAAGCTCCACTCTGCCACCAGAAAAGCCTTTTCAGTTTTAAATCTTCATTTTCTTTACAACTCTTCTATAGTTGTATAATTGTTTTACATGAGAAAACTTGATTGCATTGGACTCTACATTTTGATTTCAGTATTTACCTCAAGGATTTCCTCTGTGTTTTTACTTCCTTAGCTCCTCTAACACTCCAGTAGTTCATCCTGAATTATTTACCTCCTACCTTCTAAGACACTACTATATAAACTATTCGTTTTAATTTTTTTTTAAGGCTAGGCTGCAAAGGCAAGACAATTTCCTTAAACTGAAGTACTGTTGGAGATGTTTTTCACAGCTTGAATCTTACAGTACATACTCTTAAATATCCATCTCCTCCACTGAGATGTCCCTATTATACATGAAATGTACCAGTTTGCCTGGATACCATACTAAGCATTATAATCTTTGCTCAAGACATTAACAAGGGACGTGCCACTCAGTTGATCTTGATGCATGAGCTGCATTTCATGAGCTCCATTATCTTTTAAAGGCACAGCCTTCGCTTACACTTATATTCCAGCCTGCACTTTGGGGGGATGTGTAGAATTAATTAACAAAGTTCTTGTAGTTATGCACACTTCTTGAATGATTCTGTGTTTCCAAACACAACGTTTGTGTCTTGAAGGAGAGCCTGGCGTTGCAGAAAAGATTGGATTTTGCCATAAACACATTAGGATATAGACTTCTATAGAAGCTCATCAGAAAGAAGAATCTGAATTTTGTTGATTTTCTGCATTTAACTCCTTCACACTCACAACTCACACATACTTATAAACTTCTAGGTCAGGGTAATCCTCTAATATTGTACAGAGGTGATGGCCATGGAAGAAGGTGCCCTGAAACTGTATTACAATGAAGAGAAGGAAGTTTCAAACATGAATCAATTTGAATAGGAAACAAAAGATCCTTCTTCAGCAACAAACAGGAACATCCATTAAACCAGCCTAGAAACTTGGCACCATCACAAAGAGGCTGAGGTAACGCAGGACAACATCTCTTCCAGACTGAAAAGGATTCACAGAATCAATTAGCAGTTCATTCTTTAATTAAATGAAGATTTACACAAACAACAGAACACTTTGAAGAAGTATAGGCACATATTGCTACAGAGGGGTCTCCTACAGCACAGAAAACAGCCTTCAATTCTTTATTCTCCCAGTTTGGTTTTTGTGCAGCAAAGACAAAGCCCAGAGTCCAATAAACCCCAAACATTAATTACCTGAACTCCTTTTTTACTTTTCAAACAGGAGGAGGAAATTAGTTCTGCTAAAGATGATGAGAACAGTCATTTTGTAAATGGTGCTGTGAAGCTGATCAGAAGGGAATGTATTGTAGCATAACTGCCCTATTTCAGCACATCATCCTGTAATAACAATCTGCAGCATGGCTGCTTCACTGAGAGGGAGAGTGCTACATCCAGCAGGCCCCTCAGTACATGCACACCCCAGAGAGAAGAACCCTCCTTTTGCAGGAAGGCAGCCCATTACCCAGCTTGAGCCTTTCAGATTCTCATTTCAGGACAGAGATAGAACTTGCTTCATTGGCTGCAGCTATTTGCAGTTTCCAGTTATGACCCTTGTGATTAAGCCAAGCTCTGAGCCCTGAAATCCTCTTCTGAAATGGTGAACAGCTTTTGTTCAACAACATAATAGGAAACCATTTCTTGGCATCCAACCAAATGAGTATTTGAGTATTAGCTTTTCAAAAGCTATCTCATTAATTCAAGAAAAAAACCTCTTTAGTTTTGTTTGCTGAAATAGACAACGTGTTACACTAGGCTGCAACTTCTGACAGCTGTAGGTAGAGAATACTTCCCATCCATGCCCTGAGCATTCATTTGTTTGCAACAGCAGAAAGTTGGTCCCGAATCCTTCCCAGGCCTTCTAACATAGTGTCCAGGGTTTCTTTGCTCAGTTCCACAGTCAGTGCAGAAACAACAGGATTATTTCCACATAAGGCAGCATCTTCCTGAATCTTAAAATAGGAATGCAGATGTTAGTTGTATGAAAAATTAATTTATGTATTGTTCTTCCAGAACTGCTACAAAATGCTGTGTTTAATACCTAGATTAAACAAAATGGTCTGAATTTGGAATCCAGCTCCATCCTGAAAAACCGTGGCACATTTTCTAAGCTGTGTGCCTCACTAGTGAAGTGCACTCCCATTGACAAGAGTGCAAGTGAGCATCTACTGCCATGAGTATTGGGATATTTTGAAGACAGTTGTGGCAGGAAGCCACATTTGTATCAAAAGCATCTCAGCAGATACCACAGAGATACCACATTACCCCACCCCAGATTTTAATTCCTCCTCTGAATCCCACTCATCTGATTTTTATTGGTTGGGGGGATCCAAAACTCTGCAGAACACAAGCAGTACACAAACAGTAAGGTAGGTATACTCCCCAAATGATAGATGTAGCTAGTGAAGGAAGTTATTAGTAATCTCAAGTCATTTCCCAACTAATGAAGTCAGCTAAACATGCTGATGGAGTGCTTAGAATTAAAGGATGATGGCTTCATGATTTAACTTCTTTTTTCTGTAGAAAACAATGGTGACTAGGAACAAACATGGTGACTTCTCACATCCTCATGCATGCAAAACTTCTGTGCAAGAGAGCTTTCAACAGAGACACCATTCCCATGCTCTGTGGCATTTCAGGTATCATCTCTGAGGAAGTCTAATGGCCCACCAGGCACGAGGCAAGCACCAGATGCCTGTCTGAACTGGCTTTCCCTGGCAAGTCAGGTGCTGGACTTTGTTATTTGGGTCCTTCACAGCCACTGCCATTACCTTTAGCTGCAGCAGGCAGGTAGGGACTGCCATTCTTACGATGCTGTCTGAAGATGTCTTGATGTCCACCCTCCAGTCCATGTCCACCAGCCGAGGCAGGGAGACTGGCGGTTAAAAATGGCTCTGTTAGGCTCAGCAGCACATGGTGATACCACCCCTGCAACCTGTGACCACCACCATGCACAGGCCTCTCCACTGCTGGCCCTGGGAAGTGTACCTACTATGTGGTTTCCCATCATTTTACTCTGGAATAAGCCAGTCTCTGAAGAGCTCCTCATAACACTGGAAGGGCAAAAAGGGTTCTCCCATCATTACATGCAATGACAGTTCAGAGCAAGAAACAGAGAGAAATTCCCAAAGCAGCTGGGAGAAGGAGAGCAGTAAGATGTCTTCTCCCCATCTTTATGCCCTGCCTTGCTGCCTGCTACAATCATCTGGTGTTTCATTGTGAGTTGCTCTGGCACCTGCATGCTTATTGCTCTGCTCTGAAACTGGTGAGTACTCAGGAAAGCTTGTAAAATCTGGCAGTATAAAACATGTTATTTCAAGTTCCCCAACCAAAGCATCCTGCAGTACAGCAAACAGGCTGACAAACTGCAATCTTCACATTCCTTAAAAGTATTTCAAATATCACCGTAACTGCATGCAGCCTAGCAGAAACCATTTAATAGGTGCATTACTGACTTCAGTATCTCAGAGCTGGAGACCTCTTGGGCCCACCCAAGGAAAGAAACACCAGTCTAACTTGGCTGCTAAGGAAAGAGCTGTCTCAGTAGGCAATTGCAGCCCGTCTGGATTGTGCCTGTTGTAAGATGCTTAGTGTCTTCCCCAGGGGTTGATTGCCAGCCTTCCTACTGACTACAGACTCTCAAGTTGCTTTCTCTCTGTGCTTTATTGTCTAATTGAATTTTTTTCTGTCTGGGGAAAGGCTCTCTCTCCGCGCCCCTGCTGCTTCCTTGCACAGAGCTCCAGGGGGCAGTGCACAACTGGCTGCCTTGCTCCTGCTTTTGGAACAAATTCCAGTTCACAGTCTGTCAAGGCCAGCACTTGGCAGCATTTGCAACAGCACAAAATACATCTGTTAAGCCTTGTATGTTAATTTGCAAAGATTGATTGCAGGTGGCTTGAGAGGGGCAGGAAACCATTCACTTTTTTATGTTAACACAGATCAATCTGTTGGAATGTCTGTCTTGGACCACTGCCTTGGTCCCTATGTAATGCATGTCAGACACTTCATAAATACAATACTAAGACAATCCATTCTTTCCAAGTAGACAATCTCATTCCTGAGATTACTACTTACTCTGACTGGCTTGTGCTTCATTTCTCCAAGAAGAGCTGTAAAAAAATGTGGAGAAAACAGTATCAACAGTGCTTTCAGAAAAAAAAAAAAAAAGAGGTAAGCATTTAGCATGGCTTATCCCTGACTAATGGCAGGCAAACTGGTAACCAACCATGGGTTCTTCTGGAAGGGCAGCTTGTTTAAAGCCCACACCTTCCTCCCTGGTCTTATCAAAGCCATGGGCTTCAAGCACTGAGATGTGCAAGCAGAAGTGCCCTCCCCTGCCACCACCTCATGTATGCTCTATCACATCCCGTGCCTCTGCACCTGAGCCATGGTGACAAGTGGATGGATATCTGGGTACCACCTAGATCTTGTAGAGCTGAAATCCAGCCTTCTAAGTTTTATCATCAACAGCAGCAATTTTTCACCACGCAGCTGTTAAGATAAAAGGGGCTTTGCATATTAGGAATGTGGCCCACTCTGTTTCAGAAGTCATGGGAAAACTCTGTGTGCCCATGGCTGTGTTTAGTTGGCCATTTACAGAAACAAGACAAATATCCACATTGCCAAATATCCACGTATCAAACGACATACACAGGCTTTAAATCTCCAGCTGAAAGCAAATGGTAGGTGGACAGCACTCACATATTCTCCAAGATTATCTTAGTCAAGAGGTTTTTCAGATTTTGGTGGAAGTTTTCTGGGAAGAGACGGAGGATGTCTTCTGGTGCGGTCAAGCCGCGGTACACCACGTGCCTGGTGAGGTTGTGCAGAGCAGACACCAGCTGTCGGGGGGCAAGAGAAGGGCTGCGCTGAGAAGCATTACACACAGCACAGGGTGGGCCTTCTTAGCCAGGAGACACAGCTGGAGACCCTCACCACCAGAGCCCTGGGCACCCACGTACGGCCCGACAGCCTCAGCAGGACGGGGCTGCTCTCCTCAGCGCCCCCGCTTCGCAGCCTCAGCCCGTTCCCTTCTGCCGCGGGCGAGGGTCGCTGTTCCCGCGCACGTCTCGTTTTCCGCACCTTCCCGAGGGCCAGCCCTGTGCTACACCGGCACAGTCCCGCTCGTTCCCTCCCGCCATGGCCCGCGGCTGCCCCGCCCGGCCTACCTGCTCCGCTTCCTCGGCGCTGACGGCGAGCCCGGGGCAGGCGCGCTGCGCCAGCGGGCCGAGCGCGGCGGGCGGGCTGGAGAAGCACTCCTGGCACAGCTGCCGCACAGCGTCCTTCGACGGCGCCTGGCGGGGAGCAAAGCGGGGGCGCTCAGCCGCGGCCCGGCAGCGGCGGCCCCGGCCCCCGCGGCCCGGCCCCGCTCACCTTCAGCAGGATCTGCAGCGCCGCGAAGTCCCCGTCTCGCAGCGCCGCCATCTTGGCGCCGTCAGCGCGGCCGCGCTCCGCCCGCCGCCATCACGCGCCCGTCACCGGGGCGGGGCGGGGACACGGGCGCGGACCGGACGGGGGTGAGGGACCGACACACGGACAGGGACACGGACCGGGACTGGCACATAGACCGAGACAGGCGCACGGACCGGGATAGGAAGGCTCTCGGTGTGTGGCCCTGCTCCTGCCGCTCCGCTCGGGGCCTTTTCTACTCTCAGTGCAAAGCTCTGCTTCGGAATTGTGCTGTAAACGCGCTGCTTTCAGCCAGCGGGAACGGGAGGTGCAGGATTCATCATGGCACGATGATAGCCATACGGACCATTATCTTTGCAAGCTGAGTCTTTCACTTTGTAAGGGATTTAAATAAGTCCTCTTTCTGAGAGAGAATGTTTTCTCTTTGCCGTGTGTGGCTTCCAGCACACCTGGATCCAGGGCATCACTAATCTATGGTATTTCCCCGTCACTGCCTCTGTCACCTCCCCATCCTTATTTCCATCTCTGTTGGTTTGTAAGCAGAATTTTGCACAGTGAGAAATGCAAACATATAAATACTTTTTCCACTGGTCTTCACAAGCCTGGCAGGGAACAGTGTTTACTCTTGTATAGGAGCAGATTCCATACTACACACAAGGACAGAACAGAAAGTAAAGGGAAGGATGGTGAAATATTAGTTTTTCATTTCCAAAATGAAAGGTTTGCAGCTAGTGGTTTAAACAATAGCACCCCAGTGGGGAAAAAGCATGGGGTTGTGGTTAAAGGTTGGGGTTTAAGAGTTAAGAAACCAGAATCACATTCTCTTGACCCTGCTTCAGTCTGTAGATGAATCAAGGTAGGTCAGTTTGTCACGAGTGCCAGGAAGGTAGTGGCACTCTCTGTGTAACACATAATGCCCTGCAGTGATAACTATGAGCATTTATTAACATCAGCAGTAAGCGTGGAGGTTGTGAAGGGATAAACAGAATGGAGGCACTGTGAAATAACAACACTGTGTTACAAGCTGAGGAAGGATATACTTGTCCATCCTTGGCCTCTTCTAATCTGCCTGCTTGTCTTGCTCCCAAACCAATAAGGCTAACTTTTTCTAAGAGGTAAGCAGAATTTTTCTAAGCAGTAACTCTTCTGAAATGCCCTATCTAACTGGGGGAGAGAGACACATTTTTTCAGAACCTTTCTAAAGTAACAACTTTACAAGACTTCAATAAAATCAGGTTGATCCATGCCTAGCTTATTGGGTTTCTGTGGCAAGGTTCTGGTAGTGGGAAGCTACAAAGATGGTTTTTTTGGCAAGTTGTTAGAAACTTCCCCCATCTCCAACAGAGCCTGAACTAACTGGCTCCAAGATGGACCTGCCACTGGCCAAGGCCAAGCCTGTCGGTGATGGTGGGAGCACCTCTGGGAGAGCAGGGCTAAGAAGAAAAAAGTTATTGCAAAAGTAATTTGTCCAGCTGGAATCAAGTCCAGCAGGGAGGGGTGGGGGGAAGGTGCTTTTAGGATGTGTTTTTTCATTATGCTGCTCTGATTTTGACTAGTGATAAATTCAGTTAATTTCTCTGGGTCAAGGCTGTTCTGCCCATGATGGTAATGCGAGTGATCTGTCCATGTCCTTACCTCATGAGCCTTTTGTTACATCTTTTATTCCCTGTCCAGTTGAGGAAGGGGGGATAGAGTGGCTTTGGTGGGCACTGGTATCCAGCCAAGATCAAACCACCACGTCTGGGTTAATAGTACAGACTTAATAGTACAGAGCAACTTTGTCAGACAAGTAGGTGGAGAGATGGAAAGGATGGGAGGGTGTAGGGTGGGGAGAGTAGATAACTGTCTCTGCCAGCTCTCACAGGAGTGTGTGGCAAGAGAGCATTTACCTGTGAGTCACATACTCAGAACAAAGATGCTGCCTGCCAGTAAGCACAGTGACATCCCACTGAATTTGTTCTCCAATCCACCTCCTATTGCTGCCATTTCCTCACTCTGGGAGCCTTATAATTATGAAGAAATAATGACAGGTTTGATTTAATATCAAAATTGAAATGCTATTGTTTACTATCAAACTTGAAATAGCTGAAGCCAACAGAAGTGCTTAGTAAAATGCTTTATTTAGTTTGATGTTGTCTTCTTCCCTCCCTTCCTTTCTCTCCTCCTTCCTTCCTTCCCTTCTTCCATTCTTCTTTCCCTCCTTCCTTCCTCTTCAAGGTCAAGGCCTCAAAAATTAAATTATCATCAGGCATGAAGTGGGAGACTGCATCCTGTAAGGAAGGCTGGCCCTGTGATCAGTGTGATTGTCAGGAAGATTTGAGAAACAGCAGTTCAATTATCTGCTGTGCCAGAGGCACTTCTCTCTGAGTTTGAAAAAAGAAACCCACTTAGGGGAGTGAGATGGATTGGATGTCCTCCAGATATGTTTTCTCACAGCCCTTTTTTACCATGATTTCATGTCTGTATCACCCAAGGGGACTCAGCTGTGAGCTCTGAGCCTGCAGATGAGTCACAGCACTGTCTGCAGGAATTGAGTTGGATCTCATGAACCAAACTGTCCAGTCATTGAGTCTGAAAATTAAATTTTTCCTCTGGGCTGGCAAATTTGCCTGCACCCAGTCTTGGGTGATATAGCTGGAGTACTGACTGATGTGACTCTCTCTTGGCTGAGCCAGCCTAGGGTATCTGCAAATCATTCTCCCTGAAGTAGTGTAGGTATTTTTTTTTTTTCTCCTTGAGAAGTAAAACTGGGAAATACTAAATTTAGCTTTCCTACAATTCTTACCTGGAGAACTGTAATCTTTTACACTCCAGGGAAAGAGCCAACAGTTTCAGCTCACTTTGTCCATTTAAGGACATTTCTCTCTGGGAGAGAAATCCTTAGAAATACTAAGTATTTGATGGGAAGACTATTATTTTTTCCCCACAGCATAGCCTGTATTCACTGGAGCATGCATAGCAGAGGAGTGGTCTCTTCCTTAAGGGCTTCCAGCTGCAAGGCAAGGCTCTGCTCTGTAACTGCTCCCTGCTGGCTGGGTGCAATTTTAGTAAGAAAGTTGCCTATCCTTTTCAAATTAGAAATGCAGGATTTAGCTCCAAGGGAATGCATTAGAGAGATGACATCAAGCGTGTTCATGGGCCTGGATGTAGGCTGTGTGAGAGAGGAAAGCTCTGTGTTCCAGCCAGTCTGTGGCTAAGCCCTGCAGAGCTTCAGAGAACAGGGTTTCCAAACAGTCACCTGTAATTAGTATTTTGACACGTTACTTTGTGCTGGAATTCAGAAAGACTGATTGGTCTGTGTTATTGGGGAAAGTTTCTGAACTGATCACTGGACTTGACAGGTAATCCTTGTTTAAACAGACTTAGGCAAGTCAGGTTGTTTTAATCTTCCAGTTTCCTGCATTTATTTCTGTTGGTGAAACCCATTAACTGTGTGATAGAGAATAGGCCAGAAGTACTGGGATACACTATGGGCATGATTAGCAGTGCTGGCCTGCTCTGCATGGCTGTGCACCCTCTTCATTGCCAGTCTGTTGCCTCTTGGCGTGGCCCAACAAAGTGCATGTACTGTAGTATCAACACCTTTCCTATTTGGCCCCATCTCTACTCACTAAGAACCTGTCATCTTGACAGGCTTTTATTGTTAGGGTTTTTTAAGAAATGGTGCCAAACCATGTTGTTAACATTCGGGTTTGTACTCTTTCGTGTCAGTTTTCAATCACCTTTCAGATGACAGTATTCCTTCCTCCCTGGCCTCTCAGCTGAAACAGCTGAACTTCCTTTTCAGTGTGGATTGCTGATACTTGAGACTCTTCAAATGGGACTGCAAATTGGAGGGTAAGACCACTGCTGACAGATGTGATCCATAAGGCTCGTGCCAGCAGATACTCTGTGTGCTCTGTAAGTCTGTGGACAGTTGCCTGCATTGCAGCTGGAAAATGAGCGGCCTCACACTGCTGTAAATCTGTATTAAAACTGGAAAGTGAGCAGCCTCACACTTGTAAAGAGGACATTGCACATTAACAGCTCATCTAAGGTAATTTTCTTTGCCCTCTGCTGCAAGACCATCCCTATAAAATTTGATAGGCAGCTCAGACTGCTCATGAGATCGTGAATGTGTTCAAACTGCAAAGCATCATTGGGACAAAAAAAAAAATAGCTTTTTGAGTGTTTTCCAGACAAATGTATTTGGCCTAATCATCATACCAAGCTTTTACCATTGTCTGTATTCAAGATTTTACAACCATTCATTGATGCTCACAAAACTCCTGGGAAAAAATTCTGTATAAGAATCAATGCAACTGCATCTGGTTTTATTAAGCAAATTAAATCATGCAACAAAACATTTTCCATGAGGTATTTGCAGCCCCAGTGGCACAACAGAGTCAGTTCTGACAAGACTGGAGGAGCAAGCCAGCACAGACAAAACCAAGACATTTAATAGCTCTTATGAAAGCAAAAAAGTAAACCAGCCTTTCCTCCCCTCTCTCCTTTTGAATGTCAGTGTCCCTTGGCATGATGTGATCACGCTGAAGCTGAGCAAGGAGGCAGAGGCCAGCACCAGCAGGGGTTCCCAGCTCTCCCCTTTGGCTGCTGGAGGCAATCACCCCTCTGTGCAAGCAGCTGTGCCAATACGGAGGGGAAGGCAGCAGGGAAAGCTCACACATGCTGGGGCTCACTGGTAAGCTGGTCAGCAGCCGTGCCAGCAATGTGCCCTGTGAGATGAGGTGTGTGAACCAGCAGGCCTCAGATGTGCCTGGTTCAGTTGCATGGCTTGTCTCTTCCAGCAGAGGAGGTGACTGCCATGGCAAGTAGGTGATGGCATCTGTTACTGGGAGCCGCTGCTGGCAGGAGAGCAGCTCCTGCACATCTGTGGGGCCTCAGGCCACCCTGGTGACTTGTGGCAGTTTAGCTTGTGGAGTGAAACATCGAGGGCCAGCTCTGGAGCTGCAGAGATGCCAAGTATCAACAAGCCAGCTGTAGGCTCATTTCAGTTTCATGTTCTGCTCTCATTACAAAGTATCACTACACCCTAGTTCATTGCAGTCTGCAATGTTGCTGTGACACAGCCTATAAACTCTGCCTAACCATTCTCAGTCTGCTAGGTTGTCTTGATGCCCTTCCACTGTTCCACAGCCTAAATGCCACTGAGCGCTGTCCTGTGCACTGCCTGCCTTTGGCCGCTGGGTGCCAGGGGCCTCCCAGCAGGAAGCCGCCCACACACGGCTCCCTCTCCTGCGTCTGGAGGGGAAGCACCAGCCCTGGGCCACTTCACGCGGCTGTGCGTGTGCCCAGTTCACGTTTGTGGCGAGGGCGGGTGTGTGAAACAGCCAGTGGCAGATCCAGGCAGCCCCGGGCACCTAGGCACTTCAAGAAATCGCATTGTCTCTGCTTCTGCAGCTCAGGCTGACTGGGAGAGGGAGGTAAGGAGAGCTGCAAGGTCGTGGCTGTGACCCAAAACCCCAACAAGAACTCCATTCGTTCATTTCTTATGGGAATAGCTCACAGAGAGAGAACAGCCACCGTTAGTTTAAGTTACATCTCAGTAAGGCAAAGGGATTCATATCCCATTATCAAGGAAATACTGGAGTCATTCAGGCCCCTTTTGTTGCGATTTCTGCCTTTTATTGGTTTGAAATGACACTTTTGGAGGGCTTATTTCTGCCTTACTAGCTATGATTGTCTCTTCATTCGGTGTTAGTACGCTGACTAGCTCAAAGAACTCCAGATTAAGGTGCTAAAAAATAGCAATAAAATCATAAAGCCACAGGTTATTTCAACAATGCCTTGATCACAAATATAATTGCAACAGAAAACAGTTTCAACAGTAGTTCTCAACAAAAAGCAGTTTCTTTCTCTATTTTATATGGCTTAAAACTCAGAAAAGAGGAGGTATAATACAAACACTCAGAAAAATATCTATTCACGCCTCAAAACAGAAGAGCAGAATTGTAAAAACTAACAAACTGGAATATAAACGATTTCTCTTTCTCTAGAGAGGTCGAGCTTTAGCTCTATCTCTCCACAACCCCATCCTTAAATTACCAAGCCATCATAAGGGTAAATGTCAGGATAAATGCTTTGAAAATGTCCTTCCCAGTATTATCAACATCACTATGGACTATTAAAATTAAAAGGCTCTTTAAAACGTAATTGACTTTTTCATTATTTATCTGCTGCTGCCTCTGCTCACTTCCATGTGTGTAAGTAGCAAATCCCCAGAGGGGTGTTTCATAGCTATATAAATGTATATTAAATGCTTTGCCTCTGGCATTTTAGAAATAGCACAAATGCAGCTGTGTTTGTGCATCTATAATTTCAGGACATGAGCCGGCCTCTCGAAGAAGTTTCCACTTGGCAGCTTATGTTGTCTTCTCTGGAGTTTTGCAGAATCTCAGTGTTAGTAACGAGGGTGTGTGAGGCAACGTCAGAACAGCAGAAATTATCTAATTACATTAAGACTTCAGCCTATGTTTATGTGAAACATTATGCCACAAGTAAATTGAATCCAGTCTGCTGGGCTCTTACCAATAGGATAAGAATGGCATGCAAAATAGTACAAACTAATTACTTTCTTTTAAGGGAAGCTCTTCAAGCAGATTATGTAAAATACACCAAAACAGACTTCATCCCCAATGCCTATCTATTACATAGCAAATGCAGCATGTGTAGCAAAATTAATACTTTCTCTAGAAAAAATACCTTTAACCATTTTGTGTGCATTCATCATAACTCACAGAGGGGGAAGCAAGAGAGAGGTGCTGTTTGGAGGTGGAAACAAACAAAAAATTGCAGTTCTGCAGGTTGTGCAGTCACGCTGTGCTGTGCCCTGTAGCTCTGTGATGCAGAGCAGCAGCTGTGACTGTGAGCACACGAGGTGCAAACCAAGCTGTGGTGAGGCAGGAGGGAGCTGTCAGTGGTGTGACTCTCACGCTCAGCGTGTGAGCTTTGGCAGGCCTGGTTTGTCAAAGGTGGGAACTGTGTATTGGTTGCTTACTTCTGAAAGCAGAAAGTTCTGGGGTTTAAAAGGTGCATGTCCTGTTGGCTGTTATGAATTTAATGAGGGTTTTTTTCTTAATTCAGAACATTTTATGGCTGTGGTGTTTTATATTTTTTTTCCTCTCAGTAAACTGCAGAATGGAGCTTGCAAAACCTCCAGACTCTTAGGACAGGCTGTGTTTAGCCCTGCCATCCCAAGGTACGCAGTTTGATGAGTTAGCTGAGTGTTTTGCTATGCTGAAAAGAGCACCTAAGCATTGGTGTGCTTGTTGTTCTGTTTCCTCCTGACTAATACATCCTGCAAACAATCCAACTTATTCCTTGTCCCCACAATGACAGCATTGTACAGCGCAACAGATCAGCATCAACTGATGTGTGATGCACGGTGCCTCATCGTACCAGAGACGGAATCAAAGGGCTACTGAAGAGTGCCACAGCTTTAAAAAAACGACATAGCTGAACCTAGAATTTGTTTTGTTTTGATAACTGTTGTTCAAACCAGGCTCCCCAGTATATTTTCTGTTAAAAATATCTTTTGACATGGCTATAAAATTACCTTAGTTGAAGGGTAAACCAAATGATCACAGCTCTAACATCAAGCCTAGGAAGTAATTCCCTGGCTAATAGCTACTGATGCTGCCCTGTCACTGGGGTGCTTGGTTGTTTTTACCCAGGCTGTGCATCCCCACTCTGACAGGTTGTGTCAGCAGAAGAGCCCTGCCTGGGGAACCAGGGCTCAGGGAAGACAGCTGCAGGCAGGGTTTTACTGTTGAGTGTTTTCCTGTGAAAACATGTTTGCTGAGGATTTGTGTCAGCTCAGGAAGAGAATCTGTGCATGCAACAGAGAGGCTGGACATTGGTAGGTCACTTTATAATTTCAGTGTGTCCACATACAATACAAACCTGTGATTATGAAATGCATATCATATATAAAATGTAAATACAGTGGTGTAAATGAGGCCTTAAAGGTTTCTCCACTCTCACCTGTAACTCTTTGTGCCAGTGCTACACAGGAGCACTGCTGTCTGAAGCCTCCTGTTGCAGCATCTTGCCAGTGCACAGTGATGTTATGCAACTTCATTATGCAGTGACACAAATACCATGGAGCTGAAGCACTACTTTCAAGAAAAATTTATTCCAGCAGTAAAAAAATGTTTAAATCAACACAAACACAGGGTTTTGATAGTAAGGCAGCTGTGGGTCACCAACTGATCTGAATCAGCATGACTTGAAATGAAGCAGAATGAATTCTCATACCTTCAGATACAAGCTGTCAGAGTTTAGAGAGGTGTAGATGCTTTACAGCTCAGGAAATGTGTCTAAAAGTAGGAGTTTGTATACCAGCCTGGAAACAGAGCCATGTGTCAGCCTCTTGTGCCTTTTCTCTGCACCGTGGCTCCAGTGTGCAGTGAAGGGACAAAAGTGTGGGACAGAGCACAGCCATTGCAGCAGTCCTGCCTGCAATGCTTGCGATGTGGCTCAGCTGGTGTTTCAGTTTGGATCAGGACTGTATTTTTGATACAAATCTTCTGAATATCTTTACTGCCTGTTCTTCATTTTGCATCAGGGGCTGATTTTGAGTGCAGAGGTTAGGTTTTGTTGAGTGAAATTAAAATGAAAAATGTTCTCCAGAAGTGTACCCAACATGCTCAGACCTCATTAGGCATTCACTTCAGGGGATGTAAATGAAGGTGACTTGAATTGAAAAAAAAAAATCTGGAATATGCATAGTGTGCATGTCAGATCCTTAGCAGCAACTGTTTGTGTAGAGCATCTATTCTACAGGTTCTTGGTCTGCTTGACCTTACCATGCAGATGGAACTTGATCTGATTTTTAAGAGTAGTTGAGAGAACCTAGTTGTAGGGGGATAGAATAGAAGAAAATAAAGATAGTGCAGAAAGTAATCTTACCCCTAAGGAGTTGCAGCTGGGCCAATTATCAAAGATTAGGAACAGGCCTGACTTTAACAGGGCACAGCTGTAACCAATGAGAAGAAGAATGCTATAAAAGAGTGGGGTGCCTGGTTGAGAAGGGAACTGGAGTCAGTGGCAGCTTTGTGAAGAAGAAAGAGGCCGTGCTCTGAGGAGCTGCCCACAAGAAACACCCAGAAGGTATGGAACTTTTGTGATAAGGAGACAACAGTATGGAACCCCTGCAATGAGATGACAACACCTAGTAAAAATTAGGCTCCAAATTTTTAATTTAGATTTCCTCATAAATGCAATTGACCATGTGAAATTCTTACTCCTCTGTACACTATGATCATTAGTGAATTAGTGCTTATATAACATCTCTGAAAATGATTTGTCATTTCTGTAAATGTGCTGGTAATAGTGAGGAAGATTACTAGTTCATTCTATAATATTCTATAATATTTTCTAATGTTACACAAGTGGTAGATATTTCAATTGTTGCTGAAAATGGACTCCCTTCAAGAGTGGAATGTTCCAGCTGAATCAGGACACAAAATGACAATGTAACTGTAGGAAGTTGGGGGATAAAACGGGGAATTGTATAAAGAATCCCATGTCCTAGGTAAAAATCAGCATATTGCAACCTAAGTTGGATTTGGGATTTTCCTGAGCATTTCTAAATGGAAAGGCATTTGAGATACTGTTTAATGTAAGGACTTAAATTGATAAGTAAATGTTAAACAGTGTTTGGATAAAGTTGGATTTTAATTAGTTACAGCTGCACTTTCAGCAGTTCTTACTAGAACTTTTTCTTAATCAGAAGCAAACAGGAAGCATAACTCTTTCAGTATCACCACCGCTTCAGATTTGATTCAACTAGGAAAGAAAAGTCTATAGTAACAAAAATTTTAAAACCCTGTTTCCTTCCTGGAACAGGAAATGTAAAAATAGGAATAGTCTACTTCCAAATTCTAGAAGAGGTGAAAATGTGTCACTCATTCCATAAAAAAACCACTTTACAGTGTTTTTAAAAGAGCAAGTACAGCGACCTAAGCAGCTTCATATATGAGTATGCAGCATATTAAAGAACTGACAGAAAACACAAAAGAACACAGAAATCCTAGCTACCTTGGTTTTCAACATCAATATTACAAAGCCAAACCAGTATCAATCAATTTAATCTCTGTGAACTATGAACCACTGTTGATCCATAAAATGTAAGAGTCCAGACAATGGAATACTTGTTGATTTCTGACTGTTGGAAGAGAGCAATATCAATATTCCACTCAAAATTCCAGTCAAAATGGCTGTGATTATAACATGTAATTTAATTTTTGTAAAAATCACAACATTTTATTAATTAGATATTAGGTGCTTTATTGAGTAAATTGGCAAACACTATTAGTATTTCCCCTTCAAACACTATTTGGCTTGTTAATTACAAAAGGTTGAGAAACAGTTTTGTTACAATGCAGGTTTGGGCTTGGATATTAATCCTCAGCTAGAAACTTCCTGTCCTAATTCTCTTTGTCTCCGTCAGCTTAAAACCACAGTAAGCCTCAAATACTACACAATTCCAGCCCCACTCATCTTGAAATGGGAGCCTCAGAGTCTAAAACTCTCCTTCTGCTGGAGTCATGAGAATCACTGTGTTTGAACAACTATTCCCATTTCTCAAGATAAGGAGGCAGGAGAGGAGCTTTAATGTTTGATGTCTGATGCATGGGCAGCTGCTTCACTAGAGAAGCAGTTGTGTTTGGGGGCACTTGAATAGACAAACCTCTCTCAAAATGCTGAGGCCAACTCTCCTCTCATCTTAGAGCAGGGATGTTTCTTCCAGAATACTTTCTTGGGAGCATCCAGCAGCCTGCATTCACCTCCTTCTGCAAATACGATTTACATGATTAGCTGGAACTGAGTCAACACCCCCAGGCTAGGGCACAGGATACAGGAGGATTTTAGTGTGAGTTGGGTTTCCTGGAGGGAAGTCCAGCTAAAGAGGAGTCTTGCATTCTCCTCAGTCTATTGTTCAGTCTGACTTGGACCCTGGTCTTTTCTGTTTACTCACTCAGACAGCCCATGTCCCTGCATACCAGTCTGTGTGTGTACAGTAAACACTGGAAGCTCATTGTAGTGGTAATAAGGCATTGCATTGCATACGGGAATCCCAATCTTCCTGGGTCAGCTGCTGACCTTGGTTCTTTCTGCCCTCTTGTCCCTGCTGGCAGGGTCCTGCAAGAAGGTAGGTGCAGACAGTGTGTATCCTGTGCATATCCTGAGCACTGCTGCATGCTGCAACTTTCATCAGATGAGAAAAGTACATGTATGCCAGCAGAATGTCTTTTTCAAGGCTTATAGAGGTGGCAGAAACTTTGTTGCTTAGATTTCTGTATTTACAAGAGAGGAAAGCTTTTATTTGGTTGATCTTGTGACCACTGTGTGTAGAGAAGGGGACAATATAGAATCACATTAAGGCTCGTTGAAATTAACTTCATTGACTTTGCAGTTCAGGCTGTGGCTGAACTGCAAATTCATTTGGCAGTAACTTAACTCCTGTTAACACTGTTCTCTCTCTTTGCCTCCTATCAGGAACATATGCCATGGAGTTTTCTCCAGCAAAACACCTGTCCTGCACAGACTTTGGAAAACACAAATAAAAATGTTTGAAAATAAATTCAAAGGTATCTGCAATTATAGAGGAAAAGTGATTGAACTGCAGGGAGCACCTTGTGTTAGCTTCAACTTAACTAATACAGGTTAAAATATTGGTGGAGATGACTGAGAGAAGTAATCTTTCCATATGCTTTTCCTGTTCCTATGGTCCACCTAAGGCATCTGTGTTTGGCTACTGTCAGAGACAGAAATCTGAGTTAAAGGGACCCATTCTGGCCCTCAATATGTTACATTGCCTAGTAACCAAATGCAAGCTGGCTGGGATCCCTGCTGGCCTACCTGAGCCAGATTTATGCAATCAGACACGTTTCCTATTTCCAGTTGCTTGTAACAATTGTATAATTGGACTAAGCAAGCCTCTGTTAGTGGTAGAGCTACTAATTTTTAAACAGGATGATAATTCATGGTGATAATGGATCTGTCAGACAATGTAGGTGCCCTTGCTTTTGCAGCTCACTTCCAAATTCCCCTGCCTAGTCCTGAACATCACCTCTCCCTCCCCGTGCTGGGTGCAGCCTAGTGCAGAGTCCCTTAATGAAGCACATGTCCCAGATGCAGGAGAACACCACGGTCTGTCCCTGTCACTCTCTGCATTTGTACCTTGCTGGGCAGAGCTCCTGGCCCAGGAGGTGACACAGTGCCAGCCAGGCATTGCTTCACTGCGCTGTCACCAGAGCTGCTCATCTCCAAGCTCGGGACTGTGCTTCTCCTTAGCCATGACCTAGCAGAGGCACCTTCTGGTGCAAGGGAAGGATGGGAGACAGACTGCCTGCCCAGGGCATGGAGGGCGTGAATCCAGTGAATAATAATCCAGAGTCAATGACTGTTCCCTTGGAATGTTTTTACCATTTTGATTTCGTATGTTTCAGCAAGGTGCAAAAATAGTGGGGAAGGAAGGCAAGGGGGGAGGGAGAGAGGAAATGAAGGAGAAGAGGCAAGCTGGTTTATTTGCTGAATTTTATTGGTTGCAAAGCCCAAGTGTTGTCCCTGTGTCTGTTCTAGAGAGTTGGCACCACATACACACACAAAAATTTCACATTTCCTTTAAACGGCTGAAATTCCAGTCTGGCCTGGCAGAAGGGTAAATTCCACATAAAGAGCAGTCTCCATGGAGAGTTTTTGAAAATAAATCAAAAACCTGCGAGACTGAGAAAAATTCTGAAAACTGGTGATATGTCAAACTGATTTACCCAGCTTGAAATTGGCACAGTTGGGATATGACTGCCCCCCACAAAAATGCAGAGCCTTAGACACAGATTCCACACCTGGTGTTCAAAAACCTGTGTTAGCTCACTGGAGAAGTGTGTCTGTATACACAGCCATGTGGCCACCATAAAGTGTTACTCATAAGACATATGAACATGTGCCTATGGGATTCTTGAGTTAAATGCATTTATTCTGACAATCGCAAGCTGAATTCCACAGGTGTACACGCCCTTCTGGCTTGCAAAGACTCATTCTATGCAGTAGGTCGATATACAGTCTGCATCTTCCTTTATGCAGTGCTTTTGGCATCTTGTATCCTTCCTCCTGCTTTATTGTGTGTTCTGGGACAAAGGCTCTATGTGATAACAATAGATCATTTGGGATCAGAGGCATCTGATAACGTGGAGGAATCCCATGAAGCTCTTCTTCATGTTACCATCCACACCCCTCCCACAAGCTCTGCATACTATAGGTGTTTGCATCTTGCTCTGTGTATTAAAATGCAGTTCACATTTCAAATGCCTATGCTTGTTCTCCAAGCCTTCCCATCCTCCCTAGTTTAATGTATCCATCACTTCTGTGCCAGAGGTCACTGACACTCCTCTGTGAGACAAGAGCTGGTCAAGAAAGGGGCATGTAGTTACTGAGTTGTGACTCACTCATTCTGCCAGGCCTTTCTCAGTGCAGTTAAACACAGAATGGCCAAGGGTTTTCTTCTCACCCCACACAGACTCCAGCCATCTTCCCCACAGCACAGCCCCATTCCTGGGCAGACAAAATAAGATCCTTTAGCCAGTAAAGGCATCTTCCAGTGTGCTCAGCACTGCTATGTCTGGAAAAGATGACGTGGCAATTACAGTGGAAGTCAAGAGTAGATGAGTAAAAAAGCACCAAGATGTAAACATGTACATTCTGTCCATGGCACCTGGCTGCATTCTATCATTCCTCCATTTATCAAGGAAGGCAGGTGGAAAAGTTTTCCTCACCTCAGGGAGGTGAGGAAAAGTTGTCAGCAGCTGTGCCAAATCAACAACATAAGCCACAAAACAAGTAAGACTCTTGCTCCTAGAGGAAAAGGCATGTCTGCCCATCATCCCACCAACTGTGGGATGGATGAGGCTTCAAGTTTCTCCCACATTCTCTCTGAATATAAATATAGGCAGAGCTACTCTGATCCCTTTTGGTACAGCACATGATTTCCTCATGGCCCCTGACTAAACTGATCCTTGTGCCAGTCAGCTCAGGAGGTGAGCATGTCCTTCTGCTGTGTGCACACAGATTTGTTTTCAGCTGGCTCTGAGAGCTACATCAAAGTGACAGTTCCAAAGGCATTTAGGAGTTTTAAGGAGGAAAGCCTGTTTTGTTCTCACTAAGAGAAGTCTACCCCCAGTAGTGACTTTCACTGTGTTGGAGTGCTTCTGTTCTGCAGAGCCCAGCATGGTCTGCAAATGAGGTGTAGAAAGTGAAAAAAAGACAGACTGAAAACCAAGAGATGAATCACACCAAGTCAAGAATGAGTAAAGGAAGACACCTTAGAAACCTCCTGTAATTAGAACAGTGGGATTTGGTATCCGTTCACCAGTGTTCACTCATTTCACCTTAAGAACGATGCCAGCTTTCAAAGACAATATAACCCAAAGCTGGTGCCAGCAGACAGCTGATATATGAAATACCAAACCTCTCTGCTGCTGGTAACTGAGCCCTTGGCCAGCTTGCCAAAATGACCCAAATTGCCCTCTGTGGTGAGCTCTTTACTGGCACAGCCTACAGATCCTAAATGGCCACAGAGGTGGCCCACAGCAGAACAGCACACATGGCAGAGAAGCTTGCAGCTCAATTTCAGGCCTGTCCTTACACTCAGAGAACACAGCGAGGTTCTCCTGGCCTTTTAGGCTGGTGTTGTGCTGGACCTCACACAGCACTGGGTCCAGTTGTCTTTTTGAGATGCCACCAACAGCACAAAGCCAGGTCAAGCTCCCTGTGAGCAGTGAAGGCAGTGTCATCTTTGTAACCCAGCTCATCTCCCTGGCCCAATTTGCTGTGCAGTCACAGAGACACTGATGGCACAAGGGAGGGCAGTGCTGGCCAGAGCCAACAGCCAAAGCCAGCGTGAGATTGCTTTTGTCAGTGGCAATCGCAGCTGACTTTGGTGCAACTAACATGTAAGAAACTGCAGTAACACAAAGACAGGAGAGGAACTGTGGTGATAAGTAGAGAAGGACAGGCCAAGAGAGGGAAGGAAAGTAAAAGGTATTGCTTTCAAAGTGAGAGGTGAATGCAGTGACATTTGTAGCACTGTTCTGCATAAATATGAGTGAAGATTATAGTTTTGAAAGCTGGAGGAAAAGATATCACAGTTATCTTGATATGAAGTGACTAAGGTCAGGCTAAGATATATTACTCTGTGAGTAAGAAAGGACATTATTTGAAAGAGGACATCTAGAAAATATCTGGAAAATTTAGACATTGCCTGAAAATGAGAACCTAGAGAAATAATAGTCTCAAATTAATAGCCCAAATAAATGTGTATGTGTGTATTAATAGTCAGTATAGTAAGCTCGAAAAGGAAGAGAAGGGACTGAAGCAGAAAAGGCAACCATGCACCAGTAACTTAATTGGTCTGTGTGTGTGAAATTACCCGAAGTCAAGATGAAGAAGAATAGAAGTGACCAAAAGAAAAAAGCCCTCCCTGAGGAAGCCAAAGGATGATACACTGATGAAGCAATTAAGGAGGAAAAGGAAACTGTAAGATGGAAAATGAAAGGCAAAAGGACTGCCATGTGTTTCAAAGATTGCTGACATGTCTGAGAAGACGGGAACTGCTCTGAATCATGGTACTTAGAAAACTGGACACACCACTCTGGTGTGGGAAGTATAGAAACCAGATCAGAGAGGGTTTAGGTGGATGTGTAAGATTCCAAGTAATGAATTTAAAGATTCAATTTACTGACCTCAGGGATGAAAGGCCAAGAGGGAGATAGAGCAGATGGAGATGCTGGAGAGACAAATGAAGTCAGGAGTGGGATGGGAAGACTCAAAGCAGGAGGCTGGAAAGAACGGTTTGTTATGCTTGCTTGTGACCTTTGGAAATTTATATTACGGTGTGTAGCAGGGTTTAGTGTAAGGAATACTGGTTGCCACTGCCTTTGCCTGGCTCTGATTTGTGGTGTGACTGTAAAGCATCAAACACAAACATACTTCAGTTATTTTCTCCCTTTAGGTCTCTGCCCGTGGGCTATTTTGTTTGTCTTCTCCTCGAGGTTTGCCACTGGCTTGACAAACAGAGCTCTACAGAGGAGGAGGCTCTAGAAACACAGAAATTAAAGATGGAAAATTCCTCTGTAAAAGATCAACTAGCCCACTGTGCTTGGTAGGCCAAGGGATAAACACTGTGTTGTGCTTATTTAAAATACCGCAAGAAGTCTCCCACAGCAACTGCTCCACCAGGCAGTGGATCTTACAGCCAAGCCATTGTGGCAGCACCCATCCTAATCTTTTTGCCTTGTTTCATCCTAGTTTCTCCCTCCTCACAATAAAAATGCTCTCACTTCTGTAAACCAAAATAGCTGTTCTCCCACAACTGTGTTTATTTTTTTGCAGCGTTGTGTCCTACACACCGTGCACAGCCGTATTTAGTTCTTTCAACTCACGTGACAGGGTCTCTAAATCAATCCTCATCACTTCTGCTTTTCAAAAAATAATTCATTTATGTTTACTGATGTCTTTTTGATGAGAAGATAGTCAGGACTGAATGCAGTATTCCAAAGAGTTTCCACAACACTACCAGTAACAGAGGCTTTTGTTACAGTTTCTGTTTATGAACTCTACTATCCCATTGTTTTCTTGTTTCTGGTTTTTTTCCCCTCCCATCATCTCAAATTATGGGCCTGTCTAATTTACTGTCTGCTTTCCTGCTATTTTAGGTCTCTCTCAGCGTTACAGCTTCTGAGAATTCGTCTTCTCAATGCATATTTGTGAGTTGAATTATTTTTTGACAGATGCAGTAGTATCCCCTGTGGAACTACATTTTGTTTTCTGAGTATCATTTATGCCAGAGCTTTGACTTGTAAAATTAATAGAATAGCATACACTCAACCCCACAGCTTAGAGGTGTTTCCTTTCTTTCCCCTTCCATCCCCAAGCTTGAAATCATAAAAATGAACATTAAATGGCAACTAAAGAAAAAATATTTTTTTATTCTCTTTGAAAGAGTTGTTTAAGCTTCATGGCATCACTGATACATGAAATTTTCTCACTACAGTCCCAAGAGAAAGATTAATTGCTTTATTAAATGACTTCCAGTGTCGCTGAGGATTACCAGACATGTCCTCCCGTCTGAGATGTGACAGGAAGTTGCTGCTCCCAGCTTATCCCCATTTGTCTGCCCCATACTGCTTGCAAGAATCTGCAAGGCAACTTCAAATGTAGCTATTGCCTAATCCTTTGTTGCCAAAATCATCTACTTTAGCTGAAGTAATTTTTTTTTTTTTGCTGGCCCCTCCTCCCCACCACACATTGGACAGATGCAGGACCTGCTGTCCTTGCAGATAGAAAGGGCACGAGATGCTTGTGGGTAGGATAAGAATAAAATGTAGGTTGATGATTTCTTAGCCTGTTTTAGCTGCAACCCTCAGCTATTTGAAATTAGTGCCAGAATTGGTAATACTCTTCAGAAATGATGACTGTCCTCACAGACTACTCCATGGGTCTTTTCCCAGGACTCTTTTCTGGGAAGCACATGATGCTGAGGACCTGTTGGATCACAGCCAAAGCGAAGGCGATACATTGTGGGCTCATCCCATCATCAAGTGCATTATAAGCAAACCAATAAAAGGTCACATCTGTTAGTCACAACTCTTGTGGTTAGGCTCCTATTGAACAGCAGCCTGTGTGACAGCAGGGCGTGTGTGTGCTCAGTCCCGCTGTACAGCGTGCTGCAGAGAGGATGTGTGGTGTTAAGGCAGAGTGGCAAAAACAAAATTAAGGCTGTAGCTATTTTCCACATGGCTGTTCATTATAGAAATGTCTGTGGCAACTTTGTTGATGCTGTCAGTTTGCCTGCTGTTCAGTTCTCTGAGACGATGCTGTAGGACAAGGCTGTAGAAGAGCCCGTTCCTCTCACAGAAAGCACGCAGCAGTGCATCTGCACCACACATTGTCTTTGGGGAGGGAACAGACACCTGTGAATTAGCACTTGTCTGGGTAAGGCAGAGTTTTCTTTGAAAACCATGTTCTTCTCTTCTTGTTCAAACCACAGCTAAAAGGGGAAAAGGAACAATTCAATTTTCTCATCTGTCAACCCGAACACAAGCCTTTTGTCTTCAGATCCCTTTTACTGCTACCTTATTCCACTTGGGCAAGCTGTAGGGCAGGATTTACCTTATCTAATTTTGAAAGCTAGGTGTGTTTTGCATGGACTAAGATAGCTAAAGTTAGGTAAAATTAATCCCATCTAATTCTTTTATCTCTTTCTGCTGGGCTAATATTTCTAGTTGTCTTTTTTTGTCTGCCCTTGCCATATATTAAAGTCTTCCCAGTAGCTGTGCTCCTGCATAACATATCTGGAGGCCCTCACTCTCAGAGACAAAGACTATTTTCTTTCCACAGAATCCTCACTTCTTCCTAATGAGGAAATTAAAGAGGACCCCCCCTTTCCTTCTGGTGTGGTGGCAGGGGTCTCTTCAACTCTTTCCTTCCTCTCCTCCCACAAATGAGAGTCCAGCCATACATCAGGATGGTCACAGTAAATCTGTGCTGTGGCAGTGATGTCCCTGAGTTGTAGTCCTGAAGCTAGAACCACATGGGTACGACAATGACCTTTTCTTTCAAAAACCTTATGCAGGAATTTGTCCCACACCTGAAATGTCTTGTCAAATTTCGATTCATAAGTATGTGAGTAAAAGTTTGAGGAAAGATGCCAGCTTGTAGGATAGTGTTTTGGGTTTTTTTAGAAAACCTGGGAATTTCTCTTAAATGGAGCAGGGCACCTGAACAAATATGTCAGGTCACCAGACCCTTCACCTGAAAATTCCTTAGGATTTTTGCTGGTCCATGGCAAACAGCTGAAGTACAGTAAGTCCCATCCTTGCTTTGCAGCCCATCTACCTGCAGTGATGGGCAGGGGTCACTGCCCAGCTGAACCATGAGTCACAGCTTGGGATCACCACTCAAACTCCACTTCAGCAATGCTCTCTCTGAAAAATAACTAACTGTTGGCTTGAAAAGCAGGTGCACAATGAATGACAATATGCACTTTTAATTATTCATAGACTAACCAATTTTATATTTTGGTAGGTATCGACTCTCATCGTAAAACACATGAGTCTGGGACAGGAAATATGTTTTTGTATGTGTTCATAAGCTTGCAGTTTTTGTATGTGTTCATAAGCTTGCAGTAAAGTCTTGTCTGCAATCTCTAGGTAATGATTTCATGATCATAATAGTGAATCCAAACTAGTAGAAGCACTGGGCAGCAGGTAAGGTTTGCAGTACCCCAGTGAGTCTGTTTTAAACATCTGGAGACAGAAAAAAGAGACGCGAGAATACCTCTCCTACAAACACATATGGCAGCTGTTCTTATCTAAGCTTACTATGGATATTGACACAACTTAAAAGTGTTAAAGGATCCCAGCATGAGCTAATGGATTTACACACTGGTTTCAGAGTAGCATCAGCTTTTTCCATTCTGAGACCAGGTGCAACTCAGTTGTAAAGTTACAATTTGAATTCTCTTAACAAGGAGTGCATCAGGTTACCAAGCTTCACCAGTATAGTGCATAATTCACAAAACGCTCTTAAACAGTTTAAGAAAATTTCACTATTTTACCAGTTTGGTTTGTCTCCTTTAAGCACTTAAAAGTCTCAAGTGTTTTCAATTAATGAGTAGCTCTCCAAAAGACAGCGTAACTATTTGACTTACATGTTCCATGCGACTGCTCCCTGATTGCAACTAATTGCGGCTTGTAATGTCTTTAAGGACCCCGAATTACACGTGGTTTTGTTCAGCAGTTTCCTGTCTGATACCTGCTGTAGGCTGTGACAGCAGAACAGAGCAAACTGCACGGCGCTGCGGCTGCCAGAGGAACCTTGAACCATGAGATCAAAATAAAATAAACCCCAACTTTAACCGGCACATCCCTTCCCCCGTGCTACACGACCCGTTGTTTTGGCTGGGTGCGCCCCGAGCCGGGCCAGCGTCTCCCGGCCGAGCCGGGGCCGGGAGCGCCCCGCGGGACCCGGGCGGGCCGCCCGTCCCCGGCAAGGGCCTCCCGAGCTCCTCCATCCTCCCCATTGCCTTTCTTTCGCTCAAGGTCAGAAGAATTTAAACTTCCTGACTCCGCGGGACGGGAGGGGTACCCCGGGCGGAGCGGGCCGGGAGCCGGGGAAGGCAGGAGGGCTGGCCCCGCTCCGCCCGGCCCGGCCCGGCCGGCTCTTGTCTCGGCGGGGAGGAGCCAGCCTGGGGCAGGCTGCAGCACCAAGGGCTGGCCGGCCGCCAGAAGTGTAAAATCCTGGCCGGTGGGTGGCAAATTTCGCCAGATCGCGGCGAGGAGACAGCGCGTCCGTCCGTCCGTGCGGGCAGCGGCAGCCCGGCAGCCCGGCCCGGGGTGAGTGCGAGCCGCGAGCTCGGGCGCCGGCCCCGCTCGGCCGGGGGGCTCGGGCCGGCGGCCGTGCCGCAGGGGATGGATGTTTGCCGGGGGGCGGCTGCGGAAGGGAGCGGGCTGGGCCGGCTCCCCGCGCTCCGCCGTGCCTCCGGAGCGCAGTGCGGGCAGGAGACCCGGGTAAGTTCTCCATTTAAAAATATTAAAAATAGACCCTCCGGCTCCATAGCGCTGCCGAGTGAGTCATTTCCAAACCAAATGTCTTAGTCTAACCCTTCCCCCCAGGAGATGCAATAATTCTGAAACCGGGTGGAGGGAAAGAGATTCTTCTCCCGTCTCTCTCTAAATAAATTGAATTAGCGCATTGAGACAAAAGCCAAAAGAGTAGCTGGCCACCTGTTTAACAAAGTGAAGCATAGCTCCATCCCTCTCTCTTCCCTTGTACCTCTGCCGTGCTGTCGCCGCCCATTTTTCCCCAACGTGCACTCGCAGCCCCTCTGCCCTAGGAATTTACAGTGCTTTCCAATATCGTGGGCATAATCTACTTTCCAGTTCCTTCCACTGCCAAACACATTTCACTGCCACCGTCTTCTCCGTGGGACATCAGCCACAGCCTCGCATCATTCCAGCAGTCCCCCAGTCAGTGCAGCTCCTGGCTGTCTATGCTGAAGAGAGTAGTCCAAAGCACAGCTATTTTTTTCCGCCTTTTCCAGTCATATGATGATTTGTTCATGTAAGTGAGCTGTCTTGACTTAGAGGGATGTTTCATTTGTCAAAAACAAGTGCTGAGCGTATTTATAGGCAGTGCTGCAATTTTGTGGTGTGAAAGACCTCGGTTATGCAGAACTCGCTGGTACCTGGATCAGCATGCAGGACCTGTTCACATCTTGCCTATAGTGCTCTCTGTGTGTGCATATTTCATGTATATACCCACAGATGGTATTTCATGGTGAGGCAGCATGCACAAAACACAGGAACTGGCGCACAGGTTGCATATTTCTTTTTCTTAAACATGCCACAGTCCAGCTGTGCAGTAGCTTCTGACCGTATAGCTCTAAATCAGAGGAGACGACATTGTGGTCTACTAATGAACTGACTGTCCTGAAAACCCCCTAGTTGCAAGTAAAATCCTATCCTCTTACCTCTGTGAAGAACTTTGTTAGCAAAAATTTTGACAACAAAAAATGACCTGCAGTTGAAAATCTGTGCAGTAAATTATGTCGGCTGTTTTACAGCCATGACAAGGATGTTAGATTTGATAATGTGATCTGTGGCAGCAACCCAAAACTCAGTGGCATGTGTAGGAGAATTGTGGTGTAAAAGCACTGGCATTCTTTTTTTTCTGCTTAAAGTTCTCCTATTAAAGCTATGTATACCTTTTACAGCCAAGAGAGACCATTGTGATTGATGGACCTGTCACAAAGGTGAAGAGTGCTAAGAAATTCCTGCAGAAGGCATGCAGCTTTTCTCTTAGCTGTAACATAGAAGAGATTCATTAACTTAGGGGGGGTACCAAAGTACTCAACTTAAAAAATGAAAGGGTATTATCTTGTGTTCCAAAACACAAGAAGAAGTAGACTTCAAATCTCAAGTAAATGCAAATTTCACAGCAATCGAGGATGAGGTATGCTCTTCATGCACAATTCATTAGCATTCAGAATGGCATTCTTGCTAAGATACAACATCTGAGGGAGCAAAGTTCTTGGGCTTGGGTCAAAAAACATGTGCATTTTGATGAAGCTAGGAGGAAACTTTTCCAGAGGTGGATTATTCTTGGTCATCCATGAAGGGGGTATCCTAAATCTCTGGCTGAAGTAGCTGTGATGTCGGCTATGGTGTGCTGCACTGGGTTCTGCACGGATGGCACTGGCAAGCTGGAGTGACAGCGGTGGGCAGGGAAGTACGAGTGCACTCAGGCCCTTATTGGGAGTCTTTTTTGATATGTCAGCTTAATAGTAATATCTCCTTTTGGCAGTTTTACAGCACAGTTAAGGTGACAGTTTCGCATTTGTCTTCCGCCTTCAAGATAAAATTCTTTGTAATAACTTCATGCAGTGTGTTTATGGGTTGTCTGATATCACCTGAAACTCCGATAAGGCTTTCAACGTTCACTTTCAAAGTTCAGCTGGAACACAGGTAGTGTTTACTGAGTCCTTACTCCCTTTTGGAGGAATTTCAATTCCTGAAATTTCCGGCAACCAAAGACAGAATAGGTGAGATATTTAACCTTCTCTTTGATGTAGCTTCCGTTCTTATGAAAAGAGTAAAGGGATGGGACTTGCATGCATCAGCAAGGATTTAAAAGTAGGACACACATAAGTACTAGAATTTTATCCTTCTTGTAACTCATATTCAGTGAGTTCAGTTTTCATGTGACTTTTTCAGGCGCCTGTAGTATTTGTGGATTTTTTTGCCCATAATGTATGGCCTTTTGTACTCATTGTTTCTACTGATGTGAGTTCAAGCATAAATATACACTGACTAAACATGTGCTGGGTTCCAGGGCCTATTCAGCAGGGCATAACAACCTGTTTTTACTGCACAAGATGAGTTTAAGTGCAGCTCAGAAGATGGACTGAGGATTTTAGCAAAACCCCAGTTACACTACAGCTGGCTGAGGATGGGCTGTGATGTACAAGCAGCTGCTTAACTGCCACATTTTGTAGCCCCAGGGTTAAAAATGTGGGGCTTTTAGGTTTTTAATAACAACAACAGGAATTTGAAAACAAAAATCAAACAAAAAGGAGTAAGAATGAAGTGCAAGAAAGCACAAAGATAATAGATACTCATTCTAGTTGCAGTAGAGATAGTTCTGAAGTCATTTTGGTGGCTGACTTATTGTTTGATTAAAGTATATCTTGCATGCTTCTGATTAACATTCCTAGAAAATTAAACATGTCATTACATTTAGAGTGATAATGACCTTTTTGCTTCTGAAATGACATTTTTTGCTCACTCCATACTTTTGCCTGGCATACAATCATAGAAACATAGGATTAGACGGGGCCCTAAAGATCATCCAGTTCCAAGCCCCAGGCATGGGCAAGTACGCTTTGCAGTAGACCAAGTTGCTCAGAGCCCTATGCAACCTGGCCTTGAACAATTCCAGCTTCTCTAGGCAACCTGTTCAGTGTTTCATCACCCTCACAGTACAAAGTTTCTTCCTAATGTCTAATCTAAAGCTATTTTCTTTAAAGCCATTCCCCCTTCACCTATCACTGCATGCCCTTGAACACAGTTCCTCTCCAGCTCTCTTGTAAGGCCGCCTTTAAGTTCTGGAAGGTGCTCTAGCTCTCCCTGGCGCCGTCTCTTCCCCAGGATGAGCACCCTCAACTCTCCCACCCTGCTCCACTGCTCTGATCATCTTCATGGCTCTCCTCTGGTCCTTATTGTGCTGAGGCTCCAGAGCTGGATGCAGCACTCCAGGAGGAGCAGTGTGCAGGGGGAGAATCCACCCCACTGGCCTGCAGGCCATGCTGCTTTGGGTGCAGGATGTGGTTGTCTTTCTGGGCTGCAGCTGCACATTGCTGGTCATGTCAAGCTTCTGGTTCACCAGCACCCCCAAGTCCTTCTCGTCAGGGCTGCTCTCAATCCCTCCCTGGCCCAGCCTGTATTTGTACCCGGGGTTGCTTTGACCCAGGTGCAGAACTCTGCACTTTGCCTTGTTCAACTTCATGTTCAGGATCTAAACCTGTCTAGGTCCCACTGGATGGCATCCCTTCCCTCCCCGTGGTGTTGATTGCACCACACGCTTGGTGTCATCAGTGAATTTGCTGAGGACGTGCCCAGTGGCCCTGTCCTTGTCACCGACAAAGATGTTAAACGGTGCCTATGCCAGAACTGACCTCTGCTCTCCACTTGGATAAGGAGCCATTCACTGCAACTCCTTGAGTGTGGCCACCTTTAAGAAAGCATCCTGTGGCTTGTCTGTTCCTCTCTTGTGATTTCCCTTAAGAATTTGTTTGTGAATTTCACCACATTTAATCAAGGAAAGAATGGTCTAAAAGGTCGAATGGTCTAAAAAGTCAAATGGTCTAAATGGTCGAAGTTTCTCTGAGATCTGTGAAAATATTTTTAGAAGGGAGAGCAATGCTAAGTTAGTTTCTGGGTTTGAAAACATATTTGTCAATTCAGTCCAAGGGCCTTTTCTACAGAAAGAGTTTGATAGCTTACTTATGCTTGTGTCATTCAAGTGATACATTCTTGGGCTGTTTTTCTCCAGTAGGGGTGCATTTACTAGGGCATCTGTTGAATGCAGGAATACTGCCAGTGGAAGGAAACAACTGTGTGTGTTTTATCTTCCTTGTTTTCATGTGTGTTCCCATTTAGCTGTATTCCTTGAAAATCACCTGCTAATCAAATTAGTTTAAGACTGGTAGGAACAGCATGAGGGGGCCTGAGATCCTTGGAGCACTGCTTTGCTATTAAATCAGCCAGCTGTGTTTTTTGGAGTGTTAACAGCTTGAGTAAAGCCTTGCTGTAGAATTGGAGATGAGGCAGTGGTGATTTTACATTTGCCATGTGTTGGTGGGTGAGACTCAAAACACAGTTGCAGGTGAGTTTGGTGCTGTGGATTACGATAGCACTGCAGTGATCCAATTCGAAAGGGTCGTTGCTCCAGCTGTCACAGATGCAACTTAAAATACCCTAAAGCTTTCAGTTGATCAGAAAATGATGATAGATCTTATCTTTCCCCCTTCTTATCCATTCCTCCTCTCTGCTGGATTGTTTTTTCATTGTACCAAAGGGGTAAGTGTATTTTTTCATTCTCAAACCACTCCAACAGTTTTATTTTTCTGAGCCTGTGTGACATTTTTGCTTCTTGCCTTTCATAGCTAGGTTTTGGTGTTGTAATTGCTCATTAGGGAGATACAATTTATTTTAACCAGATTAAATAATCTGTTAGTGCATTTAATTCAAATTTGTCTCTACCTTCATTCTGGTCAGCTAAGTGATTCTAATGAGCTCTTATTCTCATCCAGGCACATCAGAGTGTTTTGCAACCATATAGTGCCTTTTAATAGCCATGAAAACTTGCTCCAATTTTTGAATTATGTGAGTCCTAGGAATTAAAATTTCTTTGAAATAACAGAGAACATCTATGATAGAAAACAAAATGACTTTGTTGTCTTAGATGCTAGTCCTGATTAAGATATTTATTTTTTCTTGTGTTCTTTACTCTGAGCAGATCTCTTTAGTTCACATTGAACTGGCTTGCTCTGTGTTATTATTGATTTCTTACATTTTTAAATGAGTAGTTGTACTATCATGTATATAGATGTGACGTAGCAGTCTTGCTTTGAACTGGCTGTAAATTCCAAGGGGACTGCAGGGGTCTCTGCTACGGAGAAGGTTCTCAGACCATGGTGGGATATGCACAAAGGTTTTTTCCCCTCCTCATATATTTACTCTCACTCTTAAGCAGAGTTTCACTTTGAGTTTCAGGTTTGATTTAACCTCAGAAACTCAGAGCACAACTGAGTGAATACCACTGAATTTCTTTATAGATGGTTCTGTTATCAAAGCCAAGTTAGATCTGTTTGTGAAGTTGTTTGAGATGTATGGTGAATAAAGGCATCGTATGGGTCAAATTGTAAGAAGGAATATGCAAAAGGTGGGGATGGAAAAGAGGGATGCTGTTGTGGAGATGGGTGTGTACTAGGAAGATAAGGAAGGAGAGATCTTGTTTTGGGTAGCCAGTGTTTTGTGCCAGTAAAATTGTTGATTATATGATTGCATACCAGAGTGTGAACTTTGTATCAAGAGGGCTGTTTTCCCCAGTTCTGTTGATGTCACTTTGATAACATATTTAAGCTCAATAGTTAAAATATATCCATTTTAATTACAGACATATGAGGCCAGTGGAACACCTCAGGACTATTTATAGGACGTCAAGTTGCTGCCTTTGTGGTGGTGAAGCCAGGAAAAAAAAAAAAGACACCTTTTGGTATTCAGTCAGCTTAGGAAGGGAGAGGTAAGGAGAGGTAGATCGGATTCATCCTTTTCTCTCCAACCCTGTCAAATAATTTGAAAGGTTCATTAAAGCAGCTTAGAGGGATATTTTTGTTTGATGAATAGGATCCTGGCTTGCAAGGTTGAAGACCGGGCTAAGTCACTTCACTGGCTTAGCAACTTTTATTTCCTCAGCCAGAAAATTGAGCTAATTATTTTTACTCTTATTAGCATGCCTCCAAGAGCTCCTGATGAAAGGAGTGATTTGCAGGACTGAGTGGCCCATCTGCCTGGGGCTGAGCCTCCCTGGGATCCCTCAGGGCTTTCCCATGGTGCAGGGAGGGGTGATGATTTTTGGGATTCAGAAACAAATGCCATTAATTTATGGGTGGAAGAAGCTGTCTGTTAAAGTTTGTGACTTGGATCAATCCTATTGACGAGAGTGGAAGACCTGAAGGCTGGTCTCACACTCTTCCACTTACCTTTTCTGAACTGGGAATGTCTCCTAGCATGGGCTATGCTCCTGGTGCTGGCATGAACACACCTGGAGATAAACTTTTCCCTATTTGAGGAGCTGCTCACAAGACAAAGGGTCACCACTTTTCCATGCTGATTCAAGACTTGATTCAAATCATATTAAGATCAATATGTAGTTCAATTCCTGTTGTTTTATTAAGCACTAAACTTTTCATGGGTCAGATAGCCAAAGCTGTGAAGGCATGAAAGCATGAAGGGTGTAGGAAGGAGTATGTCTTGAAACTGGACCCTAGACTGCTTGAACATTTTTGAAACTCTTTCAATAGCTTCTGAGGTGTATCTAAGACACAGCTTCTGATCATTGTTGACCAGAAATAACCTCTGTTAGTTATTGAGTGAATCTCAATTTTATCATCTTCTCTCCTGAAAAGTAGGCGAGATGATGATCAAACCTTGTTTAAGAAGCTGAGCAATTTGGAGCTATAAGAGGAGCTGAATGTGCTGTTAATGTAGTATTGGCAAATACTGCCTGTGTAAGAATATAAATGAAGTTCATGCATGTGCCATGTGTAATTATGATGAGCTACAAGGCTCCAAGTTACAGGTTGTGATCTGCTTTTCCAGTTCTCAGTGTGGCTGCATAGCAGGTAAATGAGGGATTTTTGTCAGAAGTGGTGTCTTCAGATCTTGTCAGCTGAACTCTCATCAAGGGTTTTGCCAATCACATACTTTGTTAAAGATTTATTGGGCTGGAAGAAGAATCAGCTAACAAGAATCTGGTTAGCTTTCTGCATACTTTTTGTGTCTGAGGCAGGATGGGACTGCTCATTAAGCACTGTAGGCTCAGTACAGTGGGGCATTTTTCTAAAGATTATGTGTCTTCTACACTCAAAATGATTACAAAACACTTAAGTGCATATTGCAGTGTCCAGTTTGTGTATTTTATGATCGTAGGTCATCAATGTCACAACTGCATGAAGCATATAAAAGGCAAATATAAGCAAGTGTGTAATTTTCTTCATGAAGGGGCTATTTTTAACACTAAAATAATTAAATGGCAAAACATCAGTTATGTCAGGATAACCCATCATTCTCTATTGCTCTGTTTCATTCTCCACTATTTTTTTCACTCGTGTTTTAAAGTTACTTTTGGACCAGTGGCTTTTTGGTGTGAATTTATTGTGAAGTAAAATTGGTGAAAGTTTTCTTCTAAGAAGCAAAAAGAGTGGTAGATTTTTCTGCCATGTCACTTCTGTTAGCAGCTGTTGGTCTGAGTTTCACAGAGAAGACATCAGAGGAATTTTAAAAGGTCTGTTCTGTTAAATCTCAGTTACTATGGGCCTTTTGTTTGTTTGGCCCAAGATTATCATGAAGAATCATAATTTGGAGACCTTGGTGCCAAGTTTTACTTTGGGTTTTTCTTTGTTTAGTAGAGGGAGATGTTGAAGTAGGGGTGGCTCCTGATCTTGCTTTTCCTCCAGACAGTCAGATATATTATGGTCTGTTGGGAAGGAAAGGTCAATTCATGAAATCATTTTATAATGATTTCTCTGTTGTTTTTCATGGCTAACAGAAAACAAATAATAAAAGTTTCCTAGCTTCATGACTGTAATGTTTTTATAAATGTCCGTATCTATGTGTGTTGGAAAAGGATTTGTCTCGATGCTCAGTTATTTTCTTTGAAGATTCATATTAATCCTAAAAGTGTTTACTCAGATGTGATGAATTACAAGTGGATGAAATTACATTGTTGTCAGATTGACTCATGGTCCTGCTGTGCTGCCTCAGTTGGGGACATTGACTTTCATCTTTGCAGAGTTAGCTCCCTTGGAGACCTGAGTTTTACACAGATGACATTTCTGCCGTGTTAGAGCTCTAGAGGGTTTTGGTAGCTGGACTTTGAGATGCTAATCAAGGGTAAGGAAAACAAAAGGACTGGGGGATAGGACATCTGGAAGGGAAGGAAGAGCAATACCTATCTCTCTGACTTAGCCATGACATGTGTCTTGCCAAAAAAGGTGTGCAGGGTCACTAAGCAAGATGAGGAGAGTGGGGAATGTTTTAGGACATATCAACTGGCAAACAGTCTGAAATCCCCTGATGCCATGTAAAGCATTATCCCAGCAGCTGAACCACGTGGCAGTGAGAAATTATGTGGTGTGGCTGTATGTTTATGCAGCCACTGCACTTCAGTCTCTGACTCTTAATGTCTTTTATAATTGATGGAGAGAATGTTGCTTGGTGCCTGGAACATCCTGGTGTCTCCTGTCATTCTGTGTAAAAGGGGAAAAGTATTTGCTTCTCTGTAAAGCTTTTTCAAGTTCTGTGACTGCTAATAGGATTGTGACTATTAGAAGTTTTATTTTGTAGCCTTCTAAACCACTTTAATCCCAGCAAGAAGAAAATGCAGATGTGAAGGAGTTTATAGTGAAAGCCTCTAGAAGAACAGTGTGTTTCTGAACATTTCTGCATGATTCTGTGAGAGTTTTCACAGCAAGATGAAATTGTTCCTTGCTCAGCATTTTGCTAAATGCTGTTTGTTCCCAATAGCTCAAATAGCCTGAATACCATGAGGGCTTCTCACTAACCTATAACTATGTTAATGCCTTTCTTGCCACAGGGGTAGTTTCTCCCAGTAAAAAGCCCAAAAATTGCACACTGCAGAATGCACACCACAGATATTGCCAAGAAACTGCTGCTGCAACCTCCCTGTGAAAATGAAGCATTATTTACAAGGCTTCCTTGCTTTGGGGAAAACATTCAGTAGAACCTAGTTGCTGTGACAGGAAAATCTGGAGTGAAGGAAGTGTTTGGTTGGGTTCAGGTGCTTTGTTGTACCTTCAGGTAGGTGCACGGGATCTGCAGAGTACATGCTACAAAAGTCAGTTTTTTAGTAAACACTCTGTTACTTTGAGCTTTTTGTGCCTCTGAAAACAGTTTAAATGGGCTGTGGGCATGGGGAGAGAATGGTCCTTCTCACAGACTGGCATTTCCAGTTCTGGTAACACCAAGGTCAGTTATGCTTGGACACCATTTAGGGTTAGCCTGCCTTCAGAGTAAGAGTTTGGTGTGCGGGCCATTTAATAGTTACTGGGTTTAGATAAGATAGGAGAGATTTGAGTCTTTGAGTCCTGAAGAAATAAGAACATGAATCAAGTCCTAAAGCCGAAGATCTTGCTTTAAATTCCTAATAAGATTCTAAAGTAAGGTTGACTTGACAGTAACACAGATTGCAGGCTGGGTTGGGAAAGGAAGGGTTGGGGTGTCTTATCTGCTCTTCCCAGGCAAGAGCTTGTTTTTATCTGTCCTGGTGACTTTTAACAGAGATTAAGGAAAACAGCATGTATGTTTCAATGAGTTTAAGTACATTCGCTAGGCAAGCAGTGCTCAGGAAATTCATCATGGGGCCCAGTGTAATGCTATGGTTCTGCTGTGTGGAATCAGTCTTGTAAATCCCTAGCCCAAGCTCAGAAGAGACCTTCCTCATTGTGCTGTTTTACTGTTTGCACAGAACAGGCCAAAGAATTTCCTACCCATACCTGAATTTATATATGTTAAGGCACAAAGGTTGTTATATTGTTTTACATTTCTGAATTTAAGGTTTCCCCTTGCAACTTAATTTAATTCAAAAGAATATGAATGCATCCTATAAAATGATTTCATTGTTGGGGAGAAGGGTGCTTGCATGCCTTTGTGGCACCTGGGGTAGTGGTAAGAGGAGGCTTGTGGGTTAGCACATCTTAACCACTGCTTTCTAGCCCTGTTAAATGCCTGCTAGAAATAATGCTTATATTGCATTTTACCTCTGAAAGTGAAAGGTGTCTCTGCCTGTGGCAGGGGGGCTGGAACCAGATGGTCTTTAAGGTCTCTTCCAACCCAAATAATTTTGTGTTTCTATGTGTAAAGATTGTTAAGTGAGAATTTTTACAGTGCTGCCGGGAGAAGTGATCTGTCACTCATTCAGCTCCTCATGCTGTCAGCTTTGGAACTTGTAGACAAACATTGGCAGGAGCTCTTGTTTTGCAACAGAAGCAGCCTCTATGCTTGGGCTGTGCCTTGTGGCTGCCCTTTGGTCTGCTATGAAAAGAACCTGCCTCGGCTCTCCAAGGTGCTGTAGCTTTTCCTCTGGCGCTTTCTGATGTGGTTACAGTTGTCAATGGAGAAATTGCTGGCAGATTGAAAATGTGTGGGCAATGTCAAATGAACTGGTGCTGCAAAATGCACACAAAAGATACTCCTGATGTGGTTGTACTAGTTTACATTTAGTCTTAATGTCTAGAAGTTATGACTTTGTTTTTGTTTTTATTTTAATTGTAACAGAGCAGGCAAAGAATCAACAGACTGCTGCCCTTTCAAGCAACAACAGTTAGGGCTAAGCTTATGTCACAAAAGACTGTCTGGGCTTTGTCATCTCTGAAGACAGCCAGGAGTTGTCTAAAGGCAGGAAAAAGTTGCACTCGTAGCCATGTTCCAGGTCCACAGAGATCTCTGCAAACTGTATTTAGCTTGTGAGGGTAAAACAATAGTATTTATTTCTTGAATAGCACCAAGAATGATAGTACTGTGTGTTTCAGTGCCTAAAAAGTGGAGTGTTTTCTCCATTAGCTTCCTCATTGGCAGGCCATGGGGTGTCCATGGCACAGCAAAGGCCTTGCAAAGGCTTCATGGTGATTGATCAGAATCTGCCGAGGCTGTGCAGAACTGGGGTAACAAAGTGAGCTCAGCATAAAATGGGGCTGGCCAGGTGGGAAGAAAGCTGTTTTCTTATATGTAAGAGTTAATTATAGTTTGGGCAGTGGAAAGATTTTCCTGGGGCTGAACACCAGTCAAATTAGTGCAGACACATAGCATTGTTTTTGTCTGACCATGTCTCTTTTCACCTCGTGCTGTAGATGTAGTAGAAAAGAGGTTTTGCTTTACATCTTTCATGTGCAGTTCAGTTGCACAACTCTTTTGTTTGTTTCTTTTCCCCTCTGCTCTCCTGTGTCCCACATCTCATTCTCAAAACTGCCAACTACATCTATTGCTTGCATTCATCTAAAGTGGGAGGATTTCAAAGTACAGAAGCTTTGCCAACGTTTTTTTGTGGCTTTTATTCAAGCTCGCTTCTTCTATTTCTGTGGTTTACTTGGGGCTACACAGTCATCTACACAGAGATGGTGATCAGAGTGGAAAATACGGGCATTTCGTAATTGGCCTAGCAATTACTCCTTGTGCTGTAGAAAAACCAGAAACATAAAAGCCCTGCTCATGCTCAAAATATCTGCATGTTAGAACTCTTTTGAAGAAGCTCCTTATTATATTCTTTTTGTAGTGAACTGATAGCAAGTGGGTTTATTCCCTTGCACAACACTTCTCAAAAAAAAGCACTGTGTTAGTCTATGCATCTTTTTTTCTGTTGTTCATCTTTTGTACCTCTCTAGTGGAATAGTTTTCTCTTTCTCCAGTTCTACTATTTTATATACAGGCTGAGTGGCTAACTGTATTTAAAGGTATTTGCAAGTGCCTCTGGCAGAAGAGTTGAGGCATCTTGCAGCTCTGCTAATTGAAGTCAAAAGAGAGACCATGCTTGCATTTCTGACTGGCTCCGTTGGGTCATTGTTTAAGGGCCAAGATGGGAAATAGGGCTCTTGAAGAACTCTGGAATTCCAGAGTCTTCCCAAGGTGCTGTTAATGGCACAGAATATTTTCATCTCTCCCTTCTGTTCCTTACTCTTTTCTTTTCTCTTTGCATTGCAGGACTGCTTCAGTTCCTTCATCATGCAGCGCATGTCACAGCCCGGCACCGTGGGGAATCGCTAGTCCAGGGCTGACCCTTCGGTTTCGGCTGAGTCCTTGGGCTTGACGACTCATGGACATTGCTGAGGTTGATGCTTGAACCTTGGAGAGAAGAGCCTTTCTGATGGTCCTGCTCCGCTGCACCTGACCCTATGAAAGGAGGGTTCACCGTAGCTCTGTCCTTGGCGCTGCAGTTCCACAGGATGGGCTCGTTCAGAAGGCCCCGGCCACGCTTCATGAGCTCCCCTGTGCTCAGCGATCTGCCTCGCTTCCAGGCAGCCCGGCAGGCCATGCAGCTCAGCTCCAACTCTGCCTGGAACAGGTCAGCAGGACCCCCCTGCCCGAGCTCTCGCCCTGCAGCAGCAACTCAGCGAGGGTTACGTCTATCTTACGCTTGTGCTTCACACCATTTAAGACTAAGCTCATCTGTTTATAAGCATGCACAAATTTTTGACATGTCCAGGCTTTGCTGGCATTGAAAGCATCTGTGGAGATGAAAAATTTAGACCTACTAGTGCTCAGTTGTTTTTCAGCCATACTGTCCTGAAAATCAAAATTGCTTTTTGTAAACAGTTGCATCTTTTAAGTACCATTTAGGAAAACATAATCCTAGTACTGTAATAAATGCCAGTTTATTAATTCACAAAGGCATGTATTTGCATATTATGAAGCTTTTATCACAGTCAAGTTCCTCTGACAACTACTAAGTTCGTGGCTTCAATCAGCATTTCCTACTGATAGCTAAATCTTGTCTGCTATGTGTGTCTTGCAGCAATGGCAACTGGAAAAACAGTGTGAAAGGTGAAGAGTCCTGTGTTGTGATCTGCTGTAATGGTCTGCTGCTACCAGAAGTGGGTGTTCCCACCTTCCCTTCTGCCACATGGCACCAGCTCTGTGCTCTGCAGACTCTTCTTACTTGCCGACCTAGCTCAGTTTACCAATGTCACACAAAAGTAGCCTGGCAAAAACACTGCAGTTTTGTGCCATGATAGTGAGCTGAGGTCTGTGAAGCATGCAGATGCCATAACTAGCCCACAGAAAGGAATGTCTGCTTAGGGAATGACATATGCCCTTGTTAGCCACGGCAAGATTTAGAACTGCTAAACCTTCTTGTCTGCTGTCACTTTATTACTTCCTCTGTGCTGGTGAGAGAATTAGAAGATACTCCAGCAGCATCTTACAAGAATTAACAGTGCTCAAACTGGGATCTGACTGAGGTGATGCTGGCTGTAGAACATCTCCAGCATGGCCAGGGTCTTGCCAGATGCTGCAGTGTGGGTGGCTCATGGCAGGATCACTGGATAATGCAGTGTGATGTGTTTGGCAGATATTACCAAAAATCCTATGTCTCCTCATAGCAACTAGCCTGCAGCACCCGGCAAAGATCCCCCAAACAAAGTTGTGTTCAAGAGACATCTGGCACGAGCAGGACCCATGTGACAACTTTCCCTTGCTTACCCTATGCAGAACTTGAGGTTGGTTCTGCTCTGTCTCCCAGGGGAGATGTAGGTAATTAAAAGTAACAATTTCAAGGTGAGAAAGAGTAGAACTATTTCAGGGAAATTATCTCCACCTGGTTGTAATCTCTCTGCTTTTGGTGCCTTGCTCATGGTGTGCTCAGTGGTAAATCACACTGTTATTCATGGGTGTTGTCCTGTCTCATTTCTTTTTTTGGCAGCGTACAAACAGCAGTGATAAATGTGTTCAAAGGGGGAGGCTTGCAGAACAATGAACTTTACACTCTCAATGAAAATATCAGGTAGGTTGCTGAAATGCATGAAAATGGATTTTTGTTGCTGCTTGCTTGGTGTTTGCTGGGATCTGATGCCTTCAGAACCACAGTTAAAAGGTATTGGTGGGAGGAGAAGGGATGAAAGCAAATTTAAGCACATCTTTGGGATTTCTGGCTAAGTTACTTCTTTCTTGCTATCGAGTGACATGAATGGCATGGGATAATTTGGATAATTTTTCTCCAGCTTGTGTAGCTTTGATAAGGACAGGTTGTGTATTGGCTTGGATTGTAAGGATTTTGTTCCCTCCTAGGAGCTCTGCCTATTTTGGATGTGTTTTATACGTAATAATATTGGCATCTCTTTTCTTAAACTAAACTTCTCAGAACTGTGGAGTGTTTAAAGCAAACCACAGCATTTTGTTTAAAGGCTTAATCTTCACATGATAATTGCAGAGCAAAACCTGAAAATATGAACAATAAAGATAAAAACAACTAAAAACCTAGCTAACATTTTTTGTCACTGATGCTAGTGATGGTTAAAAGTATCGTTTTCTTTTAAAAGCATGTTTCATGATTATCTGTGGTTTCATTCTGATTAGTTGGAAAGTTTGATTAGCAATAGATAGGACTGTGGAGTAGATAAAGAACTATTTATTCTTGCCTTGGTTTCCAAGTGCTGCTGAGAGAGGTATTGTCAGGGCTAATGGATGTAGGTTCCTCCTCCTCTGTTTACCAGTGCATCCATATTAATTCATCAAGAGTGCTGTCACACGTGTCTCTACTACTTCTTTTGTATGCCCTCCCCTCATTCCTATTGCATTTTTTTGAGCTCCAAAAGATTCAAATGACAGTTTGAGCTAAGTATGTACTAAACAGCAGTCTAAACTACCCCTTTCCCCACTTTCAAAATAAATGCAGCTATCAGGGCAGGAGACTCTGTCCAATTTGGTCTAGTCCCAAACCCAAAAAGTTTAATATAATTCCTTTTGAGAGTTGAGCAAGGGCAGCATCTTGCACTTTAATGATATTTTAGTGTGTTCAGGTCAGAAGTCTTCAAGTTAGGTTAAGCACTTGGAGCAGTCTTAATTCTCCACGGGATGAGTATTTGTGGACAAGAAAATAAAACCAGATGTCATAAGGCTTGGGAAATACCTAAATCCCTAGCTTGTTAGCAGACTTGGGGAGTGGCTTTGGGTTTGTGACTCGCCTGTTGCCCATGGCAGTGGCTGCATCCTGCTTTTCCCCTGAAGTGCAAGCAGGTGCTCATTCCCACCCTTCCAGGGAGGCAGAACTGGGCAGAACTGCTGTGGGGTCTGGGCTTGGCCCCAGAGGCTGGACCATGCTCTCTTCATGCTGTTTGCTGAAGTGAATGCAGAGTCGTGAAAACCAGGCAAAGAACAGGAAATTCTTTATGTACTATGTATGCTTTGAGGGCAGTGCTCATGGTGGGAGGGGAAATGCCCTTTTTCACAGACGTGCACTGCCAGGCTGTACTTGGAAGCGCTCACCTTGAATTACATGATTAATGTTCCTGCAGGTGCCCTGAGCATTGGTTACATCTCCAAATGTCACTCTTTAAATAGACCATTTCACATCCACATTAATGCCTATCTAAGGAGCAAAGGACAGGCCTCTGCATGTGTCTGCATGAACACCTGCAGCCTCACACCTGTGGTTCTGGATGGAGCTCCCAGCACAGGGTGGGCCCTGTGCACAAGGGGAATCCCTAGCTTGACACTGGAGAAAAGCCAGACCTCTGAGACAGACGACTCTCGTGGCCCATGGAGTTGAGCTGGTGCATTTTCCTTGCCCTTGTTTGTAGTTCTCCACTCTGCTCCTGGGCTGTAGTTTGCAAATGCAGTAAGAGGCTCTCAGGTTCTGCACAGTGCTTCATCATTTGGCAAGGGGAAACACGGGACAGTTTTAAAGGAGGATGGTAATGACTGGACCAGGAGATGAGCAGGTGGTAACATTTTGTTCTGGATTGCTGCCACCTAGATTTTATCTTGCTGTGATTTGATACCATCTCACTGGCTAATTTTAGTTTTTTTTTACCTGCTCTGAAAGTCAGTTGTCACAGCAAGAGGAAATGTAATAAATGCCTTTGGTAAATGGAATTTCTGTAACTGGGAGATGACCTGGCCATGCTTAGGAAGAGACCCCTCCCTTGATTTTTTTCCTAAGGTGCAAGTGTCTGGTTGCTGGTCTTACCTGCATGAAGCCAAATCCCACTGGGCTTGTCCAGTCAGGTGGAGAGCCTGCTGGATTGGCTGAAGCCAGTGGAAAACTTCTGACAAATCAGTCCCCAAAGACTTACCTGATTTATTGGTCTCATGGACATAGACATGGGCTTTGATTTGGATGGGTGAATACAAACACTCAGAGAGAGAAAGAGTAAAGGCATGTTGGCATGCAAATAAATGCAGAAGCATTGTAAAGTGGTTAGAGAGGAAGGCTCTCAAATTTGACTTTGAGCAGAGATGAGGTGAAGTGGCACAGTTTGGTGGCAGAAACCCAGCCTAAGAACTGGATGGTTGCTGATTCAAATGCTGTTTTCAAGAACTCTTGACTGTACTTTACATTGGTAAAAAGCAACACTCTTAGAACAGAAAAAAAATTGCAGTGTTTGGCATTGGCAAATGTTGGGCAACCTTTAAATTTTAGGCAGAATTTACTGCTACAGAATTTATTCTCAATCACTGAAAGCTTAAAGTGCAAATGCACTGAATATCCTGGGTTGTTTTTTTGATACCACCTCTGATGTAAGACAATCCTCATTTTTATATAATTTTTTTAAAAAACACAAATATATATTAGAATTTAAAGCTTTTATCACGGCCTAATTTAAAAGCCAACAATTTTCATCAGAAAGACTTCTTTAGAGTGATTTTTGTCTGTATGTATTTAAAACACCTCTTGTTAAGTTTCTAGAATTTCTTCCTTGGAAAATATGCCTTGTTTTTTATTGTTTGAAATGTGGCAGTTAAAATGTGGGTGCAGCTTCTGTTTCATTTCTCCTCTCCTTCTGCTTCCAAAAGAAAAGGAAGTACAATATTAGGGAGATATCCTGTCATCAATGACATGAAAGGCATCTTTGTTTAAACAAGAAAGCAGAAAAAATTATGGATTTCAACCTAAATAACTCCAGATTTTCTTTCCAGCTTTCTGCTCATTCAGGGAGGTAATTTCTTTTTTCGCTTGTTCTAGGTGTATGGTTTATAATATCGAAGACTTCAGAGAAACTGTTTAATTCCTTTATAATTTGAGAATAGCCTTTGTAAAATACGTATGTAAGAGAAATCTGTGTCCAAAAGGACCCATTCCCATACATTGCTGTATCTTTGGTATGCCTGGTAGTAAAGTTCAGATATAGCTGTAAGAAATGACCAGCAGTGGCTGCTACTTCATGGCTCCATTCCTTCTGTCTACAGACGGCTGCTGAAGAGTGAACTTGGATCCTTCATCACAGATTACTTTCAGGTATTGCATGACTTGCTTGCTTTATTTTGAAGTCTCCTCCCTTCAGCTTTTTAGCCTATAACAAAACTAGGATCCCTTTTTACATGTGTGTAGCCTACAAGTTTTGTTTTTGTTTTACTGAGGAAGATGATGGAGGTACTGGACTTTTAAAATGTGGGCCATATAGCCCTGGGAGTAAATATTTTTATCAATGTGAGTGTAGAATTAAGGATAATCTTCCTTTGCACTTAAGAAATGCTGCTAGTAGCCTGCCAAGATCAACAAGGAATTCACTTGAAGTTTTTAAAGAAGATGGGATGCCTTTTCTGGAGTGTAGAAAAATCAAAAGGTTTTCTGCAACAGGGGCCAGCAAAGGGAAAGAGGAGAGATAATGACAACTGCCTTGGAGGCAGGAGGGGGCAAAGAGAAGGAAGTTTCTATCAGCAGGAAATCAACCTGGGTGCTGTTTGCCTTTTAGTCCCACAAATATAAATGCAGTTTCTGAAAAAGGAAAATGTGCAAGATGAAGTAACCATGACACACCTGAACAATCACAAATGTGAATACGTGTTGCTGTGTTTTATTGACACTGGTCAGATAGGCAGAGGTTCTTATGTAACCGAGTGAAAGCCTGCTGGATGATTTTTAGAAGGCACTGATGGTTTTCAGTGTTTTAATTTGTTCAGTTTAATTTGTTGACTGTTAAAAAAAAAAAAGGGGCTGCTGGAAACAAGAGGGTTTTCTTCCCTTTGAGTAAGGGAGAGAAAATTTCTGTACTTTCTGAAGCAGCTGATGCTGCTGTGTGCGTGCTAACAGCTTGAAAGAGGAAAAAGAAGACTAGTGTTGTTTCCTATCAGATTACGTGATTTATTAGATTACATGCCTTTAAAAAATCCCCCTGCTGTGCTATCAAGTGAGAAGAAAACTCCTGCCCCAGGGGCAGTTGTGTTTCACTTCCCCAGCCCCTCTGTGCACAAGTTGTTTACTGCAGAGGCAGCTGCTGGCGGCACAAGGCAGGATGTTTCCTAGACCCTGAGTGGGGTGGCAGCCACCAGCACTCACATTTAATTTCTGGGGTATTTTTGCTCAGTGTCAAAAGGAGCAACTTGGCATCTGTCAGACTTAGCCTGAGGTAAAACTCTTGGTGCAGGCAAGTTGTGGGACAGACTGTGAGATAAAGGCTATTGTTGGAAGTGAGATTTTTCCCTCTGTGAGGTAAGATGCAGACTTATTTCTGATTCTAGACTAACGGCATATGGCCATGATAAAAGTTACCACTCCCTCCTGAATGCCTTTCCTCAGAAATCCTCTTTCCTGAGAAATCCGAGGGCCACGGAGTGGGGAAAGACTGTTCATGTGCCAAAGAAGGGCTGACAGCATTATTTCATTTGTCTGTGGGTTCTGTTTCACTGCTGATGCCAGCTGAATTATGGCAGTACTGCTGCCACCAAGATGAGCAGAGTTGAATCAAGCTGCTGATTTGGCTGAAAAATAACCTTGAAAGAAAAAACCCAATGTTTCCAACTACTTCCTTTGACGTGTTGTGGTCATCACCTCTGACATGGGGGAGGTGCTGGGAGTGGGTCACCAGGATGCGCAGCGGAGTGGAAGTGCATCTTTTGGCAGTGACTTCCTCTGACATCTGTTAAAGCCCACTGAAAACTGTAAGAACCACGTTTTCTGTCCTCCTGCATTGAAATGGACCCTGAAGAATATGCTCTCTGTGTAGCCAGGCAGTTTTAAATATCCTAGCAGCAATTAGAGCAACTAACGAGATCATGTAATATTTAGATGTGATAAACTGACTTGATCGTTTTCCATTTCTTATGCTGTGGCACTTATAACTGGAGCCACAAAGAGGAACTTTAAAATCACATTTGTTTTAAGAGTTGGGGATTTTACATTATGTAAATTTTATACACTCAGACATGCACATTTTTATAAGCATTGAATATTCAAGACTAAAATGGAACAGAGCTTTTATAGTGAGACAAAGCTACCTTTGTGATCAACTTGACTTAATTACTCACAAGTCCTTTTCATCAGCACTCATGCAAATTAACAGTTTTTAGCTCCTGAAATTGCTAAAGGAATGTTTAGGAAATGGTTGGAGCTTACGCAGTCTTTTTCTGCTACCAAGACATCATCATACGAGAGTTAATGAGTCTGTTTTGTCTTTGAAAGAGAAATATAATTCCCATAAGGGCTGCAGTGCAAACTCAGATGTTTCATTCTGAAGGAAAGTTGTGTTTATAAATCTGCCGCTTTAGCAATCCTACTGTATATACAACCCCTCTCCTTGGATTGAAGCCTGAGGGAAAATGCCAGATACTTGGGACTTGCAGCATTTGCTGCAGATCTGCCTTACAGCAGTGCTTCATGCTCAGTTTTTTCAGGACTGACTTTGCCCATGAACTGATTCTAGAATTTCCTGAAAAGGGGCATTTGTACCTATCTCTCTGCTCAATAACCCAGCAGGGCACCATTTGCTCTCACTGCTGGGTTACTTTGTTGGTGTTCAGCAGAACTGCAATAGGTGGGAATCCTATGACCATGGAAGGTAAGAGGCTGGGATTTGGAGGAACAGGGTGTACTGGCAATTGGGACTTCTCTGGTGGAGCTGTGTGATTTTTCATATAAGCTCTCTTCATTTTCCTACTGTCTGGCCCTTGTTTTGGTGGAGAAAAAATTTTAAATATAAAATCAGCAAGCATTGATAAATTGATGCATTATCTGCCTCCTTCTGCAACAGCCTGAAAAAAAACCTCTGGAAGGGATTAGTTGTTAATCTTGAAACCCATGGGGGACAAAATGAAAATGCATTTGTGTCTGTTAGCTCCAACCTGTCTCCTCCCAAGGCAGAGAGACCTGTTCCCTTCCCAGGCACTGTATCCTCTCCCAGAACCCATAGGCTGCAAATGCAGAAAGTCAAATGCCCAGAGCTGATGCCTGATGCCCACTCCCCGCACTGGCAGAGCTGGTAGGTGAGGAATGGCAAGTGGACTGTGTTTCCTCCTCTAATCCAATGAGATTTTTGATGTCTCAAAACCAGAGGCAAGCTGTTACATAATTTCCAGCCTGCTGCAGCGGAGAGCCGCCCGCAAGTCCTGACTCAGAATTAGACCCAGCTTGCTGTTCGTGCGAAGCTGCAGCGTGTGAGAGCACACACTGCTGAGGTGTCAAGCAAAGTCCAGGCAGCAAGAGGATAATAAATAGCTGAAAAGCAAGTGGTGTCAGCAATGAGGCGAGCCTGGGTCCAAACCAAAGCTGATTTTATTTCTGCCTTTAGAGCAGTCAGTAGTGGTGCTGGTGAACCTTTCTGTGGTCAGAGTTTCTCTCGCTGTAGGCTCCACAGCTGTGCACGGTGACTGCAGTGATAGGGGGAAACCTGCTCCCCTCCCTCTCTTGTGGCACCATAAACATTTTTTTTTAAGGTCCCCACTGCATGTTTTCCTGGAACTCCAGCCTGGAGAGATGACTCCAGCATCTCTCACGATGTTTGCTTGCTCCTTTGAAAGGCTGCTTTGTGAAGCGTAGCTAACAGCTGAAAAGGCCATGTGGCTGCTTAGCTAAAGAGAAAAATACAGGGGGTGTGATGTATCCTTCCTTGATGACAGGTTTCTGTGTCTACCTGTTTCACAGCAAGGCAAGGAAATAATTGTGTGGGCTATTGCAGTGGTGGTTACTCCTGGATACAGGCAGCACCAGCTTTTCTCTAGCCAAGTGCTGTCTTGTGCCTGCTGCCAGGGCCTGCAGCAGCTCGGCTGCTGCACAAGGAACAGAATTCACACTTGTGTGATTTGCAGAGCTCAGCTGTGTGTCTGCTATACTCTTTTGGGTCAAGCTGGTCTTTATTGTTGTATTTGTCTGGGAACCTCTGTTCTTGCAGGTCTGCTAATTATTTCTGCTTCATCTGGCACTTTCTGGAGCAGCTTTGATGGAGCAGCTCCAGAGGCTCTATGGCAACTGCCCAGGTTCGTTATCGTGGATGGAATCCCCCAGCAGCTCAGCACTAGTCCTGGGTGGCAGCAGGGACACCTCCTTTCGGACCCCAGTACTCTGTAGGTGTGTGTGAGTCCTTCCAAAGGGAGCCAGGTTGCTCCCACTCAGAGCATGGCCAGGGTGCCATGGCCTGACTGAGCAGGATCCCCCCTGGAGCAGGGATACTCAGGCTGAAGTCAGGGGCCCTGGCTGTGGGGTTTTCCCAGAGCTGCTCCCTGCCTCGCTGTGGTCTGGATCGTAGCAGTGCTGCCTACTTGGTCTGCCTGCTCTGTTCCACTTCTTACCCTCCTTGCCTCACTTTCATCTCTTCAAGTGGGCTTTCTTTTTTATCTGTTGTGAACAAAACCAGCTCTAGGAAGAGTCATTTTAGGATGTGATTTCATATTTATCTTGCAGTTTCTCCCCTATGTGGGATCGAAGTCATCTCTCTGCTTCTGTCAGTATTTCCCCTCTTGTTAAAGAAAAAAAGATGGAGGTGGGAGGATGCTCTAGATATGAGATACTGCAGCTCACACAAATTTGTATTTTGTGAAACACTGCCAAGAATTAGGTTTGTGTGCAGCTGGCGATAACTTTGTAGAAAATACTTGCTAAGTAAGTTTGGGTGATGCTTCTTCTCTCAAATTTACATCAGATTATCCACAAAGCAGTGGCTAAGTGTGCTTGTAGAGCCTGTAAAAGTGTGGTTTAGCACTAGAACACAAAGCCTCAGCTGCCTGTAAAACAGGGTGCATTTAAGAAATACAGTAGTATTCTGTAGAAAAATTTTTTTCCACCCAGCAAAATGAGGTCAATTAATTTGAGTATGTTCTGGATCAGTTTACTTCTGTTTCAGGCTTATGTTGTTTGATAAACTAATATTAATTTGTTAATTTGAAGGTGGCTTTTGAAAGGCATACTAGCCATGTTTGGCTTGGAGACACTAAGGGAAAGCAGAATTTATCCATAATTATATGGATGTTTGTGTAAACCTTTTTCCCTCAAAGGTAATGACTTATTTGTTATTAGCAGGGGAATTAATTTGTACTTTGCTGTACTGCAGACATGGCATTCAGGCAAGATGTGAAGTGGCCTGGGATGGCTTGAGCCTCCTTGATGATTTCTGTGGAGTTGCAGCCAAAGCTTCTCAGCTGTTTTCCACCAGGCTTCTGTTGCATGCAGCACTCAGAGCAGAGCAAGCTGTGCTGGTGGCATGGCTGCCACCCCAAATCCTTCCTGTTGGCTCTGTCTGGGGGCTGGCACCACACCCGTGCTGACTGCGAGCTTCTGACAGGCAGCATCTGATCTGCCTCAGGCACAGTCCGAGGGCACCGTTCTGCCCAGGGTGTGCTGGGGCTGTGCACACGAGGGGCCCCGCTGGGAATGCCCAGATCCTGCAGCGGCAGGCAGGGAGAAGGTGCTGGGCACTGCAAGCTCTGCTGCTTTGAGAGGAGCCCCAGCTGTTGTGCCTGGGACAGCTTTCACCTTCTGGGAGGATGGTGGCACTGGTATTGCTCCATTGGGCATGCATGGAGAAATTTGCCTCAATTTCTCTAACAGGGAAGGGAAAGAGGAAAATATCTGTGCCAGAAAAAAGGAAGGGATTATCAGGAAAGTGTGTGGGTTTTATAAGGTGGTGGCTGACTGCCTTCAATTTTGTTTTTTTATTCCAAATGGTTTGAGGATGACTTACTTTAAGGAGTAGCAATCACAGATATGTTGTGAGAGTCTCTTTACTGAGGAACTAATGAAAACTGATTATTTTCACTTTGAATCCTGCCTTTAAAAACTTAAGACATTTAAAAATTTACTTGAGAGCTTTCTTTTAGCTGTCCTTCTTACTGGTGTATCTGAGTCAGCTATTTTGGTTTTCTGCTCTCAGAAAAGGAATCAGGCTGTGAGATTTCACAAGGTCACTTCTATCTGCTGCAAAATCTCTCTCCAGATTTCTCAACTGCACGTACATGTTTTGAAGTTGGGACTTTGTTTCTCTGCACAGCAGAGTAGCAAAGAGTAAAGGCAGGTTTGTGCCTCCCTCAATGAGCATACAGCATCCCATGGTGTCCCAGCAGAGGGTGAGGAAAACACCCTGGGGAACCAGGAAAAGCTCATTTGGGGAGGGAAGGGAATCCCTGCTCCCCCAAGCTCCCATCCCTGTTCAGCTGTAATTGCAAAGAGATGGAAGGTGGCAGCTGAACTTTTTCAAATAAATGTACCTTTCAAGGTTACTTGGTATGAGTCTTTATCTGGTCTTGCTTTAAGTAGAAGATATATTTTTCCTCTTTGCTCTGTGCTTCTGACAAGCAGGGTGCAGCAGCAAAATGAGATTTGTAATCTAGACAAGGTCTGAAACAGACCTCCACTGCAGCTGGAGTAGCTTGTATTGATTTGTCAGCAGAGCCTGTAGGGTTTGGTAATGACAATTTGCCTGTCTGGCTTGCTCTGAGGGATTAATGCTTGGATTGAATCAGTTTCTAAGCCTGTGACTTCTTGCAGAAGAGAAGGAGAAGTAACATTGCCAGATATTTTCAGGACAGGGAGAAGGGAAATAAAGTGTGGGCTGATTTTACTTAGTTTTTTAAAAGTCTCTTCCACAGGAAAAGGAAAAAACTGAGAGGATAAGTGAAAAGTCTGCAGTAACTACAGTAACTATATAGTCCTAATCTCTTTTTTAAGGAAACCTTTTGAGTGAGATTATGCAATCTCTTTAGCACATGGAATTGCTATAATACATTCATAGGAGCATTATAAATTTGTTACCACAGAGTAATGATTAATAAATCTATTTTGCAATAGATACAGCTGTGCTGTTCATTAGCATGTACAAATGTGTTCTTTGGTTGCTGACATAGTTGCAAAAGAAAAAACAATCCTCCCCGAAAGCAAAAAAATATTAATAATATTAACTTTTAGGCAAAGTATCTGGAAAATTGTATCCAGAGTGGGAAACATACGTAAAGTGAAATCTAAGGTTCTACGGCAAATAGAGAAGGAATTCATATTTCTTGAGAGAAACATAAGAAAATAAACATCACATCCTCATATTTGTGTATATATATGCACACCTTTATATTACAAAGCAGTTTAAAATAATGCAGTATTAAAGACCAGCTCTAAATTTCCCCTGCAGTATATGAGAAGTATTTGCCTTCAGCTACAGGTTGAAAAATAAAAAAAAACCCTTTTTAATGAACTGAAAGCAGGATTAACATGCCATATCACTCCAACATCTATTGTTCAAGCAGAAAAATATTTCTAATGTTAGTGAGTTTCATTTTTTTCCCCTTATGGTTTTCTTCATTACAGATTTCTTTCTCCCTCCTTTTTTTCACACTGTTGGTTTTTCCTGGAAAGTTTTTTTTTGTTGTCCAGATCAGGATATGTGTAGCCATTTATTTCTGTTGAACAAATCTAAAACTTGAATGGACAGCCTGGCAAATGAGTATTTCCCTCCAAAGCCCATATTTCTGCTAGAGGATCTTCATAAAACTGTCACCTTCCACTCATTGCTAATGTTTGGAAATGTTGTGGGGTTTTTTCATTATGCGACCATATTTATCCAGCTCGTTAATTCCTGTTGTCATTGCCCAAGCGAAAAACATCTCCCAGCCTGAGAATGTCACAGAGGATTGTTTCCTCATTTTATACCCAGCTTTGTGCTAGCTTCTTGTTGAAGGGAGGATGCAGAGGTGTGCTGCTCTCTTGGCTTGGGGTGTTCCACAGATGCCTGTCTGCGTGTCAGGGTGAGCCAGGCTGGTGTGTGGTTCCAGAGGCAGGTTTGCAATGCAGAGCAGGAGCACCGGGCAGGATGCACTAAGGCAGCTCATCAGGAGGCTGTGGTGGTGTCCAGGCAGTGGCCACGGTAACAGCAGTGTGCACTGGGAATGACAGGGATGTGCCTTGCTCCTTGGCTGGTGGAAGGTTCCAAAGTGCAGCCTTGACCTGGTTCCCATTAAAACCAGAGACTGAACAGCGGGGGAGTCATCTCTGACTGTTGTGGGCTACCCTGATACTGAATCCTTTCTGAGAGGCAGAAGGCCTATGTTCTCTATCAGTGTGATCTCTGTACCTTTTTTTAGGATGCAGTAATAGTGTGTTATGTGGGATTGCAGTGCCTTTCTCTGGCATTCTCAAAGCTTTTCAGAATAACTGATTCACCTGGTGCTGTTGGGAGAACAAAAAGATAGGTGTTGTTTTTGCACCATTCTTACGTTTGGGAAAGTGGTAACAAAAAGCTAATCAGGTATTTGGATGTCCTGAACTGCAAACAGGCTTATTGTTATCTTGATCTGTCTGGTCCATGAGAGTTAAGTTTATCTAGAAAGACCAGGTCCTGCCAGTTCTTCTGCAGCTTGACACTGCAAATTGGATCATCACTGAGATGATCCAACTTCTCAATACAAAAAGAATGGCCTCATGGAAAGACAGTAGGTAGGAATAGAGAAATGGATGTTAGGGAGCTGAACCTGGCCTGCTGTGCACTTAGACAAGCAATGAGCAAGTGCAAAAGAAGAAGAGAGTGGGACATTTTCATAGCATTTGACTCTTTGATGCCTCCATCATGTAATTGAGTTATAGCTTATGTGGGTGCACCATTATGGTAAAAACTATTTTATTTTCTTGACTCCCACCCATTGACCTTTCCCATTTCTGGGAGATGTTTCAGCTGCTGTGTCTGTTGCATTCTCATGTCTAGCTGAACAAGAAGGGGTTAAGGAATGCCTAGCACTCACACTGAGACCAGTGCTGGAAGAAGTCACTGCAACATGACTAATCTTAAGATTAATGCATGCAGAGTGGGTAGTATCTGACAAAAGTGCATTCTTCCATGTTCATTATAAATAAATAAAAGGCAAATGCGTGTCTCTCTTTTCCCTTGGCAGAACCAGCTCCTTGCGAAAGGCTTGCTGTTCATGGAGGAGAAGGTCAAGTTGTGTGAAGGTAAGTATGGTAGGAAACCTGTTCTGGAAGGGAGTTGTGCTTTGATGTTTGGTCAGATGAGATGATTTGCATGTCTGGAAAGTAAACAGCCCTGTCTGGTGCTGTCCTGGGGTGTCACACAGCCCCTTGGGAGCCCTGTGAGGCTGAAGAGAGGGAGAACTGTTTGAATTGCCCCAGAGCCACAATGCTCTCACCAGCCATAACTGCACCACAAAAGCAGCAACCTGGCTCTCATGTGGTAGCTGAACCTGGGCTCATGGCAGTTCTGGTCTGGACATGGATCCTGTTGTGAAACTGCTTGGAGCTGCCTTCTGCCTTTCACTTCTCAATGTGATTTGCAACTTGATGTAAGCATAATTTTGGTTTCTCTGTCATGCCTTTGAGAGCTGAACTATCAAGCTTTGTGTAAATTTAAAGAAAAGAATAGTCTTTTGGGTGAGAATGAAATCCTTCAGGAAAGAAGTTGATCACACATGGAGCTGTGTTCAAACTACTGCTGCAGAGCCTGTGGGCCAAGGCAAGTGTGGTGTGGCCACTCAGTGCTGGACCTGTGGGGAGCTGCTCACATTCAGTAACTGTGTGCTCAAGCAAAGCCAGCACATCTTTATTCAAAACCAAGCTGCTGTTTGGTTTGACCCAGTTTTTTAGCCTGCAGGGAGGATCTCTTGTTAATCACCAGAGTGTTGTATGTGGGTCATTAAATGCCAATAGATGCTTATAATCTCACGTCATTGCTGGGCCTGGATTCCTCTGCACCAGTCTTCACCAAGTGACCTCACCCAGCTGGCAGGCTGTAGGATTTGGGCCCCAAAGGAGTTAAGGGGTTGCCAGCCTTCTGCTTGGGGTGTGCTTCCTCAACACTGACCCTGTGAGGGAGGAAAAAGGGCAGACTCCTGTATTTTCCAAGATGTGGAAAAAGGGCAGACTCCTGCATTTCCAAATGTGGGTACCTGCCCTGCCACTGCCAGCTCTTCAGAATGAGTGCTGCACAGCTTACCAGAGACTTTGGTTTCTGTACTCATATAAAACTATTCCAGGGTCTGCCTTAGCATTATGAAAATTGAGCTTGACTCTGTAATAAGCTGAGAGTTTCCCAAGAGTGTTTTGCAGGTGCTCTGGTAGTTTGGGTCAGATGAAGTTTCCCAGGCAGAGAGCAAAACACCTTCTATGCCTCATTTTTCTGTCCCTAGCTTGAAGTGACACTGGAGCCAGTTCACTGTGCAGGCTGGCATCACTGCAGGAGCTGACTCATGGGCACCTTTCTTTTATAATGTGTGGGCTTGTTGCAGGTCTTGTGGTCACTGCAATGAGGATTTCTTGTACATGCTTCTTAGTTCTGTCTTCCTGGAAAACTTACACTGCCCCTGCACCCAGACAGAGTGGCTGCAGGGCATGGCATGTTTCATCTGAGTCTATTTTTCAATCACACCCTCTTTAACGTGATTTTTCTTTATACAATCTGTCAGAATCTCTTTCAATGCCTGCAGGATTTATGATTTCTTGAAGAAACAAACCATTCCTGCTTCCCCTTCAGAAGGAGAAGTGATCTCTGACATTTCATTGTGTCTCCAGACAGCAAAGCATTGTAGTCCTGGGTAGGAGGCAGAGAAGGGAAAAATTTAAACATTCAATTAATCTGTTTCCTGTTGTCTTTTTCGCTTGCACTTGGCTGTTGTGGTAATGGGTGGCTGTTGGGGGGGTTTTGGGTCGTTTCTTGTCTGCCTGCAGTTCCAGATTTGAAGCCATAGTCATACCTGACACAGTGAGGCATCTCTGAAATTTTCTGTGGTTGCTAGTGGGCTGGCTCTCTGCTCAAAGGGAAATGTCTGCAGGATCTAGTCCTGCTGGCTCTCTGCTCTCTGGCTGTGTCCTAAGCAGCACAAGCTGGGCAAGCAGAGTGAAAGTCTGTGTGGAAGTCTGCAGATGAGGAAAGCACTTCAGTACAGAGTCATAAGGCTCCTTTGAGTTGTGATTTTACATGTATTCCAGTTCCTCATGCTGGGCCTTTAGTGACCTTGAGGATGAGCACTCAAACCTGTCATGAGTGACCATCTTCAATTACTGCTCCTTGAGTCTAGACTGCCTCTGAGGTCCTGAGAGGTATCCTGGAAAATTCTTTTCTCAGAAACTTGTGGTTTTAACCCTGAGTCTGTTTGCACCTGAGATTCCAGGGATTCCTCTTAAACTTGAAATAAACATTGCAAACCTTAAGCTAAAAAACTGAGAGGCTTTGGACCCATATGCTGAGGAGTGCCCAGCTCTGTAAGTCAAACCTATGAGCATAATTTGATCACAACTGTATTCCTATTATGGGAATCCCAAGATTGTCTGCCTTGGTTTTAAGTACCCAGTTACACTTGGGGATGTTAGAATTAGACATATAAGGGTTGGCCACAAGTGGATTTCATTTGGGAACCTTCACAAGTGCCTTATTTGTCATTAGTACCTTTGTCGGGATCCCTGACAGGTACCTGACTGCTGCTTGGTACTGAGTGGATGCTGGAGGGGGCTCAGCTCTTCCAAATGCTCTCCCTGACCTTGTTGCACGATGATGTTGGAGATCAGCTGATGTTGGCTGTGACCTGCTGTTTCTCAGATTCAGCTGGTTTTGTGTGGTCTCTCCTGGGCTAGTTGAGCATGTTAACTGTGAACTGTGCCATTGCACAATCCTGGGCTGTGGAGTTAAGGCCTCTGGTTCCAGAGGGGCTCCACTCTTTTGTTTGCATTGGTCTCATGTTTTGCACAGACAAATGATGTCATGTTTGCACAGACAGCCTTGTGTTTCTGTTGGTTAAGGGGAAGCTTAGCTGGGTGATGTCCAGTTTTGGGCAGAAACTGCAGAAATGAAGTCCCTTGCCTGAGGAATTAGGGAGTACTTGGAAAATCCAACTTGCTTTTAGTGTCCCTGTCACTAAAGCTCTTGCTCTGATCTCTGTTTTCATAGGTGAGGATCGCATTGACGTCCTGTCTGAAATCTGGGATCACTATTTTACAGAGACTCTTCCTACACTCCAGGCAATATTCTACCCAGTCCAGGTAATCCTAATTACAGTTCACTCAGGTGAAGCAAAGTGACTGCAATGCCTGCTAATGGCAGGTTATAACTTCTCTGCCAGCAGCACTGTTTGGCCAGTGGCTAAATGTACATCAAAACCTTTAAACTAAATCTTGGAGAAAGTAGAGTTTATCCAAGTATTAACTATAAGAAGGGCTGCTAAAATCTACTGGACAAGCACAATGTTTTGGGCTCGATTTATTCCCAATTGTCTACTCTCTGTGCTTAGCATAGCTTGCATGCTGAAACTGTTGGACTGTGCCTTGTCTAGACTGAAGCTCTGGGCTATTTGTATTTATCACTCCTTCTTTTTAAATAGCTGTGGCTGTTGGTGCAGATGACAGCACTGACAGCTTGTCTTAGAGGTATAAATCTGAAGACTAGCTCAGGAGAAAATGTGATTACCTCACCCTAATGACTTTTGAAGGGCTTATATCCCATTTGTGCCTTTGGGAAATCCTCAGTTAGGTTTTTGAAGCTTCAGTAAGGGGACATGTAAGTCTATGGGTAGAGGAAGAATGAACACTTTATGTAAAACCTTTTACACTGGGTATTTTGAAGGCTGAGTATCCCATCAGAAGTGTTGAACTGTACCATTTTTTAATGTAGTTTTACTCAGAGTTTCTATATGAGCAGTCTAATTACCTCCCCAGCCTATTTTGACTTTTCTGCCATCAGAGAAAAAGAAAAATGTACCTCATGTGGAGAATGATGTTCTTGGAAATGTTAGCCTCCTCCCCTTGACTTTTGCCTCTTCTGGAAGACATTATTTCCAGAGCCTTTTCAAATTATTTTTCACTTGTATTATTTGAAAGGCAGCAGGTAAAGCTCAAAGCTTGCCCTTTTCCTCTAATCCTATTAAAGCTGGCATTTCCTAAAAGAGAAAGGACTTCTACAAAGACAGACACTAACCTTTCTACTGTGTTTATTTTTGTTCTTTCCTTGCTCCAGATGCTTGAAGGTAGGTGTTTGACAGGTAAAACTGTGCAACTATAATACCCTCCCCTTCTCTCCTTTTGCAGCCGACTCTCAGTGAGGGAGTGACCTGTTTAGGCAGGGGTTTGTCGGCACTGCAGCTACCTGTGTACTGTGAAAACTGTGAGCTGACTGTGTCATATCCACTGATGCTAATAATTCTGTCACTTAACAGAAAAATCTACTGCCCTGCTATTAAATGTCTGTGATGAAAAGTTGGACAGAAGTTACAACACTGGGTAAAGCTTTTGGAATTAACTTAATGGTGAAAGGATGACTATGGGGTGTTGAGATTCTTTGAAAGCATAATTGTTTAGCTGTATTTGTCTTGTCGCAATATCTGAGTCACTCAAAATATATCAGCAACGCTGTAAAGTTTGGGAAGTATTGCCACTTTCTGAATGAGGAACTGAAAGGTAAACAGGCAGGATATTTAAAGCTTTGTAGGCACCTAAGTACTACACTGTATGTATGGATGGGTTAAGCTGCCTAAATACATCCAAGAATTTAACTCAGAGTGAGCTGCTCTAGGCTACCACAGAGAGAATTGCTGGTGCAGCAAGAAATAGAAGTTGCTCTTATGCCAGGCCAGTGTCCTAATAACAAGATTGGGCTTTTCCTAGAAAAAGGGAACTGTATGTAACCACTTACGTGGTGTGTCACAACATGTGAGGAGAGCTCATCCAGCGAGTGCCTTCCATCACGCTGCAGTTCTTTGTACACTGCTCTGGTAGATGGGAAAGGCAATTTGTTCTTGATTCCCTATCCTTTCCTACAAGTACCAGCAGGATATTTTAGTTGTGCTCTTCTGTGATCCCAGCAATTACCCATTCAAAATGAAACTGAGTCAGCCACAAGTGTGAGTGTATGTTACCAAAGGTAGTAACTCGCACCAGCCTCGTGTGGCTGCTATCTCAGCTAAGTTTAACCCCAAGGCTCATAGCTCTTGCAGAAATATGACCTTTAAGCAGCCAAGCTGGTTAAATTGCTGTACAGAGGGAAACTATGTAAACAGGTCACTCACTGGCTTTCGTAGAGTTGCAGCTGTTGATGTGACTATTGGTGTGGAAAAAAGAATAGCAAATCTTGTTTTGCTTGGCACAGAAACATATTTGCATTTTGAAATGGGGTATGAAGTTAATGGGACTAAACTGCATAATATAAATAAAAAGTTTGCAGCTGCGAGATATAGTTTCAAGATAGGTACTGGTCTTTCCTGCACGTTTTTCCCTACACAGTGATGGTTTAAAACAGCAAACTGCTTTTTTTATGGCCAAGATCCCCTCCATACTATTGGTTTTAATTCATATTTACATATTGATAATGCTGTTAATTATGACCTGCAACCTGTTATGAATTAATGATTACCTGCTGTTAATTTCTTCTAGCTAAATATTTGCTATGTTATGAGTGCTAGATATTTGCTATGTTATGAGTGTGTTATGGAGATCATAAAATGATTGCAAGCAGACCATGGGGCAGAGATTAACATACTGAGAAGAACAAAGCAAACTTTTCGGGCTGGAAAGTGCTAGGCAGAGCTGGGAGAAAAATTTCTGCTGCTGAGTTGCACTGGGGCAAGAGAAAGTCATGCAGATATTAAACATAGCAGAGGGAAGGTGGTAATACCAGAATGCCAAATGGAGTTAGACTGTGTTTAAAAATGTTGAGAAATATTATATCATCTGTTATGCCTGCTCACTTGTGTTGTTGATGTAAAATAGGAATGCCTTGCAGAGGATATTAAAGCTGTTGCTTTTTAAAATTATGTTTGGTTCAAGCAGTCTTGCTAGCTTTGCTCCAGCCTAAATCCTAAAATCTGTAATGGAATTATTTGCAGATTTTTGTCATATCAGCAAGTGCAGATGTTGAGGAAAAAGAGGGTACAGTATAGGTCAGAGGTAGGTTTAGTTAAGAAATATTCTGAAACAACATCATTCCCTACAAAACCTTCTGTGCTTTTTCTCCAAGTGTCAGAAGCACAAGCTACATCCAGCCTGGGGTTTTTTGTGAACAAAGTGGATGGCAAGTGGGTTTATGAATACATACATAGTCATTTGGTGAACTACAGGCCCATTTCTGGCTTCACTCCAAGCCTAATGGTGCCACAGATGAGACGGTGCCCACTTCAGAATTTGTGAGACTGAGAGGGAAGAAATTAAAGAGTATCATGAATCCTCAATATGAATGACTGGGGGTGTTCTGCCACGGCAGCAGTGGGCAGAATAAACCCTCCTGTCTGTGTGCCCGTGTGCTGGTATGATGCTCACACATCCCTTTATCTACGCTTGGATTTTGCCTCTGTTTTTTTAGGGTCAGGAGTTGACTATCCGTCAGATTGCTCTTCTTGGCTTCAGAGACTTGGTCTTGCTAAAAGTAAAGTTGGAAGAAATCCTCCCCCTGGTCCAGACAAAGGTTCCAGCTTCCATTGTCCAGATGCTGTTAATTCTGCAGGTGGGGAACCTCTGCTCTTCTTCATCTGACTCACTTGGGTATCTTGACCTCGTTGAAATCATACAAACACTGGAGGAAAAGTGGGGAGAGTAGAGGGTGTGATGAAGGTGGTGTGATGTGTGCTTATTTGGGAGTGGTCAGTGTTAAAATGAGAGCTGAATTTGGATTTGGATGCCCTGAGCTTTCCTGGGAACAGGTAAAGATGTTGCCTTGAAAGAGCTGGGTTTTGTTGTGGTTGTTTTTTTTTTTTTTTTTTTTTTTGGATACCTCTCCTCCCCATCTAGGAACAGTGTCAGTACTCCCTTTTTCACACAAATTTTCATCTTCTAGTTTGTCTGAATGCCTCTTTGTGCCCTAATTTTCATAATTTCTCAGCTTTGCAAGGACAGGGCAAGTCTCCATCACAGCAGATAATGGAATTTGAATGGACTGTGGCTCTTGTTGCTTGACACCAGCACTGTGGCTGGCTGGGATGCTGAGTAGTGCCCATTAGAGGAGAAATACCTTTTGGCAGCAGGCAAAATGAGAGGCCATCTTTCAAAGGCCTCTCCCAAGAGCCTCTCCCAAGAGATCTAGAGCGTCTGTGGTAACTATCCTCTTTTTCCAGGTCTCAACAGAATACTTTCCAAGCTTGTCAAATACAGCCAGTTTTGGTTTTTTCTCATATCGCCCAGCCTGACAGTTCTGAAAAATGCCATCTTACATGTTAGAGTTGACAGAATCATAGAATAGTTTGGGTTGGAGGGGATCATACAGTTCCAGCCTCCCTGCCATGGGCAGGGACACCTTCCACTAGACCAGGCTGTTCAGAGTTCCATCCAGCCTTCCTCTGAGCCATGTGCAGGACCTTTCATTTGACCTTGTTGATTATCAGGAGGTTTGCACAGGCCCATATCTTGAGCATTTCAAAATCTCTCTTGATGGCATCCCTTCCCTCCAACATACCACACACCCTGGTGACTTTTATTTCTTCTCTAACATAATGGGTGTCTGAGAATTAAACTTTATGAAGCACAAACAAAATTGCAAAGTGGCTAAGCTGGTAGTTCTGTATGAACTCACTGTTCTGAAGTTCCAGTGACCCAGACTGGAACAGCAGGTGATACTAAAGTGCTACCTCAATTTCTCTGAATGTTTTTAATACAAGACTCTTGAGAGCAAAGAGATTCTCAAAGCAACGCATTTGAGGAAAAAAGCTTATTGAGGCTTTGCAGGAAGTTAAGTGTGAAAGGTTTCTGAAATTGCTGTTAAATTGGTTGGTGTTATCTACCACCTTCACAGCTGTAAGCTGAACCACAGAGGGTGTTTTGCCTGCAGTCCTGCCTGGAAAGAGCAGTGCTTTGCCCAGGGTGTGTTAAGGCTTTTCTACCAAGAGGTGTTTTCTGGTAGAACCACCCTGGCATGATGTCACTGCTGCAGTGCACTGTGCACATCCTCAGTGTGAGCACACTTTGTACCTTCCTGTCACTTGCTCAGAAAAAAGATCTGTCTGTTCAATGGCCATAGGGCGTGGCTGAAACATCAACAAGGAGATTGACCTGAAAGGCACCCAAACCTCCATCAGCTCCAAAAGCTTTACTCACGCAGTTGGGATATTCCAGCACACAGAGAATTGACAGACCCCAGGCTTTATTCCAAAATCTTTTAAAGGTAATTTGACCTTTTGTGTTTGATTTTCAGAGTGTCCATGAGCCTACTGGCCCCACTGAGGGCTATCTGCAGCTGGAAGAACTGGTCAAGCAGGTGGTATCACCATTCTTAGGTTTGTGTGAGGATCACAGCTCGTCTGGTAGCACCTGCTTGCTTGGTAAGACATGCACATTGTACTGGAGCTATTATTAGGGTGCGCAGGTTGGGTAACGGGGGGCATTGGTGCTGGAAAAGGAAACAGTGCATGACTCCATGACAGACAGAAAACAAAGGCTAAAACACCCTTGAAAAGGCCCTGATTAATGTTTCTGGATACAAGTTTGTGTGACAGACTTTTTCTTGTCCATGACCTAATGAGCTATTAGTGCCCTATCACTGCACACAGACCCCCACAATGTCTCCCCTCTCTCTGGACATGGACTGGATTTGAAAACCCCTTTGTCCATGCTTGGTGTACTGCTTTCACCACAGTGAGAGACCTGGTCCTTTGCTGCCTGCCTGCTAGCCTGCTTCAGCTGCTGAATCAATCAGCTTTTGCAAACCGCTGAACTGTTGCATATTAATTCTGAGGGATGACAGGGATTTTGCATAAAGTCTTCCTTCCATCTGAGGATTCTGTTTAAAAGAAAACCCCAAATTAAAATTCTGTGTTTAAAGTGTGGATAAACATATCCAGGTGAGAGAATGGGCACCTCACTTAAGGAAGAGTATGATCATTCTGGGAACCTTCTTCACATGATGCAGGAGCTCTGCTCACACATGTGGCTAGCCAGAAGAGCTTGGCCAGCTAATGGGCATAGTGTTACTGATTTGATGGTCAAGAAATTTAAATAGAGCAAGTGAAGAAAGCTCTAGTCTCCCTCTGTTTTTGCTACCTTTAGCCTTTGATTTGATGCAAAATTGTAGCAAGCTGGAGACCCACAAGGTGCCTTGTAGTACACTTAGCAGCATATGGGCAGAGATGGTCTTGTGGTAGGAGAACTTAATTGGAACTCGGACAGTCTGTGCCTGTAATAAACCTATGGCATTGCTTTAGGAAAACTGTGGCTCAAGAGTTTTGTTCTTGTGGTTGCTGGGCAATCAGATATCTTCTGTGCAAGTGAGCATGGTTGTGCAGTTCAGCATGGATTAGCAGATCTGTTCTTAGGGCTCAATCAGACCAAAATCCCTTGTAAAAGTTGGACTTTGACAGATTTGATTGCTTTGCTGATTAGGGACAAGCACATGCTGCTGCGATGGTTTGAAAGGCAGCTGCCTGACCTGTGCTGAAGTTTCTAGCCATTCTGGATTTCTGCCAGCTCAACAAAGCATTTGTGCCATTAAAAAAAAAAAAAAAAAAAGAAAACCTACACAAGCTGGCCTTGTAAAGATTATATGCCTTAAAATAATTAAACTTACTTTGACTTTTAGCTGTCATTTATTTGTGTATATTTCCAAGGTGGCCTTTTACTCTTGCTCCACCCTTTGGTGATCATGAGGAAAGAAGGAATTTCTTTTTGCAGTACAAGATAGGGACTGCAAAACTGCACTTTTCTACAAATAATCTTGGTACTTTCACAGTGCTGCTGTGGAAGAGGCTTCTCTTCCTTATCTTTCATTTGTAATCAGACTTCTTTCTCTTCCCTCTCCCTCTTTCAGTCATCATTTTACTTTCTCAGAACCAGTTTCTTCTCTCACTGGGCAGCCTGTAATGGTGGTGAACCCCAGTAGGTTCCCCACAGTAGCTTTTGGGAGGGGCTGTTGGGCTTTGGGTGTGCTTGCATTGTACACAGCTGCTCTGGAGGCCAGACTGCCCTCTGGACTGGAGCTTCAGGGTAAATGAGTGTTGGGAAATGTGACTGAAGGTGTCTGCTCCCAGCTGGGACTGTACATAACGCTTCAGCCTGCAAGGCTGCTGTCTCTTAAGCTGATTTAAAGCAGAGAGGTGTGAAAGGGACAGGACCCCTCACAGAGGGGAGTTGTAGATGGCAGCATTTCCATCTGGTCTGTTAGCTTTTTGCCTTTTGCCTGTGTGAATTAGCCATAACCTGCATGGTTAGGATGCAATATCCCAAAGACATCCAGCTGGCCAAGAAAGAGAGTTTGTATTGGGGATAGGAAAGAAGGTAAAACAGCCACACATCACTGCTGACCTGAGGTTGCTTGCAAAAAAGTCCCAGAAAAACTCCTCCCAGTTTATATTCCTGGTCATAAGGCACCAAAATAAAAATAACATTTCTAGTTAAGCTATGCAGAGCAACTCCCTTAAGAGACTTTCTTTTGTGGCCAAGAAAGTAAAGGGGGAAAAGTAAAGCAATAAATGCATTGCTTTACTTTTAGAGTTTAGACTAATTTCACCTAATTTTTTTCTCAAAAGAGTCATATCCTAATGCCCTTTAATACTACAGCTTGCTGTGGCTTGGGCTGCAGATGAAACCTAGAGAATGTATTTGCTGTAACCAGCCTCAGAAATGATTTTTGCATACTCATAAGTGTAAATGAACCATTTTGAATTGATGGCAGACCAATTGATTACTGGCAGTAACAGGGTGAAGGCTGCTCACCTGTTCCTCCCTGCAACAAATAGTTTGTTTTCTGCTTTTCTTCCTGATACAAGCTTCCAAAACTCTTATAACATTCAGTGATGAGTGCTTTGCTTTGCGTTTTGTTACTCTTATACTTCTGCAGTCTTGGTTGGAAGCCTTTTATATGGTTTAAAGGCTTCTGACTATGAAATGAGACCCTGCACTTCAGTGAAGTTAGTGAGAAACAGAGGGACACATAGGGAATGGCTCCATCAGCTGCTGCAGGGATAGACCCACAGGAGGTGTTCAAAACCACCTGGAACATTGCAGGAGGTGGAAGCCAGCAGGGGAGCAGTAGCAGTGTCTGATTCAACCTGCTGGGGTGGGATTACAGTGAGCCAGGGCAAAACTCTGACCCTTGCCTTCCTTCAGGCTTGCAGTGTCAGAATTGTCATGTGCTTCATGGTACTGCTCTGCAGACTGCACCTTGGGGCTGTGCTTTAGACCTGGCAATTTTCCTCCTTGACATTTTGCTGAGCAGACTGTGCAGCCCACACCCAGGCATTCCGTGCCACTGCCTCTCCTCCTCAGCACAAATCCTGCCTTTCCCTTGTGCCCCTCTTCCCAGGCTGCTGTGGACTGTTCCTGTGCACTCTTAGGTGTTTTCTGTGTCCAGCCTCCAAAACAGATGTGATGCAAAGTGGATGAAATGTCCTTTTTCTGGCATGATCTTTAAAAAATATGTCGGGATAATGCCAACAGAATAGCCTGTTCCTAGGCAGACGTAGAGACAGTGCAATGTAAGCATCAGGAATTTCACATTGACAACAGCTAATGGTACTTCCTGAGAGAAATTCTTCAGAGACAGGGATGGCAATTCAAATCCACGCTGAATGTTTTTTTGGAGACTTGTGCCACTTTAGTGTCACTTATTTTAATGAACCTGCATGTGAGATTCACTACCTACTTGGTTTTCACCCCTTGATAAAAGAGAAGACTCTGAGGATGCTAAAGAGAGTCCCTTGGCTACACTGGTGACATTTTGGCTCACTTCTCTCACAGGCAGCAGCCCCTGCAGCAGGATGGGAGGTCTCTCCTCTCTGGGTAGAGGCAGATTTCCTTTCCCAGCACCTAGCAGTATGAACTAGTGAGCTCCTGACTGCTTTCCAGTAGTAATGAAGCGGGGGCTCTCTGTAGCTGCACACTGAATTCTCTCTGTTCCCGAGGCCAGCCCAGCAGTGTGGGCAGTTCTCTGTGTGCTGTTGACCATTCCTGCTGCCTCTTTCCCTTACAGAGAGAAGGTACTCCAGATCCTGCCCTAAGGCCCTGACCCCGCTGACGGAGCAGGAGGGCGAGGCCTACCTGGAGAAGTGTGGGAGCATCCGTCGGCACACGGTGGCCAACGCTCACTCGGACCTCCAGCTGCTGGCCATGGCCTCCATGATGCACACGGGGATGGTGGTGGAGGAGCAGGACACTCCTGACAAGTGCCTGCTGCTGCAGCCCAGCTGCTTTGGGCCCCGGCAGTGCTCCAGCGAGCCCAGCATCGCCGACGGCCCCGAGGCAGCCGCAGCCGGCAGGCAGGACCCTGCCGAGCTCAACTGCACCTCTGTCTGCTAGGAGGAGGCTGCCTGAGGGGTGGAGAACTGTGTGCACCAAGCTGGACAAAGGGGTGTGTCATCCCTGCTGGGGAAAGAGGAGAAAAATAGGAATTGTGCTCATGTCATTGAAATGGGCCTGAGGGTTCATATGGCTGAGAATGGTATCTAGACAGGTTCTTTTGCCAGCCTGGGATCGTTGCTGGTGGAGGTAACAGGCTGCTCCCAAGTGACCACTGAGGGCTGCAGAGGTTTTGCTGTTGTACAGCACAGTCTGCCTTCTGTAAGGTTTCTCTATTAGTATTAACTTCTTGGTGACACCTTTCCTTGTTTTTGTTTGGTATGATACAAATTGAGTTCTTTCTGCTTTTCTCCCTCTTTCCCAATTGTGCTTCTTCTTTGTTCTTTGTCCCTGCAGTGGAGGCCTCTGTGCTCAGTGTTCTCTTTGCTTCTGGTGCTTCATGGTGAAGGCTGAGCACTTAATTTCTCTTTTAAAGTTGAACTCAGGGTTGAAGCCATTTGCATCCTGCAGAAAGATCTGCTGATGTGACTTGTGAGAGAAGATCCTTCATTTTGCTTCCCATGGGCATGGATGAAAAGTCCAAATCAGAATTGATCAGACTTGCTTTTTTCCCCAGGCCTGAAGAGAACCGAGTATATGTGGAATTGAGCTGAGTACTTCATATATAGTTTATTTGGTTCCAGTCATATCCTGGGGCTTCTGGTATAAATTGGGTGCAAAGGATGGCTGGGGTGTGTAAATTGGGTGCAAAATACACTGAACATCCTGGCATTTGGAATCAATTTGCTCTCAAAATTTCAGTGGTGATAGGGCTATGATGAAGGAGAAAATCAAATGGGTAGGAGATGTAAAGGTGCTTCTCAGCACTGGGCCGTTGTGACTGCAGATCAGGAGGTGATGATCAGTATTTCATCCTGAGCCTACCCTGGTACTTTTAGCACTTGTGGATTTCATGAGACCGAGGATAATCAGTGGGTGTGGAAAGGAGTCCTGGCTCAGTGCATTCATGAAGTGCTCCTGACCTCCAGTGGTATCTGACTCAGTGCAGTATTGCTTTTAAGATAAAGTGAGGGCTTTTTGCTGTCTTTGGTTTTGTTTTTGTTGTGAAGATTAACTGGAGTGGGTCCAGTTTTTAGGTGTCTGTGTCAGGCACTGCAACCTGAAGTGTCTGCTTTGTAGCATCACTTGGTACCCCAGTGCTGCTTCTGTGGGGACAGAGCCAATCTGTTTCAGCTGTCCCTGGGATGCTCTGCTGATGTCTTGCTAAGCAGATTTGCAAGTGTTATCATAGGCTTAGAGGTGAACTGCAGTGCTGCCTTAAATGTCAAATCCCATTGAAAATATGGACACAACACAACCACCACTTGAATCTACTCCAAGTGGTACTTGGTAAATAAGTGTGTCTTGACAAGGAAACAGAAGGTTAGGATGAGCCTTTGGGATGGTTTTTTTGCATGCTATGACATTAACTGCAGAATTTTCCATGCTTCTGTTAGGCATTAAACAACATCTGCCCCACTGGCTGCACTGGATCACAGCTCTGACCTGCCAGGATTTGGCATTAGTAGCACATGCAGCAAAAGGAGAGCTGGTTATTATATGGCAGCAAAGCATCAGAAACACCAGCTATGAGCACAAGCCAGGCTGCCTTGGTAAATGAGGGTGCTGCTTTGTCTGCTGTGCTTTGCAATGTGGAGAGAGGTACTTGGAAGAGCCTCCTTTTCCTCCTGTCACCAGAGCTCTTGGCCTTTGGGGAAAGGCCCAGTGGATGGATCAGCAGCTGTGCTTTCCATGCCAGGAGAAGAGGTTCAGTGGTGCTGGCTGCCTCCTCTTCCTCAGAGCACCCACATCCAGCAGAGGCCAGGGAGATGTGCCTTTAAGCAGCATTCCCTTCAGGTGGATTGTAGGATAAATTGCTTTCTTGTTCATAAATTGGCCTGACCAGGCCAGCTTACTGCCATGTGCCCCAGGGCAGCCATGGATTGTGGTGGCAGCCACACCATGCAGGTTTCCCTTGGCACAGTCCCTCCAGCGTGGGGCAGATGATGGTGTCCTGCTCACAGTTAATTTCTTCAGCCCTTGCTGTGACTGAGTCTTCTCTTAGTCACACCGAGCTGTGTGGGGAAGTGGTCAGGTCACCCTGCAGCATTTCAGTTCACTCTCATGAATGCTTTTCTTCTTTCTGTTTCTCCTGTGGCCTAGTTGCCTTCTGTAAATACCCAAACCATTTCGATCAGAGGGCAGCACCCTCTTTTATGGTGAAAACTAGAACAATGTATTTATTTCCTGACATATTCTTGGATCATCTCTAGGGCTAATAGGAATTAGTCCTGGTTTTAACTTGAATTTCTTTTGTTTTACATGTATGTATGATTTTAATTATTTTGGTTTTGTATCTGTTACTTTGCAAAAATTTGCACCAAGCCCTCTGAATCATGCACTTGTCCCATTGTTTTGTTTTTATGGAGAATTAAAGCTGGTGGCTTTACTTTGTGAACTGAAGTAAACACAACCTGTTCTGTAAACCACACTGAGTGTATGGTCACGACCACCACATTTACAGCCACATGAGGTTGCACAAGCCTCTGCAAGTGCTCTTCTTTTCCAGGCTGGGTGAACCTGAAGGTGGCTGGAAAGCTGTGCCATGCTGAGGCTGGCCTGGAAGGGCCCTGGGAGCAGCTCTGAGGAGCAATGCTGAGCAGTGCTGAGGAAGCTTCCAGTCCTTTGGAAGCAAAGACCCTGTCCCCTTGCCAGAGCTGCAGCATGAGAAACGCTTGCATTTTGGATACAGGGTTCTGATTTGGGTTTGCACTGTGGTTGCTGACCGTGCCACATGGCTGTGACAGGGCCACAGGGTGGGTCTTTTCTACCCTTGTGGTCACCAATCTGAGAACACCTCCTGGAGGAGCTGTCAGAACGGGAAGAAGGAATTTCTCTCACCATCTCCTGAAGTCTGTTACCTTCTCCTTCAATAATGACCTAGACTGAGCCAGCCACTTCTCATCACACTGAATCGGTCTTCCCTTTTTACTCTGTATCCTTCTTAAGGTAAGTGATTTATTCTGTGTCCATGTAATTCTGTCATAAACTTATTGATGGGACTATTCTTAGTACCACTGGCCTTTTTCCTGATATTCCCCATAGCCAAGCACATGTTTTTATTGCCAGGAAGCAGAGCTGCTTCTGGTCCTAGCCAAGTGGACAGCAACTTGGTTTATTTTTAAATTTTTTTATCAATCAGAGAACTTGGAGTATATCTTGCACTGATGGGAGTTCACTGCAGGGTGAACACTGCAGGGTTTGGGTTGCTTTTTCTTTTTAGGTCCAGGTTCACCTGGAAGGCCTTTTGGCACTTGCCACTGAGTCAGCAGATGGAAAATATTTGGCTTCTTAGCAGCAACCTGTGTCCTCCAGAGGAGAAACTGCAGGTCTAGTAAGAGACAAATTGTGGTATTTATGGTGTGCTTAGTTATGCAAACTCCTTAATTTTGCTGCAGTCTCAGAGTAGAAAACCTTCCTAACTGGATTCCCTGTTCCTTCCCAGCCTGGCTCCTTCCCCATGGCAGAGCAGGACTCCTGGGCCTGGCAGAGTGCAGCTCCCTCACCCTGAAGGAAGGTTGTGTGTTAGACAAAGCCACCCAATGGGTGTCTGAGCTCCTGAAAGAGGCCAGGCTGGCTGGCATCCCTGGCTGCCCCTTCCCGCTTGGGACAGGTCTGCACAGAGCCAGCACCACTTCCCACTCAGGAAAGCAGGTGAGAAAGCAAGACCCACCCTGGCACAGATTCCCCACAGTGCCCAGGGAGTTTCCCAGGGGTACTGAGCTGGAAATTCAGCCCACAGTCAACATTCTCTGTAGGAAAGTCACTGCAAATTTTCCTGTTAATTACAAGTGTGAAGGGCAGGGTATTTGGTATTTCCCTGAGCAAAGATAAGGTAATTAGTCATCCTATTCATATTTCAAATATGGAAGGTGGATCTGGCAGGACAAAAATAGGTTAATTGGGATATTCTTGCTTGCCCACATGTTTGGAGAGGGCTTTCTCTTCCCCCTGCTATCCCAACAGCTCCAGGTAAGGGCCCTTCTTCAGGTCTTGTGAAAGCTGTCCTAAGTCCACAAGGAGTGGCAGCTCAGATGTTTGAGTAGTTTGGGTGCATTTCTCCAAACCAAGTGATGAAAAGAAGTGACAACTGCAGTGCAGAAGTAAGTGAACTGAAAACTGTCATTATTTATCAACAGTTGCTTGCTGTGCATGGCCAGCACCCTCTTGGGGCCACAAATATGGGCTGGTGTGTAGGAGACTCACCTGTATGGGAGAGAGCAGTAAAAAAGAGTTATATGCAGGTAAAGGAAATAGCTGGTTAGAATAATTTTCACCTGAATAATTGGTATAACAGAAGGTAGAGGCTTGATTGTAGTTTGATCACCAGACTTTGCAATGAGCAAAAGGAAAGCAAACTCCTTAAACAAAAAGATAATGGCTTGAAGGGTCCTACCTACCCTGAACTCCTGCCATAGCACAAAGCAGATTTTCAGTAGCTGTGAATTGCAAGAGTATTCAGGGAGTTGCTGTTTGAAGTATCTCTCATTTGGCTTCAAAGCTAATTCCTGCTTATGCCAAGAGCTAGTTGATAATTCTTGTGGCATAATTATTATAGACTGTGCAGTTAACAACCTCTGTTACATTGGAAAATAGATTGGAGTCAGAGAATCATTTTTCTGACCTTGAAATTTATGAAGACAGCTGCATTGGCTCACACACAGGACTTTTCTGTGGTTGTTGAGTTGTTTTTGTTTGTTGGGGGTTTTTTAAACTTTTTTAAAACCTTTTTTTTTTCTTTAACCTGAAAGAGTGAATTCTGTTAGAATTGCTTGGGCTTCTCAGAGACAGACCAGTTACAAGACACTCAGTCTTCAAGACAGTACTGCAACAGGACTACCTAGAAAGTGACAGAATTTATTTATATTAAATATCAGTAAGAAACCACAGACTGTGCCACAAATCAGCTGCCCTGCAGGTCTCTGAAACTGATTTACACCCATCACTGGTAAGCCAGCCCTCTTTTTCACTGGGGATTTTTAATCTTCTTCACACGAAAGGCGTATTGACTAACATATCAATGGCTGTTAGAGTAGAAACTTGTTCACTCTTGTTCCCCGTGTATCTGTCTCATGGCTTCACTATGACAAGTGCTAAACCTGTCTTTCTTCAGGCACATCTCAGGCTGATGGATTGTGTATTTGCTGTGTGGTTGGATATAAGAGATGAGAGGGTGGGAGAAGCTGTTCTGCAGGAGAGAACTGACAGTATGTGTGAAAAGCACTTCTTAAGTGGTGTGTATGCACCACATCTACAAAAAACTCTCTTCTAATTTTTTTTGTGGGAATGGGAGGAGAGTTCTGATGTGAATTTGGAACTTTGAATCTCAGAGATTCAGAACCACTGTCCATCAGAAGTTAGAGTGAATGCAGAGGATTTCTTGTGATTTTCCCCCATCCTGTTGCTTTTTTCAGAAGACAGCAGTGGATGGTGATTACGTGCTGAGCATGGCTGTGTTTGGTAGTGCAGATGGAGCTCCTCTGAGTTCCTCCATTCAGCCCGTCACTGAATGTCATCAGTCTCTTCTGGCTTTTAAATGTTCAACACCTCTCTTCCCTGGAAGCCCTGCAGCAGCTGGAGAGATGCTGCCTGCTGGACCCACAGTCCTGCTTAAATGCAGTGGCTCATCCTCAGTAGCTCTGTGTTAAGGAACCTCTCCTGTCCCACCATCCAGGAGCTGCTCTGGCAGTCACACTCCCACCCCCTGAGCTGTGGGAAACCCAGAGCTGAGCTGGTAAGGAGCCCTTTTCTCTGACTGTGAGTGTGAGGTGTGCATCAAGCCAAGAGGGGCACCCATGGGATTACTGGAGCCACCCACTGTGAAGGGGCTTTGTTCCCAGCAGGGACAGTCTGGAGTGGTGGCAGTGTGACTGCCAGAGTGACTCCTGAATGGTGAGACAGGAAAGTTTCCTTAACAACTTCAGGGAAAAGCAGTTGCCACCGTCTAGCTATTCTCCTGTCTAAGAGTGTCCTGTAGTTGCTAAAAAAGTCCTGCTCTTTGAAATGAAAGTAAATGCTGCAGTAAATGAGACCTGAGAGCATTTGTCATGAGCCTCTTCTAGCTTATTGAAATGCATGAGCTGCTGTGAACAAGGCACCCCTGCTTGTCAGGCAAACAAACAAGAAAGCTCATTTTCAAAAGCTTATTTCTTTGGGTTTATCCAGTGCTTAATCTAATCCACTGTTTGTCTGCATCAACATAGCTGTCCTCCTTTGCCTGGGGTTTACAGTGTGGAGAGAAAATTGTTCAAGATCTGGACCTCTCTCCTCTTTTCTTTTTTTCCTCATTAACTGTGGTGGTGAGCTGATTGACTCACAGAGCTGGTGATGCCTTCAGAGGGCAGCAGCAGCCTCTCTCCACTCCTCCTCTGGCTTGGCAGTGCTTACAAAGACTCAGCTCTCTATGAAATAGTGAGGGTCCGTTCAGAAGCAGACACTGCTGTTTGTAGGGTTTGTGGAGAGACCAGTGGAGCAGGACTAGGCCTTTGAGGGAGTGACACTGCAGATGTGCTCTTCCTACATTGCTTGTTTGGGATTGTCCTTATTGGGGAAGCCTCCAATGGGCTTTGGAGGGTCTTAGAGGAAAGCAAATTCGTCCCTGTCTCTTACCCTCCAAGCCTGCCCTCCCTTCCCCAGGCTCTGCCTCTGTCCCTGCTGTGCGCACTGCGTGCTCTGGAGCCTCTGGCTCAGGTTGTACCTGGTGTTACTGCAGAAAATGTGGGTTTGGGAGGAGGAGGAGAGCAGAACTCATGAACCAAGCCCTAAAAATCTTTTTTGCAGTGAGGAGTCCAAAACTGAACATAGGATTAGAGATGTGGCTCAAAGGAACTATGAGTAAGTACAATTCCATGGGAGGAAGGCTTACCCACCCTTTTACCCTCTCTCATGCTGGTAAGGACATGTGATGGTGTTGGATGCACAGTCCTGGCTCAAAAACCTGAGGACAGTTGGACTGGACTTGTGCAATTTTTGTTAGAATTTATTTTTCTTATCTTTGTATAGATACATTATGTATTATACATGATCTATTTATAATATACATTTGTATATGTTTAATACAGTACATCAATATAATACTACATTTAATAATTTAAAACATGTCTCTTTATGTATATAATTTTTATTTTTGTGCTGAGTTTGTTATCTTTATAATTTTATTTATCTGAGACTATTACAACTGGACTGAGAATACACAGGAACCAGAAATAGGCAGAGGTTAAAGAATGGCTCCTTTGCATTCACATCTTGGCTTCCACTGCTGTTTGAAAGCAGCCAAGAAACCAAGAAATCCACTGTGGCTGTTCATTGCTGTCCTGGGTGTTTGGTGGTCTGACCTCCCTTTTCCCAACAGTACTGACTTACCTTTCAGGATAATTATATTCCAGGACAATTTTATTTCTGTCTATATAAAGTCTAAGTACCTTCCATTCTCAGAAGATCCAAAAGCACACACTGAGATGAATTTAAAATATTCAGTCCCTGCCTTTTATCTAGAGGAATGAGTACAGGCCCATGCCCATGTTAAGGACTTTTGCATGAAGAAACTCAAGCTCAGGGAGTTGTTTCTAGAAGGTGAATCACACTGGAGGCACTTGCTTAGGCAAGTCTAAACTCCACACTGTGAAGTTTATCACATCTGGGTGTGATACTGAAACTAGGAACACTTGTATGTGTCACTTTTCCCTGGCAGTACCTTCGCTCCTTAACACTGTTAGCAAAGGCCAAGGTCATACCTGGCTGAAACTATTTCTTTATTAAAGGCAGCAACAGAAACAAAATTAAATCTTGGAGAGAAGCAAGTCCATGAAGGCAGGAATACCAGAATGGAAACACAGGTGCTAACTCAAGCATACTATTGTAGGATTTAACTCCTGGACTTCACACCTTCACCTGACACTTGCTGTGCGAGCACGCAGAGAGAGAGGAGCAGCTGCTGCTGAAGGGGAAATCAGCAAGTTACTAATACTGGTCTGTAGCACGAGTCAGGACTCTGCACATCAGGTGAGACAAGGAAAGGTTTGTGTTGTTGCCTTCCCCTCCCCCCCAGTGTGTCAAATATCAGCTGAGTTTCATGGAAATCGGGTTCTATCTGAGAGGACTAAGAAACTGAAACCTCACATTTTTGGACAGTTTATCACAGGGCTAGAACGATATCGGTCCTGCTTCTAATCAGCTAAGAGAATAGAGGCGTTTTTTTCAAAATTGTCAGTACCAAACTGGTAAAACACTGCTCTGTTTATGCCTTGTTCCCTTCACTGCTGAGTGGGATAAGTCTCTGGACAAAAGCCATGGCCTATGAATCCATTCTGCTCCAGGCCCACGCCTGTCAAGTCTGGCCAAGTCAAGTCAAACCTGGTACCTCAGTGAGAAACTCTCAGCTGGAATCTCCAGGACCAGGGGTAGACCAGAGCTTTTCCCCTGCTTCATCAGCAGGTGACTGGCTGCAATAACCACCCCCTGGTGTGGCAGAGCAGCCAGCTCCTGGAGGCAACAAAGGAGCAGTGTGAAATCACTGAACTCAGGAACACTCTGGCTGCATGGCCTCAGAGATCACTCAGAGCACAAACCAAAAGGAAAAGAAGGCTCATTAGTTGAGGCTGGGACTGTAGCTAATAAAGAAATTATTTTCCTATTGCACAATCTCCTCCTTGCACACAGTTTCCTATTCCATGGAAGAGGAAAACCCCCAGCCAAAATGCAGCTTTCAGAGCTGTGAAATGCAAGTGGTTGTTTCAGTGGAGCAAACGTTCAAAGAACATTATCACCAGAAGAGCAGTCAGGAAAGCAGGGCCACAGCATTTGAGCAGAAAGATTATTTTCACTATGCTGTAGCTCAGTCTTTATTTGCTCTGCATTCAGCATGCACTAGCAAGGTAAATTTTTTTACAGTTTTTTGGTTTTTTTTTTGTTTTTTTTTTTGTTTTTTTTTTTTTGAAATAGAAAAAATTGCAGTCTTTTGAAAGTGTTGAGAAGTGGTGACAACAGGTCCACTTGGGATAATACCTGGGTGAGGAAGGACTCAAGATATGACCACATTTCAGAATCTTTCTGCTTTTGTGCAGACAAGAAGAAATGAAAAAAAAGAAAGGACAGGAGAAACAAGGACAGCTCTGGCTGGGGGTTGGCTTTTTTAATGCTGTTGCAAACTGGAAAGGACTACAGAACTAGTGTGAGCTCTTCCCCCATTCTGAGCCCTGACAAGCTTGAAATAACTTAAGCACGTATCTGCCTGTGTGCTCAGAGACTTATATTTATCAAGGTGGTTAGATTTAATTGTAATAACTTAAAACCAGTAAAGGAAGAAGACCTGAAGGCCACAGCTCCTTACATTTGGTACTTCAAGGTCACTAAGACTGTCAGGTCCTGTGAAGGTGGTGATGGCACAAGGGTTGACTCAGTCCAGCTGGTGAAACTCTCCCTTCCAGATGGAGTGGGCAAAGTCTCAGTGGTGGTAAATGATGAGGGTGAGACCAGTGCCAGGGGAATGTTTCCTTTGGTTAAGTTTTTGTGCTAGCATAAAAATTTCCTATTTCAGTGGTATGAGGTTTTGGTTTTTGGTTTTTTTAATCCCAGATGAGTAATAGGCAGAATTCATCAGCCCTCTTACTCATTTCATCCAGACAGCCCTTAGATTCCCTCTGCACCATTTTTGGTCCAATAACCTCCCCTTGTATTGCTTTCTATCTGCTGCATATGCCAATACCACACTTGACCTTTTTCAGGGCTAATTCAGGAAGTTTTGTTGACTTCTGTAAATGCTGTCTTGGAACAGATTCAATAAGTCATAGTTCCTAAATGAGTGACACCACAGAAGAAGCTGAAGTTTAGCACAAGGTAGTAAGGAATGGCACAGGGAGTTTCTCTTTCTTGCCAGAACAGCTGGAGTGTTGGGCTCCTGCTTTTTGGGGATGAGTAAGGTAGCAAAGCAACTGGTTTGGCACTAGTTAAAGATTTTAGCTAAAACACACTCTTGTTGTGAAGTTGCTGCAATGAACTGGTATTTGTTCAGGAAAATATCCAGTCAGAGTATCCTGGTCCATATCTAGTTCAACCATTTTTTTCCAGAAATGTACAGGTACATGTACATTTGTACTTACACAGGTGAGAACATGCTCCTGTTCTTCTGCACTTCTGCTTCTACACATGGACTTTCCATTCCTGGGGCAGCTGCAAATGCCAGCTTTTCCTGCTTAAAAAAAAAAGGTTATTATTACTGCATCTCATCAAATGAAGATTTTAGTGCACCTAAAATATGGAACACTAAAAACTGATTAACACAACAGATAACCAATGTCTGAACAAGCCTTCCTATCCATTACTGATGGAAGCTATTAGGACCAACCTGGATGAAAGACAAAGTCATAATTAACTTGACATTAACAGCACATTTCTGCAATACCAATAACGTTACTCAGAAGAATCTTAAGATTTTGAATATACCTTCCTGCAGATGCTATTAAAAACAGATCCAGACTGAGATAAATCAGAGATTGCAATAAAGACTGTCTGTACCTCTCTTACTGACAGAGGAATTCCCTCTAGTTTTTGATCTCAGTCTCTTGCAACAAAGTTTCAGCCCATAGCTGCTTTTATGACAAATAAAATAAGCAAGCAGATATGGCCAGAGAGGTGAGAGTGTGCAGCTTTTTTGAGAGTTCCATCTTAAATTACAGGATGATTATGAGAACATTTATTTTATTATCTATTACATGAGCTGTATCTTCTAGTAATGAATAAAACTATCAACACTCATTATAAATACCAGAAGGTTTTTATCATGAAATATATTCTTTTCTTTCTTGATGCTATATGATACCACCCATCTCTAAAACCCCCAAGACAGAGAAACTACCGGAGCAGTTCTGGACCAGTTAATATTTCTGAACAGCCCTCCATGTGAATAAAGATGCAACATGCAGTGCACAGTTTAATTAGTTTATTTTTTAAAGTTCTGTCAGAAATAAAGGTGTGCATTAATTACAAAATATATTAAACTATATATCAATTCATCCAGGGGAACAGGAGTACTTTCATTTTGTTCAAACGCAAACCAATACAAACCTTTAACATTGACACAGAATAATCTTTTGTATCCATCATCAATGTATCTGGTCTGTGGCCATCTCTAAACAACAGAAAGGTCGCCCTGATTTGATTTCATTAACAAGTTTAATCCCTTGATAGCAAACATGACCAGACACATCATAAGACTGCTTAAAAAACAACTCTATACATCTCACATTATCTGAGCTCCCACATATACATTACATACCAACATTTCTAACAAAATAATTTTCCCTGCCCTGCAGGGGAAGACATTCAGAGGCAAAGAGATAACACGTTCATAATATATTATAATTGGAAAATTTGTGCCATAGCAGCTTTGCAAATACACGTACTAAGAGTCGGTGACTTAAATGATGTTAAAGACAACAGAAATTTGGAAGATAGAAGCTAAGCCACTTTTTAAACCACCTTGAGATCTAGTAATGCTGCAAAGCATTCATTTACAGAATGAAACCCCACTGCTGAACAAGTTACACAGGACATGGGTTCATCAGATATTTCTTTGACTGAGAGACAACTCAATGCTGCAGACCTTTCTCCTTCCATTTAAATAGTTCTTGCAATTATACCTCAGTCCACCACAGAAAAACAAATTCTCAAAAGAAGATTTGAAGAAAGGGGAGAGAGGAGAATGGAACCAGTATATGAATAAATATTTCATAAACATTTATAATCTTTTTATGACAGTAAGATTTAACTGATACTTAGAAAATTATCTCTGACAGTCTCCCATGTAATACTCTGATATTACAGTAATTTGTCATCACTCAGAGTTCTAGTTGGTAGTATAAAAATACAAAACCAATAGAATAGCAGCAGTCAATAAAGAATCCATATTACTGTGGCCAGTACAGAATTATACATGCAGTAGCCTTCTATTCCCTATTGGCTTATGCTATTGTACAACTTTAACCTGAATCATTTAAATCCTGCCACCACAGGGAGTTTCCTCCTCAGAGGCAGAAGTACATCAGATCTAGCAGATAAGGCTCGAATCAAAAATTCCATTCAAAACTCAAATCTTCAAAAGTAAAGAAAATGTTAATGCATTTAGTGGGTCTTGGGTATAAATGATTTGAACAGAGAATAAGGACATTTTTCTTATTTCTAGGGTAGAGGAAGAACCTGGAGTAGGAAGACGCTCTCAAAGTATGAGTGTTTTTTCTGCTTCCCCCTCCCTTCCCTCCTGCCCCCCCAAAAAAGAAGAAGAGAAACAAAAGAGAATGGCAGCTTTAGAGCATCTTGAAAAAACACAGATAGGTAGCACAGCCTGAAAATGGAGAACCTGTGTACAGTGCCTTCTGTGCAGAGTGGCTCTGTGCACTGCCATGGACATTGACAGCTCTCGGTTAAGAATGGCTTTACTGGGAATGCTCCAACTGAAGACACTCCAGAACAATTCAGCTGATAGGATGAGGCTATTCATTATAAAATCTACTTTGGTTTTAAACCTGAGATCTTTCCCTATTTTGAGTAACATTTGCTTACCTGTCCCCTAATGACAGAGAATCAACTAAAGTCACCAACAACTAACTGCAATTACCATTAGCCAGGAAGTTCATGTTTCAGTAGTGACAATACTCCATTGAACACAATCCCTCTTCCATCTAATAGGTTCTACTAGCAGAAGAAATTTTACTAATCTGGATTTGATGAACAAAGTGGTAGGTTGGGTCCTGGAACTTTTAGCTCTCATGCAGGCAGGCAGAGGATCCTCCCAAACCACTGAAGTATAGTAGTCTTTCTTTAGTCTTTTATATTAAGCAATGCACCCTTTCCCCACTGGTATTGCTTTGATGATGCCAAATAGTTGGAACACTCTTCAGTATCTCTTAAGCTGCAGTGTCTCCAGCCTTTAGGTTGTTCCACTAGCTTGGATAAATAATACACATAAGCTCACGCATCTTTAGTATCTTCAGTATCTGGATATGTACTTAGGTTATGGGGTTTTTCTTCCCTCATTTTAAAGACAAGATTCAGGACTTTATCAGCACCATGAAAGTTAAAATTTTTAGCACCAGTGAACTTGAACTACTCAGCTTTGACTGGTCAAAACTAACATTTACATGGCATATAATCAGCACAGAAAACAAATAATACACACATCATTAGGAACCTCTTTGACAGTGAATCTAGTGTTTGATAAATTACTAACTATGAAAGCCAGATTTTCTTCCTAAAAGCAAAGAGGATTATAATTTTTCCTCACACTGCTGAATTAACAGGCTTTCCTTACCATCCCAATTGCTGAGTTGGCCCAACTCCTACTGTCTAAAGGGACAGGAGATACCCACAGCAGTTGGATGCTGATATGGCCAGCTGCCCACAGAGAATTCACAGGGGATGACTTGGGTACATCACCCACAACACCAAGAAGAAATGCAGGTCACAAGTTCAGCTTTGGTACAAATTTAGGTTTCAACAGTAAAACAAATTCTGCATCACCCTCTCTGTTCAGTACATCCCTTTGCTCATGTGTGCACTCACAACCTGAAACATGTCCAGCACTAGGAGATTCGACCTGCACAAAGGGATTTCATTCAAATGCTAAACATTCATATCTCTTGATGATTGTGGTTGACATTCTGGGTCTAGAGCAAACACTTCTAGAAAGATTTATCAAAATACAGAGAATTAGGGAGCCACCTTCAGACCACGTTACAAATATTTCTTCAGTGAACTCAGCTCAGAGTCATTTAGCCTTCTCCACAACACTACCTCGTATCTTTTGGAAATACCAACATCAACTCTGCATCAACATACAACTTCCTGAAGAAGGAAAGGGTCAAAGCATCCCTGAACCCTTGGTGACTTGAACAAAGTCTTAACCCTAACTTCAAACTTCAGGAGACACATAGCAAATTCAAAATTCCAGATAAGTCAGTACAGAAACTTGCTCAACTTACCCACGCTCTGTGAAACAAAAAAAATCAAAACAAAAAAAAAAAAAAAGAAAAAGAAAAAATCCCTTATCTTTAATAATTTCATTCCTTCCTGGCAACAGCATCTATTCCAAGGCACTGAGGTGAAAAGACTTACAGGTCTATTTGATATGACTAAAGTTTTACCAAGCTGAGATGCACAAGTTCTGCAATAGGATTTTCCTGTGGGCAGTTAAGTTTTGATTAACACTTCATTTATTTAGCTTGCTACAGAAGTAGCTTATTATTTTAAGAGAGAACCTTACCAAATATTTAAACGTATGAGCCCATATAGAGAAAAATACACCAGCAACAACAAAGTTCCACTGGCAACTATGATCTTTTACAAACCCAGCCTTTGTGGACAGTGAAGCTCTTTAGTGATCCATGTGGACAAACACGAGCAAGGCTCTGTTGCTGTGGTTAAGCCTTGCAGGCTACATGGCCCCGTCAGTGCTGCGGGCCTGGAAGCCTTCCCTGCGGACACTGCTCAAGTCCAGGCGCGTGAGCACCTCGCAGCGCACCAGCACCGTGTCGTCCTTGATGAAGCTTCTCTGCTTCAAGGTCTCCAGGTGCATGAAAGTCACGTAACCAAAACCTTTCGGATTGCGGTGGATTGTCGGTCTCTGGAAGGCCAGTAGCTCTGGCTTGGTTTCCATCACCTCTTCGTGGTTGTGCCTTTCTGGGCCTTCTGATTGATCCAAAATAGAAAGTCGGATGGTGCCTTGGAAAGGCCAGGGCAGGTGGCTGTCATATTCCCCTTGCATAGTGTGCACAAACAGAGAGATATAATTAGCACAGCGCTGAGCAGTCGGTAACTGGATATGCAGGCGCAAGCACAGCTTGTAGCCAGGCTTCCCTGTATAGAAGCCAGGACTGTGCAGCACTACAGGTCTCTCTTCTTCCTGGGCTTTCTGATGTTCACTGAAGTTCTCAATCTTCCAGATATAAATACCATTACATTGTTGTGCCTCCATTTCAGTAATCTTTCCCTCCAAATTTCGTATAGTGCGTTTGAGTTCTGCCACGTGAGTGTTCTGAGTCTCCATTTTAGCAATGAGTTCCCTGATTTGGTGATCTTGTCTCACCAGACGACCTTCCAACTGCTGAATAGTTTCCTTGAAGTTTTCAACTTCTGGATTGCAGTTGTATGCAGCATGTGACATGTGTGAGAAGAGGGGCTCAAAGGGTAGGCCATTGATGAAGGGCACAGGATTTGCAGCAGTAACACTGATATTCTGAAAGCTCTGAGCCATCATCCTCATGTGAACCTGAGTGAACTCCTGCATATGTCGTGCCAGTTCATTCCTTTGCATCTAGGATTTAAGAGATACAGCATTAGGAACACATCAAACATCTACAATCACATTTTAAATGTGGCTCTGAAGAAAATCAAACAAGTAGTTGCTTTTGTCATGTGAGAAAAGCTGCAGTAAATCAAGGACAAAACAGCACTTTACCAACAGAGAGCTCCAAATTCAATACCACTGTTAGGAAAAATGGAAAAAGAAGTTCAAATACCAGTGGGCAAATCACAGAATCATTTAGGTTGGAAAAGAGCTTTAAGGTGTTTGTGTCTTTGGCCTGATGCTGATACAGCTGGGGTTCAAAAAACCATAGATATGAGGTGATTTCAGCATAAAGTTGTAAACCTGGGAAGTTAAGATAGAACTGACATAAATGACTGCAATATAAATCAGATATGTGCATTTTTGGTTTTGTTGGTATGGGACTCTGGGATGTCACAAACATATTTTTGTTAGAATAATTGTCATTAGTAATAGCATATTGTATAGTTGCATAATTCTATGTAATGCTTAATAAGGGAATCTTTGATTGTATTTTTTGCAGAAGCTGCAGCATCTCCAGGAAAACAACAAAATTTAAATTCTCCGGAAAAGACTGAGAACAACTTCTTATTAAAAGCCAACACCCACATTTCAAATGGAGGCAATTTTGAGTAAAAACATGAAGTATTTCAGTAGTACATACAGTGAGAAATAGGAACAGTATATATCAAACTGTGCACCTAAAAGTAAAAGCAAGATATGAAGAAATATGGAATATTTTATACTGAAAATATTCTTATCAAATATTGAAAATATCTTATCAAATAAGTGCTGTGTATTCAGGGTCACTTTCTTGTTAGTGAGCATTCATGACAAAAAATTCAGGTTTTGTGAAAATGATAATATCCCTATGAATCCATCATTAATTATGGTGTACACTTTCAGTAACACTGTTCGACTCCAAACAAACACATGCTGAAAGACTGTTAGTCACAAATATACTTAGAATTTTTCTGTGTTCTAAATTTGCTAAAATGTTCCATGGTACCAAATGGTGTATGAAAACTGCTGTGGAAATGAAGGGGAAAGACCAAATTTTACCAAGAGGTATTAAAAACTAGAAATAAAAGTATTTAGATTAATAATTTTAGAATTTAATAAAATTTATTTTCTTTATGGAACTCTAGGAGTCATAAGCGTATTTAGCCATAACTTTGGAAGAAATGCTAGAAGCTTCTTTTTGACATGAAAGCTGAGAAAACATGAAATAATAAAAGCAAGGTCATCAAGCAAATTGTTCACAGAGCTTTTTAAATTTGAAAAAGCAATTTTGAAATGCAATGTATCAACCTGCACTGCTTTAGAATTAAGATACCTCCGAACAAAAAACCCAAAACCACAAATCACTGAGGATTTTGGGTTGGTGAATGAGACTAGACTAGGAAAACACATTACAAAAGTGACAGACAAAATCATGCAGAAAGTCTGCAATTCAGAAGGTATTGATAAAAGTCTTACCTTTTCAGGACACCCAAAGGCACTGTAAAAACATGGCACTGGGGCAGTAGGACAATCATTGTTATAATGGTTAGGCATCTAAAACAAATAAGATTTGATATTACTTCTCCATCAAGAGTATTTTCTTATCCAGAAAGGATACAGCTGGATGGATTTTAAACAGAAAAGTTCAAAATGTACCTGAAGTCAGATCAGTTTATACCTACATAAGTTCTTAAGGGAATATGGAAGTTTTGAACAGAAATGTTAACTGATGATAGAAATTATACATTCCATTTGTATGTACTGTAACAATTCATTGACTTTGTTCCTATATTAGGCCTCAGAAAGCAATCAGATTTCCTTGCTAGACCAAACACTTTTTGTTTCTAGGCTGTCCTCCAGCCAGGTCACATTCAATCCCTTCCCTTCTGAAGGACCACTTGCACAATGCTTATTGTGTCACTCTTTATTATCATCCTCCAAAAGTTCAAGTTTCTTCCATTTTTTTTGTGGTCCATTTTTTCCAGATCTAGATCAGTCATCTCAGTGCTCTGGATCCTGCCAATCCACCCTCCCTCAAAAGGACAACAACTTCAGCTGATGCCTTATGAGCCCTAAACAGAGCAAAGGATAATTCAGTGTTTCACAGGCAGAATTCCTGTTTATATAACCCTGCGTGTTTGCCTTGTTTAAATGTCATGATGAAGCACAAGGCTAATAAAGACCAGCTATTATTACAAATGTTTAACATTCTTTGTTCCCCACTTCTGCAATTCATTATTCTACCTAACAACAGACTTTTTCCTTTGTCATTACTAAGCTCAATCCTGTTTCTCAGAGCATTCTGCAATTTTACAAGATCATTATTTTAACCCAGGCCATCAACATAGTTGCCATCCCAAATTAAACAAATCAATATTTATCATTTTTCTGCCAATGAAGTTGTTATTGAACAGAAGAAATAATGGCTATTACAGCAGTAATGGACAAGTAGTAATGGACAAGCAGCATCTCAGTTTGGTAGTGAATTTACTTATAGCTACTTTCCAATAGTGGCTTTCCAAGTACAAAAACTCCCTCTCTCTGCCCAAATCAAAGCCTTTTCCTGTAATGTCAGCTATAACCACTGGCAGCTGATGGTATTTTTTCAACTCCATCCAAGATTAAAGATGTGCAGCATGCCCCCTGTCAAAAAGCAGTACAGCTGAACAATGTGATGTGCAGCCAAAATCCTACAGAGGTTTGCCAGACTGAAACTGCAAGCTGGAGCAGCATTTAAGGGAGTATCACACCTGCACTGGACATTTTCAAAGAGGCAGATAGTGATTTAGCAGCTAGCAGACAAACTGTATCTCCACGTTTAATTTCAGATGAAAGAAGCAATGTAAAAACAAAGCATCTGAGTTGGAACAAACAGAGAAAAAGGGAGTCTCTTACCTGCTCCCTGATGAGTACTGTGTTGCAATATTCACAATATATATTGGCAAGTGGACAGGTTTGGTCATGAAGCTTAAGTGATCAAACAGAAAAAAGAAAGGGGAGAAAACATCAGTAAAGTTGCCCAATTTAAGAGAGGGCTAATCATCCTTGATCAGACATTAGATTTTTTATCTATATACCTAATTTTACATTTAGCTATATGCAACTGTGAAACAAAGAGAATCCCTTTACCCTAAACAGTATGTTTTACATTACTGCTTTATCCTGGACTTACACAAGAGATTCATGAAGTTGCAGATATTTTATTTCCTAAAGCTCTTATGCTTCAAAGAAATCTGATTTTAACCATAAGTTTCTAAAATCATGTTCAATTGTCCTGAAACTATATGAAAGCACTTGTTTGTTTTTTAATTGTATTGCTGGACTATATGAGGTACATTTGATTGACAATTCACAATATTAATATCCAAGAACATTCAATAGTTCTTGAGATAAAGCCCATCCATATAGAGATAAAGAAATGGTAACAGCAAAAGGAAAGTATTATCCTCAGTATCACCCAAGTGAAAAATGCATAGCCAGAAGAAGAATTCAGAAATTATCTTGGTCTTGTACGGTAGCAGATATCCCCAAAATAGTTATGTCCTGGTACATCCTCTCTCCCAGGCATAAAAACTGCACATGTAAATACTGCTTTTTGTATTCCATGGGCAGGAGATACAGCCTGTCTGATGTAAGGTCAGAAATCAGTGGTTCTCACACAAGTCCACAGGTCTCCTCACACCACATGGCTCCATATAAGTTTGTACTTAAGGACAATCTCTCCCCAGCTTTTGCCTGTTCTAGGCTCATGTCGCGAGTTTGCAGCTTCTCAGCTGTGCAGCAGCACAAAGAGCTCTTCTAGACCAAAACCTTTCAGGTTTTTTTTTTTTTTTTTTTAACTGCTGTTCCCTTTCCAAGCAAACCCATGTGAATGCAGGCTGAAAAACTGAGACTCCTGCTAAATACCTCTTTATCTTCATAGGCCATGGACGTGGCACAGTTTGGGCAACACACTTGACGCCTCGGACACTCTTGGGTCATGTGCTCCTTCAGTCGGTTCTTTGGGAAGGTTCCTTGGCACTGCAGGCATTCCACAGTGGAAAAATCACACTGCAGCTGGTGGTCCTGCAGAAGGGCAGAAGAGGGATCTGATACTTCAAATCAGAACAATCATCTCATCCATTTTCAAGAGAAATCACAGTGCAAGACAAACGAATCACAATCTTCCCTTCATGCAAGGAAATCCTTATACACTTATGCTGACTCTACCAACAGCCTGTTACTGTCCCACTACTGAGGTCAAGACTTCATGCATTCAGATCTTTAAGAAAGCTCTCAGTAAAAATTTAGTTTTATATTTATCCTTTTAATGGCATATATTATTTTCCAAAATGGTTATTTCAAGTATTATATGTAGCTAATTTGAGAGACTACTAAATAGCCTCTCAAAGTAGCTACCTATATTAGTTGAATATAATAAACTTGTGTGAAGCATGGACATAGTTGATCAAAAGATAAACATGAATGATCCTCAGCAGAAGGCTGCATTAGTACAATTGTCATGCACTGTGATGTTCACTTGAGAATCACCTTACTACAATTAAATACTCATTAAAAAACAATACGTGTAGTTATAGTCTTGAAAGAAAAATGCATGGAATCAGCATAAATGAGTACCAGATATCTATTTAAGTAACTTCAAATTTTTACTTGCCCGTGAAAGCAAGGTTCCATATTTTCAAAACGACTTCTCACCTCTAAGTGCCTGAGCTCCATCTTCATGCTGCAGCCCTTGTTGGGACATTTGACTGTTAATGAAAGGATTTCCCGTTTGGCAAAGTTGTCAGGAAAAAGTTGATTTTCAAGCAGAATTTCATTGTCTACAGGACATTTGTGACCTGCATCTCTACAATGCAGAAGAGCAAGGAAAGATATTTCAATATTACCAACAGATTTCCAAGCACTTAATTTAAAATACACCAGCAAGACATTAGTGGCCAAATAATAACACAGCAAGAACTTTAAAAACAATGGTATTTATGTGGCAATGACCAGAAAATATGATATGAATTTCAGAAAAACTGGAAACACAGTTTCACTGGAGGTGGCATGACTGGGGTTGTAGCACTTTTCAAACCCAAACACATTTTATTTACACAAATGGCATGTTAAGTACTCTCGAAACAAACTTGAGGAATATGTAAAGACACTAAGAACTTACAGTCCTGTTTCTGCAAGTACTTCACATAGCTCAAACATCAAAGAATATTTCACATACTACTTCAAAACAATTTCTTAAACTTTCTTAGACGTCCTCTCATTTGTTTCTCATTTTATGAACAGCCAAGGTGATCACAGCTAAGAAAAAAATCAAAATTGTCTTTTTTTCAAGACTGACTTCATCTGTTTGGCATTACATTACACACTCCTCAGTTTGTTGGTTTTGTTTTACAACCACTTGATCAGTTGGCCATCCATCAATTTCATCATACAGCAAACAGGGTGAAAACCTCCAGACACAAAAATTAATAGTAACTATGAAAATTACGCTGGACTTGGAATTGAGTGTTGCATCTGAAGCCATTTTAACAGCAAACAGACTGGAAGTCAGTGCTAACTGGTGAAGGTTTGGAATCTGACAGAACATGGATGCCTGCAACCTGCATAAGGTAACTAACAGCCTGTTCCAGTTCATCAGGTTCTGCCTACCTGCATGTACATACAAAAATCATTAGAAATAAGAGTAAAAAAGGGAATCATCTCCATCAAAATTTCCAGTATCACCTCATTCTGAAAAAGGGGATCCCCTCCTTCAAACTTTCCAGTATCAGCTCATTCTGAAAGCAGTAGGCTAACATATTGATTCACAATTAAGTAATGCAGTTAAAGAGGCATGAGGGATCAAAGCTCCCGAGTGCTAATGGAAACACCAATAAAATGGAAAAATACATGGGGTGGAAAAATGTCAGAGAGCACTTGTGGTGCAAGGATCAAAGGCCAGATCATTGTCACTGCCTGCAAGCACAAGGGGAAGTAGAACCTAGTGGGCTATGGAGACCAGGAAGGAATTTGTGTTCTTTGCTGGAAAAGGAAATAATTGCTCAGCAACTACATCAGCAACACTGCTAGGGGAAGTGGAGGTAAAGTTGCCACTTCAAAAAGAGGTAATGAACTTCCTTTCACAATTTTGCTTGCAGAGCAAGCTCACCACATGCCTGAGAAACATACTCCTAAACAAGCAGAAGAAAGAAAACAGCTAGTTTGCCTTGTTTCAGAGCTCCCTGAGCTATGACCAGTGTGATCTTTGTCACACGCTAGAAATGTTCCCTCACTTCACAACAGGAAATCAGTTTTCACAGGTATAGCTTGGTTACAAACACCCTGTTTAGTGGAGTATGAAGACAGCTCAATAGGCCTGCTGACAAGACAGCAGCTTTATTTCTAGAAAGAAAAGCTAATCATAAATAAGAGCAGCCAACAACAGATTAAAATGGAATAATGATTACCAAATCCCCAGTTTAAATAACTAGCAGATAAAGGGAAAAATAGGAATGAAATGCAATTTTCCAAAACAGGAAAGTGTAGTAAGGAAAAAGCAGTAACTCATTTTAGGATATTAAACAGGCTTCAAATACTATTTACAAGGCTCAGGATTGTGTTTAAAACACTGCTAAGATCCATCTACAAAGATGTTGCTATGTATTTCCTGTGACAGGATTGAGTTTATGCACCTCAGTTCTAGCTTACATTACAGTGAAGGCTTTCCTATTTATCACAGTGCACTCTGCCACTCACAACAGTACCTGTGTGAGTGACACAACAGCCATCTGCTACAAAGTACAATGAATATTCCTGTAAATTCCCTTGAGATTAAAATACAGTTATCAAGAGTAAAGCCAGAATAATTTTGAAAGAAAAGCCTGCTCTGTGATTTCAACAAGTGAGTGGTTTAGTTGAGAAGCTGAGACAGTTGGCAGAGACTTTAACTGCAGCCATGCCAGCTGCTGGATGAACTGCCAGCACCCAAAGATGTCCCTGCTGCCCCTTGTTACCTCACAGCTCTGCTTTTCCAATAAACAAAGGTTCTGATATTTGGCAAGCTCTACTACACACCCTAAGTAAGCTTTGCCCTAAGATACAGGAGAAGACTGGAGTGAAATTGAATTAGCTACTGCACCTGCAGTTAGTTCTTCTAAAATTTCCAGCAATATATTTTGTTGACAAGTAACATTCGTAAACACATTTGTAGTTACTTAGGTAGATAAGCTTCTCCTCTTCCATGAATTATAGTACTTCAAAGCACTTCAGACAGCTTTATTTAAAAACTTGCCAAGATTTTCTGGGAGGCAAACATTTACTGTGATCAAATCTCATCTAATCATGTCCTTCACACTGTACGATCGAAGAGTCCAGTCTTTAAAAGGTTTTCCAATTATTTTTTTCTAGTTGCAGCCACAACTTCTTCAACACGAACAACTACAATTGTTTGTGTAAGTCACAAGAAGCAATCACTCAAAAAACGCTTGTCCATCCTTCATCATTTAAAATCCTTAGCCTCTGTGTTCACTTGAGTTAAGACAGTGGGGAAATGAAGAATAAAGAGAAGCAATTTTTCCTGGTCAAATGAAGGCTGTGACAATCACTCAGTGAAAAAAAAGCAGTACTTAGAGAATGTAAAATATCTCTTTCTGTTTTTATTTTAGTTGTGTGGAAGCTTCTCAATACCTCAATCAATCTGGTACTGTAGACAGTACACACTGCAAATCAATACCATACTGTAGACACTACATAATCCAAATCAATAGCTTGATCTATGGATACCAATTCAGCATGCAGCTCAGCCCTTCAGGGATTCAGAGAGGTCTGGCACTTCAAGCTGTCCTCTCTGCTTTCCCAAACAGTCACTCAAACTGTCCTCCAAAGACAGAGTTCAGTGGGGAATGAGGGAGAACTTTTACTAGCAATGAAACATCTGAAATATTACACTGATGGTCTACAGTCTCAAGAGCAAAAATTGCTTTCCACCTTGTTTAGTAGACACTGAAACAGTCATCACTATTCATAGAAATGAAGTAAAATACAGAAAAAGTATAAAAGAAGCAGAAACTTCTGGTCATGGTCCTTTCCATGGAGAAATTCTTCCAGAGAATTTATGTAGCAGAAACTACAGAGAAGCCACAAAACTGTATTCAGAGAACATAACCGCTGACATACTATTCATTTAGTGAGCTACAAATGATGGATAGGGAAGAAAAATAAATGGAATACAACTATGGACAAATGTTATTAAAGACCAATCAAGAGAGCACTGTCCATTTTGCATGCTATAAGATAAATGCCAGGGAAAAACAGTAACACTGAAGACAGTTTAATGATCTTTACAAAAAGTGTGCAAAGTAAGGTTGAAATGAGCCAATTCTACATATGGGTCACACAGAATATATAAATTCCTACCAAAGTGACATTTGAGCTATCTGAGCAATTGCTGAGAAAAAAATTTGGCTTATGCTGAAAAGGAAAAATCCTACAGCATAATATCTATCAATGTAATCCAATACTCACATGTGTGGGACACTGATGACTTCATTCCAGGTTTAAGGCAAGTGCTCTCTACAAGGTACTCTCTGCCCTTTCTTGCCTTTTCAATCATCCATTTTTATAAGCCCAGCCTGCTCCTCCTTTGTTTCCTATTCCCAGTCCCTCATATGCCACCTGGATTCCTCTCTCAGTGCTTTGTTCACAACTATTCCCTCATCACATTCTCTCTTCCAGCTCAAGAGGGAAGCAGCTAATTTCAAGGGAAGAACTAGAAGCATGAATTGCCTTATCTGCACAAAGAAATCAGGTTATCTGTAGTTTCCTGCAGTTATCAAGGAAAACAATCATAGGCAAAAGACAGGTAATTTTATAATCCTGAGCTGGAAATGGAATTTATTTGGGGGAATTGTCTACCTTTCATTTTTAAATTATTATTTGAAGTTTAATCAATTTTTTAGATTCATAACCTGGGTAAATTTGTGAAAACGGCATACCATCTAAAGCTCATAAAACTTCCAAACTTGGGACATTCTGGCCATATATAGCACTTTTAATGAATAATAAATTTCCAGAGTTCTATTAGCACTCACTGGTAATGCATCTTGGGCAGCTCTATTCACCTTAGATTGACCTGAAACTGCTCTGCTACATTAATTTCTTCTTAAAAACAGCTTCCACAACTTTTCCTTTACCTTATGGATTTGACAATGCACGCTTTGCAGAAACGGTGGCCACACGGCGTCTGCACCGCTTCCCGCAGAGCCATCAAGCAGATGGGGCACTCATATTTGCTTTCCAGGGGCGGGTCGAACTCCACGTCGTAGCCCTGCGTCTCGTCGGAGAAGGAGGCGGGCGCGCTGCCAGCGCTGCTGCCGCCGCTGCAGCTCTCCTCCTTGGCGGCGGCGCTGCAGGCGCTGGCCATGGCGGCGCAGCAGCCGCTCTCCGCCTCACGGGCCCCGCAGCTGCCCTCGCTGTGCAGCAAGCTCATGGCACGGCGCGCACCTGCAGCGGGACACAAGCATGCGTCGGTTTCGAGTATTTCAAACCCTCCCTCCCTGGCGAGAGCGACATTTATTTCCAACCAGAAATACTGGAACACATTGGGTTCTACTCAAAAACACTACCTTTGTTTTGTCCCCATTATCTTTTTTTGCTGTCCTCTGATATGTGGGGAAGGACACTGCATCCTGTCAGGGTAGTTCAAACACATCCCCCCCTTCCTGTAATCTCTTTCTTACGACTGATTTCTGTAAAAAAAGGAATCATCCCTCTTTGTCCTTGCTATGTCTACTGAAGATGTTCCTTTATCCTTTCCATACTATTTACTTCTAACACATTCAAATAGATTTTGTGTGGGAAAAATGCCATACAGAATTATATTTTCTTGGAGGACAACAGCTCAATTCCATAATCTCCTTGCATTGTATATAGGTTATTTAGCATTTTCTCTATCAAGCAATTCACAATATAGATTTCAAACTGACTAGCTGCAGGAACACAAATAAAATATAAGTCCAAGTACCTAAACCAAGCAGCTGATGTGCTGTAAATGAAATTCAAATATACAGCATTGTTGATAACATTTTAGAAGTGCCAACAGGACTTTAAATTGAGCAAGAAGCTCCACATGAGATAAGGATAATAATTCCACACCTCAAAAGCTATCTACAAATTAGTAGTACTCAAGTAGAGCTCTTGCTCTCCTTTCCCTCTTGCAGGCTAGCTGGCAGGGAGGACAAGGCACATGATTGTAAGAACAGAAGATAAAAGTCACCTTTCCCTGAAGAGTGGTGGATGGCATACTAAAGCCTGCTTTTACAACACTCCTCCAAAGCAGGGTGAAATTTCATAGGTATGAAATGAAAAAGTGCAGGTATCCCCAAACAGATTGCTAGTGTTCCTACACAGAATAAGAGAACCTTAAAAAAAAGGTCTTAACAACAAATAGAAATTCTAAAGACCAAGAAACCTTCCTCTCCCATGATTTTTTTAATGGTAACAATAATTTTCTTAGAATCCTGCTGTGGTTTGTTTTCTATAAATGACATTTCTTTGAAACACAGAGATTAGCACCAGGTGCAAGGCAGTATGAGTAGTCTGAGGGTTATGGAGCCAGGCATGCAAAACAAGCCAAATAAACCCAGATTTGATAATCTTTTGCACAGCAGTACAGGCAAAAGTCTCTTGCAGTGTTCACCTAATGAATTCACTGTAATACCATTGAGTCATTTAAAATATATTAGGGATGGAAATCCAATCAAGAGAGGAATCCTAAGAACTGTTTATCTGCATCACTACTGCAGATGCTGAAGGCAGAAGAATAGGATTACCTTGACCATGAACTCACAAAACTGAGCATTTTCTTGCCTATATCAGAATTTGAATATCATACTTATTTTTACAAAATGTTCATGGATAGGAGGAGGACATACAGGTAGTTTTATTTGGGTACTTATTTTATGACATCTTTAGTGTCATAAAATCAACAGAAATACTAATCACACAAGGCCTCAACTAGTTTTTATGGGAATATATATTTTGAACACATGTAAAAATCACAGGAATGTGCTTTAGGCCATCTACATGATAAACAACTGGCAATACTGCCCATGATAACACACTATGAGCTATTTTTTCCAGCTCTCCAGACCAAAAAAAGAGGCATAGCTATCCAAAGAAAAACAAAGTTACCATATTTTGGTTAGATATAGTTAGAATAATCAAATCAGAACGTTTATTCTGTTGTATAAATAGACGACTTTCCATCTTGTTGGGGTATGCAGGGGTATGAGAAGTATGTGAAGAGCAGCATTCTTGACATTTCCAAAATACCACTAAGGTGCAGAGGCTCAAAGCACAGGCTGACAGTTCTGAGTTGTACTGAGCTGGCCAGCAGTGCTCCCTTTCTGCAGAAATAACTCCGGAGCAGAGCTGTCTGGAACTGCACCCAGAGAGTGCTGCTCACTTCCACTCCTGTTTTCCACCTCAATGTATTGTCCCTATACATTATCTACCACAACAGGCTTTATCACTGAGGCTCCTAAATAAAACAGTAATGCAAATTAAACACAGAGCATGCTCCCAGCAGCTGCTCCAGCCATAGTCCAGACATGGACCAGTTTAATCCCATAAAGTTCCCCCTGTGACTGAGAATGGATGCAGAGGAATCAGCGCTTAGGAAGATGCTCTGTGTGACAGAGATTATTTTTTTAGACTGCCATCAGTAGATCTCTCTCCAGAGAAGAAACCCAGCTTGTTTCCACTGTAAACTAACATAACTAATTTAACAACTGCAGCAGAGGATGGGCCATGGGCCACATCTCATGAAAAATCACAGGAACTAAATTGGGTCAATGGAGTGGGAATGTTGGTATGCAGGATATTAAAATCCACAGGCCAGCCTAGGACTGAAAAATTCACATTACTCTAAGCCACAGAGATATATTTAGTGAGACTAAGAAAGGGAAGAGGAACATACGTCCCTTTAATGTAATGTCACAAAGGAATTCAGGAAGTCACAAGAAGAAATATAAAACAGCTTTAGTCAAATTCAGCTGTCACATTAATTGCAAAGAATTGCAATTACTGTGAATTGCGTGACTCTTCTCTTGGGCTGTTCCCAGGAAAAAAAATCCCATACTATTTACAATTCTGTTTTTATAAAGAAGAAGCCAGCATCTGATTTAGTATAATCTCACTAGTTGAACACTTTGTAGATTTAAATGCTATGCAAGCAGTGTCTCTGGCCATTTGAATTGTTTCTACAGACATAGCAGATAAGTATATTCAGTCTATAGACACAAACTGCCATACTGGAGTCAGTTTAATGAATGAACAACTGCAATCAGTCAACTTCTCAGTCTGACACAAACCCCCCCTTATTCAGTGACACACTGCACTCCTACATGGAGCTCTTTATCTTCATATGACCAAGAGGTTCACAAAAAAAGAAGTGCACATCTTTTTAGCTTGGGAAATTCAGACACAAAGAGGCAACTTAAGGTGATTAAGAGCCAGATTTTAAACTTTGTTCATATTTTATCTAAGATAGGATTCTTCCTACTTTTATCTATTTCATCTTCTCTGTGAGCAAAATGCTCCTTCCTCCACACATATTTTAGGCGTGGGGCAAGGCACAGTTTTCCAAATCAAAATCCACATTGCTGTTACTCAGACAATTAACCAAGGCCTTATTACTCCAGCATAGTTTAAACTAATTTCTCTATGTATTGTAACTCCTGTACTAGGAATTAGACCTGTTTCTTGTGGGAATTACTTTATCCTCCAAGAGTAGAACATAGGTTTAATCTTCTTGGACAGAGCAATGCTAGGACAAAACCAGCCACAGAAAAATGTACTTTGAATGGTAATGACAGGTCTTTTCCCCAGTGAAGGTAGAGCAGACAATCTGTGAGCTTACTGTAGCAGTTTTTCACCTTCCTCTCCTGGGGAGTTCAAAAAATGCTTAGGCTGGAAAAGGATGGATTTTAAACCCCAAACTAGGAAATATCTCAAAATTCAAATCAAGCTGCTACCCTTTTTTTTTGATTATGAAACAGGTTTCCAGTGAAATAAAACTACGATCTCCTAAAATCCACATCAGTTTTTCTTCTTATTGATAATAGTTTTGTTCAGCACAGAGGAAGAATAACGACTAAGTCAAATGCAAGTACAAGAACAGCCAAATATTAATTTAAATACCCTGTGTATACCACAGCCTTGAGAACTTATCATCTTTTAAAAATGTTAGTTGTTTGACACATTAAACACTTTTCTAGACTGCTTTCTGTACCTTTTTTTGTTTCCACAACATCCAGCTCTCAGATCCAGGAACAGCAGCAATTAAACTGGATCATTACCTGGTAATTCTTGCTTTTGGTAGCGTGAGGTGTCTAAGGCAGAGAAAGTCTTAGACTACATTTGGTAATGTACCTGAAATGCTCTTTTCTAGAGCTAGGAAGTGCTGCCACACCTGCTGACTCTGGAGATAAAGGGCTTTAGCTTGGGCACAGAGGTACCCAGGCCTTGGGCTGGCAAAGGTTGATTTCGCTCTCCAAGGCAACAGCAACAGTGTTGTTTGCCAACAGAAAGGAAGGTGCTTTCCATGCCAAGTGGTAATGGACAGAACTTGTTTGATCATTACCTCTGCTGCAGAAGCCTGGGAATGCCCTGAGGATGAAACTTCCATGCCCCAGAAAAGACAGTTAAAGGACAGTTAAAAGAAAAGGAGTCCCCATCCCACTCTTCCAGCTTTGAACCATAATGACACCTTTCTTCACGAAGTAACCTGTTCTCTGTTGCTATTTACACTGCCACATTACACAGTGATTAGGCTGATGTGAGATAGCACAGTCAGACCAGAAGAGCAAACTCCTGTGAGAATAATGCACCTTATGATGGACAGAAACTACTTCAAAGCAGAATTTAAACTGCTCATATTTTAAATTAATGCATGCTACAAAGCTCAGTACTCTGATTTTTCAACTTCTGTAGTATAATGGAGTTTAGGTAGGACTTATAGATTTTCAAATGCCAAACTCCTCTAAATAAAAAAAATAAAAAAATCACTGTTATCAGAAAATGTCTTCAGATTTCCTGTAAAACCTCACTATCATTAAGAGTATTAGAGAGGAGTAAAAGTAGGCATTGTGAACACTGAAATATGAAATCATATTTTCAAGCACTAACTTAAGGAATACTGTGCAAGGAAGTATCAGTTGCTGTAAGAGAAAATTTTTATTGTAAATCAGGAAGTGCTTATACAATTAATTTCCACATGACCTTTTCTGGAAAATTGACACTGACTACCCATATAAATAATGAATCAATACAGAGGACTATTCCAAATCCTTTTTCTTACTCAAAGTTCACAAATATAATGAATTTCCTTGCAGCCTGGCCAGCACACATCCAGCAGGGGAAATGCCTTTAGCACTACATTGACAGAAAAACTGGCCAAACTTTTCTCTTTTCTTCAGCTGCCTTGTATATGTATGTATGCATAGATTTCTGGGTCATGAGACTGACAGACCAGTGGAGTGACTTTGGATAATTCATTTATGGAGTAATACTTGCAACACTTATTCCCAGGCACATTAATCAATAGTCTACTGATAACTGATAAGCACCGTATGTTTCCAATAGGAGCTTTGTAGTTATCATCACTATGGCCTCATCCAGGCAGAACACATGGAATTATGCTAATGCCTTTTAATTAATACCTATAAAACACTTTCATTTCAAAGCTATCAAATGGCTAGACAAGCTGAAGCAATAGGAGATTCAGGCAGAACTTGTAACTGCAAGAACTAAATTCTAATTTCTTGTGAAAGTCTGCAAGCATTTTGCTTATTTTGTTGAGATACAACCTTTTTTTTCTAATAGCAGTAACCTTTCAGACATCCAAGTCTTTTGGGCAGCCACCACACTCGCAGCATTTTAACATGTGAACCTAAAGACTTGAAAGAAGCATTTTTGTTTGAGGCAAAAACAAACAACATTCAGAGCTCACTAGACTATAAAGAGCTCCTGACTAGAGCAGAGCAGCCCTTGGGGATTTCTGAAGACTTCCAGGTGATTTCTCTTTATTTGGAAAGAATGCTGTCAGGCTTTAATCACCTAAGTATTTTCATGCTTGAATGTTACTTAGGAGACTAGATGGTGGCACACTCACAGTTACATTCATATTTTAACTTATTTAAGTATGTCAAAACAAATTTCATTTTAGTGAGCAGTGGAAGCATACTATACTGTATTTAAGACCAAGATATTCTATGGGTTTTTCCATAACAAAAAACCAAACCCAAGCCAAAATTCCCTGAAACTTTCTTCAGTTTATGAACTTTTAGACAGAATTTCCTGGGAAATGTTCAGAATAACAAAGACAAGGAAAACGCTGTCAGTGAGAAGAACAGTACCATTTAACTCTTTACTTTGGCAGTGACTGTGGTTTCTGCTCTCCCTTTGCACACTGAGAACACACTGAGATATGCATTATGCCTTTCTATACCCCTCAGTAGATCCAAAGAGAATGCAAGATGCTGCCCTAGTGGGGACCAAGTCAACACCCATAAAGCACTTAAAAACAGGGAGGGAGAGGTATGGCCGTGAACAAATGTGATTCCACAAGGCACAGGCTCCAGGCGACACTTAATTACCACCTACCTCTACAGGCATGAGGCATTAGTAAAATGATCTGAGACCCTGGGAAAGCAAACAGTGAACTAAACACACAATCTGAAACAACTAAGACATTACTCCTTTTCACTCCAACTGACATTTACTTTTGTTTTCTTTTTGATATGCTTTATACCCAGAATATTTTATGGCCAGTTTTCACAGTTTGGATCTAAAACTTTTTTTTTTTTTTCATGTGCTTAGCTAATCTGTGCTACTGAGATACAAAAGTTTCTCTTCTTGACTCAGTAAACCCGAAAAAATCAAAGTTCAATGGGTGAAGAAAAGAACTCACGTTCACCTCAGGTACATTTTCACACTGAAGTTCTATCAGCATAGGTACCTGTTTCGTGTCTTGTGTAATACAGTAGCAGTTTTCTAAGACTGAAAGCAGTGCTGCAGTGTTGCAATACTACGAAACTTAAAAGCCATTTATGTCTTGACAAGTTCTCATTCAACAGTCTGACTGAGCTCCATGAATCTTCACTCACTGGGAAAAGCTGTAGGTAATGTGGAATATGCAGAAGAATTATGCCCAGGATGATACCATTAAAACAATCCAAGTGCTTTTATCAGCACACTTCTGTAACTTTTTTCCCCCCCTTCTTGTACTAGAAAGACAAGTTTTATGGCCTTTTCATTCTACGGGAAGACAAAGCAGTTTCATTGCAAGTCATTCAACAGCTGGTGAACACAGTGCAGAATTCACCCAAAGCTTCAAATCAACACTTTATTAATCACTCACAGTGACACCACAAAATCCACAGAGCTGAGGGGTAGCGTGCAGAAGGTGTCAGAGGCAAACATGGGGGAATACTTTCGGCAAGCTTTAATGACTAGGTCTAAGGGATATAATTAGAACATTTTCCTCCCACCTACAGCTGATATTTCCGTTTAAGCACGAAAAGACAGCGTGACCTATCTCAGCCAGATGAAATTGATGGAAGTTACTAGTGAAGTAATAACTTATGACTAGTGAAGTAATAATTTCTAATTCATGCTAATAACGTTAGTGTAAGTATTAAATATTGCCAGTCTCTACTAGAAAATAAGGGCTGTCGGGTTTAGAAACAGTAACTTATCTTGCAAATTACCCTTTAACGCGTTCCAGAATAATTTACTGAGTGTCCCTATCTCACAGCGGGGAATCCAGAGCCCAAGTTCAGCTGATGCCCTGGAGCCAAGCGGGAGCACAGCCCGAGAGCCCCCGCTGCTCACGCTCCCGCCGCTGTCCGACGGCTAGGGGCAGGGCATAGGCAGGGCAGAGTCACTCCGGCCGGGTTCCCACCGCCGGGCCCCGGGCCGTGCCTGCGGGCCCCGGGCCGGCCGGGCTCTGCCCCGCTGCGCTGCCCGCGCCGCGCTTTCAATTCCGGAGCAGCGCAGCCGGCGCGCCCCAGCCCACAGCGCGCAGCCCCGGCACCCCCGGCCCGGCCCGGCCCGGCCATGCCCCGAGCTCGGTGGAAGAGGCCGCAGGGCTCCGCGGGGCAGGGCAGGAGGGGGCTCTGCTCCCCAGCCGGCAGCCCCGGCGCAGGGGAAAAACGCTCCGCGCCGGGCACCGCCGCACGCCCGCAGCGGCCCGAGTCCAGGCGGGCCCTCGCTCCCCGAGTCCGGTGTCCAGGTCCGCCGCAGCCCCCGCCTACCCGGCCGCCCCGCGCGTTCCGCCGGACTCACCGCGACCCGCGGCCGCTCCCAGCCCGCCGCCGCTTCCGCTTCTGCTCGGGAAGCGCCGCAGCCGTCGCTCGCAGCCGTCGCGGCCTCCCGGGCGCCACGGCCGCTGCAGCGCCCTCTGCCGCCGCGGAGGGGCAGCGCCGGCGGGGCGGGAGCTGCGGCCTCACGGTTCCCCGCCCCGACACGCACAACGGTGTCACGGTTACTGTCCCCCCTTCACCGACACGCACAACGGTGTCACTGTCACTGTCCCCTTCCCCGACACGCACAAGGCTGACACCACCAGCAGCTGAATCCTCCTGCCGGGCCGTGTTCGCTCCGCGCTGCTGGTGCTTCTATGGAGAGCCATTAGGATGAGCTCCGCTCCGCCCTGAGCGCTGCTAAAGACGGGGCGCTGAAAGCCGGCCGTGGTGGGGTTGTGGTGTGTGTGCTCACGGCTTGGGACTCGCCTAAAAGCCGCTTCTCAATGCAAACCCAAAGCCCCTGAGACACAGTTTTCTCGGCCCGCCCCGGCTGAGCCGCGGGGACTCCTGCAGGCCCCGAGGCCGGGTGCGCTGCCTGCCGGCGGCCAGGAGAGCGGGCAACTGTAAGGAAGTGAAATACCGGGACAGTGCAAACACAGCCGGCTTAATTTCCCTAGGAACGAACCCGGGGAATTTGGTTGGTTGCATTAGGGAGTTTTCTTGGCGAGAATCTCTGATTAACACACATTTAAATCCAACAAACTCTTCCCATTGTTTGGGGGGATGTTAGCTGGGGACCACAGTTTTGCGGGGATTTTCAGTGTTTCTGCGTGCTTGCCATGCTCCCTGGGAGCTGGAATCAGTGGATTGTTCCATGGCTAGAGCGCCTGTCTCCCTCTGCAGGGCGCTGCTGCCGGAGGCAAAGCCATGCTAGACCCCAATGCACCCTCCGGGCACTGCTGGTGCCCAAAACACAGTTTTTGTTAGGACCTGCCAGGAAGCTAAAGAGTTAGGGGAGAGAAATAGCTGGGCCGTCAGAAAGGGCTCCAAAGAATCCCAATAAAGAAATAACAGCATTAAGGATAAATAAATAAATTGAAACTTTGTGGACCTGCTGCTGGACAACTGGATGGATTTCAGAGCTACGCTTTTTCTCCTGCCAAGTGAACATACTGTGTGCTGCCTTCATGAGCTGTAAACTAGGAAATTTATCACTGCATGGCTTTGTAAAACAGATATCCTTTGAGGGAGGGTTTTCTATGTCTGAAAAATACTATTTTTTTTAATCTGGAAGGTGTCAAGGGCACTGATGTCCAACGAATTTTAACTGAGAATTTAAGGAATTTATCTGGAGCTTTTATTCCAAGAAAAAATGAATTCTTTTATTCAGAAGGGTTTCCAAATCTGTAAGGCCTAGGCCCATAATCACGTATTAATTTCCATGCTGTAACAGAAAGAAATGCAAAAATGCTTTTCTCCACTCGGTGGTGCCAGCTGCACAGGAAAAACATTTTCCAGTAGTGGCTTTGTGCAACTCAAACTGTTCAGCAATTGTGCTCTTATGGACACAAAACACGCCCAAAGCTGTAGCAATTTGAGATCAATTAAAATCTTTAGCTGCCTGCTCCATCCCTATGAGACAATATTTTTCCAAGGTGATTTCCTGTGTACTTGGAAGAAAAGCAGTTGACTAGGCTTATGTATGCTGATGTTGTTCCTTTGATAAGGAAGCTGATGCCTGTGCAGGGGGTTTTGCACGGGAGCTCAGGCTCCTGGGGGGACGGGACAGGCAGCCAGCCACCCGAGTGAAGTTTTGAATAAGCATCCCAGAGGGAGAGATCTGCTAAACTTCTCAAAGAGCCTCAAATTCCTCAATCCTAACAATGCACATTGTCAGGGAACTGTGCCTGCCATTTCAAGATAAGAGAGGAAATCAGTCTGTGACTGCAGAGAGTGATTTTGATTGATATCTGGCATTGCAGCTCGACCTGGTATTTTTTTTAAAGGTCTCTCCAAGTGCTAGGGAGTGAATAGTAAAATAGGTAGGTTGTTTGGAAGTTCAGGCAAAGCAGCAGCATAGTGAGCTCAGGCCCTAGTCATCTAATGTTCTCAGATGTCCAGAAATGCCTCAGCCATGACATCCTTGTCCCACACTGCCTTGGCCTGGAATGACATCTAGGGCTTCTGTTCTACTTTAACCTGACATTCAGATGTTTCTGATTGGATTTATTTCATATTAGGGTTTTGTGTATGTAAGAATCTGAGTAAGGATATCAACATTTGTCCCTAAACCCTTTTACTTTCTCCATGCATTGCATAACCCATAAACACTTTGTTTCCTTTCTCCATACATTACTTGCTTCAGCATGAATCTTTACACTGGTTTGCAGGTGCTGTTGGCCTCTCATGTGGCACAAAGACTCAGGACTAAACACTTCTCCAAGACATCATTTAACAAGAATAGCTTGAGTCAGAGTGGCTGCACAAGGACCTGGAGGTGCTGGTTGACAGCTCAAAATGAGCCAGCAGGTGGCCAAGAAGGCCAGTGGTATCCTGGCCTGAGTCAGCAGTAGTGTGGCCAGCAGGACCAGGACAGGGATTGTTGCTCTGTGCTGGGCACTGGTGAGGCTGCCCCTTGAATCCTGTGTTCGGTTTTGGACCTCTCACTACAGGAAAGACATGGCTGGGGCAATGAGACTCGTGAAGGGTCTAGAAAACAGGTCTTATAAGGAGCAGCTGATGCAGCTGGGGTTGTTTAGCTTGCAGAAAAGGAGGCTCAGGGGAGACCTTATTCCTCTCTCCAACTGCCTTTCTTTCAAGGACTTTGTACCAAGGTGGGCTTGGGCTATTTCCCAAGTAACAAATGACAGGACAAGAGGAAATGGCCTCAAGTTGCACCAGGAGAGGTTTAGATTGGATATTAGGAAAAAGTTATTCACCAAAAGGGTTGAAGAGTACTGGAACAGGTTAGCAACAGAAGTTGTTGAGTCACCATCCCAAGGGGATATTTAAACACATGCAGATGTGTCACTTAGGGAAAAGATTTAGTGGTGGACTCAGCCGTGTTAGGTTAGTGGTTAGACCTGATGATCTTAAGAACCTTTTCCAGCCTAGAGGCTTCTGTGATTCTAGGAACTAAAAGTGTTGTAAGATCAGAGTAGATAAAAGAGTGTGAGTCCTCTCACCTATTTTAGCTATAGCAAATATCAAATATTACAACTTTTGCTGATTTTTCTTCTGGCTGACATCAGATGCTGTCAGGTAAGAGATGCATTAACTGGGAGATCCTGAGCCACAATGTGGCCTCCCTCAGCCACCTTCTCCGGGAAAAATGTGCAAATCAGAAATGAATTTTGAATCCTGCAGGATCATAAAGTCTCTGGAAAAAGGGAGATGCCTGGGTGTTTATGTAGTTTTTCTGCTATTGCAAATTCCTACTTCTGGAGTGTGAACTTACATTCATGTTTGAAAGGACCTGATGGATCACTAGAATTTTTGCACAATGTTGTGTGTGGAGTCTGAAACCTTTCAGAGTGCTGTTATAGGACAGCATCTTTCCACTTTGAGTCAGTTTTTGAGATAGTTACTTTGTGGAAACTAAGCATAGGTTTTCTTCTTGGGCTTTCAGGAAAAACTCTACTGGCCACTGTTTGTGGTCACCTCTGGCCCATACCTGGTGTAATACCTGCCAGTTAATCAATAAGTGTGTAACTAATACCTGCCAGTTAATCAATAAGTATGTAACTAATCAATATCAAGACCCCAGATACATATTACTAAAGAAGTAATATCCATGAAAAATAAATGCTGGTATCAGAAGCACAGACATTTTGTGGTCCCTGTTGTCATTCACCCAAACTTCAGAAGGTTGGCTGGGGAAGCGAGACATTGGCCTTCAATTAAATAGCTTTGATGTGGAACACCAGGGTGACCAAGACTAGGTTCTCCTCTCAGAGAGTTAACAGTGAAGAAACCAGTTATGAAACTATAAAGAAGAAAGCTAAATGCAAACTTTGTGTTAAAAAACAGTGCAGGTGCTCCTCAGAGAAAGTCTGCATACTTATCTCAGAGCCCAGGAGTCTCACACGAGACGACCTTGTTTATATGAATTTTGTGGTTAAGCCTCATAAATTGCCAGGTGCCACCTGGATTTGAGAGTTCTGTATTGTGTTCAGTTCAAATGAACTGTGGTTAGCAGCAGTGTTGTACAGGGAACTCAGAGGGAGAAGGATAAGTGAGATAAACAGCACTGCAGTGTCTTTAAAAAGCAGAGGGAGCACAGAAAGAGTGAGAGCACACATGAGAGACAGCAAACAAGTCTGACATTTGGAGCAAACTGGGCAGGCACAGCAGCAGCTCTACAAACTGACAGCGAGCTGAAGGTAGGCTAGCAGTATTAATGAGAGCATCCCACATGCTTGTAGGACATCCCAGTGTTGGTTCCTTGTCCTGGTTTAATGGGCAGGTCAGTGATTTTATATCTGCTTCCTCACTCCAGAGGTTATTCTGTTCATTTTGGTGAGCCTTTTTATAAAGCAAAGTCTTCCTTGATGTGAAGAAAAGTATTGCAATCTTGCTTGTCTTCAGAAATGTATGAAATATTGTGATCTGGCGGAAAACAGGGATTTCTTTTCCCTTGTCAAGAAAAAAAGGTGGTACTGAACACAGCTGTTTGAGTTGATTAAATAACCATGGCTGGAGATTTGTGCCTGGGGTTCCCTCTGTAAGAATCTGAGTGGGGTAGGCAAGGTGAAAAAAGCATGACCCCCAACTAAAATAACAGAACACAGGCACATTTTGAGTAGCAGGAAATGTTCCTAGCACTGGGAAAATTTCTTGCTCTCCTAAGAGAGCTGCTGTAATCTCCACTGCCTGGGAGCTAGACAATTCAAAAGCATTTGATGAGTAGTCTGTTGGCAACAATTAACCACTGCAGAAGGTGAAGGTCTGGTAACCTGAGAGGGCATCTTTGTCATTCATTTCTTCCAGGACATGTTCAATGAAAGAGGAAAAGAAAAAACTGCTTGAACTTTCCTGTAGCATGGGTAAACCCTGTCAGATTAATTTGAGCTGGTGATTAGTAGCAAGAGTCAGGTTATGGCTTTGGAGATGAGTATGACACTGCAGTGGCACTTACTCAAAGGGTCAGAAGAGCAGAGAAAGTATTAAATATTTTGCATTAAATGTGCGCTGTGCTAGCTGTTTCTTTACAATGACTTTGATGTCATCCTGAAGAGGCATTACTCATGGTTTAAGAGATTCTGAAAGTGCTGCTGGTGATGGTGAAATTGCACAAAATTGCATAGGGTTTTATGCAGAAGAGAAGGATCTGTGGGCAGTATAGGGCAACTAGGTATTCAATTACTCTGCAGGTGGCAGGAACACAGAACTATTCAGGGGAAATGGGTTACTGCTCAGAGCATAAATTTCACCAAGTCTGTCACAAGATGCAGGCAAGAGAGTGAGACAGTAGTAATGCTCTGATTACATCTGTGCACAGCTGCACCTCACAGATCTGTGAACAGCAGAATACAAGCATGCTCCTTGCCAGGCTGGATCAGCAATGGGCAGCAGGGGACTGCAGTGCAGACAGATATTTAGGAGTACAGCAGCTGGACAGAGCAATGTGGGCAGATGGGGACAGTGGTATGGGCAGCTTGCTCTCGGTGGGATGGAGTGGAGAGAAGCTGGGATGAAAACAAACCTAAACTTTAGTTGCCAAGCCTAATGAATGATTTTAAAGTAAAATTCAGCTCTTCGGGAAGGAGATAATAAGACTGGTTTGTTATTCTGGATGTGGAACTTAATTAATTCATACAGTCCTTTCCCAACAGACTGTGAAGGGCTGTACTGAAATGAGACTTTATAGAAAGGTTATAGATGAAATAATCCCAGAAACACTGGGTATCATCACTTTGAACCATGACTTGGATGTATTACCTAATGAAGGACAGCCTCTGAAAAGACACCAAACTGAGATTTCTAACAAGTTATGTGGATTACTAAGTGATGATAAGATCAATAAAAGAAATCACAGCTATGTAATTTCTAGTTCTAGTGCATTGTCTCAAGGTACAGTCTTCCACATTTTCAGTACTCACACCAAGCAGAGAGTAAAACCAAAATAGGTCAGAAAACATAACTGAATTTTCTCTATACTGTTTATTTACCTTGTGCACTTCTCATAGCCAGGTAATGAAAGATAGGTTAGTCACTCTTCTTGTTTCTATATAATTTTATTTTCTGGGTCTGATGCAGTAGCAAAAAGTTTCTGTGTTTGAGGTGAAAGTCTTGCATTTGTTTTTATACACGCCATATTTCCATGGAAACCACATTGATATTACTTTTGGCTGCACCTCTATGAAAGCTAAAATTAGTGTCAAATTTACACAGACATTTTTCAGATTTCCAGTACCAGTAACCCTTACAAAGAGATCTCAGCAAGGTACTTAAATGAATGACTAATATACAATGTATAAATATTCTCCCAGGATCAAATCTGAAGCCAGTATGCATTGCTGTATCCCCTTTGAATTCAGGGAATTGTAGTGCTTTGCATCAACAGAGGACAGAGTCCTCCTGCTTTAATGGAACTACTCATTAAGCATACACTAAAGTACCTTACAAAACTGAGGCCTGAATAAAGTCTAGGCTGGGATTGAGTGGTATGTGCTGCTCTGCCCATTTGCAATGCTGTGTATGAAACACTTCTGACCAGATTCAGAAATAAAAAGGAACATGAGAGCAGTGGGTTTGCTGATTTAGATAATCTAGCATGAACACACAAAATTCTGCCTTTCAGACATCAGTTGAGTCCAGTTTCACATTAAAAGAATCACCAACTTTTAGAATGTAATGCTGTTGTCTATAGTAGCTTTACTTATGGTAAGCTCCATCAAGCAAAAGAAGGACGGGGCAGATTTAGATGTTTACTACTTCATGTAAGGTGCACAGGTGAGCAAATAGACATGTGATGCCTCAGGATCCAAGTCAAAATAAATCTGGGAATTCATCTCATATATTGAGTGGACAGCCTTTTAATTTGGAAATTAAGCTAACTTATATATTTCTATTTCTCAGGTGACCTGGTTTCTGTGAGACTGCAGATGTCAGTAGCATCACAAATGGACCTACCTGAAGAACTTCAGCATACATACACAAAATTTTCTGAATGGAAATTCAAGCTCTTTAAATTGCGATCATTTGAAAAAACAGCCTCTGATGACAGCAAGCACATACACAAAGATCATGCAGAAGAGGCTGTTTCTTCAAATAAAGAAATCATCCTGCATGAAGGAGAAGCAGTGCCAAGAGGAGAAAAGATGGAGTTAACGGGCAATAGGCAGGGCCTTGAGGAAGATGCCCATGCCATGGAAACACAAGACAATAGAGCTCATCAGAACAATCTGAAGCAACTCTGCCGCATCTGTGGGGTTTCGTTTAAAACTGATTGTTCCAAGAGAACTTACCCAGTGCATGGGCCAGTGGATGATGAAACTCTTTGGCTTCTGAGAAAGAAAGAAAAAACAGCAACCTCTTGGCCAGATCTTATTGCTAAGGTTTTCAAGATTGATGTGCGAGGGGATGTTGACACTATCCATCCCACTCGATTTTGTCACAACTGTTGGAGTATTATACATAGAAAATTCAGTAATACTCTATGTGAAGTGTATTTTCCTAGGAACAGCACAATGGAGTGGCAGCCCCATTCCCCAAACTGTGATGTCTGCCACACTACCAGACGAGGAGTCAAGAGAAAAAGCCAGCCCCCAAGCGTGCAACGTGGCAAACGTGTCAAAACCACTGGGGAACGTGCTCAGCTAAACAGAGGTGTAAAGAACCAACATCTCAAACAAGCACAGATAAACAACAAAAATTTAATGAAAGAGATTGTCAATTGCAAGGATATACATCTCAGCACCAAGCTGCTTGTAGTTGATTACCCAGTAGATTTCATTAAATCCATTTCTTGCCAGATTTGTGATCATATTTTGGCAGATCCAGTGGAAACAACATGCAGACACTTGTTTTGCAGAACTTGCATCCTTAAATGTATCAGGGTTATGGGCAGCTATTGCCCCTCCTGCTGGTATCCTTGCTTTCCTACTGATCTGGTAACACCAGTGAAATCCTTCCTGAACATCCTTGATAATCTGAGTATAAGATGCCCTGTAAAGGAATGTGATGAAGAGATCTCACATGGAAAATATGGCCAACACCTTTCTGGCCACAAGGAGATGAAAGAAGGAGAGCTCTATAGCTACATCAATAAAGGTGGCCGACCGAGGCAGCACCTCCTGTCTTTGACAAGGAGAGCTCAGAAACATCGTCTGAGGGAGCTGAAACGTCAAGTAAAGGCTTTTGCTGAGAAAGAAGAGGGTGGTGATATAAAGGCTGTATGCATGACTTTGTTCCTGCTAGCTCTGAGAGCAAAAAATGAACACAAACAAGCAGATGAACTGGAGGCTATAATGCAAGGGAGGGGATCTGGACTTCATCCTGCTGTCTGTCTGGCCATCCGAATCAACACGTTTCTCAGCTGTAGTCAGTATCATAAAATGTACAGAACAGTAAAAGCTGTCACTGGCAGGCAGATCTTCCAGCCTTTGCATGCTCTTCGCACTGCTGAGAAAGCCCTCCTACCGGGTTATCACCCATTTGAGTGGAAACCTCCCCTGAAAAATGTATCCACTAACACAGAAGTGGGAATTATAGATGGACTATCAGGACTGCCACTCTCAATTGATGATTACCCAGTAGACACAATTGCAAAGAGATTCCGATACGATGCGGCCTTGGTTTGTGCCTTAAAGGACATGGAGGAAGAGATCTTGGAAGGCATGAAAGCAAAAAACCTGGATGACTATTTGAATGGCCCCTTCACTGTGGTAGTAAAAGAGTCCTGTGATGGAATGGGAGATGTCAGTGAGAAGCATGGAAGTGGGCCTGCTGTCCCAGAGAAGGCTGTTCGCTTTTCCTTCACAGTCATGAACATTTCTATAGCACATGGGAATGAAAGCAAGAGGATCTTTGAGGAAGTAAAGCCCAATTCAGAGTTGTGCTGTAAGCCCTTGTGCCTTATGCTGGCTGATGAATCAGATCATGAAACCCTGACAGCAATCCTGAGCCCCCTCATAGCAGAAAGAGAGGCTATGAAAAACAGTGAACTGCTGCTTGAAATGGGAGGCATCCTGAGAACATTTAGATTTGTCTTTAGGGGTACAGGATATGATGAGAAACTCTTGCGGGAAGTGGAAGGGCTGGAGGCCTCAGGTTCCACTTATATTTGTACCCTGTGTGATGCAACACGCCTGGAGGCATCCCAGAATCTGGTCTTCCACTCCATAACCAGGAGCCATGCTGAAAATCTGGAGCGATATGAAATATGGAGGTCCAACCCCTACCACGAGTCTGTAGATGAGCTCCGTGACAGAGTGAAGGGTGTTTCAGCCAAACCTTTTATTGAGACTGTTCCCTCCATAGATGCATTGCACTGCGACATTGGCAATGCAACAGAATTCTACAGGATCTTCCAGATGGAGATTGGTGAACTGTACAAGAATCCTGATGTGTCTAAAGAGGAGAGGAAGAGGTGGCAGTTGACTCTTGACAAACACCTCAGGAAGAAGATGAACTTGAAGCCTATGCTGAAGATGAGTGGAAATTTTGCTAGAAAGCTCATGTCCAAAGAGACTGTAGAGGCAGTATGTGAATTAATTAAGTGTGAGGAAAGGCATGAAGCCCTAAAAGAACTAATGGACCTTTATCTGAAGATGAAGCCAGTGTGGCGATCCTCATGCCCTGCCAAGGAGTGCCCAGAACTGCTGTGCCAGTATAGCTTCAATTCACAGCGTTTTGCAGAGCTCTTATCTACAAAGTTCAAGTACAGATATGAGGGCAAGATTACAAATTATTTCCACAAAACGCTTGCTCATGTTCCTGAAATCATTGAAAGAGATGGGTCCATTGGGGCCTGGGCAAGTGAAGGAAATGAGTCTGGAAACAAACTGTTTAGGAGGTTCCGAAAAATGAATGCCAGGCAGTCCAAGGTCTATGAGATGGAGGATGTCTTGAAGCACCACTGGCTATATACCTCCAAGTACCTCCAGAAGTTCATGAATGCTCATAAAACATTAAAAAGCCAGAACTTCACCATTGATTCAGAGGGTAGTTTAGGTGATTCTTTGCCACTGGAGGTGTTGGAAAACAATGATTCAGCAGAACTCTAAATGTACAGCACCTTTGGTGTTGGGTTTGTGATGGTGTCTCCCTGCAAGGAATCAGATTCTTCTTTGAACCTGCAGACGTACAGAGAAGTCTGAGATTTACACTCCCTCTTAAGGTGCTGAGAGGAGTTCATTTAATAAAATGTGTGTGTTGGGCATCTCCAAGAGGCAATGCACTGGTGCATTTACCAGTTGTTATATGAGATGAAAGCAGAAAAAAATCACAAAGAAGGGTCTTTGTTTTGTTCTGGTCATATTGTTTCTAAGGGACAAAATCAAAGTTAACAAGGTTTTATAGCAAGTTTTAGCTGGGAGGGAATATGATTGTGGAAAGTTGTGACAGTTGCTGCAAAGGAGCATTGCTGTTTCTTTGCATCCTGTTGAATATTTTGCTGTTTACTTTTTAAGAGGGCTTAATTATTTTCTTGATGGTTCTTTGGGTTTTATAAGTAAAGATTCATCAGTGAGACAGTTGGATAATTGTTTTGGATAAAGTTCAGTTATTTTTGTAGAAAATACTTACTAAAAATGCAAACTTTGATGTCACATACTCTAGAAATATTATTATTTATATACATATATATTGTAGTATTGCTTAGGAGCAGATGATGGTATCATCATGCTAATTTACTATATGAAGATATAGGAAAGGTAGCTGAAGTTTTTAAAAGATATTTTTATCATAGCTTGTTTACTCTGAAAGGCAAACTTGTGCTCCTAAATCAGGATTTACAGTACCTTGTGGTTATCTCATTATATAAAGTACATTCAAGCTCTGCTGTGTAGCTTGTTGTTTCATGAGCATTTTAGACTTCTATGGTAACTTCAGTATATAGTACAATTTGCATGTGTACAGTTTTATTGAATGAATTCCTGGCCTCACTGAAGTCACCAGTAAATCCTCATTAATACCACCAGTAGGTGCACGTTTTCACCAGGTGACTTTAGTCACAGCAGTCCCATTTCTCAGGAGATGGTTATTACCTTGATCAGATACATGCCAGCAGGGTATTTCCCTGACTGCTGCTGCTGTACTCTGCCTGTATCTGATACCAAACTTTTTCTCACTGCCTCATTTTCCAAATCTGTAAAAGAGGGATAATTATTAACCTCAAAGATAGCTGCTTACACGACTAGTTAAAAAGCAATAAACTCCCTTGAAACTTCTGCATGCCATTTTTTTCACTATTACAGCAGTGTTTAGTTGGTATTTGTCTTTCTGAAGTGATATTTAGTATATTCATAATTAATAAAATTATGACTTTAATTCACTGACATGTTCATGAAACATACTCAAGTATCTGAAATGCCTCCAAATCATCCAGCCTTTCAGATCTGCATCTGTGGCTAGGGTGTGACTGTGTTTGCAGTAATGTTTCTGAAACAAGGTTAAATGCGGAAACAATCAAAGCACGGATCTAAAAGAATTCACTTTTTTTTTTTCATTTTGATGTGGCAGAAGTTGGTTTCTGAGTGTAAGTGAACAATGAATTTAAAAGAATTAATAGTCTGCAGTTTGTTTTGTAGTATCTCGTTCATGGTGTTTATCTTTAAGGATCTGGCATTTACCATTTATGGACAATTAAAAAATAGAATTAGGAGAATTAATTATGCCTTTCTTTTGGTTTCAACTAATTAAATCACTATTTTTAAAATAGTCTAATTTAGGATTTTAGTTTAACATTATTTCTTTAAACAGAGTTTAACACAATGTCAAAATGTGCAGTTGGAAAGAGTCTTTTTTCTAAGCAGTCATGAGGGCTACAGAATTTTCTGTATGATGTATCATTTATATCTGCACTTCCTGAGTGTTCATTTCTGGATTAATTTTTTTTAAATTTCTTTGAAAACAAGTATTTCCTATATAGCATAAAAATAGTTTTGCATAACTATAAATGCACACCACAAATAGACCTGTTTCCTAGGGAGTATAAACAGCACGTATAAAGAACATTCTCTAGCAGTTATAGTTTTGCAGATATAGTTTTCATATTTGGTCAGCATATATTTAATTATACAAATAGTTGCACACTTTATTTTTTCTCTGTATGTATATTTGGGACAGCTGTTTTACCTTGTTTTGTATCTTTGAGTTTGCTTGAATGAATTAGGGGTTTGTTTAACAATCTTGACTCATCTCATGGTGATCTTCATTCCACTTAAGTGGTATATACATTTTTCATTGCCTTTTGCACAGGAGTGAATTTGAAGTAATGCAAATTCATCCATGGTAATGCATTGTTACTGATATGAATTTGTGGCATGGAGTGAGGGACCAAACTTTGTTAATTTTGCACATTTTATTTCAGTGACTCTAACTGAAACATGGTCAAATTCCAAATTCAGTTTAACAGACTGCTGATACAACAGCAAGTGATTGGTCTCACTGTCTGTGAAAGGGCTAAGTTTGATCCTTGCACACATGGTTTCTTAAGACAAGCCTTACATCCTGGGGTAACTCATCAAAGTGAACAAAATGTGAGTGGGGACAGAGGAATGCAGTGCCATGTGGCAATACTCTTTTGTGAGATATTTTAAGCTATAAAGTCACATTCCACTCTCTACCAGCTCTGGGCAGGATAACTGATACAGAGAAGTACTATTTTTTTTCCTTTTCTGTTTTTTCAGACTTGAATCTAGTTTAATCTTCTATTTTCCTATTGCTGACATCTTTCTGTAAATCAGCTGAGAATTTTGAGCTCATTAGAACAAACACTTAAAGGGTAGGTACCTGAAAGTGAAGATTTTGTAAACAGAGCTGAAATAATGATGCTGCATGCACCCAGCCATGCACTGGAAGGCCAACAAATCCTGACTGCAGGAAGGTGCAGCATATGGTTATGCTGTTGTCAAGCCTTCTGACTTTGAAGAGGCTTTAGAAATATGGAGAGACTTCTATTCATGGTACTCTTTCAAACCTTCACATTCTGTTTTTTACTGGTACAAATCCTTCAGTAATTACAGTAAATAATTACCACCTTGTTCTGAAGTTGTATCAACTGTAGTTTTCATACAACCACATTATGTAACTTGTTTTACTTGGTTTTGTTTGGTTTTGCTCTCTTCCAGGGTTTGGTATTGTGAATTGCCATGTTATAAATGATAAGAACTATTAGAAGCCACAATTCTGCTACCACATGTTTTTCTTCCTCACAGGAATAATTATATTGTCTTTACACAAATTAGCTTTGATTTTTAATCAGGTAGCTCAGAAACAAACTTCAGATATTTACAAGATCTTAATTTCTGACTACACTGAGTTATTTGCTTTGTTTCACTACATGGCTTTATAATTTTACTTTTTCTTACTGTATTACAGTTTCTTATTTCATTAAACCACTTTAAAATAAAAGCCTTATAAATATTTAAGTTTCTGACTTTTTATTTCTTACAGTTTTTCAATGATGCACATAATTTCCTAGTGGTAGTCTTAGTTTTCATTTAAATTGTGGAAGCTTTTCAGTTAGGGTGTTCTAATACCCAGAGGCAGCTGTAATTCCAGCCGTCTTCTGGAAGTCACTAATTTAACACAAATGAAGATTACTCTGTGAATCTCAGCAGTCCTTTCAGCACCCTTCCTCACAGGCAGCTTTTTGACAGTTAAATAAGCTGATATAAAACCAGTTTTATTTAGTCTGTAAATGTCTTTTGGTTAATTTACAAATACCATCCCAGATTTTATGTAAAATCAGCCTTGCACTTTTATCATCATGCTAATACATTAAGTATCTTCTGCATCAAAGTTTGGCTCCTCATTAGAGGTTAAGCTGTAAAGATTAGTTCCAATCTACCACTATTTGTAGCTTAGCTTTATTCTACTTCAGAAAAATCTTTCTTTTTTTCCTTACAATGATATCTACAGGTTAAGAGATTTATGTGACCCAACTGGTTTGAATGGAACCAATGATGAGCAAATTAAGCTACATGATTTCCTGTGTAATCAGACAACCAGAGATCTAATATCTGTACTTTATATCACCAACTTAGCTTTTCCATCTGGCCTCAAGTAAAAAAATTGTTGGATAGAAAAAATCAGAGCCCATATAAAGCAAAAACCTAAGCCTCAGACAGTTTTCTGGTAAATGAGGATGATGTAACTCCTTAACTCCTAAATCTGTAATAACTGACTGAATTTTACTTGCCATGTGCTCCTGTGGAGATAAGATGAAGAATAATGAGGTCTGTCACACCTCCTCAGAGTGCTGCTTTAGGGGGCTGAATATGGTGTGATGGTCAACATCTGGCCAGCTGCAGCTACTAAGTGTTTCCTTAAGTATCTAAGGAGCTTTTGTACCTTTTTCATCAAGCTTAATATTGTCCATGATACAAAAAGAAACATTAGAGACAATTTAATTAGCAGCTTTTCTAGCAGCATCAGGAGACAGGTCAAGAGGTGCATTTTTAATACTCCTCCTCCGGAGATGGGCATTCTGAGCAAGTGGACAAGTAACCACCATCTCTACAAATGCATCCTGCACATCTGTGGAATGGCCAGAGCCCAGTTCTTCCTGTACGTGTTTATGTATTGAGAAACTGCAGAGTTTATGAGGTTATTCTTTTGCCTTTTTTCCAAAGCAAAAATGTGCTCCATGGTGCCACAGTTTTCAATGTAGAGACAACAAACTGGAGTTTGATTTTCAAAGGCTCAAGCCTTTCCCAAAAGTTAGTCATGTTTGAAATGGAATAGGGTAGGAAATAAAATACAGAGGGAACTGAAGCCACCAATCATGAAAAAGAAGTAAGCCAGTCCTTCTGTCTTTATTACATAGGGTTCAGCAGTAAATAACAAATTCCTTTTCAATCTGAATTCAATATTTTCCTTCTGCTTTTGGCTCCCACTTGCATTATTTCCACTCCTTTCAAAGGTCCATTGGTGCAATGAGTCACTCTGAACGACAACACATGCTTTAGTGCTACGAGTAAAGTTTGTGCTGTGCTTTTCCTGTAAATTAATCAGGTACTTCAAGGTCCAAGCACCTTTCAATAGCAGTAAAATCCATATATTCTTCTCATAGAAGCTGATAATAGCAATACAGTGTTACTAAAATGTGTCTGGGAATCATGATGCTGCTTACTGTGGTTACAAAACACACAGGTCAATTGGATGCAGATACAATAGAGATTTACTTCTGCACTTAAATCTACTTCATCTTATCTGTTAATTCTAACCTGCCTGAGCAAGAAACATCTTGTATTGATTAGCTGGTTTTGAAGACAATGAATGCTTTTGGAGTACCTGGCTCAGGAAATTAGGTGCTTTCTGCAGTCTTGAGTGCTATGTCAAGTGTCTTCTTCACAGGCTGAAGTTTGTGTATCTCTTTATGTTCAAGTCCTTTCAAATATTTTCTGTTTTACTTACAACTTCTTTCTCCTGCAGTAGCTACAGCCTCTGAGATGTGATTTAATGCTGCTGGTACAGCCTTTCACTGTGAAGCTGGGACATGCTTTAACCAAGCAATTTTCCCCTCCTACTCAAATAAACCATACATTTAAAAAAAACCAGCTCAAATACACGGTACACTTATGCTATGGGCCCAGCGAGGTATAACATAAAGTCTGACTGTGAATTGCTTTTTTCATAGCCACAGTGTTAAGTAAGGAACAACAGCTCAGGTAAGAACCACAATGTGTGCTTGTGCTCCCAGGGATTCAGGGAGTCACTGCAGCTGCAGGAGTCAGTTCTGGAAATTCAGAGTTGCTCCCAGCATGCTGCAACCACACCACCAGTGCCTGAGCCACAAGGCTTTATCTCAGGCCACATGTCACTTCTGCTAGGCCAGCGTTGAGCTTTCCCATCACAAAATATTTCCATTTTTTTTATTTGTCTGCACTAGCAGACAAATTTGTCATACAGTGTGCTGTCCAAGGAACTTAAGGTAATGACAGTAACTGAGAGAGGTAACAGGCAAAAACTCAGACTGGGTATTGCCAGGGAACTCAATAATTATAGGTAGCCCAGCAATTGTGGGGATCCCTTTGTTGCTGCAAAACGGCAAAGTGGCAAGGGGGGAGGTTTTTTGTGTGAGTATATTGCCCCTTTTTGTTTGTGTTGAGATGATGTGGCTTTAATGTAGGTGTGGATTTTTTTGGTTGATGTAAACAAGTGCATGATGAAGATATCTTTTAATGACAATTCAGCTCTCTAAGACCTATGACTAACCTTCAAAAGGGGACATTGACTATTTAATTTCATCAGTTTGAAGGGACTTTGCATGATATTAACTTACTCTTTAGAAAAACATATAGCACTACATACTCTGAGCTTACATAAACTAACATAACAAAGGAAAAGGGAAGATGGTATTGAAATCCATGAATTTATACCCATATACAGTCTGTAGAGAGGGCAGTCAGGGTGATATACTTCCCCTTCAGAAGCTCAATCCAAACTTTAAGGTCCCTCAGCACATGAAAAGTTTGTAAAAGAAAACTTTGTACAGTTGCCCTTTACTCTTCTTTGCTGTTCACTTGGGGTGCTAAGGTTTTAAGGGGAGTACTGTGCAGACAAGTCTTGTGTTGACAGGAATTCTGTGCTCCACACACTGCTTTGTAAAGGAGTGGCTGCTCAGGGTCTGCACATAGTGATCAAATAGCTGACAGCTGCTCCTGTTTTTCTTTTTTATTCAGGGATCCAGCATGAGAGTTGGACTGTGAATACTGAGCTATTATTGTTGGCTCACAAATGTTGAGCTGCTGGTATTGATTTTCTGAAAAGCTGTTTAGAGCAGAAACAAAAATAAAAAATAACGTCAAGAATGATGAGGCTTCACAAACAGCCAATAAAAGAATCCACAAAAATCTTAGTAAACTCTAGGGCTATTCAACCTTGACACTGTCCTTTCCAATCTGAGTCCAATCTTCTCCTCATGTTTTGAGAAGCCAACTGCATTTGTTTCTACCCTCACAATGCTCCACTGGCTCAATGAATCCCTCTGAGCTACAGTTTGCACTTCTAAGCTTTCACACTCTACACAGTCACCCTGGGAAAGCTGAGAAAGAAATGGGCAGTGAAGGACTTGGAGTCCTGGATAAAAGTCCTGCTCATCAGAAGGAATTTTTTCTGAAGTCAATGGGAGCTCACAGCATGGGGTGGCTGTCAAGCTAGATCCCTCATCAGGCCTTGTATGGACCTCCCAAGCATATTTGCTGTCCTTTTGTAAACTTCAGTATTTACAGCATTTGATTTACCCATGAATACATGAAAAAAACCACAGTAATTTTCATTATAAACTTTATTATCTTACTAAATTTTAAAAAATACAAACATAAAGAGCAGTTGATGAACACAGTAGTTTAAAAAAAGCAATTTAATTTTTACTGTTGGATGATATTCCTCAACAGTAGCCAAAACTGACATATAATCATTCCATAACTCTAAAAATAAAAAATTAATTATCCAGAATTAAATGCTTCATATGTAAGCCTTCCATAATGGAAGTCCCTGAAGAAAACTGACCCTCAGTATCTGAATATTTCATTATTTCTGACACAAGAGACTTAAAACCACTACTTTTGTTTAAAACCAGAATAATTAGTCTCATTTTATTTCATTACACCAACATAAAACTAGAGTAATGCAGCTATAAATTAGGTCAAATATTTCTAGAACTACTGACTAAGATAAAAAATTTAAATGGGCAATATAATGTTCTTAAGGGACAGATGGTAACAGCACTGACTACATGGGACAATGTCCTACCCTACCAGCAATTCCATTAAACTTACTGGGGAGTAAGTTATAGCATAAAATTCAGTTATAGCACAAAATTCAGCACACAGTTTACCAGCGTCTGGCTGTGTGTTTGCACAGTGCTCTTCAAGATGGGGGTCCCTGTCTGGGTATTACAAAAATACACATAAGATACAGAAAAATTTCATGTGCTTTGAAATGTAACAAAAACATTGAGATAACTGAAATAAGACGATCTCTTCAAGCTCCAATAACCCACATTGCTTCAACCATTGTTGCCTTTGCCTGTGATTTCATTTCCTCCCAGGTGAATACAAATCAGCAGTGTAAATCTATTCAAAGAGTCTCCGAAGGAAGGACTTTTTCGCTGATGTTGATAACTTCACGGGTTTCTTTTTGCGCAATGGTTTCATGGGTGGCTTTTTCAGGCACGCCACCTTTTGGGGAGTTTGTAGCCCTTTATTAAGGTCAATGTGCTTGTTGCAGAAATACTTGACATTTGCTTCTGAGAGACGTAGAAGCATGGTCTCTGAGAGATCCATACACTGTGCGTGGACCCAGTGGCCAGCCCCACTGGAGCACAGGATCATTGCAGGCTTGTTGAGCTCTGTTGAATAGAAAGGGACCCAGGTGTTGATGTCAATATTGCAACTGGCACAACAGGTGATCCAGTAGCCTGTTTCTGACTCATCTTCTTCGTCATCTTCATTGTAAGTATCAGCATCGTCAGCATCAAAGCTATTGGCTTCAGCACTAAAACAAAACTCCTCCGAATCTTCAAATGGAGTGGAGTCTCCAGGGTCTTCACTTGATGTCTGACTGCAAGTTTGTGTCATCACTTCTTCTTCCTTGTCCTCTTCTGCTCCTTTGCATCTCAAAATGTAGAAGTAGTTTGCATCTGGGATTATTTGTTTGTTGGCCCCTGGAATGCCCAGCAAAACAGACCCTTCACCCATATCACAGCCAAACCACATTCTGCAGTGTTTAATATCTGGTGTCCACTCTGGGCCCACATTTTCAACAATCTCTATCTTATTATCCTCCAGAACTATGGTGTTACATGCCAGTCGTTTCTGGTTGTCTGAGAGGTAGCCACCAACAAGGACAAATTCAGTGTCACTGATCTGGGTCACTATAGCACTTGACACTGATATCCCCCCTGACAGGACGGTGCAGGTCACAGCCGGGCTGCCCAGGGGCAGATCAATTTTTAGCTTGTACAAGTTGGTGGGCCTGGTGTTATTTTGAAGTGAGTGGCCTCCCAAGATGTAGATTGTATCATCTTTGGCAATTGAAACGTGGAAAGAAAGTCCATCTTGAAGCTCTGGAAGCATGTATGATGTACAGCATCCAAACTCAAAATCAATGAGAAACACAGATGGCAAACAGTCGACTACACTGTTCCATGTTTCAGTGGTTCTCTGTGCAAGAGGAGTATATGACCTCCCTCCAAAGAGAACACTTATGCTTTTCCCCCGGCTGTGAACTACGTTAATTGTATGCCCATATCTAGCTTCAGGCACATCTCCACCCAGGTCCTTCTCAATGCATTGGAATGTCATTTTCTTGCTAGTTTTGCTAACCAAACTTATAAAGTAAATCTTATCAGAAAGGTCATTGTTAGGTGTTTTACCACCATGGATGATGTACTGGTACTCATCAGCCCTTGCATCGCTTCTGAGCGAGCAAAGAGCAGGGTAGCGGAGAGGGGGAAGGTAACATGAGTCTTTGGAGAAGAAGACAGGTTTCATTTTGAGCTCATTCTGCTTTATATCGAGAAGGAAAACACCAGTGGGGCAGGATCTCTTTGGCCATCCTTTCTGACCAAAAAAGAAAACATGCCCCTCAAAATTCAGGAGAGAGAAGCCCGGCTGAACCAAGGATGAGTTACTGACGGTGGATACCATCTGCAGGGACATTCTGTCTGTTGACTGGGCCATATTGTGGCTGAGAAAATAAAAGAAACAAAACAGATCAATTAGATCCTATCACAATTACTGTGATTAGATCCTATCACAATTATTTAACACAGCTTGAATAAATCCTATGGAAATCGCGCTGCAGTTCACTTCTGAAACCCACACAGACACGCTTTTCTGCGTCTCAAAACATGAGTCAAGCACCAGGCGTGCACCATTTCCGCGGTATTTTGGGGATTTTGTGCTCAACACGGGCTGTCGGCACACGGAGCCCACACACGGCGCTGCTTCCCGGGGCGGGCGCGGCCGCTCCCAGGGGAACGCGGGCCCGTGGGCTGCTGGGGCCGGTAGTTCCCGCCGGGTGCCCGGCCCGGCCCGGCCCGGCCGCCGCTTCCTTGTCGCGGCCGTGGGGAATCGAGACCGGCGGGCTCAGCGAGCGGGCGGCGGTGAGTGCGGCCGCGGCGCCGGGCCTGTCTGCTGCCGGCGGGGCTCGGCCCGGGCACGCCCGGGGCGGAGGGAGCGGCGCCGGAGATGCCGCAAGCCGGGATTTCCTGCCCGTCTGTCGCCCCGAGGCGGCCGGGGATGCCGGGCTGGAGCCTCCCGGCTGCCGCAGCCCCGGGCCCCCGAGTGCAGGAGCCTCGTCCGGCGGGGCTCGGGCTCGCTCGGGACGGCAGGGGCCTCCGGACCGGGAGCCTGCCCCAGGCCCCGCAGCCAGCGGGCTGGAGGAGCGGCGTGCACGGAAACTTGAGACTGCATGTTTTGTTTACAAGAAAACGTCAGGATTTGTTGATTGCGTTTAGAAGGGGGAGGTGCCCGCTGTCTGTGCAGCCATGCAGGGCTGGCTGGGGCTGCAGGGCCGAGGTGAATCTCAGCTTGTGCTGAGCAGCCCGGTCGGGGTCTCGGGCTTGCGAGTCCCGCTGGGGCTTCGGGGGGCGCGAATCCTCTGCCTGTCATCGGTGCGCTGTGCTCAGGCTTTCATGAGTGGGCTTCAAGGGGTGTCTCATGCTCTCATAAACCTGTTTGTTTGAAGACTGAAAGGAGTTTATGTAATCAGCCTGGATATTGACTGTGAAAGAGCTTTGGAGAGCACAGACACCAGGGAGGGAAATAACTGGCTGATTCATTGGCCGTGGCTTTGGTGGCAGTAGACTGATGCTCTTTAGTAAATGTTCAAGTTCTCTGTCCCAGCCTTTGCCAAATCCCCAGAATTTACAGATGTGAACAAAATATTAGAAAAAAAACCCACTAAATCTTACATTTAAAAATGTAATTCCACTTTTTTTTGAAAGTTTTAGGATTTGTATTTTCCTTGCTGCTTTTCATTTTTCTGTGACAACAAAACCAAGACACATAGGGTTTCTTTTTTAAGGAAGGATTGATAGCCTCTAGTTACGTGACATCAAAACCTGGGGGGATCTGAACAATGTTGTGTAGAAGAAGAGTTGCTGTAAAAACACGGAAACTGATGACACTGCATCAATTGCCATGTTGTACCATATTGCTGCACTGCCTGCCTGCATTCCCTGGTGTGGGAACTGCTGTGTTAAAATAGGGACCTGCCATGGAATGTTTTTCAAATGTGAGGTGTTTTCAGGCCAGAGCACACAGACAGGGTAGGCTTAGCCATTCCTGAGTCTGTTTGAAAAACAATCAATGGAATTGCTGTCTTACCTTGTGGAATCATCCAGAGATCGTGGTTGAGTTCTGTTCACTGTATAGCCTAATGCTTCTGCCCTGACGGTGCTAGTTTTTTCTACATTTAGATTTCTTTTCAGAAGTACTGCACTGTGGGTGAAGTTCGGTTATAAGTTAATTAAATTAGTGAACCCTTTTCTGAGCATGTCAGTATACACTGCAGGTTGTGTCCTTATTATGCATAAAGAAAGACTTATGAATTTATTTACCTTCAGGTGATATGCTAAACAGGAATCTGCTGCTTGTTTCTTACGAGCATTCAAAAATGGCATCATCAGAGGAGCTTGCACTAAGCTAGGTTTACTTGATTAGATGTAATTTTTCTCTTCTTCCGTACTGTCTGGTTACTTAGCTCCTTTGGTTTTAAGGATCTTTAGAAAAATAAATGTCTTCCATACTGAAGATGCCATAAGAAAATTTCTGTTCTATATGACAAAATTAGACTTCTTTATCTTCTACCTCTCCTGTTCTACATTTGACTGCTGGTTTATATTAGAAGTCTAACGAGAGTACTAAAAGTGGCCAACAATTTAATTGACATATTGGTACGCATCTTATATTTTTACATATACTTAAGGAATCTCCATATAGGGCAATTGTTAGTGTCCACAATGTCACAAACTATTTCCCAGATATTGAGTAGTACTCACTTCTGAAGAGTTCTCTGTCTGAAGAGTCTGCAGATATAGAGTGGAGAAAAGATCAGTGAAAATTATTTGATTGATAGACATACAGAAAATACTGGTTAAGAAGACTTAAACACATTTCCTTGTTGTCTCTTAATATTTCTTGAACTTTACATAAGCAAGCAGTTCAGTATGTAATGGAAGGAATGTTTATCTGAGATTTTTGGACAGAAGTAGCTCTTAGACACTGCCTGGAATTGCTTTGGGTTTCCATGTATTTTCCTGCTAATTACAGTGTGTCAATACAGTGTGGTTGCTCTCTGGCTATGCTGACCTCCAACTCTAACCTTCCAATACCACTGATTCCTTTGGGCCATGGCTCATCTAACCCTGAACAGCTTTGAGGAACCCAAAAGATCTAACCTTATAAACAAAGAGTTTAAAGTGCTTTTTTGTGGCTTTATGCTCAAAACTGAAGTTGGATTAGCATTACAGCTGGTGCAGAGATAAACAGACAAATGCCTTTGTTGTGGTACAACACAGGATACTGAGAGAGAGACACTACAATGAGTAAAGACAAATAAGAAAGGAGGGGGAGTTAATAAACAATTGCCAGTTATGATGACTTGAGTCATACTTCATCATATTTGGTGTTTTTATAGAAGGTTAAGCTGTAAAGATTATACAAATAAATGAGAATCTCAGCACTACTTTTATAAGCCCCCTATTTGGGAAGCAGTAGACACCCGAGCTAGAAACTAAGTGAACAGAAAGAGAAAAACTAATATTCTCCCTGTGTATTTTAAAATCAAACAGTATTTTGAGCAGACTTTTCAGATAAGAGTTGTTTATATGGCAAGAAGAGATCATAAGGAATTCAGATGTTGATGGATGCATTGGGAAATACATTTATAGAAGGATCAGATGAAGACAGAAGGTGTTTTTTAAAAACAGTAGCTAATGTAGTTTGAAATGTGCTTACTATGGAAATAGATGGATATAGTTATAATTTTGGGTGATGTACCATTTCAGAAACCCTATTAGGTGGTCACAGAGAATTACAGGAGGAACATCTTTTAGAGGCAAAGGGTAGCATGAGTGACCTAAACAGCAGCTGACGTTTCATATACCTTTGGATAGTCTTCCTTGTCTTCAGCCTTCTCCTAGGGAAGCAAGTCTGCCATTGTTCTGTGTCCTAGATCCTGGTAAAATTAGGGTTTATGAAATGTCTCTAGATGACAGTGTTTAGGCACTGAGTCACTCACAGATTGTGTTTATTAGTTACTGTCCTCTTTGACCCTACCCAGAAATGGTTTGTTCACCTATGTGCTTTGCCTGTTACCTGTTAGTTAGGCAACAAAAACATTTTAATCAGGAGAACAATGACTAATCAGTGCTGCTGTTTAGTGTGACATCTCATATTTTTCAGCATTGAAAGTATTATTTGTAGTAATTTCACAGTAATTTGAATGCTGCAAAATAATGAATGACTAATGAGTTGATCTTATGAACTGTAGCAAACACAAAGAACCTTTTCTCATTTATACAAAAATAAGATATTTGAGCTGTACTGATTGGACACTGAGAGAATGAAATGCAGGATATTATGGAGTCTTAGCTGGCAAACACCCATTGCTGACCATTAATTAGTTTGCAGTTATTTTGATGAGAACACAGGTACCTAGTATAGAATTAAATTGATTTTGCAGTGTTGTGGTTTTTTCCCTTTGATAGATCTGTTTTTTCATTTCCAGAATGGAAAAGCGTACCCCTGAAAAGCAAGTGCTGTTTCCAAATTGTCCACAATCAAAATCATATCCAGACACACACAGAAGTTTGAAGTCCTCCATAAAGAAGCTTAAGGAAGGAAATTTTTTATATAGTATTTCTCAAAACATTTTCTAAGTGTACCAACCAAGTTTGCTTTGAGCAAAGCAGTAATTCAGACGTACCTGGCTGATAGCAGTTTTTTGCGTCCTCTGTAATCTTTCTGTGTAATTGGGATTCAAATGTGAGCAATGTGAGGAATCTTCTGTGACAGCCCAGGGGGCTCGTGGCATGCAGAGACAGCCTGATGGAGGGGATTCTATCTGCTTAATTTGCAGATGTGCTCTGAGAACTCGATCTACTGTGGCTAACTAGCTGTGACTGGGTTGTTTCCTTTCCTCTCCTCTCTTCAGATGGCACAACAAGAAACCCACCAGTCTCCAGAAGCTTTAACTCTTTGCTGTGGAAGAAGCTCAGAGTGACAGCAGGTGCCTCTTAGGTTGTAAATATCTGCAGCATACGCTTGTTTAGGGTTGAGTTTTTTTACTCTGTTACACCTATTAACCTTGTGATCATCTTCAGAATTTTTCAGTGCCATTTTAAAGCGTAATTTAAAATAAATGTTGAGTTAAAAAATAATTTCAATAGGTAGTAAAAGAAAACAGTTCTTGCTGGTTGGCATACTACTTTCCCCAGGAGTGCTCTGCTGCAAGCAGGCAATGACATTGAAACAGAGCAAAGGAAATGACAAATGCATGCAGTTCGCTGAGTGAAGGCTGACTAAAAAGTCCAACTCAAAGTCCACTGAAGTAATTAGAAATGTCTTTTTTTCTCCTTCGGTGGCCTTCTGATCAGACCTTGAAAGACTAATAAAACTTTGCACCCTTCTGTGGCATTTTTCATCAGTTTCACAGTGCTTTTCTCCAGCACCAAATAAATAATGAGAGGCTGGGAAGTCCACTGGGAACATATCCTTTCAACAGCTAGCAGTGCTGGGGCACAGAGGATAAGCCACTTGCATAACACAGCACAACAAATAAACAGAAAAACCTGGAAAACAATTTACTCTTCATAGCTCCCTGCTTTTGTTTTCCTGGCCCTACTTTACCCACTCCTGAGTTACAACATCTGCTGCACAGTATTTTAGAAATATCTCAACTCCCATTTGAAACTGCTGTGAGAATAGAAATAGAAGGAACTTGAAATGGAATTTGATTAGTACAGCAAAGCAAACACACCAAATGTTTGTGAAAATTGTCTTGAGACACTGAATAACTGTAATGCAGATAGGATGTGGTGATGTTTTTCATCTGAAATAGGAGTGCTAAGGCAGTGCTAAGGCATTGTGCCCTGTAGCATCCATATGGGCCTTTTCTTCTGAAACAAAGATAAAAGGAAATTGTAGCGCAGAGTTGAATGCTGAAGAACTTTCCCCAAAGTTGAGGGCTTTCAGATCACATTTGTTTGTATTTTCAGTAGGGCCAACTCAACAGCTTTTTATCTAAGTGTTTGATGTATTTTGACTCTTGTTTGGGTCTGTGGTCAAAGATCTACCAGCAAAAAAAAAAAAACAAAAAAAAAACCCACCAAAACCCAACAAACATTTAAGTGAAAAATCTAGTCCCCAGTTGTGTCACTTTAATATTTTACATTAATTTTATACTTTTTCTACCAGTTGACATGCCTTATCTTTAGAAATTCTTTTTCCAGTTACTGTAGTTGAGAAGATGGAGAAATTAAATTTTTTTGGTGACAACAGCGTGCCATTGTTGGATGAGGACATGGTCTGTCCAAGCTGGTCTCTGACTGTCAGTGACAAAGTGCTTTGGAGAAGCTGCAGCAAATAGCTTCAGATTAATGTAACTACATGGTAGGCAAATTATGTTGAAAACTGTCCTGGTCATAGCAAGAAGACTTCCATCCTGAATTTAACTGGCAAAGAACCCATGTGAAAAGGAATAAATAGACTTTTCTTTCACAATTTCTGTTTTAATAACACAGACAGAGCTAGTATATTTTCAGCAGATTGCTCACTGTTATGGAAATGCTTTATTTCACTTGATTTTCTTCTTCTACAATTAATTTCTTAAAATAATTTGTTGTTTGTGTCTTCTTCATCCCAAATCATTCCAAATTGCATTGAGATATTTCCAGGCTTTTCAGCATATTTTCTGCCAGTAAAACACAGTCATCTCTGAGCTGAAATGTAGCTGGCTTCCTGTGGGTTGCAGTAATGCACTCCAGCTCAGCAGGGAAAGGGAAAGCTGCCTTACTCATTTGTGTAGGGTTTGCCAGCCAGAATGCAAATGTGCTGGATACTTAGCCAGGACCCACAGGCTGAAACCTGTAAAAAAAGGGCACAGGGAGTCCAGCATCCTACAGTCTTCAATTTTCTGTCTCATCTAAAACTGACAGTAAACAGTATTTAACTTGTGAGGGAGAGGGCTTTATTTGGAGGGCTTATCTAAAATATGTGACTGAATCCAGCTGTGCTTTGACTGTCAGATGCTGGGCAATCACATTCCAGGGGGCAGTGGCTGCTGCAGTTTGGATGAAATGTTACTCTTGCCATGGGCTTCCAGGTTATCTTTAAAGGGAGCAGTACTCTTGAAGCCATTGGAAATTCATAAAAAAAAATTCTGCTCAGGTATGGCACTGGCATAATAGCACTGAAATCCAAAAGGATCAATATGCTTGCTTGCAATTAAAGCCCATGGATATATCCTTTAAAAGCTCATATGAGCTGGGCATGAGAGGCACATGTTTTTGTCCATCTAGAGGTCAGCTCTCAGGCTCAGTAATGCACTCAGGAAAGCAGATGCAGCTCCCATCCCCACAAATTGCTGATGCATTAAGTGTGTGCCCTTAAGGCCTCCTGCTGAAGGCAATGGCAAACATCCAGTTGATTTTAACAGGATTAACTGTGTAGATCACATTGAATTGAGAGATGTTGGAAGGAACTTCATCTGAAAGTTTTTGTCCTTCGTACCTTTCAGTTTTTTCCTCCAGCTGGGTTGACCTGCACCTGCTTGTGGCCAGAACTCGGTGCCTCTGTGTTTGCTCCTGGAGCTCTGCCTCCCCACAGGTGGTGGTAGCAGGGAGGAGGAGGGAGAAAAGTAGGGCAGGACAGTAGAGCAGGGAGGGCTTTCTTCTGCAAGTGTAGGTGTGCAGATGTCTAGACAAGAAGGAGGCAGTTTTCTGCCTGCAGGAAAATGGGTAACTGCTTGACTCAAAATGTTTTATGTCTTTCTCAAGCAGGAATTCCCAGAATCACACCTTTCACCTGGCCTACTTTTAAAGCACCATCCTGGGATGTTTGTTAAGGCAGCAGCCACGGTGCATAGCTAACCACAAGCATTTGTTAAGGACAGGCTTGAGTTCCAGCTTTGCCTGCCTCTTTGCGCCGTGGGGGCTGATGATGTGCACTGCAGGCTCCAGCTCAGCGCGGTGGGTGTAGGAGTGCCCTGCTGGCAGCTGCTTTTGCAGCATGGAGGAGGCACAGCTTTCTGGGCCATTTGTGAGGGTGTTCCTGAGGAGGCTGCGCTTTCTGGGTTGCATAAGCAGCTATGACAAGCTGCCAAAGGGGCAATCCTGCATCCTTCCCTTGCTCACACTGTCCCCTCGTATAGGCAGTCGTGGTTGAACAGCTGAAAGGCAGATCGGATCGGAGAATATATCTTTAAAACAGAATATTGTATGCATTTGCTCTGTTTACTCCCAGGTTTTGTGTTGGTGGTTTATTTTGTATTAGTGGTTGATTTTGTCTGCCCAAGAGATGGACTGGAGTGGTGACCAGGAGGTGAAGAGGAAGTGGGGGTGGTGGTGGCCTTTTTGGGAGCAGCCAGAACTTAGATAGACTTAAATTGATTCTGAGTGCACTAGTCTGCTAAAATCTCATTCTTTTTGCAGTGCTGCTCCCTCATTCTTCATTGCTGCAACAATTTTGTTAAAAGTGTAGTTACTGTTATAGCTCTGTAGGGAAAAAAGATGCGGCATTTTCCAGTGGCAAAAGAGTATAAGATTTAAAAATAGTGTATTTCAATGTTCAATCTGATTTTTGTGGACATAATTATAAAATCCTGATAACACATGTACCTAGTTGATATTTTTTCTGAATCTATGGGTGAACTATTAAAAAAACCCATTTATTAATCAGCCTTTTTTTGAAATTGAGAATGACTTCTAGGAGGGCAAATCCATATTGTGAAAATCTGACTTGAACCTATGCCAGAAGTGCTAGTGAAGTTGGTTCTTTTTCCCTGAAAAATTACATTACATAAGATTTTATTATGTTTGTAGAGACAATTAGCTTTACTGCTCTTTCCTTAAAAAATTCATAATCTTGATTTTTCTTTCATTGCCTCTATTGTATTTTAAACAAACATAAAACACTTAAAAATGCAACATAAACCAGGAAGTTTATATTCCAGCACATTTTGTGTTAATAGAATTAATCACTGTATAATTGAAATCATGCTAGTACTCACTTGACCTGCCTCTTTGATTTAATGCAGAGATTTCTGATTTGTCTTAAACTGCTTGAAAGAAGACTGTGTTTTGAGAAATAAAATTGATTTTGCACAATCTGCTAATGATCAGCAAGGCTTAATGAGTGATTGCCTCAAGAAACCTCATTTATTTGGATGGATGAGCAGGAGTGAAATGCAAAAAGAAGAAAGCATAGTTGCTGCTTGAATGCATCACTTACTGATATTTGATTCTAAAAGTATCCAAAGCCAGCACAAAGAAAGGATCAGATACCCTTGCTTTACTTTCCTTGACACTTCCAAGTTAGTTTGATTCCTTTGGGGAAAAAAGAAGATAAGTTTTTGATTTTAGTAGTATCTATTCTTTACCAGAACAATGCAGTAATTTCATTCCTTGAAGTGTCATTGTATCAACTTTTTAAATGGTGGAGGATTCCAATCCATTACTGTGTATTTTTTCATTTTTTCAGGATAGTTTAAAGGAGTCATTGCCTTGAGGCTGTGAATTGGGTGTTTGCTGAAGCCTTTTAATTTTGTAGAAACTACTGGTTGGCTCCTTAGCAAAGGTGAGAGCCTTCTGGTCAGCCTGGTTTCAGCTGTTCTCCTCTCAAAACTTTTCTGTGGCTGACACAGTGTGGTGATCATTTAAGAGAGACTCTGGAATAAAGTAGGTGGGAAGCAGCAGAAAACAAAGTGGAATGAAAATGAAAAAAATACCAAAGCCTTGATGGGTTGAGATAAATTTTTGAACACCCTTCTAGTACCACCCATCCTAAGCACATGTTCAGTTTCAGGGATAGTAGATATTCCCCCCATACAATCATCTGCACTTGCTGTTATTTAGGGCCATGCTACAGCACCAACAGTTCTGGAAAATGATTGCAAGCCGGGAACAGGTAGTTCTGGCTGCCAGTCTCTCCTCTGTTGTCTGGGAAAGTGGCTGTTTTTCTGACAGAACCTAGGCTTTCATTAGGACCTGGCTGGTTTTTGCTCTCCGTGAGGAGATGATTCTGTAGACCTCAATAACAGCTGTGCAAGGGAATATCTGAAGTGAAGTTTCCCACATTCTGTAGGAAGTAGAAGCTGCACAGCAGAGTAAGAATTGAAATACATGATTTTTGATACCACCTGGTCTGGGTGCTGAATCTCAGGCTGATGATCTGGTGGCTGCAGAGCATGGCTTTCACAGAGAAAGCTGCCATGCAGATGGCAGGATATGATTATGCCCCCAAAATGCATATTAATTTTCTAGTTTCCTGGAGCGTTTGAGAGTGAATTAATGTAAGCTTGGCTGTCAGCCCTCCACTAACTTGTTTTTAAATCATTTAAATTCCTGGTGACTTGTTTTTTTAATCTGTTAGTGGGAATAGTATTTGTTTTCTCTTCCTTATGGAAATGTTTTTAAGTTTAATTTGTTAGTGTTTTTAAGGGAGCTGGAGATCTGAGACACCAGACTTAAAAGAAGAACAAAGTTATTAACTTTTTATTGATTAGTAGATATATACATTTTTTCTTTTACAATAGCCTTACAAATCACAGCACTATTTCAGGTAATGATTTTAATAACCATAATGAGGAATAGAAGGCACTGCTTGTCTCTCAAAGCCCTGTAATAGACATAAACAACTTTGAGAGTCTGCTGAGTTTTATTCTGCTTTGTCAGTCCACAGAGAGATTAATAATGGTTGGATTTTGTAAAACAGTAGAAAACTTAAACTTTAGGTCATATGGGTATGCATGTATTCTGATATCTTCAGAACATTAGTCTTCCTTGGAAGTAGGCAATGCAACAAAATTAGAGCTTTATGTTAGAAGTCATGCTTTATTTTCTTTCTGGTCTCCAAACAATTATTTTTCAATCTTATTTCACTTCAGTATCAGGTTGGCAGTCTTTCCTTAGTATTATTGAAGTTTTACTAAAGAATTAAGCTTTCTTGCCCAAAATCCACCTCTTAGTGTTGTGATAAATCAGGAGAGGAGACAGAGGAGCACATGCAAATCGAGCATTTTGTGTATAATGCGTTCCTTGATCAGGTTTACGTGTGCAAACTGGTTCTATTAGTGTGGACCTATGTGTATGAAAAATGAGTGATATGGGTGAGTGTTTAGCGTCATGCAGCTGTTAAAATGCATTTACACAGATTTTTTGAGTTAGGAGCAAGGTTAACTTCAGCATGCTTCACCGAGGGCTGTTCAGGACCTGCAGAGTCTGGTTAGGTGATGAAGGTGGGCTGCAAAGCTATTGCTGTGTGACTGGAGAGTGGAGCTCCCTTCCTTCAGCTCTCAGCATTTGTTCCCTTCTCAAGAGTGATCCTCATGTTCCTGCATGGCTGTCTGGCTCCAGCATGCTGTCCCTGTCCTGTGTCCTGCCTCAGCATACACACACACAGACACACACACAGACACACACACAGATGTGTGTCATTGTCATTTTATGTGTGGTCCAAAATCTGAGTTTGTGGCTTTGATGGTACAGTGAGCAGTGCACCTGAAGATGATGGACTCAGTCCAAAATTTGAATGTATAGCTGTGTCCTGGTTGTTAAATACAACATGCTGTTTGTGTCACTGTTTCTGCAAAGAAGGCAGGGTTTGAAAGACTGAACAACTTAAGGGAGTGAACAGCCAAGGTTCTTCTGTGGCCCATGTTACACAAGGTCATAAATTTCAAGCATAAATGATCACAATTTCTCCTTTTGTACTTAAAATTTCTATGTCCATGTGAAATTTGGGAGAAATGTTGAGTAAAGTTCCACTGACAAGATAGAACTACACAAGGAGAGAAGAAAAAAGTATACTTTCTAGTGCCCATCTATGTGAACTAGGGACTTTTCTGTTGATTTATTTTCTGCCTGCAGGTATATATAGCTCTTTTCTTTCTATTGCAGGAGCAGCCTACAAAACCAGATATACTACTGGACTCTCAAAGTGTGGATGATCATGGGAGAACAACTGTTAAAGAACAGCATCCTTGATCAATTTATTAATAGCCATGAGCAGTCCTATGAGGAGTTTCTAAGTACATTCACATATCTTTTGAAAGGTATGTATGTAATTTCCCAAATCTCCTGTTAGATACCACAGACAGAAGGAAAGATAAAAAGACGAGCAGTGGTATTTACTCACCTGCTCTGTGACTTTAGGCAAATCCTTGTGAAGCTTTTGTTTTCCCTCTCAGCAGTGGGAACCTTAAGGACAACTTTCTACAGATTGTTTCCCAGGCTGCTGTGTCTCTACAGGTGGTTAGCCATTTATGCTTGCTTTGGGGAGGTGGGGGGAACATGCACTGTTTGGAAGGATAGATGTTTCCTAAGTACATCTTGCAGTGTTTTGCTTGAGAAGTCTCCATAAAAGAAGAGCCTAAGGAAAGTACTTAATAGTGTGAGATGGCCTGAGATTAGAAGTGTGCAATTTGGGTACTTTTACAGCTTTACTGGCACTAGATGGCTGTGCTGTGCCTGTGCTTGTGCCTTCTAAAAAGTGATTGCATTCTGTGATGAAACAGTTACCTGGAGGGATGTGGATATTGTCTAAATTGATTTCAGCAAGGCTTTCAACACTGTCCTTCACAAAATCCTTGTAGGCAAACTCAGGTGAGCTGGATTAATGGACAGTGAGGTGGGTTGAGAACTGGCTGAGTGGCAAATCCCTGAGGGTCATGATCAGCTCACAGGGTCTGGCTGGGGCCCTGTCACTGGTGGTGTCCCGCAGGGTTCAATGCTGGGCCCAGTCTGGTTTACCTAATTCATCACTGACTTGGAGGAAGGGGCAGAGGCCTCCTCAGCGAGTTCCTGCAGACACAAAGCCAGGAGCAGTGGCCCATTCCCCAGAGAGCTGTGCAACCCTTCAGAAGGGCCTGGACAGGCTGGAGAGAAGGGCAGAGAGGGACCTTCTGAAATTGAACAAGGGCAGGTGCAGGTCCTGCTCCTGGGGAGGAACAACCCCCTGCAGCAGCACAGGCTGGGGGCTGAGCTCTTGGAAAGCAGCTCTGTGGAGAAGGACCTGGGGGTCCTGGTGGAACACAAGCTGTCCAAGAGCAGCAGTGGCCAAGAAGGCCAATGGGATCCTGGGGTGCATTTGGAGCAGCATTGCCAGCAGGCCGAGGGAAACGATCCTGCCCCTCTGCTCAGCTCTGGTGAGGCACATCTGGAATTCTGTGTCCAGTTCTGGGCTCCTCAGGGCAAGAGAGACTTGGAGCTCCTCAAGCAGGTCCAGCAGAGAGCTGCAGAGATTATTGAGGAGCTGGAGCATCTCAGTTAGGAGGAAAGGCTGAGGCAGTCTGGCCTGTTCCGCCTTGAGAAGAGATGAATGAGAGGGGACCTTATCAATGCTGTAGGTGTGTGACAGGAGGGTGTCAGAGGATGGAGCCAGGCCTTTCTCAGTGGTGCCAAGCAATAGGAAAAGAGGCAATGGGCAGAAACTGATGCACAGGAGTTCCACCTGAACATGAGGAAGAAGATATTTGCTTTGCAGGTGACCAAACACTGGATTGCCCAGAGAGGGTGTGGAGTCTCCCTCAGCGGACATTCTCAAGATTGCTCTGGATACAATCTTGTGCAAGGTGTTCTGGGTTGACCCTGCTTTGGAAGGGAGGTTGGACCAGGTGACTTACTGTGGTCACTTCCAACCAGGCCCATCCTGTGCCAAGCTAACAGGTAACTTGGATGAAGGTACAGCAGGACATCAGATAGATGATTAGGCTGAAAAGATCTCACGCTCAGCAGATGAAGTAAAAAGTGGAGCTAACCTTGATCTGAGCATTGCTGAGTTACAAGAATTCCAATTCTGTAGCTCAGGTTCACATTTTTTAACCATGTTCAGACAGGTGTCATAAAAATAAGTGCAAGCTATATATTACTCACAGTTCTCTTTACCACTGCTTTGCACTTGAAGTGATGTCCTCATACTATTGCAGAAGCACTGTATTTTTCAATTACAGCATGTGGCATGCCCCATTGATTGGTACTCAGAAGTCTGTCCTGTCCTTATCCTTCAGGCAGAACTAAGTGCCAGTCACAAGCATTGAGCAGGAAACCAGTGGGGGAGCTGAAGCTACCACAGGAATAATCTTGTGGCAACTTTCTGTCTCTCCTGCCTATAAAATATAGAAGAGAAAGGAGACACTGGGGGATGAGATAAGAGGATTGAAAATCCGGTTCTGGTCTTCTTATGTATGATTGATACACTGGGGATAGCTCCTATCATAGAAGCATGCTGCATATCATGATGCTACTTGCAAAAAGCCTCAGCGTGTATTTCAGTCACTTGCACTGTCACTGCAGGCATTTGCCACTAAAATCATATAAAAGGTAGAGCTTTACTTGAATCAAATGCTTAGGAATGCAGGTTCTTATGATGGTATGAACTGAACAGCTCAACTTGTTTTCCTCCCACTTTCATTTTCCTTTAAAAGTACCCAACATGCTGGTTTGCATTATAAACTAGTGACCTGCAAAAATTCTACTTAAAGCATAAAACATACATTGTCATCTGATAGATTTTTGTCTGTCATAATGTTGGAAACAGAAAACACACAAAACTAATTGGATCCCATTGATTTCACAGAGTAACGTATTTACGGAAGGTGATTTTCACTTGTGCATGAATTGATCCTAGATGTGCAGTTGGCATTGCAAGGATATTTTCAGCTGAAGTTTCTATGTTATTCTTGAAAGTATCTCATAAGAATCTGATGCCCTAGTGATTTTTAAATTTTTATTCAAATGTTAAATTTACACACAGTGAAGCTGTAAAGAATATATCTTGAGTAGAAGGACCCAAACATCCTTGGCTCTTCTAGCCTAGCTAAAAAGAACTTCTGAGGCTATAAATAGCCTGTGAACACATTAGGACCTTCTGCTGAGAGTAGTTTCATTCTTATGAATGTGGGAAGCAGGATTAATGAACTTTTACATTCCTGACTTCAATTTGGCTTTTTGAGAATTGCTTATATCCTAATCAAGAAAATCACATTTTTAGAATGTTGTTTTTTTATTGTATCCGAATGTAAGATATTACCTTTGATTACTTCTCTTCTTCCTTCTGCTATTTGGAAAGATACTCTCTTAGTTCACATAGAACAAGATCTGGAGTCTTTCTAAATTCTGTGTAATTGGTTTCATGATGTGTGTTTGGTTTAACTAGCACAGAGATACGTTATAATTTAGCTGGACCATAAAACTACGTGTTTGATATGGAAATTTAATCTTCCAGATTTTAGTATTCCTAAAAATCCCAGTGGCTCTGTTTTTTAAAATGTGTTTGGTGCAGTGAGAAAATGAAAGTTTATAGACTAATTGACAAGTAAATCCTACAGTAAGACTATTTATCCACATCTACAAATCTGATGGAAAATGGATAAACATATGTAAATATATTTTTGAAACTCTGACCTCAGCCTATAAAACATACTGCTCCAACAGAACATGACCTATATAGCTTAAATAAATAAAATTTTAAAATTATAGGAGTACTTCCTCCGTAAGTAGATTTTTTTAAAAACCTTTTTTATTGGTTCTGTAATGGATGGGCATTTGAGGGCTAGGTCAAGATTCTAGTTAAGTCTCTTTATTTTTCCTATTTAGAGCATCCAAAGTGTGTTTTTTGTCACGGGGATAATATTAACAAGATGAATATATGGGCAAAAGTGCTGGTGAACCCATGGAAATGTAATTTAGTAAATTAGAGCATGAGTCCAGGAAGATGAAATCTTGCATACTCACTGTAAAGCTTTGCAGTTGCAGGAGCCTCAGAAGAGCTGAATTTACAAAGGAGTGGATGATACAGATTTCTGCAGATGTGGTCAATGAGTGGTGTGTTCAAAGCTACACACGTTCTAGAAAAACTTTGGGCAAAGTCTCATGGAAATCTATCCAGCTCCACTTTTGAAAAAATTGCCACAGAGGACAAAAGCCTCTTTCAAATCTTAGGGAGAATGTTTGAAATCTGGTGCAAAGCTTTGATGCTCACAATCAGAAGGCAGCATCTGCTCATATTTTAAAACTCAGAGGAAGAATGGGAAATTCACTGGAGCATAAAATATCTCATTTGACCTTGTACAAAAAATACAGAAAAAAAACCCCCAAATGGTCCAAGCTTCAAAATTTTCATATAGATTTTGAATTACTCCTCTCCCACTTCTAAAAATACAGGATTAGGGGTCATTCAGCTGGATAGGAAAATGCTGACATGAACAAAATTCTTACCCAGATCCAAGTTAAGATTTGCATTTTTTCCATGGTTCTGGGCATTTGACCACTAGGATTAAATTAATTCAATTCCTGCTGATAATTTTGCTGTATTTCTTACACCTCCCACTGCCTGGCAGTGTGTTGAACTCCCTGGAACTTGATTAGACCCATCTAAGCAAGCCACACCTTGGATTGAAACTTCTTAACCCTGGTGCTGTTGTTTTGATGCTTCTGTGCTGAACAAACTGTCAAGTGGAGGAAGTTTGGAAGTTACTGATCACTTCTGTGCTTACAGGTGGCATGCCAGGGCCATATTCTGTGTTGTGCTCAGATTAACTTAATTCCCCTGTGAAAGCTGGGCAAGATATTCAGTTCACAGTCCATTTGACTGTGGCTGTCTACTTCCTTTTGACATTAACCACATTTAGGAAAAACAACAGCTTTAAACTTCCCATATAAGTGTCAGTGGGGGCACTTTACAAATGTCAGTCTTCACAGCAGAAAGCATAGCAGAGAACTATATGAGAAGTGACAGTGAATGCACTTTTATTTTAAAAATGGACCAGTAGGACAATGCTAACCCCAAGAGAAATTTCAACCTATGAGTAGATTTGCCAATAAAAGCAACTAGACAGTTCAGTAAAACGAATTAAATTAATCTGTCATCCCCAGGGAACTTAAACAGGGCATGAAATAGGGAAACAGCGTCAATTCAGGGCTTTTTATTGATGTGTTGTGCTGGATCATTTGATAGAATTGGCTGGGAGACAAAATTTGCAGTTTTCTATTGATCATAAATTCAGTAGCTATCTCTGTGTAGCTTTTATTCAATATAGTATAAAACCAAATACAATACAGAACCTCGAAATGTAGAAAAAATACTAGACATAGAAATGCAAACGTAATAGATTATTTTTGAAATAATAATAACTGATCTGTTTTATGGATATTTGTTGTCCTGGTATTTGCTCTGAAAGATACTTCATCTCAATTGTATGGACAGAAAAAAATAGGCTGAAAGAAGGGAGGTGACTTGTGCATTTGCACAGTAACTCAGTGGCAGCACCAGATAAGTACAGGGGCACTCAGACTCCTGGAATCTTGAACAGCTCTTGAACAGTAGTGCTGCCCTAATAGCAATTCTTTGTTTTCTGTGATGCCTTTATTACTAAAGAATTTCTGAAGAGTATTTCAGATTTAAAATAATAAATATTTTCATTCTCTTGCATAACTGAGATTTTTTAGAACATAGAAAGGGAAATATTTAGTAATTTTGCTGTTGATACTTTGGTAGAGGTTCTGTCCTGTAGTGGCATATTGGCAGTGATTGAATTCTGGTAATATGAAAAGCAGTAACACAGAGTGAATTCTGCTGTACCTCATCACCTTCTCTAGAAAGGCATCAAAGTGAACTAAATGCAGCTGTTGGCTTAGTTTCATGTGTTGCAGTGAGCTGAGGAAGCCCATGTGGAAACATGTGGAAATGACACAGAGCAAATAATGTCAGAGATCAGAGCCGTGTATGAGTGACTCAACAGGACAATCAGAATCGAGTGACCTCACTTCCAATTTAATGCTGAACTCTTTGTAGAATTGGGTACTTTTCAGTGTTCAGTATAAAATTAAATAGAAGTGCCTAATTTCAAGAAAGTAGGCTTTTGCCTTAAAAAAATAAGTCAGGCCTTTTAGGGATGCCTTATTGTTGTGATAATAATATCCAAATTCCAGCATTTTCAAAACTCTTGAGCCTTCTGACATTTTATTTTGTTCCCACCTGCTGTCATCTTTTTTATATTATTTGTTAAGAAATGAATACTTTGTATGAAAATGTCAGATGCTTTTAATTATATACAATTTGCTTGTTTCTTTCAGCGCTTACCTATTCACTTATTAGTGCTGAATTCTTCTAGGATGCAAGCACACTGAAAGACTTCAAGATTGATCCTGCCCTGATTTATTAGTACATCACATTCTTTTAAAGTACATCACTGTTCTTTTAAAGTGCTCCCAACTTATGTATTTAATGTAGTTTCCTTGTGCTGATGAGATCTTTAAACAAATTGGCAGTTTCTTTGACTGTAAAAAAAAAAACCAAAAAAAACCCCAAAAAACCCAAGTATTTAAGAAATAAACTCCAAAGGTTCAAAGCATGGCTTAGTATAACCCAAACTCAGGAAGAAGTCTGGAGTTCTTGTACATCTGTTGAAAGAAATAGGATTTTGCTTGTACAAGCTACTGAAATAGTGTAGGGCACATTTGCCTTGTTATTTCACTGACAGCATTAGGATTCAAATGGAGAAGGTATCCAGCAACAACACTGCTGAGCTGTGAAAGAATCATATGAATTTTTAAATGATCAGATGGGGTGAATGAGGAATAAACAGGAAATACTGCCCTTTTTCCAACACTGAGACTATCAAAAGCACAACAGAGACATATATATTGATACAGATAAACACTACATAAAACCAGAACACATATGTTCCATTAAGTACAAAGGAAGAGATACTGATACAATAAAGAAACAGCTAAATTTTTGAAAATTAGGAGCTCAGTTGGTTTTAGAGAAGTATTGCTGTACATTAAGCTAGAGCAGGTCTGTGAGAGTAGCTGAAAATATACTTGATAGTAGCAGTCATTCATCTTTCCCCTGAAGGAACGCATAAAAATGTCCTTTCCTGACTTACTTTTAAACATACTACAATAAGTATCCAAAAATGGCAGTCAAAAGTAACTATCAGGACTGAAGAGTTTACCCTTTTAGGTTAGAGTTAGTCCCATTGAAATTACTTGTCCCAGTCCACGGTATTATCCTAGCTGAAGAAATAATACAGTGGATTTCCTTAAGAAATGGGTAAATTTAAATTAAAAAATCAAGCCCATATTACTGATTATAGTAAAACCTGACCTTTTCTGAAGAGGGAAGAAAAAAAGTCTAGACAATACGTTGTGCTGACTGTTTGTCATTTAATCAGGATAAGATCAAAGACGTTAGGGGAAAAGGCTGCACCAGCTGAATTTTTGTGTTACAAATATTAATTTGCACACTGAGGTAAATGTTTTAGGCAAGGTCTTTGCTGTAAAGGAGTTCTGCTTGCTCAGTACTACTGTGAGATCACTGCCATTGAAATTAGTGCAGATTTTGATGGACTGAGATTGGAATGGACCTTACATGAGTTCAGATAGTAATGGGATAGACACTGCAGATGCTGAGTGTGGGCAGATATGGCACAATATCTGTAAAACGTCCACTGCCTTTTTGGGTGGCATCAGGAGGCTAAGCCCTTAGACTCCTAAAGCAGCACTACATGATGATGTTTAGGTGTCTGAATTACACCTGAATTGTTCTTAATTTTAAACATTTAGGCATGTAGGACTCAAGTACTGAAATCCTCCAGCTACATACAATATGGGATAATTCTTCTGTTGAAAAGTCAGTCAAACTGCATTGATATACAGCAATTTATGCATAAAAATACATGGAAACAGAAAGGTATCTGGTTAACATAAATCAGAATGGCTTTTTTAGGCTAAGTAACTTTAAAACACTATGTTCTGTTCCCAGCAGGACAATATACTAGTGTAGGGAGTCTGCAAGTTTTGGTAGAGTTACTGTGTCATAGGGTTATTGCAGGAAATGTGGGAGTTGCTTTGATTGCGTTTACAAAAATTAAGAAAAGGTTCTAAAAGTTCTCTTCTCAGCAAGCTGAATTTTTAGCCTTGAAATTTATTTTCCTCTTACAGCTTGTAATTTAGGGTAAACGAATGCAGTGCTGCACAATGGTTTACATAGTTACAAATAGTTAAATACAGGTAGTTCTAGAGTGTGTTACCACCTTGAGAACATGTCAAAGTGGTGTTTTGTGGAAACATTTCGGTGACAGCCTTTTTTTCTTGTTTTAAAATGTTTGCTGATGGTGTATTTGAAGAATGGAGAAAGTGAATGAACATGACATTTGTATTTCTTATCTCTGGTCAAGACAGTTATTATAGTACTGTGAGTAAAATTGGTTTTTTTTGTTTTTTTGTTCAGGAGTCCTGCAGAAAGTCACTGTAATATTTGAATTCCAGGTTTTCCATCAAAGCATAACTTAGAAGAGCTTTAAGGAATTCATAGACCTTCTGCTGGCCCTCAGTCCAGGATTTGAGGTCAAAAAAGTAAATTGGAACTAAAATAGTAGCTTTGCTGTATGAGTATTTTTTGTTGTTGTTGTTGCTGTTTTATAGCTAAAGGGGCCTGTTTCTAAATCTCAACAAGTTTTTGTTTTTGAAATGAATTAATCCAATTGAAAAAAGTGGGAAGTACCTGTTAGTTTGAATTGTTTTGTCCAGTGTATTCTGTGGTGTGTTATTGATTGTTCTGTCTGGTCTGGCTTTGAAATGCTTCAGACCATGAGAATTTTATCATTCTTCTGGGGCTACTATGTCATCTGAGAGATTTCACTGACAGTAAGTTTTTCCTGATAATACAGGTAGCTCTCTTCTCTGGTTTTGTGATAAGTGACTCCATTATTCTTTGAAATATGTGGGTAATCACTAGACATTCTCAAAAAATTCCTGTCCAAATAGGAAGACAAAGAGAATTGTAGGCTATATAGAGGATAGATAGCAGGAGAGAAAAAAATTTATCAAGTTGGATATCCTTTTTGATTGAAACATGTTTCTGAAGTCTGCACCATGCTCATAGTGACACACAATTATGATGGATACTGCTCTTGAGAGACTGAGATGTACTTTTCTAGAGATCTCAGTTGGCTTGTTATTTCATTTTTAAGATACTGACAGTGAAATGACTGAAAAGAGAGACAGAATCTGTCTGCAGAATAAATATGTGAATCTATATATAATTTCAACTTTCTTCCTCTACTACATTTTGTTGTGTTTGTATCCCTTATTTTTGATTTTTATCACATATTGTGAAGGCCAGTGTTCTGCAACAGGATCTTGGCAGGTTGAGAGCTGTGACTGTGAATAATGAGTCAATTATCACTTAGTCAGGGGAAAGGCAGTGATCCTCTTGCTGGCTTGAATGCCATCCTTCCTTCTTCCCCTTCTCTTCAAAAAGTAAGAACAGAAATGGTTGAAATTCAGAACACTATCAAAGAAATACACCTGTGATGCTTGTCTTCGGATTGTAGTTTCTTTAACTTCAAAACAACTTCTGTGTGGTTTTTTAAATAAAATTTTTCAAGTTCATTACTATTACTGCTTCAGAGGGGCCAGTTATGTGGTGCATGCACTGGGAGGCTGTAGGTGTCAGGAGTTGCTTTGGGCAGCTGAAGTTGGCTCTTACAGGTCCTGAGGGACTGTGCTCCAGGCTGGCAGCATAATGTTTAAATTACCTGTCCCCCTTTAATTTATATGGCATGGCCTCATTATGCGCATGGTTGCATAGTAGATTCTCTGTCCACAGAATTGCATTTAACAACTCCTTTGGCTTGCTTAGACATTTTTATTCTGAATTTTTCTTCACAAGCAGTCATGAATCTAGTATCACATTGCAGTGCTGAATGTTTCATCAAATGTATTGTTTAATATTCTAGACCCAATAACTTTGCAATGGTCTTAATCGGGAAAAGGTTTCTGTCAAAAGTTTATGACTGATCTCTTAGGAAAAGGGATAGTGCTTCTAAGCTGTAGGCTGGGGTTGGTAAATGGCACATAAATACTCTGAATGCGCTTGATTTCTTACTAGCTCATTTAATCTTTCTAGCTTTTTAGCTGTGACAGTAGCTCAGGTGTCCAGAAAATATATAACCTAATAAAGTAAAATTGTCAGCTCATATGTGTGCCTAATTATAACTGCCCAACTATGTGTCATAGGTCTTTTGATGCTAAAAGTGGTATTATTTTCTCTGGAGAACTCAGAACCTATATTTTTGAGAAGGATGATCCGATTTATAGCCCAGAAGAATGACCACAGTGGTATGCAAGAAAAGCATGGGCTAGTGCAGGAATGTCATGTTTACCCAGAGTCTGTTGGCTCTATGAATTATGCTTCTGATCTTTCCAGTGATGATTTCTTTTGTCTCTCTGTTGGTCTGGTGAGAAAAGTGTATGGCTTCCAGAATCTTTTTGTCACTTCTCATACAGAAGTGCTCCTGATGTGCACAGGGAGGACCCTGGGTTGCTCCTCAGGCCCTGTTGGTACTCTGCTGGTCTGCAGATGTTCAACTGCATTATTTGCCAGTACGCATTTGCCCCAAAATACATTAATATTCTTTTGTGCCTTGTCAGTCTTTAAGATAAAACTGGTAAGTTCTTAGGATAAAACAGGAAGCCTGTCCTGTTTTACTGCTAAAGTAAAAAAAGAAGGAAGTTTTTTGAGCTAGGCATCTAATTCTTGCTGTAAAGTAAGGTGAGAGTAAAATTATCTTCAAATAGTGGATGGCCATTTTACCAGTCAAGAGTTTAAAATGGATTTTCATGTCTAATACTGCTTCATTTCCAAGGCTTAAAAAGCGAATGTGTTGGAAAACATGATGGCTCGTATGTACTGCTGTATCCAAATACTGTTTTAGGAAAGTTCTTGCAAAAGAAGCAGGGAGAAGCAAGATGTTACAGAAACCTGGGATTTAGGAATTATTCCCAAGATCCATCTGTTATTTCAATAAACATTGAAACCTGTTTACTAGGTTGCTCTGGTGTGGTTTGCTTTGTATGAACCCTGACTCTTGTAAGTGTGGACTTCAGGTTCTGCCCAGGCTGCCAGCCCTTACTGCATGTCACAGTAACTGCAGCACAGAGCTGTCCCAGGGGATTAATAATTCTTTGCTGTATGGCTCAACGTAGCAACCCCAAAGGCATCATTAAAACTCTCCACAAGAGTTACTTCAATGCTTATAATACATAATTATGCTTTAGAAATGTGGTGCAGTGTTTCTTATTGTTGCAAAGTAAATTTTTCAAACTAAACCCAAAAAGCTTAATTAAATGAGCATTTATTATTCATTAGGAACATGTGGTGTGAAGTTCATTTTAATTGATTGACCTGTAACTGCTCCTTATTTGATAATGGTACTTTTAAAATAAAAAGTGCTGCATTTTTATTTTGGCTATGATTACTTTATTTTTTGCCAGGTTGAAGGAAAAAAACCCAGCTATTCAATGTGGGTTTGGAAATTCATACTTCCATGCACATAGTAGTCAGCTTCTAGATGCAGTAAGGTGTAACCTTACTGTCTTGTTTTTTGGGGTATTTATATTCTTGGTTGATTTTACGAAGTTTTCTGTATCTTGCATAAGCTTTTGTGATAATGAATTCTTCAGTACTGAGGAATAGGTAGAACTCTCTGCAATTGAAGTTCAAACTGCATATTCAGTTTTATGGTAAAGTCTGGTAAGGTTTTATGCTGAAGTTTTATTTTATACTTTAAATACATGGAAGCTTTCATGAGAGGAAAAATGAATGTCTAAAAAAGTCACTATTAAATGTAATTAAACACATACTTTTCTTTTTCTTGGATAATGCATTGTGTTATCTGATCTGGTGTGATTCTGCTTGCAGAGAAAGAGGGAAAGACAATTCAGGAAAGTAAAGTGGACTCCTTAAGAAAAAAATGTTCTACTTCTGAATTACCAAACAGAAATAAACAGGATGGCTCACCTGAAAGAAGCAAAGAAATGTGGGTGTCATTTCCACCACAGATGCCAAATGAGAATGAGGTAATGAGTTAACATTTGTCCATGTGGACAAGCACCACATTTAAACAGATGAAAATATGGAGAGATACACTGTCCAAATGTTAGAGGCTAGTGGTATTTATCCTATGTGAGGCAAATATTTAAAATACTACCTAAGTGTTAAATGCTTAGAGAGGCACCTGCAGAGATCGTGTTTGGCAGTGGCATTTGCCCTGCTGAAGAGCTGCCATAATCTGACTAACAAATAAGGCACCCTGCAATGAGCTAAGTAATGCTTTCATTGAAATTGCAGCTTGTGGTAGAGGTTGGCAAAAAGGAAAAAAAAAATCCTGAGAGTATGGATGCCACCAGCATGGACAGATTCATTTTGTTTCTTGTAGATTTTAGGAAGTACAGAGTTCTGTGTTCCTGAAGCTATGTTACTGCCTGAAGTAAACAGTAGGTAGGCCAGGGGCATTTTTGATCTTCTGAAACATAAGGGATTAGGGATTTAATGTGTAGGGACAAGAAAACAACAGACATCATCTGGAAGGAAGGGACATGGGAATCGGAGTCAACTTGTTAAGAACTTCTGCCTTCCTGCCTGAATAACAAATAATTAGGCTGTGATCTAGTCTGTAAAAATTTCAAAATTGCCCTTCATTAAATTTTATTAAAAGAGAAGTAGCAGGTCCTTTTGTGTCTGTTGAGTAACACACTAAAGTGCTTTCAAATGATGGGCCTGCCAGGCCTCAGAGCAGAAGCTGCCACTTTCCTCCGTGCTAGGACATGTCTTCGAAGTAGAATCAAACAGGGCTTTTAAAACAATGATGTTCTGTCAGTTGATTGCGTAATAATAATGACAATATTTTTTGGCGATTTTTTTCATAAGAAGTGTTGGTTCCTCGTTGGTATAATTTGTCCCTGTGTCTCTTACTTTAGCCACATTGAATTGTCTTTCTGCCACATAAAGCAATGTACAACTTCCATTATCCTTTATGCAATGGAACTTCCATAAACCTTTATGTATGTTTTTGTTTCTAAAAAAGAAAAAGGTTCAGACATGCCTGCACATTTTTGTCACATTAGCAGTTTAAGAAACAAATACAATAATAGTAGAATGCAGCAGAAAAATTGCAATGTAGTAGCAGGAAGAGGCTGTAGTACATTAAGTTGACCACTGTAACCTTTAAGCCTGCCCTGGGAAAGGAAAATGGGGAAAACAGTGCTATTGAAAACAGTGCTACTGTTCTAAATGCTGCTTTTTAGGTATGCTGTGATTACTTGCACTGTTGTTCCATTTGATTTAGTCTGGTCCTGTGTAGTTTTTCAGAGAATTACCTGTACCTGTTCTATTTTCAGGAGCATTCCATTCACTTTTTAAAAGTTTTTATATACAACATCTATAAAGCTGAGTAATGTGTTGTAGGGGAGCCTTCTTGTTCAAGGTGACCTGCAGTGGTGCCTTCCAACCTTACCTATTCTGTGATTCTGTAAACTGTGTATAAATCAGTAGGAGCTTTGTGATTTTGATTCTGTTTCATGCATGTAAGTATTTCTGCCTATCTATCTACAGGCAGTGATGAGTGAGTGCTCAACAGCTGGTGTCTCTGTTGGAAATGATCTCAGTCTGTCTGAAAAAGTGAAGGTGAGGTTTTCTTCAAAATGGGGATTATGAGCAGAACATGACTGATTTTTCATGTATTAATTTACAAATTAGTTGCAATTTGCTGATGTATTTCCCATCTGTGGGAAAGAAGAATGAGACCAGTCCATAATTTTTTCTGATCTTAGTGAGTGTGTACTTTTGAAGTGTAAAGGTTATGTAAGTCTTGAGACTTTTCAAACCAGGTTCAAAAAAAAAAATCTGAGAGCATCTTTAATTACTTCATGGAAACACAGAAGAAAATCCAGGGCATGTAGTCAATCCTCCATGGTAACACTCTTTGCAGATAGGCTGGCAAAAACCTTTCATTCTCACCCTGTGCATCTATTCAGAGTGGTACCTGAAATGAGAAATGTCTTGTCTTTGGATATGTTTTAAATAGTTTAGATTGTTCAAGGGACATTAGCCTGAGAAAACAGTAGAGTGAAGCCCCAGGTGAAATACTAGAAATGTAATAATTCTTCGGGGTTTTTTTTCCTAATCAATTTACCATTAGTGTCAAAACAGAAGGATCAAGCTCTAGTTTGCCTACAGCATGTATTCTCTTTGTGTCATATGAAATGAGCTTGCAAAATTGCATAGTAACTTATCATGCATCATTTTCCTATGATAATATTTTACTTCTCCATCTTCCCACTAAGTTCCTGAGAAACTTACTGTACAGCTTGAGCTTCCTTTCCATCACTTATGTGGCAATTTTGGCAGTAAATCTTTGACTATACCTAAAACTACTTCCTTTGGGTTACACATTTCGAAGAAAACTCATATGCTTTCTTGGAAAAACACAGGGGAAAATGGAGAAGATGAAGTAGACAATTTAATGCATTTTTGCTTTGCTCTAGATTGTACTATAAGGAATAAAATTGATACATTTTTATCTGTTTTCTGATTTGGGTTTTCATGGCAGGTGGACAAGTACTTACACTTGGAAGATGTAGACACAGATGAAGAGACATGCAGTGGTAGGTTTCGCCCCTTCGTATTCACCATTGTTTTCTGTCTTTGAATGCAAGTGTGTGAACATTGATTAAAGAACTGCTTCTCCCCTAAAAGAGATGCTCTTGCTCAGTTCTTCTATTGCTAGAATATTCCCCACATTGCCCCAGTTCCCCAAACTGAGGTACGAATTTCCCCACTCTAAGAGGTAATGAAATAATAAATTAAGAGGAATGTACTTTGTCCTGGTGCAGTTTATTTTTTTTTCCAAGCTTTTCTAGAAGTGCAGAGTGCTTCTTGTTAGCAAAATCTCTCCATATTCATGCATTTCTATTGTGTATTGAAATTACAGTCATTACAAAAGTTTTTTTTGTAAAGTAATGTGGGTGCTAAGAGACAGTGCTGTAAAGTGGAAATATTTAATGAAAATGCTGTCCCTACCTATTAAAACAATATCATCCTGGGCTTCAAATAGATTAGACTGATTCTGAATTCATAGTGAACTTCATTAAAAATTCCAATTAGGAGCATATTGAGTTGTGTTGAACTCTTCTATACGTCTATAATAATTTTAACTCTCCCACCTCCAAAAAGTAAATGGAATGCTAATGTCTATAGTTAGTTGTCTATCATAGGTCCTTCTTTGGTCTTTACATACAGAAGTGTCATGGTTTGAGCCTGGCACAGAGCCAGTGCCCCCCATGAAAATGCCCTCACCCTGGTGTCTGCTGTGAGATGTGACCAGGAATAAGCAAAACAGGCTTTAGCTTAAACATAAAGAACACTTTATTACCTAAACTACAGGGAAATAGGGAAAAAACCATAAGGAAAAGAAAAAAAAATTGAAAACCTTACAAAAACCACTTTCCTCCTCCCCACTACCTGACTTTCCCAATCCGATACATTCTCCCAAATCACCAACTGCCCAGCCTTGGCACCACACTTTAGTATACTCAAACTGCAGTTCATGAAGAGGAAAGGAGTCCTTCTTGTTCCATAGGCTTCCCCTGGAAACACACTGAAACCTCGTGTGCTTCCCTGTCACTTCGGCACCGCCCGGAAAAAAAGTCCTTTTGCCGCTTGTGACATCTTCCTTCCATGCCCAGTGCTCTCACCACCGTGCATGGCCAGAGCTGCTCTTAGGGTTGTCTTTCAAGGATGCCTTGTCTCACTCCAAAAAGGCACAGTCTCTGCTTTGGGACATCTGTCCCCCCCATATTTTTCCAACCCCTGGGGCCGGGGGGTCCTCACGATGAACCCTCCTGGTTCTGAGCCACTGCTTCCCCCTAAGTGCAGTCTGTGTCACAGGAACAACTGAGTCCATGGCCACAAGAAAAGTCCAGCCAAAAGGCCACTCCAAATCATCTCTCCCCATTCAATCATCTCCACGTTCTTCGGGCCAGGTCCTTGTCTCATCTCATCTCTTATCTCCCTTCTTATTCAGCTTCGAGGAGGATTAGCATTTTTTGCAAAGGCCCCAATCATGAAAGAAAGGGGTTAAAACTTTCAGTCTCTGTCTGTCCCAGAGCTGCGGCACTCCCACACACGCTGCCGCTCCGGCCGGGCACTCTCCCCCCCCCTTCTCCTCCTGGGCCGGCTGCTATCACATTCGGTGTCGCCGGCTCTCTCTCTCTCTCCCTCCTGGGGGGGGGGAATGGCTGCCCGAGGGCTGACTCTCTGGGATCTTTCCACCCTTCCATCCTCGAAGGCCTCCTCACCTCCCATCTCTGTCCAGGCCCAGGGCCTACCACGTGGCTGCCCCTCCCCCGCCCAGCAGCAGCGGTCTGGACGGGGGAGAGATCTGACCTCTTCGCCGCGACGTCCCAAGAGAGCCTGCCAGGGGCAGTGCCCTGCTTTTTAACCCCTGTGTATTCTCGGAGGTGTGTCCAAACCCCACTGGCTACACCAGGTGCCAGTCTCAAACTCAAAACCTTCATTGGTTTGACCACAGCTTCCCAGAATTCCCACTTCTTCCTGGTCAAACCACCACAAGAAGTGACAACCTTTTAGTGTTTAAATTAATTTTCCTCATCTATACCTGTGACTGTACAAGGAAACCAGGCCGCACAGATTAAGGGATTTGCCTGAGGTCACACACAGAAGCTGCAGGGCTTTGATGCTTGGTTTCTTAGCTATTGCCACTTGATTGATCTCTCCACTCTTACAGTGAAGTTTTGATTAGTCTTTCCTTTCTGTGTGTCCTGAATTCCTGTGAAGTCTGAGGGCTTAGAGACTTCCAGTATCTCACAAGAAAATAATAAACCTATGTAAGTCAGGTTCACAGCAAATATTCTTTCTCCAACCTTTCAGAAAGGAGGAAGTAAAACAGCAGTCCCAGATCAGGTACAAATGTCAAAGATTTTTTTTTTTGAGTGCAGTGTTCATATGTGCCCATTTTTCCCTTTGTAGAGCATTGTTCTATGTTTATGTCTTAAATTCTGGCATTATCTATTAAAAAGGCCCTGGAGTTTACTGGTGGAAGCACAAACCCACATTTCATTTGTGTTATAATGAAAGGAGAAATGCCTGTAGCCAGTTCATTAAAGTATTGTTAGATATTCATTATTCCAAACAGGCCACAAAGTGGTTGATGAGAATTAAGCCCAATGCTAAAATACCACGCAGAAGGTGAGGAAGAACAGCTCTGCTGAAACTTAGTGCATTCAGTACTGTGACAGACCTTGCCTCTCTCCATCTTTTGGGTCATTTCTGTGTATTTGTGTGTGTCCAAGGGTAAATGTTAATCACATACATATGGAAAACCCTGGTAAAACACATTTCATTTCAGGCAGATTGCCTCAGTGAAGATTGAGATTGTATCAACAATGCTCACTAACTACGTTAGGCTTTTAGATTGTGTTTTGTAACATTGAAACTCTGCCTAGCCAGAAATTAATTGTTCCTTCTAAATGCTGCAAGGAAAGTGAACAACATCCAAACTTATACCTGGGGAACCCTGGTCTTTGAAGATAGTTGTTGAGTCAGGCTAAAAAATTTCTCCTTGACTCCTGAGTGCAGAAAATAGCACTTATGGTTTGTTAGCTGTCTTACACGTCAAAATCCACTCAATAGCTTCATAGTAAGAGAGGTAAAATCTTAGTCCTGTAGAAACCATAGCAACAAAATGCAATTTAAAATATAAAATTATGTCCCTTCTATTGCTTGTAATTATTAAGGTAATCTAGAATAATATCACTAGTGAATACCTTAATGAAAGATTAATTCTATAGCATTACAGTTAGTTTATAAATGAGGTAAATTGTGACACAAATTAGACATTCTGTTGTTGACCTTTTTAAATGCTGCCACCTTATATCAGAACAAATGATTGATTTAAGACTTCAAATTGTCAAAACAAGCTTAAAAATATCATAGCTTATTTTACCCAGTAAAAAATACCATACCTTGCTAGTAATTGCAACAAGCCTTTATTTCTCCTTGTTCTTGGCAGCAGTTCAATATTTCTGTGCTTCACTTAGCTTTAAAAGGCAGATCAGTTAGCTGAGTTAGCAACTGTACATTAATACAGTAAATATTCACATTTAAGGGCAGTTGGCTTAAAGCTGACTGTATGAGAAGCACGATAGAAAATAAGTGTTAAAACATCCCATGTAACCAGTGCTGTTTGGCAGATATCCTGGAAGAGTCATTCCAGTGATGGTTTTTTTTGTTTTTTACCAATTTATCTAGCAAAGTTCAGTGTCCTTTAAGGTGTGAATGAATGCGACTGCTTCTTAGGAGTAGGAAAAGCAGCCCACAGATTTGGCCAGCATGCAAATTCATTGTAGCTGCTTTTGTTTGACAGCACTGGGCTGAAAGCTTGAAACAGGGGCAATGCTTGCCATTGTGGGACTTTGGCACCATAAACCATGATTGGCAAAGTGAAATTGCTGCCCTAAACCACAGCCTTGCTGCATTGTGTAGAGACAGCATGGGCATGGTGTACTGTAATCACTCTTTCTCCCTGAATTTAATCTCTAACTGTAAGGAGCTTAAGGCAACAATAGAGATGATCAGGCTCTCCCCAGGGATGGATGGATGCTGCCTACGTTTTGGCAACAGGACCTTCCAGGACTGCTTACAAACTTCTAGATGCGGAGTTTGGGGGATATCTTGGTAATAATAGGTAATATTTGAATAAAGTACCAAACATGTTAAAGAATATCTGGAGATTTTGAGTGCTATTGTTTAAATGCAAGAGAAAATTAAAACAGGGCTAATTAAATGTGTGGGTGAGGCTTCATAGGCAAGGATATAATTGTCTCATCCTAATCCAGCTTGGAGCACTGAAGTGCTGCAAACTTGTCTTTTCAACGTCCCAGTTGTCTGTAACACTGCAGAGGCTGAGGAGAACCTGATTGATTGACTCAGTTACTTTGAAGCTGAGGCCAAGCATAACTATTGATTATTTCAATAGTTTTTTTGGCAAATTATATCAACATCTGTTATTTTTCATAATCTGTGCCTCTCCATTTATGTTTTGAGCCTATCCTTACATCCAGAAAAATCATGTTGAGAAAGAGGATTCAGAGTTAAATGAGGTGGATTTTTTAAAGTATGGGGCTCCCCCCCAGCTGGTGAATCCCTTTCTTGTTTTTCTTCTCCAGTCTCTGCAATCCATTTAGCACTGCCTTGAGATGATTTCACACTAGGCAGCTCTTTGGGACTAACAGCCTGAAGCATGAGAATTAGAGGAGACTGCAAAATTTAGCTTTTAAGCTTTTTTTGTTATCACTCTCTTCTCAACTCCCCATCAACAGCATTTTTGTGAAATGTAGTGTCTGAAAGTGGTAAAACCTGTGTCAGTGTATATATAGCTGTCAGTGTATATATAGATGGGCATCATTTGGCTACAGAAAAGTTATAGACAAAACTTTGAACTCCCTCACTCTTGAAAGTTAAAAGCGGACTTGTGCCAGTAGATTATTTTTTTCTATACTCACAATTGATGTCTATGATACAGAATGAGCAAAAAACTCCCAATTCAGCAGTGTTGACAGATTTAGTAATCACTTTCTGGGATGTGGTAGGGAGGGACTAAAGAGTATTATTGTTCA